>NC_140081.1:39537561-40737561 GCF_964194135.1 Talpa europaea | reverse complement strand
TTAAGAATTAACAAATCCCATGGTAATTCATAATTTAGTTGAACTACTTTAGCCTCCGATATTTTTTGCTCAACCAGATCTAATTTCAGCAATGCCTCAGGTGTCAAACTTCTCGGAGATCATGGATTAAGATCTCCCTGTAAAATTTCAAATAAAGGATGCAAATCTCCAATTGTTATTTTTAAATAAGGCAGAATCAAATTTATATTTTCTAATAATTTTTGAAAATTATTTAAAGTTGTAAGTTTGTCCACTCGAATCTGAATATTCTGAGTCATGATAAAGTCATCATGAATAACTTTACCCAAATAATTTAATGGTCTATTTTTTTGAATTTTATTTGGAGCTATAATAAGGCCAAAAGTCATCAAATTTTGAATAAAATGTTGTAGAGTTTGTTTAACCATGTCCTTAGACTTATGGCTTAGTAAAATATTATCCATATAATGAATAATATATGTCTCAGGAAATGTTATTTTTGTGGCTTTTAAGGCCTGATTCACAAATTTTTGACAAAGAGTGGGTGAGTTTTTTATTTCTTGAGGCAAGACTTTTTATTGATATTTTTGTCATGTTTTTTTTTTTTTAAATTGTTAGATGGTACACTAAAAGCAAATTTTAGAGAATTATTTGGATTTAATTTGATGGTGAAAAAACAATCTTGTAGATCTATAATAACAATATGATTTTCTTTTGGGACAGCAACAGGAGAAGGAAGCTCAGGTTGAGGAGCTCCCATATCATGTATTGTATTATTTATTGCCCTTAAATCCTGAAGCAATCTCCATTTTTCTGACTTCTATTTTATAACAAAAATAGGAGTATTCCAGGGACTGGTAGAAGATTCCTAATGCCCTTTTTGTAACTGTTTTTTTAACAATGGTATGTATTGCCTGGATTTTTTCTGTAGTAAGGGGTCATTGATCAATCCAGACAGGGTCATCACATTTTTATGCAATTTTATCAGTGTATAAACGTTCCTCAATGGCCCCTATGAAAAAGCCTGCTCATCTATTGAGTCAGGTGTCACTAAAAATAATTTTATTGATTTTATAATATTTTGTCCCCATAGGGAAAAGGGCAAGGCAGCAATCATATAGGGCTGAAAGCTACCTGTTTTGTCTCCCATTTGCCAAGTGAGCGACTGGGAGCTTTGAGCCACATTATTAGTCATGCCTTAACCTATTAATGTAGAAAAAGAATTGACAACCGGCCAAGCCAAAGGCCAGTCTTTTTCTGCTATGCATGATTTATCAGCTCCAGTATTCAGGGGACCCATAATAGGGCGTTTATTTACTAAAATTTTTTGTAGTGGTCTGTCTTTGGTAATTGATTGAGCCCATGCTATTACATTTGTGGAGCCGAATCCGCCTTCACCTTGAATTTCCTTCAGTACCGGGTTAGGTAAATTTACATAATTCATAACAAGAATTTGAGCTATACACTGATCTTTGTGAATCTGAATTGTTTCTTTCAATGGTCTAATCATAACTTTTACTTGACCCATATAGTCAGCATCAATTATTCCTGGTAACACCTCAAAAATTTTCTTGTAATTTGAACTACGTCCAATTATCAATCCTACAGTGCCTTGTGGCAGAGGTCCCTTTAAATAGGTGTCCACTAATTGAACACCATCCATAGAAGAAAGTATTACAACTTTAGCAGCAGCCAAATCTAAGCCAGCACTACCAGGGGTAGCTTGAGGCAGGGCATGAATATTCACTTGAAGCTCTGATTCTGTGTTTGTCTGTGTATTATTGCTATTATTATTGATTACTAATGTCCCTCCTTTTTTCACGGGGCTGAGGGCTCACCCCTGAATTTTAATTTACACTAATCACAGGGAAGGAAAAAGAAAAATCCCCATTCTTTCTGGCTTCATCTGCTGCTCCAAGGAAGCCCCCTGGAGGGAGAGGCCATAATACTTTCTTAGGCTGTTGCTTAGGCTTTCTAACAATGGGAAAAATTCCTTTACTAGGATGGTGATCCCGGAACTCATCTAACTGATATCTAGCTGCTTGTTCTTCCAAATCAGTCTGATCCTTTTGATCCAAAATTTTCTCATAATCTGAATTAGCAGAAAAATCCTTATCATTAAGAGGAGCACAGTGAACATACTCTGCTCCTATCATTAGTGCTGATGGGGCTTTTCCCGTGGCATAATTTTTTGAAGGAGAGGCAAATGGTGCTGCCTCATGCTCACTGTGTGAGTCACTAATATTTTCTTCTCTCCATAAGTCTGCCTCAGTGCTATCCATTAATAGATCTCTAATTTGGACCCAGAGGGAAAAGGCCTGAGGGGGGACCTGCGTGGGTCCCTGCTGATCATAAAATTTTCTAATTTCCTTGCCCACTTTTTTCCAGTTGTCAAGAGATAAGCTCCCTTCCTCTGGAAACCATGGACTGACCTTTAAAATGAATTCATATAATTCCACAAGTGATTTTTTACTTACCTTTATTCTTCTCCCCTCGAGCATATGGCCCAGAATGGAGAGAAAGAGGTTTCTATTCTTTGTTTGCAATTGTCCCATGTTTATTAGACGGGGTCACTCACTGGTGCTGGCCGGCTCGCATCCCTCGCGGGAACTTAGGGATGTCTTAGCTAAGGTCTGTCCATATAAATCCCGGACCAGGCTGTTCCAAGGAACAGATGACCGTTATGCCATATGACGTCCCACGAGTGACCGGTTGCAGCTCACTCAGACTCCGTAGCCAAGGCCGTGGAGTCAACAATTACATTCACACACACACGCACACTCACAAGTCTGCTCTCCTGGCCATCTTTAACTGATCATCCTTTATCAGCGAGCCCGCGACGCTCCGGCGAGGAACCTATCCTTGACTTAGTTTTTTGAGAAGTATAAAGAAAAGAGAAAAATAGCTAACCCGTGCTCAGAATCTAATTTACCTTCTCTCAGGTCCAGCGTCTACAAACACTTCTCTATTTTATGATGAGTCGAGCCCCGCGTTGGGCACCACCTGCCACGGACCGGCACAGCGGTAGATTAGCAAGGCTGACCCAGGGATTAGAGACTGAGCAGGGTGGTCAAGGATTCGGTGCAGAAATGAAAGACAGACACACTTCAAGAGTGAAGATCTGAATGTAATGTGCTCAAAATCATTACACCTTTTTATACATTTTCTTTGTGCATTACATCACATGAAATTATCACAGAAATGATTAACATGATATTCTTTTCAGCATAACATAATCACAAGATATAACCATGACATAGGTTTAGTATTTCAAAATGTTACATTTTAACTAGTGATTGATTATGAATTACAGTTTCAGTGATTCAAATATACTTCTTGCCCAAACCTGTTTAACTAGTTTATATGTTTTACCTACTGCACTTATTGTTATTACTACTGGAAATCTAGCCTTCTATATTAGTTCTATTATTATTTTGTTAATATTTTACTTGGGGTGGTTAGTACTCCTAGGTATTTACCCAAAGGACACAGAAACATCAATTCCAAAGAACACCTGCACCCCTATGTTTATAGCAGCACTATTTACAATAGCTAAACTTTGGAAACAGCCCAAATGCCCAAAAATAGATGAATGTATCAAGAAGATGTGGTACATATACACAATGGAATATTACTCAGCACTCAAAAAAGATAAACACATGCAATTTGCAGCAACATGGATGGCGTTGGAAGGGATCATGCTCAGCGAAATAAGACAAAAAGAAAATGAAAAATACCGGATGGTCTCACTCGTAGCAGGAATCTAGAAAACTTAAATAAGGGACCAGGAAAATGAATATAAGAAAGTGAAAATCAAAATCAACAAAAAACTATGAACCAGAGACACTTTTTGGGGGGTGGGAGGCGGGAGGGGAGGGATTGGGGTCAGAATGGGGGGTTTGCAATTGTATGGGGGAATATAAAAATAAAATTTATAAAAATAAAATTTATAAAAATAAAATAAAAGCTTGCAACAAGCTTAGTTCTTTTATATTTTAAAGGGACTGTTGATCTATGCCTATTTATTTCTGATTTTTATAAAGCATGACGGATGGAGGAAGTTTTTGCATGTTTTTGTCAATGATCCATGGCATTAAAATGGTCCAATCAGACTTGTAAATGGGAGACCTTGAAAGAGTATATAAGGCTGGGCAATTGCCAGCTTGGGATGGATGCTCTGACTCTCAGTTCTTGGCCTCAGGACAGAGATGCTCAGACTCTTAGCCACATATTCTGATGCACTCTGTTCCTGAAAAAGATCCTATTCCTGACCACAGAATAAGAAAGAAGAAACATCCAGCAGCTGACCTTTGAAGGAGGGAAGAAGAGAAGCCAAAGAGATTCGCAGAGGCTAGAGCCAGCTGCATCCATCTGCCTCCAGTCTGTCTCTGACGTTTGAGTGTGTGTGTGTGTGTGTGTTTGTGTGTATTTTACATAATTCTTCCCTTTTGTACAATGCATGCCTCTGATATCATCTGAAAGGAGCCCCAAAGGCCCCAGACCTGGTGTCTCAAATAGCTTTTGTTGGTAGCGCCAATCATTCATGAAGAGCTGTACTGTTAATGACTGGGTGACTGGTACTAATGGCCAGCACTGTCCATTACTGTTAATGGGTGATTGGTATTGTGTGTCTAGGTCACCTCTAAGAGCTATTAACTTCTTCTGACCATACACACTGCCTCCCAGTGCTGCTGCCTCTCTTGCTGTCTAGTCCAGCATCCAGCGCTGTCCATCCTAACCTTCATACAGTTGGTGTAAGCTGTTGCCATGTCAGCTTAGTGGCCCCACCATGAGCACCTCCAGCTGCGGCGATTTGGATCCTGCCCACGGTTTACCAGTGCACTACCGGCTCCAGGCCCTGCTTGACAGGACAGTGCCATCTTGGATGAGCAGCCTTTTGTTTAGGACTTTTGGACACTGTAGACACTATCTGAGGTGAGATAACTGGCCATCTCTTGCCTTAAGAACTCTTTGTTTCCCCATTTGTTAAATAAACCCCATTGTTGTCCTCTGAGACTGAGTGGTTTTTCAATTGAGTACAAGGATGAAGAAACCACAGACAGTGACCTGTCCTCTATTGGCCACTGTCCTATTGAAGCTGTAGCTCACTATAGACCCTCCATAGCACTCTTTTAATGTTACCCCTTGGCTTAAAACTTTCTAGTTAATCCTTATTTCAGAGTTACAACCAAATCTTTAATCATGGCCTATGATCCCTATATGTGCTCTAAGCCCTGTACCTCTCTGACTACATTTTCTATCAGCCTTTTCTCTCTCTGCTCAAGCCATGGTGCTGATTATCAAATATAACAGAAATGCTCCTGCCTCTGGGCCTTTACATTTGCTGCTCCCTCTGCCTAGAACAGACATGTACATGTTCCCTATCATCTACATGTTCACTTCCTTATCACTCTCAAATCTCTGATCAAGTATCACCATTTCAGAGAATTCTTCCTTAGGCAACTTATATAAAATAAAATCAACACCACTTTTCCCTAGGCATTTTTTACCTTCTTAGCCCCCTTTCTTCATGGTTATGAACACAGGTTATAAGTGAATATGTAATCAATTATTCATCTCCCTCTTTATTGGATGTAAACTCCATGAGGGCAGAGATTTTTTTGTTCACTGCTAGGTCTATTTTTTTTATAATAAATTTTATTTTTATATTCCCCATACAATTGCTACCCTACTTATTTTGACACCAATCCCTCTCCTCCCCGCCCCTCACCCCCCATAGAGTGTTTCTGGTTCATAGTTTTTTGTTGATTTTGATTTTCACATTCTTATAGTTATTCATTTCTGGTCCCTTATTTAAGTTTTCTAGATTCCTGCTATGAGTGAGACCATCCGGTATTTTTCTTTTTCTTTCTGGCTTATTTCGCTGAACATGATCCCTTCCAGCTCCATCCATGTTGCTGCAAATTGCATGTGTTTATCTTTTTTGAATGCAGAGTAATATTCCATGGTGTCTATGTACCACATCTTCTTGATCCAGTCATCTATTTTTGGGCATTTGGGCTGTTTCCAAAGCTTAGCTATTGCAAACAGTGCTGCTATAAACATAGGGGTGCAGGTGCTCTTTGGAATTGATGTTTCTGTGTCCTTTGGGTAAATAGCTAGGAGTGGAATTGCTGGAGCATATGGAAGCTCTACGTTTAGTAGGTCAAGAAAACTCCACACAGCTCTCCAGAGTGGTTGGCCAGTTTGCACTCCCACCAACAGTGCAGGAGAGTTCCTTTTTCTCCACACACTCGCCAACATTTGTTGTTGCAAGTTTTTTTTTTTTTTAATATGTGCCATTCTCACTGGTGTAAGATGGTATCTCATGGTATTTTTGATTTGCATTTCTCTGATTACAAGTGATGTTGAACATTTTTTCATATGCTTGTTGGCCATTTGCATTTCCTCTTCAGAGAAGTTTCTTTTTAGCTCTTCTGCCCATTTTTTGACAGGATTATTTTCTTTGTTGTTGTTGAGTCTCATCAGCTCTTTGAAGATTTTTGTGATCAGTCGTTTATCATTAGTGTTGTGTGTAAAAATGTTCTCCCAGTCGGTGGGGTTTCTCTTTGCTTTTTTTATTGTCTATTTTGCTGTGCAGAAGCTCTTTAATTTGATGTAGTCCCAGCTGTGTAGCTTTGCCTTCACTATCACTGCTTTGGGTGATGTGTCTGTGAAGATGTCTTTGATGTGCATATCACATAGTGTTTCGCCTATATTTCCTTCTGTGTATTTTATGGTTTCAGGTCTTATGTCTAGATCTTTAATCCATTTTGAGTTGATTTTTGTGTATGGTGTGAGGTAGTGGTCAAGATTCATTCTTTTGCATGTAGCGACCCAGTTTTCCCAGCACCATTTATTGAACAAACTTTCTTTGCTCCAATGCAGAGTCTTTGCTCCTTTGTCAAAGATTAGTTGACCATAAATCTGTGGGTTTATTTCTGGATTTTCTATTCAATTCCATTGGTCTATGTGTCTGTTCTTGTTTCAATACCATGCAGTTTTGATGATTATGGCTTTGTAGTATAGTTTGATATCTTGGAGTGTGATGCTTCGATTCCTTCTTTTTTTTTCAGGAGAGCGTTGGCTATTCGGGGTTTTTGGTGATTCCATATGAATTTCATCAATAATTGTTCTATTTCTTTCAAGAATGACATTGAAATTTTGATTGGAATAGCATTGAATCTGTATATTGCTTTTGGTAGGATGGCCATTTTAATAATGTTTATTCTTCCAATCCATGAGCAGAGGATGTCTTTCCATTTCTTTGTGTCTTCTTCTATTTCTTTTAACAGTGTTTTATAGTTTTCTTTGTATAGGTCCTTTACCTCTTTTGTTAGATTTATTACCAAGTATTTGATTTTTTTTTGTGTCGATAATAAAAGGTATTTTTTTTTGGTTTCTTCCTCTTCAGATTTATTGTTTGTGTATAAGAAGATTACTGACTTTTGCGTGTTGATTATGTATCCTGCCACTTTACTGAACTGATTGATGAGTTGAATTAGTTTTTCTGTGGAGATTTTGGGGTTCTCTCTATATATTGTCTTATCATCTGCAAAAAGTGGTAGTTTGACTTTTCTTTTCCTATTTGGATTCCTTGAATGTCTTTCTCTTGTCTTATTGCTCTGGCTAGGACATCCAGTATTTTATTGAAAAAACAGTGGTGAGAGTGGACATCCTTGTCTTGTTCCAGATCTTATGGAAATGCTTTCAGCTTTTCACCATTGAGAATGTTACTGGCTGTTGGTTTGTCACAGATGGCCATTATGATGTTCAGGTATGTTCCTTGTATCCCAAGAATTTCAAGGGTTTTTATCATGAATGGGTGTTGCACTTTGTCGAAAGCTTTCTCAGCATCTATTGATATTATCATATGGTTTTTATATTTCTTTTTGTTGATGTGTTGGATAACGTTGATTGATTTTCGGATGTTAAACCATCCTTGTGTCCCTGGAATGAATCCTACTTGGTTGGCGTGAATTATCTTATGGATACATTGTTGGATTCTGATAGCTAAAATTTTATTGAGGATTTTTTTGCATCAGTGTTCATTAGGGAGATTGGCCTGTAGTTTTCCTTTTTTGAGTTGTCCTTGTTCAGTTTTGGTATTAGTATAATGTTGGCTTCATAGAATGTGTTTGGTATTGTCCCTTCCTTTTCAATTTTTTTTTGGAAGATTTTGTGAAGGGTCAGCGCTAATTCTTCTCTGAATGTTTGGTAGAATTCATTTGTAAATCCTTCAGGTACTGGGCTTTTGCTTTTGGGGAGGTTTTTGATTACCATTTCAATTCCGCTGCTTGTAATTGGCCTGTTTAGGTGTTCTATTTCTTCTTTATCTGGCTTTGGGTGTTTGTAGAGTTGGAGAATTTTGTCCATCTCCTCTAGATTGTTGAACTTGTTTCCATATCACTGTTCATAGTAGTTACTGATTATTCTTTTGATTATTCTTTTGATTATTCTTTTCTGCTGTGTCCATTGTGATTTCTCCTCTTTCATTTATGATCCTTTTTATTTGTACTTTCTCCCTTTTTTCCTTGTGCGCCTGGCTAGGGGTTTGTCTATTTCATTTATTTTTTCGAAGAACCAGCTCTTGGTTTCATTGATCTTTTTATTGTTTTTTTAGTTCGATTTCATTTATTTCTGCTTTGGTTTATTATTTCTTTTCTTCTACTGGTTTTGGGTTATTTTTCTTGTTCGTTTTCTAGATCTTTGAGCTTCTAGATTAGGTTTTTTCTTTGAGTTCTTTCTTGCTTCTTGATATGAACCTCTATTGCTATATATTTTCCTCTTATTACTTCTTTTGCTGCATCCCATACATTTAGGAAATTGGTGTGCTCCTTTTCATTCAATTCAAAGAATTTTTTAATTACTTTTTTGATCTCCTCATTAGTCCAGTGTTCTTCCAGTAGTGTGATTTTCAATCTCCATGAGGTAGGAGAGTTCCTTGCCTTCTTTTTATGGTTTATTTCTAGTTTGATACCTTCATGGTCAGAAAAGATGGTTGGTATGATTTCCATCTTGGTGTATCTGTTGATGTTTGTCTTGTGCCCCAGTATGTGATTGATCCTGGAGAATGATCTGTGTGTGCTTTAGAAAAATGTGTACTGAGATTTTTTGGGGTTTAGTATTATATAGATGTCTGTTAAGCCCAAGTGCTCTAGATCCTTATTTAGAGCTTTAGTGTCATCACTTATTTTTTGTCTCGGTGATCTATCCATTATTGATAGTGGTGTGTTGAAGTCTCCCACTATGTATGTGTTTTCTCTGATGTCTTTTTTCAGGGATGACAATAGTTGTCTGATATATTTTGGTGCTCCTATTTTGTGATTATATGTTAATGAGTGTAATTTATTCTTGAAGTATTTTCCCCTCGATCATAATGTAGTGACCGTTAGGGTCTGTTTTTATCATTTTGAGTTTGAAATCTTTTTTTATCTGATATAAGTATAGCTGTTCCTGCTTTCTTTTTTTGGTCCATTTGCTTGTAGGATTGTTTTCCATCCCTTAACTTTAAGTCTATTTTTATCTTTTGTAGCTAAATGTGTTTCCTGGACACAGCAAAAGGTTGGGTTTTGTTTCCTAATCCAGCCTGCGACTCTGTGTCTTTTTATTGAAGAGTTTAGTCCATTGACATTTGGAGTTAATATTGATGTGTTAGCATCTGTATTTGCCATTGTGTTTGTATTTCCTTTGATTTTATTTATTTATTCTTTTGATAACTTTTTCTTTGGCCTTCTTTTGTTGTTATTGTCCCTCTGAGCTTCTGGCTTTAGTACTCCTTGTAGTATTTTTGGAGTGGGGATTTAGTAGTAATGATATTCCAGAGTTTCTGTTTGCCTGGGAAGGTCCTTATTCTTTCTTCATAGAGGAAGGAGAGCTTTGCGGGATAGAGTATTCTTGGTTGGCATCTGTTTTCTTGGAGTCTGTTGACTGTGTCCCTCCACTCTCTCCTTGCCCATAATGTTTCTTCGGAGAAGTCTGATGTAAGCCTGATTGGTTTTCCTTTGAATGTTATCTGTTTCTTCCCTCTTGTCAGCTTCATTATTTTTTCCTTGTCCTGGATTATGTGTTCTGCTGTATTTTTTCTGTCATTGTTGTTTTGGTGTTCTTCTTGCTTCTTGTGTATCAATTTTCAGCTCCTTCTTCACGTTTGAGAAGTTCTCTTCAATTATCTCCTTGAATATTTTCTCTGTTCCTACATCTCTCTCCTCTCCTTCTGGTACTCCTATAACTCTTATATTGGCTTTCCTCATGGAGTCAGATAGTTCCTGAAGTCTTTCTTCGGTCTTTTTCCTTTGTACTTTTCTTTCCTTTTCTGTTTTGGTTCTTTTTATTTCTGTGTCTTCAAGAGTACTGATTTGTTCTTCCATTTCATCTATTCTGTTTTCATTGCTTTTCCCAGAGTTCTTTAGTGCCTCCACTAAATCTTTGATCTCTTGCATTTCTTTTAATTCCCTCTTTAGGGACTCAATTTCATTCTTCTGATCTTTGATTATTTTTCCTTATCATTGTTTTCCTTTATGACTTCTGTCATTTTTTTAATCATGGCAATTTTAAATTCTCTTTCTGGAAGTCTCAGAAGTTCTTCCAAGTTATTGTTGTTGCAATCTGGGGAGTGGTTTTCTTTTTGTGGTGTGTTTTTTTTTTTTTTTCCCTGAGCAGTTGCTTGGTTGCATGTGGTTCTTCTACCCTCCCTACTGTTTGTTTTCTAATTTGCCGTATGCATTGGGACACTCTATTGCTGGGACTGGCTAGCATCTTTGGTGAATTTCTCTGCTCCCCTCTGGCTCCTCCGGTTGTCACCTGTTGGTTTCAAGCAGACTTTACTGAAGAATGGTCCCTGTTCTAAAATGCTGATGTGGGGACATGCTCCCCTGCGTGCCCGGTCTGCCCCAGTGGTGGGTTTCCGCTCCCCCTTTAGGCTCGGACTGCAGGCCAGAATTGGCCTGGCATTGGCGAAGTTCCCAGTTCACCTCTGGCTCCTCTGAGATCCTTCTGCTGGTTTCAGGCAGTCTTTACTGAAGAAATGTCCCTGTTCTAAAATGGTGATGCTGGACGCACTCCCTGCGCTCCCCGTCTGCCCCGGCAGTGGATTCCCGTTCCCCTCTGGGCTGGGACTGCAGGCCAGAAAGAGCCTGGCGTTGGCGAACTTCCCAGCTCACCTCTGGCTCCTCTGGGAGCCCTCTGCTGGTTTCACGCAGTCTTTACTGAAGAAAGGTCCCTATTCCAAAAATGCGATTCGGAGACAGTCACACTCTCCTACATGCTGGATCTGCCCCGGCTGTGGGTGTCCGCTCCCTCTCTGGGCTGGGACTACTGGTCAGGATGGGCCTGTCTTGGGCGAACTTCCCAGCTCACCACTGACTCCTCTGGGAGTCTTCTGCCAGTTTCAAGCAGTCTTTACTGAAGAAAGGTCCCTATTCTATGGGGTGTTGTTGATTTTCTTTCTGGTGACTAGGTGGTGCCAGAGATCTCTCCTAGTGTCCTTGGGGAGCTGTTTTTTTCACCCCTTGGGACGTGGAACAGAGTGGGAGTGGTGGGGAAAGCCTCAACAGCTTTGGGGTGCTGTGTCTGCCTTGTGCCCCACCGTTGTGGGGAACCCACATCCCGAATTTCATGCCCTGGATCTCAGTTCCAAAGCCCTCAGATCCAGGACGTGGGCTGTAGCCCTGTTCAGTGTCCGCAGAAATTGCTTCTTTTGCACCCTGCTCCTGTGTCCTGGCACCTGGTTTCTGATTACTCGTTGAGGGACTTCACCTCAGTGAGGGCCCCCCCACGTCTCCCCACAAGCCTCGTTCGCAGGCACGGGGACCTGGGCAGCCAGAATCCACATACGCTATTCAAGCGTGCCGCTTTCCTGCACAAGCTTACTGGCTCACCTGGGGCTGTTTGTAGGTCTCTGGGAGTCTTTGTTTTTCTCTTATGGCACCTGGAGCCGTTTGCTCACCTTCGCAGCGAATCCTGCAGGGTTCTCCACAGCTCCAGTTCACAGGGTGTGGTGGCTGAAATAGTTCCTTTCCACTCACAGTTCCACTTGATGCATAGTTTGTTCTTGTTTGTTGTTTTAGTTTTTTTGTTTGTTTGTTTTTTCCTCCTTTCTGTTGGTTGGAGAGTACTGACTTTGTGGGTGGGGGAGGGTAGCAGGGTTCTGAGCTTTCCTCACTTCTAGTCCTCTTTTATGGCAACTTTCTTCTTCGGGTAGTTTGCTGGAGTCGTCTGTTTATCTTCCGTGTCCCAGTTCTCACTGGGACCGGCTGCTTTTCCTCCCTATTAACTCTTTTTTAATGGGAGATCTTACTTTCTGTGTTTCCTTGCTGCCATGTTGATCCTCACTGCTAGGTCTAAAGTCAAAAATAGACCTGGCACACACTAGGTACTCAATAAATATTTGAGTAAATGAATTTTCAAAGCTATGCCAGATTTTCTCCACCATTAACTTTTGCCACTCTTTTTAATAGTCCCTCCATAAGTTGGTGTCATTTTCAGATGGAATTAAGGCACAGATGAAGCAGAGGGGTCATGTTGGATGCCTACAAGAATAGAGAAGTCCTAGGAATAGGAGAACATAGAAGAAAAAATTTTATGCTAATGAAATATATTAGTGAAAATGATACTATTAACATTTATTATTTGCCTCCCCCTGCCATTATGATGTCAGCTCATGAGGCTTTTCTCTGCTCACTAGTGTACCCCAGTGCCTATAAATCTACTTGGCACATAGTGAATGCTTTATAAAATCTTTCTGAATGATTGGATAAAATGCATATTTCTAGTCTCACAGCTCTTGTGGGCCAGGAGGTACTCTAGAATGAAAGAGTCTAAACGTAGGCAAACCATTAGGGGACTTATTCTGTGCTGCAGGAGGCCTTGATGCCCCAGCCAGATAAGACACTGGCAAGCAGCGAAGCCAAAGGGCCTCACACCGTGGGGCCGAAGCCAAAGGGCCTCACACCGTGGGGCCGAAGATTCCTTGTGCCTCACACCGTGAGGTTGAAGATCTAACATTCCTTCACTTTTTGTTCTTGGTTATAAATAAGAAAAAATTTCCCAAAAAGGTACATTAGGCACTATATTATATGCATCAGTATATTGCAAATAAACGGCATGGAAAATTAGAAACTAATTATTAAACAATTTGGCCTACTTGACAATGGAGGACAACTTATTGAATATGCCTGACAAGCATTACAATACAATAATCATAGCAGGTCCTTCTATTTTGTTTTCTCTTGAAGTTTCTTGGGAAAGTTTTTAATATGAAGCTATTTGAGTTAAGGAGTTTCTAGGTAGAAAAAGTTCTGATAGCTGAACTGCAGCTGGTCTCCGGCTGAAGGTCATGTGAATAGAATAGTCCTTTGATGCTTAGGCTTTAGCTGATAGGGATGCACTGGCGGTTATTCACTATTTTCAATAATTGTCTAAATGAAAAAATAAGTAGCTTTAATGTTAGGTTTGGTTTATTATCTGTTAACCTTGAGAGCTGCCGTCTAGCTGAGACCTGTAGGGGCCAGTAGTCTATGGGAAACATAATATACTAATTGTTTATGCTTTACACTTGATAATGTATTTTCTTATTATTATTACTAATAATGAATAAATAAAGACCTGCTGAGTCTCTCGGCAGAAGATACTAGCACCTCACCAAGTGTCAGTGTCTCCTCATTCTACCTCATCCCCTTCCCCTCAGCCCTTAAGTTTTCAGCCCTTTCGTTTTCGCCTAGGCCGTCTCATCCTTTCAGGAACCCCTGACACGACGTTTTGCCGGAGGCTGGTCCCCGGCAAGTGGCGCCCGGAGCAGGGACTTGAAAGGTAAGATTTCTTTCCCGTGCGGGGACGGCTAGGATCTGCTCCATAGGGTAGGGCGCATACCCGCCTGTAGAGAAAGCAGGTTTGAGGGGAGCAGTAAGTCAGAACCGTAATAAGGCCAGTGAGTGTCTTATTACGTGATAAGGCGAGTGAGTGTCTTATCGTTGAGAAGCAATGGGCCATACTGAGTCTAAGGAAAGAGGACTCTTTATTGATATAATTAAGTATACTCTTGCAAAGAGAGGACTTAAAACCTCTCATGCACAATTGGCTAGTTTCCTAAATTTTGTTGAAATGTGTTGTCCTTGGTTTCCTAGGGACGGTACTCTGGATGCAAAAACTTGGGCCAAAGTAGGAGAGGAAATGACATCCTATTATACTCTCCATGGACCAGAGAAGGTCCCCATTGATGCCTTTTCATTGTGGGGTCTGTTGCAAGACATGCTAGATCAAGGGTCTGAATTGGAAAAGATCGATAAAAAGCTCAGGGAATTAAGGCTACCTGAGCCTACTGCTTCCTTATCCTTGGAGGACATTAAAGGGTCCTCGGCTGACAGCCCGTCATTAACAAAACAATTGCCTGAACAAATAGATTGCTTTAGCCAAGCTGGAGGCAAAGCAAAAAATGCAAAGCCAAAAGTAAAACAGAAATTGGCCAGCTGCATTAAAGAAAGTGATTCGGATTCTTCGGATGATGAAATTGTTTTTCAAAAGTCAAAAATTGATTCTAGAGCCAAAGTTGACCTCTCTACTGAAGTGTCGGCTCCTTCTCATGAATCTATTCCTAAATCTGATTTAATTTCCAGCCCGGACTTGGCTAAGATTGTTAAAAGATATATCAGTGATTTGGCTAGAGCTAAGATTGATCTCAAGCCTTGTTCTGCAAATATACAATCAGACCCCTTTGAAAACGCAGAGCCTGTGTCCAGGTCAATGCCACAAATGTTGTCTGGTGATTTGGTTTGTATGTCTAGAGCTGGTTTTGTTGGTGCAGTGAGACAAGCAGAAGAAAAAGGTGATTTTACCTTTCGATGTTTTCCTGTGCTCAATGTAGACAATGACCATGAGCAGCCTCAATGGGAACCCCTTCCCTTTGAGCTTTTAAAGGAATTGAAAAGAGCAACTGCCGATTATGGGGCTACATCTCCTTATACCTTGCAACTCGTAGAATCAGTGGCCAGTCGCTTCCTCACACCCCTTGATTGGCAGATGACGGCTAGGTCTAGTCTGTCTGGTGGAGATTATTTGTTGTGGAAGGCAAATTTTGAGGAGGAAGCACGGAGGATGGTAAAGAAATATAATGATAGAGGAATGAGAATGAGAAATGATAGAATTCTGCTTGAAATGGTTTTGGGTCAAGATGATTGGTGTGAAAACAATGTGCAGATTCGTATGCCACCTCCGGTCTTTCGTCTCGTGCGTGAAGCTGCAGTTGCTGCATGGAGCCAGTTGCCGGCTGGTGAAGTGAAAACCTCTGGCCTTGCTAACATTAAACAAGGGCCTGAGGAATCTTATCAAAACTTTTTATCACGGTTAATGGATGCTGTCCAAAAAACTATACCTAATGCTGAGGCGGCTCATATTATAACTAAACAGCTGGCTTTTGAAAATGCTTCACCACCGTGTCAGGCATTGTTAAGACCCATTGTACGAACGGGCGACATTAATGAATATGTTCGAACCTGTTCGGAGGTGACACCCTTGTACCTTCATGGTGTGGCCATTGCGGCTGCCTTAAAGGGACAGACCAGCAGCCAATGGTTCGCCTCCCTTGATCAACAGAAGGAAAAGAGAATAAACAAAAATTTTGGAAATTGTTTTTCTTGCGGACAGCCAGGGCATTATAGTAGAAATTGCCCAAACAAAGTAATCTCTATGCCGCCTCCAGCCTTGCCTCAACAGTCTGACATGCCTGTTGCAACAAATAATAGTGAAATTCCTTCTCAAATGATATTTCCAAAAACTATCTGCCCGCGTTGTAATAAAGGATTTCATTGGATGAAGGACTGTCGGTCTAAATATCATAGAAATGGCACATTGTTGCCACCAAATGAAAAGTTCACTGCGGGCACCAATCCTACTGTTTTTTCAAAAAACATCTCACAGTCAAAAAACTGGGTAAGGGGCCCGACCCAGGCCCCTCAAATAATTGGGAACCTAAACGACCAGAGCGGCGAACAATTTCTGATCTCCTCCGCAGGGCCACAGGCGGAGCGGGCTTGGACTTGCATTCCACCTCCGCCGCAATATTAACTTCTGATCAATCTTACACCATGTTGACAACTGGGGTGTATGGGCCCCCCCCTCCGGGTACAATGGGGCTTGTTTTTGGCCGAGGTTCTGCGTCTCTGCAAGGCATAAAAGTAATACCGGTTGTTGTTGATTCTGATTTTACTGGTGAAATAAAAATTATGCTGGAGCCTCCAATACAAACTATACAAATTCATCCAGGACAAAAAATTGCTCAATTACTTTTACTGCCTCTGATGTCAGTTGGCGATAAAATTGCATCCAATGAACCACAAAGTGATTCCAGTTTTGAATCCAGTGACATGGCTTTTTGGGTCCAACAAATTAAAGGCAATAGACCGACCAAAGTTATAAAAATTCAAGGAAAAGCAATTGAAGGATTGTTAGACACTGGTGCTGATGTTACTTGCATAGCAGGGCGTGATTGGCCTAATGCCTGGCCCACAAAGGCTACGCCTTCTACTTTGGTCGGATTGGGATCAGCACAAAACGTGGCAAAAAGTTCTCAAATTTTAAATTGGAATGATGGAGAGGTGTCCGGGACTTTTCAGCCTTATGTTGTCCCATCTCTTCCTATGACATTGTGGGGAAGAGACATACTCTCTCAAATGGGAGTGCTCCTATTTAGCCCCAATGATAAGGTAACCGCTCAAATGTTACAAATGGGCTTTGACCCAAATCAAGGTTTAGGAAAAAGGTTGGAGGGCCGAGTATTTCCCATTGAGGTTGCTCAGAGAGAGCCACGACAAGGCCTGGGATATGGATCAAATTTATAAAGAGGGCCATTGCAGAGGTTACAGCCGACCCAATTGTGTGGAAAAATGATGACCCAGTATGGGTAGAGCAATGGCCCCTGACAGAGGATAAAATCCAGGCTGTAACAACTTTGGTTCAAGAACAACTGATGAAAGGGCACATTCGCCCTACTACCAGCCCATGGAATACTCCCATATTTGTGATAAAAAAGAAATCAGGAAAATGGAGATTGTTACAGGACTTAAGAGCAATAAATGTCACTATGCAAGATATGGGATGCTTGCAACCAGGTTTGCCATCACCTGTGGCCATCCCTAAAGATGAACATGTTATTGTTATTGATTTACAAGATTGCTTTTTTACCATTCCTTTACATCCCCAAGACTGCAAAAGATTTGCATTTAGTGTCCCATCAGTAAATTTAAAAAGGCCGTTTCAACGGTATGAATGGAAAGTTCTTCCTCAGGGCATGAAAAACAGTCCTACTTTATGTCAAAAATTTGTGGATATGGTTTTGTCATCCTTTAGGGATGAGTACCCTTCCATTTACTGTGTTCATTATATGGATGATATTTTAATAAGTAATGCTCAAGTGGACTTGTTAAATCAGGCCTTGGCCCATCTGGTAAATTTGCTGCAAAGTTATGGACTTGTGGTGGCACCAGAAAAAATTCAAACTTCTCCGCCAATTAATTATTTAGGAAGAATTGTTCATTCTTTAACTGTGACACCACAAAAACTGCAGCTACGAACAGACTCTTTACAGACATTAAATGATTTTCAAAAACTACTTGGAGACATAAATTGGATAAGAGCTCATCTGCAGCTAACCACTGCTGATTTACGTCCACTGTTTGATGTATTAAAAGGTGATTCTAATCCTAATTCCCCTAGACAATTAACACCTGAGGCTACACTAGCCTTACAAAAGGTCAATGATGCACTCAACAATCAACAACTGTTACGGCTAGACTATAGTAAGCCTTGGGAGTTCATAATTTTGGCCACCCCACACACACCAACAGGTGTTTTGTGGCAAAAGGGGCCACTGGAATGGTTACATTTACCAGTTACTGCAAAGAAGGTTGTTTGTCCCTATGCTTCCCAAGTGGCTGCATTAATTGTTAAAGGAAGGCATAGGAGCGTTGAGCTTTTTGGCCGAGAATTTCCTGTTCTTGTTTTACCTTACAAGAAAGAACAACTTAATGACTTACTTAGTTTAAGTGATGACTGGCAAATAGCCCTGCAATCTTTTTCGGGTGAAATAAAGTTTCATTTGCCTCCCGATCCTGTGCTTCATTTCTTTAAGAAACAGACTTTTATTTTTCCAACCATTGTTAGTGCTGTGCCTTTGCCAGAACCTGCTGCACTTGTGTTTACGGATGGCTCCTCCAACGGTAGAGCTGCTTTTGTTATCAATGACAAACCAGAGTCCATCCAGACAACAGAAACCTCAGCCCAAAAAACTGAATTATTTGCAGTTCTCACAGTATTTAAAATTTTACAAAATCAGCCATTTAACCTTTTTACTGATTCCCAATATGTAACCAGATTATTTCCTGATATTGAGACTGCTATAATTGCTGATGCTAAAACTACCATTGCTCCACAGTTATTGGAACTGCAAACTTTAATAAGATCTAGGACATCCAGAGTGTATGTTGGCCATATTCGTGGTCATTCTAAATTACCAGGTCCTCTAGCTCGTGGGAATGAACTGGCCGATTTGTTGACTCGAGCAGCAGTATTCACAGTACAGGAGGCAATTAATGATCATGCCCTTCATCACCAAAATGCCGCTTCATTGCGTAAACAATTTCATCTAACTCGAGAAACAGCCCGAGAAATTGTTCGCAAATGCTCGGTTTGCCCCACCACTCACCCTTCACTTCCGATGGGGGTGAACCCACGAGGCCTCAGACCAAATGATCTCTGGCAAATGGATGTCACTCATGTTACTAGTTTTGGGAGACTCAGTTTTGTCCATGTTTCCATAGATACATTTTCTCATGTTATTATGGCTACTGCCCGGACAGGAGAAGCTTTTAAAGATGTCTCTCAACACCTAATGTTTTGTTTTGCCTACGTAGGCAAACCTTGTGCTATTAAAACTGACAATGCTCCTGTATATACATCCTCTGCCTTTAAGAAATTTTGTGCTTCATTTCAAATTGCTCATTCTACAGGAATTCCTTATAATCCACAAGGGCAAGCTTGTTGAAAGAGCCCACCAGACTTTAAAGTCTCAAATATATAAACTACAACAATCTGATTTTAAACATAGTTCGGCTCATCATATTTTAAATCATGCAATGTTTGTCATTAATTATTTAAATTGTGATTCTCAAGGGATGTCACCAATTAATAGACATTGGGATCCTGACCAACTGGCCCCTAAACCTCAAGTGATGTGGAAAGATCTCCTTTCCGGAACATGGAAAGGCCCTGATGTGTTACTAGCAAATGGGAGAGGCTATGCTTGTATCTTTCCACAGGATTCGGACAGCCCGATTTGGATTCCTGACAGACTAATCCGACATCATGTCTCAAGAGCCTTCACGGACGCGCCCCCCGTCAGACAACCGATGCTCCAAGATGCGTAGGTGCAGCCCTCTGGGACACCACCCACCTCCTCCAAGATGTCATCGCTCCAGATCCCCTGTTGGAAGATTGTCCTCTTCCCTGCACCACCTTCGGGTTCGTAAGACGTCTCATCATGACAATTGGAATTTGCTCAAAAATCTAGCCTCTAATTCTAAACAGCTACTTATGCAGCAAAATACACGCATCACCCCAAAGATTATGTTCCTTGCCGTGCTAATCTTCTCATATAGCATATCACCAGCTTCTCCTGCTTCTCTCACGCCTTCTGTTTCTTATTGGGCTTACATCCCAGATCCCCCCTTTTTCCATCCCACTCCTTGGGGATTTCCCTCGCCCCGTGTGTACACTAATTATTCTGATTTACTAGGTGGAGATTCAGACTCTTTTGTTTTATTTAAAAGCACTAATAACTTTTCTTTTCAGGGACGCATGGATTCGCCTCCTATGTGTTTTACATCCAATCCTATCTATATGAAGTCTCAACTACCTGGCTGCCTACCTATTAACGATAAATATTTTTTGACAGCAACTTCAAAGCCTTCCTCCTCCGGACTTAACCGTGATTTATGGGTACTACTTATATCTCTCCTTGGTCCTCGCAGCACTAATGAAAACATAACTCGAGTTTCAGTATCCTCCACTCTCCCAGCCTGTTCAATTTATAACTCAGATAATTCCCAGAATATTATTAACACAAATCACAGATTTCCCACCTGGCATAATTGTAGGTTCCCCTCTGCAGGAATTCGTTTCCAGCCTTACCAGACTAATCTTTCTATTTATGATTTTTCAGTTTTTGGAGCAGTTACATCTGCCACTAATGTCCCCAAAGATTATAGGTTTCTTCTGCAGGATGCGCTCATCTACAACCGGTCGAATCGCCTCATCCCACCCCTTGAACCTATCACTCGATGGTATTCAGCGGGATGGATTACTCCCACCTACATCATCAACACTTCGAATGGTTCCCGTGCATACCCGGACTTATTTCGCCTCCTTGCCGCCACTTCACCTGTGCTTTTTCGCCGACCTGGACATTCTATTCATGCTGTCACTGTGCGGGCTTGTGTGGGCCCCCCTCATGCCCTCCTCATTGAGGGCCCCGGACATTTAACCATTACTTATCATCACCATACTTTTCATGTTAATTGTACTGGCTGTATTCTCACCAACTGTATTACCTCTATTGGCTCATTGTCTAAAGCTACTTTTGTTATCTTACATCAACCTCCTTATGTCATGCTCCCTGTAAGCTTACAACAGCCGTGGTATGATGACATTGGACTGTATACTCTTCAGCTTGTAGGACAGGGACTGCGTCGCTCCAAAAGGTTTGTAGCGGCGCTTATACTGGGTATTACGGCACTTATTGCTATTATTAGTTCTGTTGCTGTTTCTACTACTGCCCTCGTACAACAAGTTCATACTGCCTCCCATGTTAATGATTTGTCTCGTAACATTACACATGCTTTGATTATCCAAGACCACGTTGATAATAAGTTTGAAGCTCGTTTAAATGTTCTTGAGGAATCACTTTTACATATTGGCAATCAAATTCAACACATAAAAACGCATTTGACTACCAAATGTCATTCTGATTACAAATGGATTTGTGTCACTCCACATGTTTATAACTCTTCTTCTATTTCTTGGAATAATGTCAAAAATCATTTGCTGGGTGTTTGGAATAATACAAACGTTTCCCTGGACCTTACTGCTTTGCAGAAAGATATTAAGGCAATTAGTTTAGCTCATGCTCCCTCCTCCACACCTGCAGAAGTTGCTGCTTCCTTCCTGACTTCCTTACAACATTATACCACTAAAGCCGCCTGGTTCCCATCATTTATTACTTTAGGTATTGTTTTGCTTGTCACCATAGTTATATTGGTACTCTTCCCATTGTTTATTAAATTGCTTTTCCATGCTATCAATCAGACACGTGTTGAATTACAAACTATGCAAATGATGGCCAAAAACAAAAAAAGGGGGAGGTGCTGCAGGAGGCCTTGATGCCCCAGCCAGATAAGACACTGGCAAGCAGCGAAGCCAAAGGGCCTCACACCGTGGGGCCGAAGCCAAAGGGCCTCACACCGTGGGGCCGAAGATTCCTTGTGCCTCACACCGTGAGGTTGAAGATCTAACATTCCTTCACTTTTTGTTCTTGGTTATAAATAAGAAAAAATTTCCCAAAAAGGTACATTAGGCACTATATTATATGCATCAGTATATTGCAAATAAACGGCATGGAAAATTAGAAACTAATTATTAAACAATTTGGCCTACTTGACAATGGAGGACAACTTATTGAATATGCCTGACAAGCATTACAATACAATAATCATAGCAGGTCCTTCTATTTTGTTTTCTCTTGAAGTTTCTTGGGAAAGTTTTTAATATGAAGCTATTTGAGTTAAGGAGTTTCTAGGTAGAAAAAGTTCTGATAGCTGAACTGCAGCTGGTCTCCGGCTGAAGGTCATGTGAATAGAATAGTCCTTTGATGCTTAGGCTTTAGCTGATAGGGATGCACTGGCGGTTATTCACTATTTTCAATAATTGTCTAAATGAAAAAATAAGTAGCTTTAATGTTAGGTTTGGTTTATTATCTGTTAACCTTGAGAGCTGCCGTCTAGCTGAGACCTGTAGGGGCCAGTAGTCTATGGGAAACATAATATACTAATTGTTTATGCTTTACACTTGATAATGTATTTTCTTATTATTATTACTAATAATGAATAAATAAAGACCTGCTGAGTCTCTCGGCAGAAGATACTAGCACCTCACCAAGTGTCAGTGTCTCCTCATTCTACCTCATCCCCTTCCCCTCAGCCCTTAAGTTTTCAGCCCTTTCGTTTTCGCCTAGGCCGTCTCATCCTTTCAGGAACCCCTGACACGACGTTTTGCCGGAGGCTGGTCCCCGGCAATTCTGGTCACCCCTGAAGAAGTTGTGAACTATTGAGTCTGTAAGCTTTTTGACTTTGTACCCAGAGCTCAAGTCTCAGCAAGATTAACCAATACCTAACATACAAGTGGCTGTAGCAAACCTCATTTGCCCTGCTTTACATCAAAACCAATGCAATTATCGCTCAATTATGTTCAACTTCTAAGGATTTTTCACTTCCTTTAAGGATTTTCCACTCTTGGGGGTGGGAGTTCTTCACATGGTATCACAGGCAAGTAAGTAGGTGCACTTTGCCCCAATTATATCACTAGCTAGAAATACAGTCTCAGAAAGCTACTGCCAAAGGTCATCCATGATGTAGTGGTGATGACTGTTGAAACAGTGTAAAAACCTTTATTACCTCACTCCTACTCTATAGGTAGCTTGAAAAATCACAGCAGAGAGCAACTGGGGCATAACTTCATAAAAGTCACCAAAGACCTCTTCCACTTTGCTCCTGGGGAGAGGCCATTTGGAAACAAACTGTATTTTTAGCTTATTTCAGTCTTGGCTTATGAATCATCTTGAGCCAACTACCAACAAATTTCTTTTGAAGACCAATTTTCTAGAAAGTACATTATTCATCTTTTAAATAGCTTGCTTGAATCATGCAGTGCATTGGGGATATCAGTGAAGAGGTCTGGCAAGACTGCATCACCCTCTTCCTACATTCTGGAATGTGTTCTGATGCAGCAATTGTCACCAATTCTCCACCCTGGCTGTTAGCTTCTTATCCTGAAGGCAACTTGTTCCAGTTGACGCAGGAAGAAATTCAGATCTTGCTGGCAAGAGAGGGGAGAGAGAAATTGTTTCTTCATGGAATCACCCTTGCAGGGACCAAATGTTTGTTGATCCGGGACAACCTCTACACTGAGGGTAACAATACTATGGACCTCCGCACCAAAGGCCAGAGTCGGGGAAGCCAGGCAGTAACAATAGTTCAGATTGAGTCTGTGTACCTTATAGTTCTGGGACAAAAAGGAACTGAAGGAGGCCCTCTTAACCTCAAGGCTTTTGAAATGGCAGGCTACATCAGAGAGGCCATTCACCAACACATGGCCCATTTCTAACTAAACAAAAAATAATTGGCGGTTGACCTAGAATTTGAATTCAGTGTCACTGAAAAGTTAACATGGCCTTGAGATAAAATAAAGAGAGATCCCAGATCAGGTTTGGACATATCTGGATGTGTTTGATGGGTGCGGATGTTGGGAGGAAGGTAGGTTGAGGACTGAATATTCATGCATTTGGCCTTCTGGACTGGATTTTACACCTAGACACAATCCATCCCTTCTCAGTTCTGGAGAAGAGAATATCAAACTGGGAACTAGAGAACCCCCCAATTTCCCCAAATTACTATGAGATCTTTCTCTCACTGAATTGCAGTTTTCTTATCCATAAAATGAGTAGCACATTTTATTTCATAATGGTCTTCATGATACGACAAATGGTATGCCTTCTACATGTCTATTTCTCTACTAATGTGATAACCAAGCATAGACCTTTGCTAGGAGTATTGGTTATATGCATGAAAGAGGGGTCAGGTGGAGTCAAAAGATACAAACTTCCAGTATAGTATAAGTAAGTCATAGGAATGGAATGTACAGCATGACAACTATGGTACATAATATTAGAGAATAGACCTGAAAGTTTCCAAGAGGTAAATCTTAAAAGTTAATTTTGTTTGTCAATAGAAGGTAACTAGATTGATTTTGGTGATCCTTTCACAACGTATACATATATACAAATCATTATGGTATAAACCTGAAGACAGCATAATGTTATATGTTCATTACACCTCAATATAAAATGAAAATAGCAATGATAAAAATGGCATTCTTCGGTGTGTGGATGATACAGTGTGTGTATGGTTAGATTTTCCACTTCCAATTTGTAATTTTCAATTTTGGACCATTGTCTGTTCATTGTTATCACAATTGGGAATCATGGGTAGGCAGGAGCTCAGAAGGAAGTAAAACATTTCTAATCATTCCATGTGGCTTGTTGAAAGCAAGGCTGGATATGCTGGGATGAAGGAAAGAGGGTTGAGAAAGATGAGGTTAATTAATTATTTGACCATGGTGCTTATTTGACATTGCTGTCACCAGTGACCAGACACAATGTTTATGAAGAATCTTTTCTGTGTTAGTTTAAAGGAAATAGCTTTACCTTCCCACCCCCGACACACACATCCATGAATTTATAAAAGTCAGGGTTGGAAAATAGTGGTTGCACATTTTTTTATATGCCTGTTGGCCATTTGCATTTTCTCTTTGGAGAAGTTTCTTTTAAGCTCTTCTTTCTTTTTTTAATTTTATTTTTATATTCCCCATACAATTGCAACCCACTTATTTTGACCCTAATACCTCCTTTCCCCACCAACCCCCATAGTGTGTCTCTGGTTCATAGTTTTTTGTTGATTTTGATTTTTTCTTTCCTATAGCTATTCTTTTTCCTGGTCCCTTATTTAGGTTTTCTAGATTCCTGCTATGAGTGAGATCATCCGGTATTTTTCTTTTTCTTTCTGGCTTATTTCGCTGAGCATGATCCCTTCCAGCTCCATCCATGTTGCTGCAAATTGCATGTGTTTATCTTTTTTGAATGCTGAGTAATATTCCATGGTGTATATGTACCATATCTTCTTGATCCAGTCATCTATTTTTGGGTAGTTGGGTTGTTTCCAAAGCTTAGCTATTGTAAACAGTGCTGCTATAAACATAGGGGTGAAGGTGGTCTTTGGTATTGATGTTACTGTGTCCTTTGGGTAAATACCTAGGAGTGGAATTGCTGGATCATATGGAAGCTCTATCTTTAGTAGGCTGAGGAATCTCCACACAGCTTTCCATAGTGGGTGGACCAGTTTGCACTCCCACCAGCAATACAGGAGAGATCCTTTTTCTCCACATCCTCGCCAACATTTGTTGTTGCTAGTTTTCTTAATATGTGCCATTCATACAGGTGTGAGATGGTACCTTATTGTAGTTTTGATTTGCATTTCCCTGATTGCAAGTGATGCTGAACATTTTTTCATATGCCTGTTGGCCATTTGTATTTCCTCTTTGGAGAAGTTTCTTTTTAGCTCTTCTGCCCATTTTTGACAGGATTATTTTCTTTATTATTGTTGAGTCTCATCAGCTCTTTGTAGATTTTTGTGATCAGTCCTTTATCATTAGTGTCGTGTGCAAAAATGTTTTCCCAGTCGGTGGGGTTTCTCTTTGTTCTTGTTATTGTCTCTTTTGCTGTGCAGAATCACTTTAATTTGATGTAGTCCCAGCTGTTGATCTTTGCCTTCACTATCACTGCTTTGGGCGATGTGTCTGTAAAGAAATCTTTGAGGTTCATGTCATGTAGTGCCTTGCCTATATTTCCTTCTATGTATTTTATGGTTCAAGGTCTTATGTCTAGTTCTTTAATCCATTTTTGAGTTTTTATTTATATAAATTTTATTTTTATATTCCCCATACAATTGCAACCCCCTTATTTTTGTACATGGTGTGAGGTAGTAGTCAAGTTTCATTCTTTTGCATGTAGCGACCCAGTTTTCCCAGCACCATTATTGAACAAACTTTCTTTGCTCCAGTGTATATTCTTCGCTCCTTTGTCAAAGATTAGTTGACCATGAATCTGTGGGTTTATTTCTGTGTTTTCTATTTGGTTCCATTGGTCCGTGTGTCTGTTCTGGTTTCAATACCATGCAGTTTTGATTATTATTGCTTTGTAGTATAGTTTGAAATCTGGGAGAGTGATGCCTCCATTCCCTTCTTTTTTTTTCAGGAGTGTGTTTGCCATTTGGGGTTTTTGGTGGCTCCGTATGAATTTCATCATTTTTTTTCTATTTCTTTGAAGAATAACATTGAAATTTTAATTGGAATAGAAATGCATCTATAGATTGCTTTTGGTAAGACGACCATTTTGATAATGCTAATTCTTCTGATCCATGAGCAGGGGATGTCTTTCCATTTATTTGTGTGTACTTCTTTTTCTTTTAACAGTGTTTTATAGTTTTCATTGTATAGGTCCTTTACCTCTTTTGTTAGGTTTATTCCCAGGCATTTCATTTTTTTTTTGTTTCAGTAATAAAAGTAATGGTTTTCTTGATTTCTTCTTCTTCAGATTTATTGTTTGTGTATAGGAAGGCTACTGATTTTTGTGCGTTGATTTTGTATCCTGCCACTTTACTGAACTGATTTATTAGTTGAATTAGTTTTTCTGTGGAGTTTTTGGGGTTCTCTATGTATATTATCATATCATCTGCAAATAGTGATAGTTTGACTTCTTCCTTGTCTATTTGGATTCCTTGTATGTCTTTCTCTTGTCTTATTGGTCTGGCTAGGACTTCCAGTATTATCCTGAAAAGCAGTGTTGAGAGTGGACATTTTTGTCTTGTTACAGATCTTAATGGGAATGCTTTCAGGTTTTCACCAGTGAGAATGATATTGGCTGTGGTCTTGTCATATATGACCTTTATGATGTTGATGTATGTTCCTTGTATCCTGAGAATTTCAAGGGCTTTTATCATAAATGGGTGTTGTACTTTGTCAAATGCTTTCTGAGCATCTATGGATATTATCATATAGTTTTTATATTTCTTTTTGTTGATGTGTTGGATTATGTTGATTGATTTTCGGATGTTGAACCATCCTTGTGTCCCTGGAATAAATCCTACTTGGTCATGGTGAATTATCTTATGGATGCATTGTTGGATTCTGTTGGCAAGGATTTTGTTGAGAATTTTTGCATCAGTGTTCATTAGGAAGATTGGCCTGTAATTTTCCTTTTTTGTGCTGTCTTTGTTGAGTTTTGGTATTAGTGTAATGTTGGCTTCGTAGAACGTATATAGTAGTATTCCTTCTTTTTCAATTTTTTGAAAGAGTTTGTTCTATTTCACTGCTGAACAGTTGATAGAATTCATTTGTGAAGCCGTCTGGGCATGGGATTTTTTTTCTGGGGAATGCTTTGATTACTGCTTCAATTTCTTTGCTTCTAATTGGTCTGTTTAGTTGTTCTATTTCTTCTTTGTCCAGCTTTGATTATATCATTCTAGAAATTTGTCCATCTCTTCTAGTTTGTTGAATTTGTTTGCATATAAGTGTTCATAGTAATCTCTGATTATTCTTTTGATAGCTACTGAATCTGTGGTGATTTCTCCTATTTCATTTATAATCCTATTTATATGTGTTTCTCCCATTTTTTCTTTGTGACCCAGGTAGAGGTTTGTCTATTTTGTTTATTTTTTCAAAGAACCAACTTTTGGTTTCATTGAGCTTTTGGATTTTTTTTTTTAAATTTCTAATTCATCTATTTCTGCTTTGATTTTTATTATTTCCTTTCTTCTACTGGCTTTAGGTTTTTTGTTTTTTTTGTTGTTGTTGTTCTTTTTCTAGTTCTTTGAGATGTGAGATTAGGTTTTTACTTTGAGTTCTTTCTTGTTTCTTGATGTGAGCCTCTATTGCTATATATTTTCCTCAGATTACTGCTTTTGCTGCATCCCATACATTCTGCAAAGTGGTATCCTCCTTGTCATTCAACTCAAAGTATTTTTTAATTTCTTCTTTGATCTCCTCATTAGTTCAGTGGTTTTCCAGTAGTGTGGATTTCAATCTCCCTGAAGTGGGAGGGTTCCTTGTTTTCTTTTCATGATTTATTTCTAGCGTGATGCCTTTATGATCGGAGAAGATAGTTGGAATGATTTTTATTTTCATGTATCTGTTGATGTTTGTCTTGTGGCCCAGTATGATCGATTCTGGAGAATGATCCAAGCACACTTGAGAAAAATGTGTACTCAGATTTTTTTGGGTGCAGTGTCCTATAAATGTCTGTTAAGTCCATGAGTTCTATGTCTTCATTTAGGGCTCTAGTGTCTTTGTTTATTTTTTGTCTTGTTTATCTGTCCATTGGTGAGAGTGGAGTGTTGAAGTCTCCCACTATATATATATGTATTTTCTTTAATATCTGTTTTCAGAGCTGATATTAATTGTCTGACATATTTTGGTGTCCCTTCATTGGGTGAGTATATATTGATGAGTGTTATATCTTCCTGATGTATTGTCCCCTTGATAATAATGTCTCTTTTTACTTTTTTTAATTTGAAGTCTATTTTATGTGATATAAGTATGGCTGTTCCTGCCTTCTTTTTTGGTCCATTTGCTTGTAGGATTGTTTTCCACCCTTTTACTTTCAGTCTGTGTTTATCTTTTGTGGCTAAATGTGTTTACTGGAGACAACAGAAGGTTGGATTTTGTTTTTCAATCCAGGCTGCTACTCAGTGTCTTTTTATTGATGAGTTTAATCTACCTACATTTAGAGTTAATATTGATATGTTAGCATCTGAGTTTGCCATTTTGTTTGTCTTTTTTGTGATTTTATTCCTTGCTTTATTCTGTTCTTCTTGTTCATTCCTCTGTTGGTTTTGGCTTTAGGACTTCTTGTAGAATTTTTTGGAGTGGGGGTTTAGTTGTAATGAATTTCTGGATTTTTTGTTTTTCTGAGAAGTTGCATATTTTTTCTTCATAGAGGAAGGAGAGCTTTGCAGGGTAAAGTATTCTTGGTTGGAATTTGCTGTCTTGAAGTTTGCTGAATATGTTACTCCATTCTCTTCTTGCCGGTAATGTTTCTTTGGAGAAGTCTGAAGTTAACCTGATTGGTTTTCCCATATAAGTTATCTGTTTCTTCCCCCTTGCCAGTTTCATTATTTTTTCCTTGTCTTGGACTCTTGCAAGCTTTACTATTAGGTGTCTTGCTGTAGTTTTCTTTTCATTATAGTTATTGGGGGTTCTTCTCGCTTCTTGTGTGTCTATCTTCATCTCATTTTTCATGCTTGTGAGGTTTTCTTCAATTATCTCCTTGAGTAATTTCTGAGTTCCTTTGTCTCTCCTCACCTTCTGGAATGCCTATAACTCTTACATTTCCTCTCTTCGTGGACTCTGATTATTGTCTAAGAGTCTCCTCATACTGCTTCATTTGTACTTCTCTTTCCTTTTCTTTTTTGGTTCTTTTTATTTCTGTATCTTTTTATTTCTGTATCATGATACGTTCTTCCATTTCATTGATTCTGTTTTCATTGCTTTCCCCAGAGTTCTTTATCTCCTCTAGTAATCTTTTTATCTACTGCTTTTCATTCCTTTCCTTTCTCATGACCTTAATTTAATTCTTCAGTTCAGTGATTATTTGTCTCAAATCACTTTTTTCCTTTTTGTTCAGGATGATTATTAATTCTCTATCTGATAGGCCGAGAAGTTCTTCCATGTCATTGTTGAGCTCTGGTGACTGTATTTCTTTTTGTGGTGTGTTCTTCTGCTGGCTTGCTTGGTTATTTGTATTTTTTTCTATTCCCTTTTGTTTGCTTTCTAATTAGTTCTATGTGTTGGGACATTGTGCCACTGGTGTTGGCGGGCATCTTTTTGGAGTGATCCTTTAGTGGTGTCGGATTTGTTTACCAGACTGAGACCAGCACTGGTAGGCCAAAACACCACCAGGGTGTTGACACTGTGTTGCTGGGCTCAGTCCCTTTTAGTTCCCTCCCTCTGTATTTACTCATGTCCAACAGGGAATCAGCTAGTTGGTAATATTGTTCTGGTTGTAAGGTGGTGCCAGAGACCCGTACTTGCTGATCTGTGCTTTTTCCCAGTGGTTGTCTGAGTAGCAGAGGGGGGGCAGAGGGGAGCACCTCAATACAGGGGCTCTTATTCAAGCTGTGTGCTGTGTTTGCCCATGTTTACCCAGTGTTGTGCCCACAGCTGTATGGATACTGCACCCTGAATTCTGCACTCAGGGTCTCAGTTCCAGGGCTATCAGATCCAAAAACGCTGGCTGTCACCTTGTGCAGTGTCTGCTGTTATGGTGCGTCCCACACCCTGGATCCTGTGCCTAGCTCTCAGTTCCAAGATGGGGGCTTGCTCCACGCCTTATTTACCCCCTTACCTCTGTTTGCGAAGCCCACCATCTCTCAGCACCTGAAGGTGTTTTTGGGATTCTTGGTTTCCAACTATAGGGTGTTGGTGATTATTTTCTGGTCTCTAGGTGGCGCCAGAGAGTGTTCCTAGTGTCCTTCGGGAACTGTTTTTTTATTCCGTGGGTCAGGGGAACAGAGTGGGAGTGCGTGGAGAGCCTCAACAGTGTGGGGTTGCTGTGTCTGCCCTGTGCCCCACCGTCGTGGGGATCCTACACCCCGAATTTTGTGCCCTGGGTCTCAGTTCCAAAGCCCTCAGCTCCAGGACATGGGCTGTAGCCCAATTCAGTGTCCGCAGAAATGGTGCCTTTTGCACCCCACTCCCATGTCTGGGTGCCTGGTTTCTGATTACTCAGTGAGGGACATTCACCTCAATGAGGGCCCCCTGCCCCGCGCATCTCCCCGCAAGCCTAGGTCCCAGGCTCAGGACCTGGGCAGCCACGATGCACATATGCTTTTCAAGCGCACTGCTTTTCTGCACAAGCTTACTGGCTGGCCTTGGGCTATTTGTAGATCTCCTGGGAGTCTTTGTTTTTTTCTAATGGTGTCTGGAGCCATTAGTTCACTCACCTCCACAGTGATTCCTGCATGGTTCTCCACAGTTCCAGTTCATAGGGTGCAGTGGCTGAAATAGTTCCTTTCCACTCACTGTTCCACTCAAGTCCCACTTGATGCGTAGTTTGTTCTTGTTGGTTGTTTTAGTTTTTTTTTTTTCCTCCTTTCTGTTGGTCGGAGAGTGCCGACTTTGTGGTTGGGGGAAGGTAGCAGGGTTCGAAGATTTCCTCCCTTCTAGTCCTCTTTTATGGCTACTTTCTTCTCTGGGCAGTTTGCCAGAGTTGCCCGTTATTCTTCGTGTTCCAGTTCTCGCAGGGACCTACCGCTTTTCCTCCCTATTAACTTTATTTTTTATGGGAGGTCTTACAGCGTTTCCTCGCTGCCATGTTGATCCGCCTTTTCCTGTCTTTTTTTTAGCTCTTCTGCCCATTTTTTGACTGGATTGCATCAGGGAAATGCAGATCAAAACTACAATAAGATACCATCTTAGGTGAGAAAGGCACATATTAAAAAAAATTAGCAACAACAAATATTGGCAAGCATGTGGAGAAAAAGGAACTCTCCTGCACTGCTGGTGGGAGTGCAAAATGGCTCAACTACTATGGAAATCTGTGTAGAGATTTCTTGACCTGCTAAAGATAGAGCTTCCAAATGATCCAGCAACTCCATGCCTAGGCATTTATCCAAAGGACACGGAAACATTAATTCAAAAGGGCACCTGCACCCCTATGTTCATAGCAGCCCTATTTACAATAGCTAAGCTATGGAAACAACCCAAATGCCCAAAAATAGATGACTGGATCAAGAAGATGTGGTATATATACACACTGGGATATTACTCAGCAATCAAAAAACATAAACTCATGCAATTTGCAGCAACATGAATGGAGATGGAAGGGATCATGCTCAGCAAAATAAGCCATAAAGAAAAAGAAAAATACCAGATGGCCTCACTCATAGCAGGAATTTAGAAAACCTAATTAAGGGACCAGGAAAAAGACTAACTGCAATAAAGTAAAAATCAAAATCAACAAGCAAGTATAGACCAGAGACACACTACAGTGGGGGGCAGGTGGGGTGAGGAGAAAAGGGATTAGGGTCAAAGTAAGGGGGGTGGGAATTGTTTGGGGAATATAACCAAAATAAAAATACCTACATTTTGCAAAAATGAAAGAAGATGTAAGAATTATATAAAACAAAATAATTTATAAAAATAAATAAATAAATAAATAAATAAATGAATGAAAATAGTGAGTGGTTGCCAAAAATCGCTATGTGGTGCTATTCATTATGGATAAGATAGTCAATAAATGTAATCTGAATTTTCCTAATAGCCACATTTATAAAAAATCAAATGTGAACTTAAATTTAGGAATATATTCTATTTAACCCACTGAATCCAAAATATTATTACTAAACATGTAGTTAATAAAATATTATTGATGATATATATTTACATATTTTATGAAAAGACTTCAATATCTGCTGTGTATTTTACTTTTGTTACACATTTCAACTCATATACACCTAGAGTTCAATAGTAACATGTCAAGAGTTCAATAGTCTCATGTCTCTGGTGGCTTCTATGTTGAGAAGCATACATCTAGTCTAACCCCATGCAATGTTTATAACTCCTTTGTAACATTTCTATTATTACATGCATCTATCTAACTACCCATGACAGACAATGACTACGTGACAAATGGAAATGTCCAAAAAAAGATAAAAAGAGCCCTCTTAGATAAGATTCTAGTGGGGACAAGACAAGAAAATCACAAAGTACAGCACAAACAATTAAATGAAATGGTGTTATTGTTAGGGGGAAAGGATGTCCTGAGCTAATTCCATATAGGCTTTGTGGACTCCACGCCCACTCCAAACCAAAGGGAAAGTTGCTGGGACCTGAGGTTGGAGTTAAGCAGCCAGGTTTAGTATAAAAACCAAACACGTGGGCCTTGGGGGATCTCCCTCTCTTGCTCACCTCCTGACTTCACAGCTCCTGGCTTGCGGCCAGCTCTCAGAGTGCCATTTGGGATTCCAGATCAGTGGAATGGATAGGACCCATTTAAAACTTTGTCTCCCACTTATTTCCCTGAGTTGTACATTTCCTCATTTGCCCTTCCCTTGTAAATAAACCTTTTATTAACCTTTCATGTGTGCCTGCAGTAGAGTATTGATAAGTCCTTTTAAACTGTGAGGACCCACAGTCAGGCAATCTGTTTTGTATTGGGGTTGCCCTGTAACAGTTTGGCGCCCAACATGGTTTCCAAGTAATACCCGGGGTTGACCAGCCCAAAGTAACTTTTCTTGCGTTGGTCACCATAGGTGCACTAGATCTGCAGGACTCACAGTCTAATCTTTGTATCAAGTCCTAAAAAGTCTGTTTTTTTTTTTTTTCTGTGCATACAGCTCTTGTGGGTGTGTTTTTGACTCAAATATGGCCTCAACCATGAGCTTATACAGTTTTATCCCTAGCTTGAGTTCTTTCAGCTTCCTTCCAGCCTTGAGTTTAAGTAGCCTTTTTCCATTAAATATTACCACCAGTTTCATTAATGTAAATAATTTGATGAAGCCTGGTCTATGGCACATGATTTTGCTACTGTATACATACATGGGTGGTTTACAAGCCATTCCTTTACAGTCTGTGCTTCTGGGTGCTTTTTTGGTAATATGTGTAAGTGCCATTTGCTACATTCTTGTTTCTATGAGAGATAGATGTTCTACTTCACATACTGAGAATGTGCAACAACACACTCAGGCTCTTAAATTAGCCATGCAACAACAAATTCAGGCTCTTAACCTGGCCATGCAACAACAAAATCAGGCCCTTGATTTAACTATTAAGTGCATGAGGGATGAGAACCATAACATTTTTGAGTCAGGTTTTAAAAGCATACAAGATCAAGCTTTTAAAAGTATGCAGGACCAGATAGAGGTCGCCCTCCAAGAATTGGATATGGCAGAGGCTCGGCTGATGGCACAGAGAAAGGATAAACCTTCCCCTTCCCATGAGGACTGCCAGAGGGTAGAGTTAGAAGAGGAGGAGCATCTTATTTTAAATACCTTAAATACATCAGGACAAAAATCCCTCTCCATGTGACAAGGCCCCTCCCGTGCAGACTCCTGAGGCTTCACAGCCTTCACTGCCCTCTGGGGAGGAAACGAAAATGGCATCTCCTCCCCACACTAGATGCAGCACCCATTTTGGCAGGAAGGATCACCCTGAGGCAGGACCGTTTCCTCTTCGCCAGATGCCAATAGGTGGCTTGACCAAAAGTACCCAGCAGGTTGCCCAATCCTTTTAGTACTGCAGACCTCCTAAATTGGAGGAGCTCTGTCCCCTCGTACTAGCAGGCCCCTAAGAGGATGGCAAACTTTTTTGCCTCTAGATTAGTCTCCCACTGCCCTAACTGGGCAGATATACAGTCCATGCTGCATACTTTATGAAATCTGGATGAGCAGAGAATGGTATTCAGAAAAGCTAGGGAGGAGGCTGACTGTCTCCACCAACAGAATAGACAATAGCCAGAGGTTGTCCCAGAGGTAGATCCTGGATGGGATCCTAACAATGGAGGAATGGCAATGTTGGATCTGTATAAAAAATGTTTATTGGTAGGACTGCAGCAGGGAATCCCCAAACAATAAAATTTAAAAAAAAATTACAACTCAAACAAGGAGCTAATGAGGATCCGTCAGAGTTCCTTGAGAAAATTATTCAAATGTACACTAACCAAATGGATATAAACCCAGATGCCCCAGAAAATGTTCATCTATGGCGTTAATTACCCATAGTGCCCCAGACATAAAGAAAAAGTTAGCTAAAGTGGACGGCGTCACAGAGATAAGTCTGTCCCAGGTAGTGGACTTAGCATTTAGGGTTTATAATAATAGAGAGGACAGGAGACCCAAACCTGTGACTGTTTTTGTACAAAGAGAGCACAGAACAGGGGTTCAGGGAAACAGTAATGAACAGAGATGTGGACCCCTAGGAAGATATCAGTGTGCTTTCTGTAGGGAAGAGGGATATTGGAAGTACAGTTGTCCAAGGTTATAGGGAAGCAGCAGAGGCAATAATTACAGAAGGCAGGATAGAAGACTGAGAACACCATGATATGATGATTCACACAGGGTTTGTAGGAGGGAATATAGAAGGAACACACAGAACCAGGAACCAAGGAAAGAGGAAAGAAGACAAATGTTAGCACAGAGTAGAGGCTCAGATGATGATAGGGAATACAGACAGAGCAGGAATAAAGAGCCCAGTGCAGAAGAAAGGAGACAAATGACAGCACAGGGTAGAGCTAGACAGAGTAGAAGGAATCTAGAGCCAAGTGCAGAGGAAAGGAGACAAATTTTAGTTCATGGAGAAGGTTCAGATGCAGAATAGGAGTGCCCGGGGGCTCCACTAGATCTAAAGAAGCCCATTAGAATAACCCCCGCAGAGTCCCAGGTAACACTCGCTGTGGGGGATCGTCTGATTGATTTCTTAATGGACACTGAAGCGACATACTCAGTTTTGAATTCAAAATTAACTAAAATGAGCAAAGAGACTGTAGCAGTCACTGGGATATGGAAAGGCCACAACAGAAAGCCTTCTTACAACCTTTGAAGTGCTGGCTGGGCCCCACACAGCTCCAGCATAGCTTCCTATATATGGAAGAGTGTCCAATCCCTCTGCTTGGTCCTGACCATTTAAGTAAGCTCAACACACGAATTATATTCTCACCAAAACATCAGAGGCTTCACCTACAGTTACCTCCAGAGCATGCTCTGCAGTTCCAGAGGTTACTTACTCAAGACGTTCCACCAAAAGGTGAAATTTTAACTACAGAAATTGTTGTAAGTAAATGGGTATGGACTGATGATACCCTAGGACGTGCGAAAAATGCAGAGCCTATAAAGATAGAAGTGATAGAGGGGAACAGAACCCCGAGAAGGAAGCAATACCTCTTAAAGGAGGAGGCCTTGAGGGGAATTGAGCCAGTATTGAAAAGGTTCCTTCAATTTGGACTCATTTGGCCCTGTTGCTCACCGTACAACACTCCGATTCTGCCAGTGAAGAAACCCCATACAGGCGAGTACCATTTTGTCCAAGATTTAAGGGCCATTAATGACATTGTTCAGGATATCTGTCCCACCGTGCCTAATCCCTACTCCTTATTAACTGCCATACCTGGTGACTTCGGGTGGTTTTCAGTATTAGACCTTAAGGATGCCTTTTTCTGTATCCCAACAGATGTCCAGGATCAACTGCTTTTTGCCTTTGAGTGGCAAGACCCTATGTCCAAGAGCACTCTCCAGTATTGCTGGATTGTGCTTCCACAGGGGCTTAAGAACTCCCCAACTATTTTTTGGGAAATATTGGCCAGGGATCTCAGGAAGGTTCAACAAAACCAGGGTGTCTTGTTGCAATACGTAGATGATTTATTGATTGCAAGTCCAGACTACAAATCTTGTCTGGAAAATACCATAGTGGTACTGAACCACCTGGCAGAATGTGGCTACAAGGTGTCACCTCAAAATGCACAGATCTGTAAACAAACGGTGATGTATTTGGGGTTTGAAATTAAGAAAGGCAGACAGAGCTTGATGATGGAAAGGAAACAGGTAATTTCAGCACTTAAAGTCCCCAGCAACCGGTTACAGTTGCGCGGATTTTTGGGTATGGCTGGGTTTTGCAGGATTTGGATTCCTAACTTTGGATTAATAACAAAACCCTTATATGATGCTCTCAAAGGCCTGGACTCTGAACCTTTGTCTTGGACCCCAGAATGTCAAAAGGCCTTTGATGAAATAAAAGTAAAGTTGATCTCAGCATCAGCATTAGGGCTTCCAGATCTTAGGAAGCCACTCAGAGACAGGGGGTTGGCCTTGGAGTGCTAATACAATTGCTGGGGCCAGAAATACAGCCCATTGATTATCTGTCCAAACAATTGGACCACACCACTAAGGGATGGCCTCCATGTTTGTGTGTTGTGGCTGCCACTTGTGACCACCTACATGAGGCGGAGAAGTTTACATTGGGTCAGCCCATCACTGCATCACTGTGTGTGTGCCACATCAGGTCTTGATATTGCTGGAGCAGAAGTATGGATTTTGTTTGACTGCTGGGTGAATGGGAAACTATCAAGCAGCTCTGTTGGACAATCCTAATGTGAAGCTGCAGGTTTCTAATTCCCTGAATCCCGCCACATTGCTTCCAAGCAATGCAGACGGATCTGGGGATGACACTTTAATCCATAACTGTTTAGAAACCATAGACACAGTGTATGCCAGATGACTAGATCTGACTGACCGGCCTATGCCAGATCCAGAGTGGGAGTTATTTACAGATGGCAGCAGCTTCATGAACCAAGGCCGTCAATGTGCGGAATATGCAGTGGTGACGCTCCAGAACACCGTGGAAGCCAAGGCTCTTCCAGCAGGTACATCAGCGCAAAAAGCCAAATTAACAGCCCTGGCCCGTGCATTGGAACTCTCAAAAGATAAAAGAGTCAATATATTTACTGACTCCAAGTACTCTTTTATGATTCTCCACATGCATGGGGCCATTTGGAAGGAGCAGGGACTCCTTATTGCCAATAACATGGACGTCAAACACCCATTAGAAATCCAGGCCTTGATAAAGGCAGTAGCTTTACCATCAGCTGTTGCTGTGATGCACTGTCCTGGCCACCAAAAGGGTGGGTCTGACATGGCAAAGGGCAACAGGGCAACTGATCGGGTGGCTAAGGCGCTGCCCGTTCTGCTCTCCAGGGTGCACTCATTCCTCTTGTGGACCTGACTCAGTATGCTGCTGAATACACCGAGCAGGATGAGAAGAGAGCACATGCATGGGGATTTACTGAGTTTGACCCCAGCTCTACTTGGAGAGTAAACTCCCATGGGGTGATACTCCTCCCGGAGGCCCTGGTATATCCGGTGCTAAAACATCTTCATGAAGGATCTCACTATGGGAGAGATGCCTTATTAGAAACAGTGCGCTCATATTTGAAGGGACCATATTTACATAAAATAGCACAACGGATCACCCGAGGTTGTCAACTATGTGCCAGGAATAACCCCAAGACTGACTCTCACTCTAAAGCCATAGGGGTTCATTATTGGGGCAAGTGCCCTTTTGAAGACTGGCAGGTAGACTTTACACAAATGCCTAGAACAACAGGCAATTTTAAATACTTATTGGTTTTTGTGGACACGTTCTCGGGATGGGTAGAAGCATTTCCTACAAAGATGGAAAAAGCTTGTGAGGTTGCAAAACAACTGCTGAAAGAGATAATCCCTCGCTTTGGGTTGCCAGACTCTATCCAGAGTGATAATGGGCCGGCATTTGTCCCTGACGTTACTCATGCAGTAAGCAGTGTGTTACAGATCAACTGGAAATTGCATGCTGCCTGGAGACCACAGTCTTCTGGACAAACAGAAAGGATGAATCACACCTTGAAGAAAACTTTGGCAAAACTGTGCCAAGAAACACAACTTCGTCGGGACCAGGTACTATCCCTTGCCCTCCTCCGGATAAGAGTGGCACCTAGAAGTGGGCTACAATTAAGCCCCTTTGAAATTGCATTTGAAAGACCCTTCCAGGCCTCAGTTCTGAAAGCCAGCCCAGAAATAGCACAAGATTGCCGGATCACACAATATGTGAAACACATCCAGGAGGTTCTGTCAGTAATTCATTACTTTGCAACCTCAAGGATCTCTATGCCTCCTGATCAACCATTGCATCCCTTCAGACCTGGAGATCAGGTCTTACTGAAGACTTGGCAGGGTGGGGATGCCCAAAAACAGCTGTCAGAAAAATGGACTGGTCCCTATGATGTTTTGCTAAGCACACATACTTCTCCGGAACTTGCAGGCATAAAACCCTGGGTACATCATTCCAGAGTTAAGAAAGCCCCAGGAGGAACTGACCCAGAGATGAAGTCCCATTGGTCTTGTGAACCCATTGAGGACTTGAGATTTGTTTAAGAAACAGACAAAAACTTGAATGTTACTGACTTCTTTTCCAGTTATTGTTGCAGGATACCCAATGACTCACTTTTTCTGAAGAAACCCTGAGAAAACTAACATGCTCTAACCAATCTTCTTCCTTTCAAAGTTTAGGAGACGTGAAATAACATCTAGGATCATGCATATGCTGCCAGTATTTTTTTTTTTTTACACAGAAAGGCTTTCAATCTTGATTTTGGTATTTCCTTTTTTTTTTTTTTTTAAATAGAGGCATTTATTTATTTATTTGTTTGTTTTGTTCACACATGCACTGTGTACAGTCAGAAGCGCGGGAGGGTGAGCGAATTCACCAGAGCCGAAGCGGGGAGCAGAGCAGGCAGAAGGACCGAAATACACTGCTGAGAGGAGCAGCGGGCGGCAGGAGAGGTCTGCGCGCCATGTGGGACCCTCCTCCGGTGGCCGGGGAGCAGCCAGGGATCGAACCGGTGCCGCAGAGGCCGCAGGCAGCTTCGCAACCCAACGCTCAACCGCTGCGCCACCGGGGAGGCCCTTTGGTATTTCCTTTTAACTTTTTGTTTTTAACTTTGAGATTTTTTTTCTTTTCTCTGCTTATTTTTGTTACTTTGGACTACGAGTGAAACTGCAGTTGTATGAGCTATCCCACGTGTTATAAATGGTAACTAAAGAGCTCTTTGTGTCTATATGTTGTATGTCTGTATGTCCTTTCCTTGTGTCTTTGTCTTGGCCTCCAGTGGTTGACAAATTGGTATTGGTATACATGGTGGCCATAGACATTGGAAAAAAAAGTCTCCAGTTATGAGGAAACACAAAGGTTATGGTTTCATTGTCAACATTGTACTACTGAACTAAGCCGGTGCCTTCATAGAGATTGAATATTGTCTTTTATGTTATTTTTCTGATATTTATGGCAAAGCTTCCCAGAAATCTAAATTGAAGTACAAATTTGGTAGCCTGTCATTTGGCTGATGCAAGGAAATTTTGTGGAACCTCAGTAGAGCTCCTGAGGCACTCCAAAAAGTTTCTCTCTTTCCTCCTGGGAAAGACATTAGATGAATTTGTTCTATTTGGCTTACCTAGTAGAGTAAAACTAGAAGGGAAGCATTGTCACTTGGGAAAACGGATAACACCTTGACCTATATGTATGTAAATTGTCAGTGGTGATTGTCACTTTGTAATATTGTATACTTCAATTGTTTAATATCTACAAAAATTGTTTCTGGAAATATAGGGAGAAAAGGTCTCTACAGATTTCTATTGATGGAACTGTTGAGAGTGAAACTTTCCTACTAAGAACTGAATAGACCTGGAAATACACCTGATATTTACTAAGTTTTCTTTGACATAATACTGGTAATTTTTTTTTTTTTTTGCATTTTGTTCTGAATCCACAGTTTTCTTGTTTTGGTGACCAGGATCTGCAGCAAGGTTGCAATTTTTTTTTTCCAGCAAAGCTAACTTGTGTTTGCATTTTCTCTCCCCTTGATACCAACACAGCATAAAAATAGTGGTAGTAATCTTTTACTACTTATCTCAGAGTCTGTTTTTGGATAACTTCCATAGGGATTTTTTCTGCTTAAACTAAAAAAAAGGACATAAGTTTCATTGTGTGGCTTTGAGTGGAGTTCTTCCAGAAAGTTGAAACAGAGCTAAACCAAGAAAAGGAGAACCTGTTTGCTTTGTTCGTAGGGTTCCAGAGAACTCCAAAGAAGGTGAGGAAGCTTGCCTCCATTGGCAGGACTGGATAACCTGGCCAACGAAAAGTCCCTGGTACTCACGAGAAGAGGAAAGCCCAGGTGGTGTCTGATGAGACCAACTTTATTCCTGAAGCCTACATGGACCGGGTGTGAACAGTTCACTCTGATCCTATATGGAGTATTCCAACAGAGCCAGCTAAAATTGCTGTTTAGTTATTCTTCCCTGTGATTTTATGCAAAAAAAGGTAACATTAGTTAAAAGTACATTTAGTTTGCATGCTTTTGCTATGCTGTTCAAAAATTTGGGATCACGGTTGAGAGAATTTGGGTTTATATAAGTTGAACCATTTTAAGATTTTTTTCCTTGTGATTTTGATGTATTTGCTGTCTTGTTTTGGCTAATGCCTCCAGATTTTTTTTTTTTTTGGCTTGGACTGATGAACTGTTTTTCCAGGAATGGAGGACATTTGCTTTCCACAACGGACAATACCTGGAGGGACTGGTTTTCTTTCATACTGGAACCCTGGAAAATTTTCATCTGAGACTATATCCCAGCATCCATATATTTGATCTTCATCACCATGGAAATGGTGGCAAAAAGTGAAAGGGGGGAATTGTTAGGGGGAAAGGATGTCCTGACCTAATTCCATACAGGCTTTGTGGACTCCACCCCCACTCCAAACCAAAGGGAAGGTTGCTGGGACCTGAGGGTGGAGTTAAGCAACCAGGTTTGGTATAAAAACCAAACACATGGGCCTTGGGGCCTCTCGATCTCTCGCTCATCTCCTGGCTTCACGGCTCCTGGATTGTGGCCAGCTCTCAGAGTGCCATTTGGGATTCCAGATCAGTGGATAGGGTAGGACACTTTTAAAACTTTGTCTCCCACTTTTCACCCTTAGTTGTAAATTTCCTCATTTGCCCTTCCCTTGTAAATAAACCTTTCATTAACCTTTCACATGTGCCTGCAGTAGAGTATTGATAAGTCCTTTTAAGCGCAGTGGTGAGGAACCACAGTCAGGTAACCCATTTTGTATCGGGGCTGCCCTGTGACATTATGAAAAATTTTAATTACTCAAATATGTGTTGAGCTCACACTAAGTTTCAGCTGCTCTACTAGACAATACAGTGGATAAAAAACAAAATATGTAATATGTGATATATAGTATAAAATATTTATTATTTTATCATTTATTTTTCAAATGTATTTTATTTTTATATTCCCCATACAATTGCAACCCCCTTATTTTAACCCCAATCCCTCCCGTCCCCGCGCCTCACCCCCAATAGAGTGTCTTTGGTTCATCCTTTTTTCTTGATTTTGATTTTCACTTTCTTATAGTTATTCATTTTCCTGGTCCCTTATTTAAGTTTTCTAGATTCCTGCTATGAGTGAGACCATCCGGTATTTTTCTTTTTCTTTCTGGCTTATTTTGCTGAGCATGATTCCTTCCAGCACCATCCATGTGCTGCAAATTGCATGTGTTTATCTTTTTTGAATGCAGAGTAATATTCCATGGTGTATATGTACCACATCTTCTTGATCCAGTCATCTATTTTTGGGCATTTGGGTTGTTTCCAAAGCTTAGCTATTGTAAACAGTGCTGCTATAAACATAGGGGTGCAGGTGCTCTTTGGAATTGATGTTTCTGTGTCCTTTGGGTAAATACCTACGAGTGGAATTGCTGGATAATACGGAAGCTCTATGTTTAGTAGGTTCAGAAATCTCCACACAGCTCTCCATAGCGGTTGGACCAGTTTGCACTTCCACCAACAGTGCAGAAGTGTTCCTTTTTCTCCACATTCTCTCCAACATTTGTTGTTGCTAGTTTTCTTTAATATGTGTCATTCTCACTGGTGTAAGATGGTATCTCATGGTAGTTTTGATTTGCATTTCCCTGATTACAAGTGATGTTGAACATTTTTTCATATGCCTGTTGGCCATTTGCATTTCCTCTTCCGAGAAGTTTCTTTTTAGCTCTTCTGCCCATTTTTTGACTGGATTTTTTTGTTTGTTTATGCTGAGTCTCATCAGCTCTTTGCAGATTTTGCTGATCAGTCCATTATCATTAGTGTTGGGTGGAAAAATGTTCTCCCATTCGGTGGGGTTTCTCGTTTTTTTGGTTAATGTCTCTTTTGCTGTGCAGAAGCTCTTTAATTTGATGTAGTCCCAGCTTTTTATCGTTGCCTTCACTATCACTGCTTTGGGTGATGTGTCTGTAAAGATGTCTTTGATGTGCATATCACGCAGTGTTTCGCCTATATTTCCTTCTATGTATTTTATGGTTTCAGGTCTTATGTCTAGTTCTTTAATCCATTTTTAGTTGATTTTTGTGTATGGTGTGAGGTAGTGGTCAAGCTTCATTCTTTTACATGTAGCAACCCAGTTTTCCCAGCACCATTTATTGAACAAACTTTCTTTGCTCTAATGCATAGTCTTTGCCCTTTGTCAAAGATTAGTTGACCATAAATCTGTGGTTTTATTTCTGGATTTTCTATTCAATTCCATCGGTCTGTGTGTCTATTCTTGTTCCAATACCATGCAGTTTTGATGATTATGGCTTTGTAGTAGAGTTTGAAGTCCGGGAGTGTGATGCCTCCATTCCCTTCCTTTTTTTTTTTCAGGAAAGCTGTCTATTCGGGGATTTCGGTGATTCCATATGAATTTCATCAATAATTGTTCTATTTCTTTGAAGAATGACATTCAAATTTTGATTGGAATAGCATTGAATCTGTGTATTGCTTTTGGTAGGATGGCCATTTTAATAATGTTTATTCTTCCAATCCATGAGCAGGGATGTCTTTCCATTTCTTTGTGTCTTATTCTATTTCTTTTAACAGAGTTTTGTAGTTTTCTTTGTATAGGTCCTTTACCTCTTTTGTTAGATTTATTCCCAAGTATTTGATTTTTTTGGTTTCAATAATAAAAGGGATTTTTTTAATTTCTTTTTCTTCAGATTTATTGTTTGTGTTTAGGAAGGCTACTGACTTTTGCGTGTTGATTTTGTATCCTGCCACATTACTGAACTGATTGATGAGTTGAATTAGTTTTTCTGTGGAGTTTTTGGGGTTCTCTATGTATATTATCATATCATCTGCAAATAGTGATAGTTTGACTTCTTCTTTTCCTATTTGGATTCCTTGAATGTCTTTCTCTTGTCTTATTGCTCTGGCTAGGACTTCCAGTATTATATTGAAAAGCAGTGTTGAGAGTGGACATTTTTGTCTTGTTCCAGATCTTAATGGAAATGCTTTCAGCTTTTCACCATTGAGAATGATACTGGCTGTTGGCTTGTCATAGATGGCCTTTATGATGTTGAGTTATGTTCCTTGTATCCCAAGAATTTCAAGTGCTTTTATCATGAATGTGTGTTGCACTTTATCAAAAGCTTTCTCAGCATCTATTGGTATTCTCATAAGGTTTATAAATTTCTTTTTGTTGATGTGTTGGATAACATTGATTGATTTTTGGATGCTGAACCATCGTTGTGTCCATGGAATGAATCCTACTTTGTTGTGGTGAATTATCTTATGGATACACTGTTGGATTGTAATAGCTGAAATTTTATTGAGGATTTTTGCATCAGTGTTCATTAGGGAGATTGGCCTGTAGTTTTCCTTTTTTGAGTTGTCCTTGTTTGGTTTTGGTATTAGTATAATGTTGGCTTCATAGAATGTGTTTGGTATTGTCCCTTCCTTCTCAATTTTTTGGAAGAGTTTGTGAAGGATAGGCACTAATTCGTCTCTGAATGTTTGGTAGAATTCATTTGTAAATCCATCAGGTCCTGGACTTTTGTTTTTGGGAAGGTTTTTGATTAACATTTCAATTTTGCTGCTTGTAATTGGCCTGTTTACGTGTTCTATTTCTTCTTTATCTAGCTTTGGGTGATTGTAGAGTTGTAGGAATTTGTCCTTCTCCTCTAGATTGTTGAACTTGTTTCCATATAACTGTTCATAGTAGCTACTGATTTTTCTTTTGATTTCTGCTGTGTCCGTTGTGACTTCTCCTCTATCATTTATGATCCTGTTTATTTGTGCTGTCTCACTTTTTTCCTTTGTGAGCCTGGTTAGGGGTTTGTCTATTTTTTTGATTTTTTCGAAGAACCAGCTCTTGGTTTCATTGATCTTTTGGATTGTTTTATTAGTTTCAGTTTCATTTATTTCTGCTTTGGGTTTTATTATTTCTTTTCCTCTACTTGTTTTGGGTTTTTTTGTTGTTCGTTCTCTAGTTCTTTGAGCTTCGAGATTAGGTTGTTTCTTTGAGTTCTTCCTTGTTTCTTAATGTGAGCCTCTATTGCTATGTATTTTCCTCTTATTACTGCTTTTGCTGCATCCCATACATTTAGGAAATTGATGTCCTCATTCTCATTCATTTCAAAGAATTTTTTAATTTCTTCTTTGATCTCCTCATTAGTCCAGTGGTTATCCAGTAGTGTGTTTTTCAATCTCCATGAGGTAAGAGAGTTCCTTGCCTTCTTTTTATGGTTTATTTCTAGTCTGATGCCTTCTTGGTCAGAAAAGATGGTTGGTATCATTTCAAACTTGGTGTATCTGTTGACATTTGTCTTGTTTCCCAGTATGTGATCGATCCTGGAGAATGATCTGTGTGCGCTTGAGAAAAATGTGTACTCACATTTTTGGGGGTTTAGTGTGATATAGATGTCTGTTAAGCCCAAGTGCTCCAGATCCTTATTTAGAGCTTTAGTGTCTTTACTTATTTTTTGTCTTGTTGATCTATCCATTGTTGATAGTGGTGTGTTGAAGTCTCCCACTACATATGTGTTTTCTCTGATGTCTGTTTCCTAGATGACAATAGTTCTCTGATATATTTTGTTGCTCCTTCGTTGGGTGAATATATGTTAATGAGTGTAATTTCTTCTTGAAGTGTTGTCCCCTTGATCATAATGTAGTGACCGTTGGGGTCTCTTTTTGTCTTTTTGAGTTTGAAATCTGTTTTATCTGATATAAGTATAGCTGTTTCTGCTTACTTTTTTGGTCCATTGGCTTGTAGGATTGTTTTCCATCTGTTAAATTTGAGTCTATTTTTATCTTTTGTAGCTAAATGTGTTTCCGAGAGACAGGAAAAGTTTGGGTTTTGTTTCTTAATCCAGCCTGCAACTCAGTGTCTTTTTATTGAAGAATTTAGTCCATTGATATTTAGAGTTAATATTCATACGTTAGCATTCATATTTGCCATTGTGTTTGTCTTTCCTTGGATTTTATTTATTTATTCTTTTAATGACTTTTTTTTGGCCTTCTTTCGTTGTTATTCATCCCTCTGAGATTCTGGCTTTGGGACTCCTTGTAGTAATTTTTGGAGTGGGGGTTTAGTAGTAGTGAAATTCTAGAGTTTCTGTTTGTCTGGTAAGGTCCTTATTCTTTCATCATAGAGGAAGGAGAACTTTGCAGGTTAGAGTATTCTTGGTTGGCATCTGTTTTCTTGGAGTCTGTTGACTATGTCCCTCCACTCTCTCCTTGCCCGTAGTGTTTCTTCAGAGAAGTCTGATGTCCGCCTGATTGGTTTTCCTTTAAATATTATCTGTTTCTTCCCTCTTGTTAGCTTCTTTATTTTTTCCTTGTCCTGGATTCTTGGGAGCTTTACTATTATGTGTCTTGCTGTATTTTTCCTTTCATCGTGGAATTTTGGTGTTCTTCTTTCTTCTTCTATATCAATTTTCAGCTCCTTCTTCACGTTTGTGATTCAATTATCTCCTTGAATATTTTCTCTGTTCCTAGGTCTCTCTCCTCTCCTTCTGGGATTCCTATAACTCTTATTTGCTTTCCTCATGGAGTCAGATAGTTCCCGAAGTCTCTCTTCGTCTTTTTCCTTCGTACTTCTCTTTTCTTTTCTGTTTTGGTTCTTTTTTATTTCTGTCTTCAAGAGTACTGATTCCTTCTTCCATTTCATCTATTCTTCTTTCATTGCTTTTCCCAGAGTTCATTAGCGCCTCCATTAATTCTTTGATCTCCTGCATTTCTTTTACTTCCCTTTTTAGGGATTCAATTTCATTCTTCTGATCGTTGCTTATTTTTCCCTTATCATTGTTTTCCTTTATTACTTCTGTCATTTTTTTAATCATAGCAATTTTAAATTCTTTTCTGGATGGCTCAGAAGTTCTTCCAAGTTGCTGTCATTGCAATCTGGGGGGTGGTTTTCTTTTTGTGGTGTGCTTTTTTCCTGAGGAGTTGCTAGGTTGTGTGTTGTCCTGACCAGCGGGATTCGAGGCACGAAAAGAGAAGGGCTGAGGATTGAAATGAGGGGCTTGAGACAACTTGATGGTAGCGTTTGCTTCTTTATTTTTCCTTTATCCTTTTCCTACTTTTACATGTCTTTCTTTTCCCTGTCTTTCTTAGTTCCCTGTCCTTTTTTCTGCTCCTCTCGCGGTACCCCTCGCTGTATCTCCTTCTCACAGTCTCCTCGCAGTCTCTCTCTCTCTCTCTCTGTCTCTCTCTCGTGGTTCCCTTCTTATACCCCGGTCGCTCCTCCCATCATACCTGTCAGTGTGCGTGATTTACAGGAAAACGCAGGGGTTTCTCCAAAGGCAAAACAGTAATTCGAAACCTAATTCATTGAGCATATGTGCAACACAGTGCATGCTCCAGTCGGCTCTGGTCATCTCCCCCTTTTTTCTTTTAAATGAGACACCTGGCCTGTCTTAGGTTGGCACATCTCATAACCAGCCTTACCCGTCATCGCTAATCCGGCGCACTTGGTCTGGACCGCTGTCTTAGGTTGGTTTGGATGGGCTACGCTCTTACTCGTCCTTGGCTCTCAGGTTCTCTAGGGCTAAGTTGACCCATCCGGATGCTACTGGGGAGTCCTGGTCAAGTAACATGGCGCCAAGTACTTGCCTGACTGCCATAGCACACTAGCTCTTTGTTTCGCCTCCATAGCCGACGGAGAAACCATACACTGAAGGCACAAACAGTCAAGAGCTAAGGCTACCACCCTGCCCCAAGCTTGCAACTCTGGGAGGAGTCCTTTAAACCAGGCAACGAGACCCTCACCCGTAACAGGGGTAACACATATAAAACTGTACAGAGGGTTACAAGGTATGTGAGCAGTTAACAAAAGTGTGTCTACCTCTTCTTACATGAGCTTACTGCTGACTAAGCATAAAAAGTCTATTTCGTAAATGTCCATTCATATTTTGCTGTGTTGGTAATGCAAAGGTGACATTGGCAGCTAAATTGTTTATAGTGTCCGTATTTGCAGCAGCTTGAGTGACAGCGACGGCGGCAGCAGCTGCAGTGATGCCAAAATCATGTCTCCTCCTAGGTAGAACAGGGGAAAGACGTGCAGAAGCATCCACGGACATGATTAAAGTGGCAAAAAGTGGACGGCAGACAGACGATCACAACCCTCTCTGCACTCCGGGTCCAGCAGGCAGAGAGGGCGCAGGGCTCTGCTGAACAGTTCAACACAGTGGCATTTCCTGCATTATTGGGGAGAACAAAAAAGAAAGGAGGGGACAGACAGACAGCAGTAGACATACTCTATAATCTATTATTCTTAATACTAACAGATTGTTCAATGGTAGAACTAATGTTTGCAGAGTAAATGCCATTAAATAATTTCACCTCACCCTGGCCCAACAGGGCACTATCCAATGGCTTGTAAGCCAGACCAATAGTAAGATTAGTGGCAAATACTTGCAGAAAAGTGGAATCAATGAGGAGCAAAAAAGGCAGCTGATGCACAATCGCCCATCGTACTAACATCTGGGACGCTCGTGTCATCAAGGTTAGCAAGGTCAGGTATATTGACAAACTGAACCAATCGAGCAGGAAACCATTGGGGTGCTTCTGCATCCTGTGGGAAAAGACAAATGCTGCCTGGCAGCTGTATTAATACTGGTGCGGGTGGTTGCCACTCATTATTGACCTGATCCTTCCATCTCGCTTGCAGCATCGTGACCTGACGAGGGTCTGGCGACCAGTGCCGATCAGCAGCTGACCGCCCCTGGGTATCTAGGGTAAAAAAATTAAGGGTAAAGAGAGCTGTAGTCAAACGGTCCCTGGGGGAGTGTTCTCCCCCTGTTTGTTTTAAAAGCATAGTTTTCAGAGAACCATGGGCACGTTCGACTATACCCTGCCTCTGCGGGTTGTATGGAATTCCCGTTTTGTGCACAATACAATGGACCGCACAAAAGGAAGCAAAAGCTTTACTGGTATAACCAGGACCGTTATCTGTCTTAATGACATGTGGGTGGCCCATTACCGCAAACGCTTGTAGTAAATGTGAGCGGACATCAGAAGTCTTTTCAACACAATGTGGGGAGGCAAAAAGAAAACCAGAGAATGTGTCAATGGAGACATGGACCAGGCTCTGTCGTCCAAAAGAGGGTACATGAGTCACATCGGTTTGCCAAATATGGTTAGGGAGGATGCCCCAGGGGTTAACTCCTGGGGGAGGCACAGCAGCTGGAGCAAAAGGTGCACACTTGTGACAGGCACGAACAATGTCATGAGCTTGATGACGAGTCAACCCGTAACGACCCTTAAGTGACGTGGCGTTGGTATGCAAGACTGCATGTTCTTCCATAGCACTCTGAAGTGCTGGACAAATTAGATGTCCCCTAGTAAGAGAATCAGCTGCGGCATTGCCAGCCGCTAAAGGTCCTGGCAATGGAAGATGACCTCTGATGTGACCCACAAAAAGGTGATGAGTTCTCTTACGAATCAGTGTTTGCAACTGATGAAGGAGGGGTGCAATGGAGCTATGAACAGAAATATGAGCAACAGTTTGCAAAACATTTAAAACATGTACCAAACATGGCGGCGAGGAGACGCTGCGAGTAAGATCTCCCATTAAAAAAAGTTAATAGGGAGGAAAAGCGGCAGGTCCCAGTGAGAACTGGGACACGGAAGATAAACGGACGACTCCAGCAAACTGCCCAAAGAAGAAAGTTGCCATAAAAGAGGACGAGAAGGGAGGGAAGCGCAGAACCCTGCTCCCCTCCCCCGCCCACAAAGTCGGCACTCTCCGACCGGCAGAGAGGAGGGAAACAACAAACCAAAACGGCCAACAAGAAAAACAGACACAGCAAGTGGGACTGTGAGTGGAAAGGAACTATTGCAGCCACCACACCCCGTGAACGGGAGCTGAGGCGAACCCTGCAGGATCCGCCGCGGAGGTGAGCTCCAGGCGCCATTAAAGAGAGCCCCGCCCCCCAGGAGGAGACCAGCACCAGCACACAGCCCCGGCCGCCCGGTAAGCTTGTGCGGAAAGCGGAGCGGATCCGGACCGGATCACAGCTGCCCAGGTCCCTGCGCCTGCGACCTAGGCTTGCGGGGAGATGGCGGAGGCCCTCCCTGAGTGAGCAGGAACCAGGCGCCCAGGCAGGGAAGCGGGATTCAAAAGGCGCCATTCCCGAACCACTGATCTGGGCTACAGCCCGCGTCCTGGAACTGAGGGCTTTGGAACTGAGACCCGGGGCACGAAATTAGGGGCGTGGGTTCCCCACGACGGTGGGGCACAAGGCAGACACAGCACCCCAAAGCCATTGAGGTGTACCCTACCATCCCCGCTCTGCTCCCTGTCCCACGGGGTGGAAAATCAGCTCCCCAAGGGCTCTAGGAGAGATCTCTGGCGCCACCTAGCAACTTGACCCCAGCACAGGCTACTGAAGGAGCTAGTGGCCAGCTGGGGAGTTAGCCCACACCCGGCCCCTTCCGAACAAGTAGTCTGAGCCCACAAGGAGAGCGAGTACCCGCAGCCGGGGCAGACCAGGCGCGCAGAAGAGTGTGCCTGAGACCAGACGCACAGGGAGTGTGTCCCACATCACCATTTTAGAACAGGGACATTTCTTCAGTAAAGACTACCTGCAGAAGGCTTCCTCAGGAGCCAGAGGTGAGCGGGGGAAGTTCGCCCACGCCAGACCCCCTCTGGCCTGCAGTCCAAGCCCAGAGGGGAGCAGGAACCCACCGCCGGGGCAGACCAGGCGCACAGGGGAGTGTGTCCCCACATCGGCATTTTAGAACAGGGACCTTTCTCCAGTAAAGGCTGCTTGAAACTGACAGATGACTCCTGGAAGAACCAGAGGGGAACAGAGAAGCCCACCCAAGATGCCGGCCAGTCCCAACAACACAGTGTCCCAACGCATACGGCAAATTAGAAAACAGACAGTAGGGAGGAAAAGAACCACACGCAACCTAGCAACTCTCCAGAGAAAAAGCACACCACAAAAAGAAAGCCAGCCCCCAGATTGCAAAGACAATAACTTGGAAGAATTTCTGAGCCTTCCAGAAAGAGAATTTAAAATTGCCGTGATTAAAAAACTGACAGAAGTCATAAAGGAAAACAATGATAAGGGAAAAATAATCAACGATCAGAAGAATGCAATTGAGTCCCTAGAGAGGGAAAACAATGGTCAGAAGAAAGAAACTGAGTCCCTAAAGAGGGAAGTAAAAGAAATGCAGGAGATCAAAGAATTAATGGAAGAACTAAAGAATTCTGGGAAAAGCAATGAAAGCAGAATAGATGAAATGGAAGAACGAATAAGTAATCTTGAAGACACAGAAATAAAAAGAACCAAAACAGAAAAGGAAAGAGAAGTACGAAGGAAAAAGAACGAAGAAAGACTTCGGGAACTATCTGACTCCATGAGGAAAGGAACTATAAGAGTTATAGGAATACCAGAAGGAGAGGAGAGAGATGTAGGAACAGAGAAAATATTCAAAGAGATAATTGAAGAGAACTTCCCAAATGTGAAGAAGGAGCTGAAAATTGATATACAAGAAGCAAGAAGAACACCAAACTTCCACGACGAAAGGAAAAATACAGCAAGACACATAATAGTAAAGCTCCCAAGAATCCAGGACAAGGAAAAAATAATGAAGCTGGCAAGAGGGAAGAAACAGATAACATTCAAAGGAAAACCAATCAGGCTGACATCAGACTTCTCCGAAGAAACACTACGGGCAAGGAGAGAGTGGAGGGACATAGTCAACAGACTCCAAGAAAACAGATGCCAACCAAGAATACTCTAACCCGCAAAGCTCTCCTTCTTCTTTGAAGAAAGAATATGGACCTTCCCAGACAAACAGAAACTCCGGAATTTCATTGCAACTAAACCCCCACTCCAAAAAATACTACAAGGAGTCCTAAAGCCAGAACCTCAGAGGGACGAATAACAATGAAAGAAGGCCAAAAAAAAAAAAAAGTTATTAAAAGAATAAATAAATAAAATCAAAGGAAAGACAAACACAATGGCAAATACAGATGTTAACATATCAATATTAACTCTAAATGTAAATGGACTAAACTCTTCAATAAAAAGACACAGAGTTGCAGCCTGGATTAAGAAACAAAACCCAACCTTTTGCTGTCTCCAGGAAACACATTTAGCTACAAAAGATAAAAATAGGCTCAAAGTTAAAGGACGGAAAACAATCCTACAAGCAAATGGACCAAAAAAGAAAGCAGGAACAGCTATACTTATATCAGATAAAACAGATTTCAAACTCAAAAAGATAAAAAGAGACCCCAATGGTCACTACATTATGATCAAGGGGACAATACTTCAAGAAGAAATAACACTCATTAACATATACTCACCAAACGAAGGAGCATCAAAATATATCAGACAACTGTTGTCCTCTCTGAAAACAGACATCAGAGAAAACACATATGTAGTGGGAGACTTCAACACACCACTATCAACAATGGATAGATCAACAAGACAAAAAATAAGTAAACACAAGAAAGCTCTATATAAGGACCTAGAATGTTTGGGATTAACAGACATCTATAGAACACTAAACCCCAAAAAAATGGAGTACACATTTTTCTCAAGTGCACACGGATCATTCCCCAGGATCGATCACATACTGGGACACAAGACAAACATCAACAGATACACCAAGATTGAAATCACACCAACCGTCTTTTCTGATCATGAAGGCATCAAACTAGAAATAAACCATAAAAAAAAGGCAAGGAACTCTCCTACCTCATGGAGATTGAAAACCACACTACTGGAAGACCACTGGACTAATGAGGAGATCAAAGAAGAAATTAAAAAATTCTTTGAATTGAATTACAAGGAGGACACCAATTTCCTCAATGTATGGGATGCAGCAAAAGCAGTAATAGGAGGAAAATATATAGCAATAGAGGCTCACATCAAGAAACGAGAAAGAACTCAAAGAAACTACCTAATCTCGAAGCTCAAAGATCTAGAAAAAGAACAACAAAAAAAACCCCAAAACCAGTAGAAGAAAAGAAATAATAAAAACCAAAGCAGAAATAAATGAAATTGAAACTAAAAAAACAATCCAAAAGATCAATGAAACCAAGAGCTGGTTCTTTGAAAAAAATCAATAAAATAGACAAACCCCTAGCCAGGCTCACAAAGGAAAAAAGGGAGAATGCACAAATAAACAGGATCATCAATGAAAAAGGAGAAATCACAACGGACACAGCAGAAATCAAAAGAATAATCAGTAACTACTATGAACAGTTATATGGAAACAAGTTTAACAATCTAGAGGAGATGGACAAATTCCTACAACTCTACAATCACCCAAAGCTAGATAAAGAAGAAATAGAACACCTAAACAGACCAATTACAATTAGCGAAATTGAAATGGTAATAAAAAACCTCCCCAAAAACAAAAGCCCAGGACCTGATGGATTTACAAATGAATTCTACCAAACATTCAGAGACGAATTAGTGCCTATCCTTCACAAACTCTTCCAAAAAATTGAGAAGGAAGGGACAATACCAAACACGTTTTATGAAGCCAACATTACACTAATACCAAAACCGAACAGGGACAACACAAAAAAGGAAAACTACAGGCCAATCTCCCTAATGAACACTGATGCAAAAATCCTCAATAAAATTTTAGCTATCAGAATCCAACAATGTATCCATAAGATAATTCACCACGACCAAGTTGGATTCATTCCAGGGACACAAGGATGGTTTAACATCCGAAAATCAATCAACGTTATCCAACACATCAACAAAAAGAAATATAAAAACCATATGATAATATCAATAGATGCTGAGAAAGCTTTCGACAAAGTGCAACACCCATTCATGATAAAAGCCCTTGAAATTGTTGGGATACAAGGAACATACCTCAACATCATAAAGGCCATATATGACAAGCCAACAGCCAGTATCATTCTCAATGGTGAAAATCTGAAAGCAATTCCATTAAGATCTGGAATAAGACAAGGATGTCCACTCTCACCATTGCTTTTCAATATAATACTGGAAGTCCTAGCCAGGGCAATAAGACAAGAGAAAGACATCCAAGGAATCCAAATAGGAAAAGAAGAAGTCAAACTATCACTATTTGCAGACGATATGATATTATACATAGAGAACCCCAAAAACTCCACAGAAAAGCTAATTCAACTCATCAATCAGTTCAGTAAAGTGGCAGGATACAAAATCAACACGCAAAAGTCAGTAGCCTTCCTATACACAAACAATAAATCTGAAGAAGAAGAAATCAAAAAGTCCATCCCTTTTGTTATTGAAACAAAAAAAATCAAATATTTGGGAATAAATCTAACAAAAGAGGTAAAGGACCTATACAAAGAAAACTATAAAACACTGTTAAAAGAAATAGAAGAAGACACAAAGAAATGGAGAGACATCCCCTGCTCATGGATTGGAAGAATAAACATTATTAAAATGGCCATCCTTCCAAAAGCAATATACAGATTCAATGCTATTCCAATCAAAATTTCAATGCCATTCTTCAAAGAAATAGAACAATTATTGATGAAATTCATATGGAATCACAAAAAACCCCGAATAGCCAAAGCTCTCCTGAAAAAAAAGAAGGGAATGGAGGCATCAGACTCCCAGACTTCAAACTATACTACAAAGCCATAATCATCAAAACTGCATGGTATTGGAACAAGAACAGACATACAGAGCAATGGAATCGAATAGAAAATCCAGAAATAACCCACAGATTTATGGTCAACTAATCTTTGACAAAGGAGCAAAGAATATGCATTGGAGCAAAGAAAGTTTGTTCAATAAATGGTGCTGGGAAAACTGGGTCGCTACATGCAAAAGAATGAAGCTTGACCACCACCTCACACCATACACAAAAATCAACTCAAAATGGATTAAAGAACTAGACATAAGACCTGAAACCATAAAATATATAGAAGGAAATATAGGCGAAACACTATGTGATTTGCACATCAAAGACATCTTTACAGACACATCACCCAAAGCAGTGATAGTGAAGGCAAAGATAAACAGCTGGGACTACATCAAATTAAAGAGCTTTTGCACAGCAAAAGAGACAATAACAAAAACAAAGAGAAACCCCACCAACTGGGAGAACATTTTTCCACCCAACACTAATGATAAAGGACTGATCACAAAAATCTGCAAAGAGCTGATGAGACTCAACAACAGCAAAGAAAATAATCCAGTCAAAAAATGGGCAGAAGAGCTTAAAAGAAACTTCTCTGAAGAGGAAATGCAAATGGCCAACAGGCATATGAATAAATGTTCAACATCACTTGTCATCAGGGAAATGCAAATCAAAACTACCATGAGATACCATCTTACACCAGTGAGAATGGCACATATTAAAAAAACTAGCAACAACAAATGTTGGCGAGGGTGTGGAGAAAAAGGAACTCTTCTGCACTGTTGGTGGGAGTGCAAACTGGTCCAACCACTGTGGAAAGCTGTGTGGAGATTTCTGGACCTACTAAACATAGAGCTTCCATATGATCCAGCAATTCCACTCCTAGGTATTTACCCAAAGGACACAGAAACATCAATTCCAAATAACACCTGCACCCCTATGTTTATAGCAGCACTGTTTACAATAGCTAAGCTTTGGAAACAACCCAAATGCCCAAAAATAGATGACTGGATCAAGAAGATGTGGTACATATATACCATGGAATATTACTCAGCATTCAAAAAAGATAAACACATGCAATTTGCAGCAACATGGATGGCGCTGGAAGGGATCATGCTCAGCGAAATAAGCCTAAAAGAAAAAGAAAAATACCGGATGGTCTCACTCATAGCAGGAATCTAGAAAACTTAAATAAGGGACCAGGAAAATGAATAACTATAAGAAAGTGAAAATCAAAATCAACAAAAAACTATGAACCAGAGACACTTTTAGGGGGGCGGGGGTGGGAGGGGTGGGATTGGGGTCAGAATGGGGGGGCTGCAATTGTATGGGGAATATAACAATAAAATTTATTTAGAAAAAAAAAATAAAACATGTACCAATATTTGCTGTCAGAATACAAATTGATAGGTTCTTGTGAGTAGGTCTCGTGAGCCGAGAGGACGGCGGTCGCCTCAACGACTTGGGCCAAACCACTGGGCACCGAGACCACCTTCCAATCCCCTTCAGAGACAAAAGAGGCTGTACCGTTACTGGAGCCATCTGTAAACACTATCCATGCCCCCACAATAGGTTCAGTAACGAGGATCCTGGGGAAACAGACTGGATGATTTTGTAAAAATTTGCATAAATGGCTGCTGGGATAATGCGAATCAAAAGGTACTGAAGTGGTAAAATAAAGGATACTCCATGTTTCATCGTGGCGTATTAACCACTGAATTTGTTCTTTGTTATAGGGGAGAATCACCGCTCATGGGTGTGTACCTGAAAGATGTAGGCTAGAGTCCAGAGCCATTTGTACAATTCTGGCAACCGAATGAAAATAAGGCTCTAAAACTCGTTTTGGACAGATGTTAAGTTGGGTCCAATAAACGGAACTATCTTGGCATATAAGTGCTGTGGGAGTAAGGTTACTACAAAATACCAAGACATCAAAAGGGCAAAAGTCAGAGCCTTTTCGACTCTAGTGATGGCTTCACGAGCTTCCTTCGTAATGACTCTAGGAGAAGCAGGGTCTGCTTCTCCTTTCAGCATGTCAAAAAGAGGCTTCAGCTCTCCCGACGTAATAGAGAGTGTAGAGCGTATCCATGCTAGATCGCCACATAGGCGTTGGAAATCATGCAAGGTGCGAAGTTGAGCTACTGCCAGTTTTGGTACTGCTGGAGCATAACTGCCTTTACTTAAATGTTATCCTAAATACTGAAAAGGCTCAGCCATTTGTAACTTCTCAGGAGCAATCTTTAGACCTGACATCAGTAAATGATTCTCCAGGTCCTGGAAACAGGCATACAGCAGGTCAGACGTGGGAGCTGCCAGCAACAAATCATCCATATAATGATATACATGCACTTGCGAATGTTTGACTCTAACAGGAGCAATGACTCTGGAGACATAAATTTGACAGATGGTGGGACTGTTTGCCATAACCTGAGGAAGGCACACCTATTGATATCTATCATGTGGGGCAGCAGCATTAATGGCCGGGATAGAAAATGCAAAGCGTTTGGAATCTTGATCATGTACTGGAATAGTGAAAAAACAATCCTTAAGATCTAGGATCAAGATATAATGATCTCGCGGAATGGCACTTGGAGAGGGAATGCCAGGTTGCACTGGTCCCATAATCTCCATAGTTTCATTCACTGCCCTAAGGTCCTGTAATAGTCTCCATTTTCCAGACTTCTTTTTGATAACAAAGATGGGAGTATTCCAGGGGGAGGTAGACAGGACTATGTGTCCGACCTGTAGCTGTTCTTCTACTAACATTCTTGCAGCCTCTAACTTCTCTTTCGGCAGGGGCCACTGTGGTACCCACACAGGTGTGTCAGATTTCCAGGTGATAGGAAAATGGGCATGGGTGGAGGCCTAATCACAGCGGCCCCTAGAAAAAAGGGTAACCGAGCCCTCGTTTATCCCCTGCTTCCCTCGTCACTTCCTGTAGATTAAAAGAGGGATACCCTTGCTGTTTTTTACCCAAACCTTGTCCAGACACGTAGCCCTGATTAACCATCATTTGGCCAGCTGGACTATCCGTGACTAATGAAGATCCCATCTCCACCAGAACATCTCATCCCCAGAGGTTCATGGGGATTCCGGGGAGGACATAAGGTTGAAATTGCCCACTATTGCCCTCATTGTCCCTCCATCGGAGCACAGTAGTACTCCTGGAAGGATTTTGGGATATTCCCAGACCCTGCAAGGAGGTGTAAGCGGTAGCCATGGGCCACTGTGAAGGCCAATGCTCCTTGGATATAATGGAAGTGTCTGCCCCAGTATCCAAAAGGCCCTTAAATGTTCTGCCATTATCAATTCAATTAGAGGCCTCTTATCTAATGTCAGAGCCAAATTCACAAGAGGGTTACCTGAAGAGCCAAAACTTTCAGCACCGCGAATTACACGGTGGACTTTTCCATCACTAGCTAATCTTGGTAATGGTATAATTTGAGCTATTCTGTCACCAGGGGATATAGAGATAACTCCACGAGCAACAAACGCAAGAATCTTAATTTCTCTAGTGTAATCAGTATCAACAAGGCCTGGGATGACCTGAAGGCCTTTAAGGGCACTGGAGCTGTGGCCAATTATTAGCCCCACAATTCCATCAGGGAGAGGACCATACTGGCCCGTAGGTAAACATTGCACTCCCATGTTAGCAGTAAGAACAGTATATGCGGAGACACTCAAATCGAATCCACCACTTCCTGGAGAGGTGTGGAAGAGGTCAGAGAAAAACTTTGCCTTATTCTAGGATTGCTCTGAACTGCCCCTATAATTGGCTGAGAGGGTTGCCGGGACTGCACCCTCCCCCACGAGTTTCCCGGCTGTCCTCCCATACGGGGGGTCAGCGGATTTCCCTGATAATCTGTCTTAGACCGACACACGTTTGCCCAATGTCTACCCTTTTGGCATCGTGGACAAACTCCTGGTTTCTTTTGAGGGTTAGCAGCTCATGGTGCCGTAGCACCCCCGCTCCACCCCAAAGATGGGCAGGAGGCCTTTATATGCCCTTGCTGACCACAAGCGAAACAGACACGGTTTCAGGGTCCAGTTACTGGACCACGCAAGGCCTGAGCGATCACTGCACCGGTAACTTGAGCTTCACAAATATCTTTACAAAGTCTCACATAATCATCCAAACTAGCCCTAGCTTTCCAGCGTCTAATAGCTTCCTGACACCATTTATTAGCATTTTCAAATGCAAGCTGTTTAACTATCGGTAGGGAGGCATCAGTGTTACCTAGAATTCTGCCAGCTGCAGTCATCAATCTTGCTAGGAACTCAGCATAAGGTTCTGTCGACCCTTGAATGACCTTTGTTAATTGAATGTTGGCTCCTCCTCTATCTCCTATTGCCTTCCAGGCTGACCGTCCAGCTGCTGCAACTTGGGCAAATACAGCCGGATCATAATCCTTTTGTCGGTCATTACTATCATATTGCCCTTCTCCTGCTAACATATCCTTGTTTCTAACCGGAAATCCAGCATCAGCATTGAGTTTAGCTGTATAGGTGCAGTTCTCTAAAAATATACCTTTCCATACCAAATAATCCCCTGGGGAACTCACCGTTCTGACTAGCGCCTTCCAATCATTAGGAGTCGGATTTGTGCCGATCTAGCTATCCAATAAGGTATGAGTAAAAGCGCTCTGGAGGCCATACTGAGTAACTGACTCCTTCAAAGCCTTGAAATCTTTAAAAGATGTGGAGACATGTACTCTAGTACGCACCCCCTGAGGATCTGTCCCTTCCACTACTGGATAAGCATAAATAGGGACCAGGGAAGCCAGAACTCCTTCCATCATAGAGCACAGTCTTTCCATTAATGGAAGATCAACCCTGTTGAGTGTTCTAGGAGGTGGCTCCCCAGGTGTTTTCCATCTCCTTTTACACTTCCCTGGCTTATAACAACTGAGGCCTTTCTCATCCTGTTCCTCCTCTCCTCCCGACTCATCAGTAGAATAATCTGGAGAAGGGGCTATTGTTATTTTTTGAGTAGAGGAAGGGGGACTTACCGATGTAGAACTCATAATGGAACTTCTATCTTCTTCCTCCGTTTGTCTCACTGTCCTGACGGCCTCAGTGGCTAACTGAGTGGCAGCAGTGCCACTGGCATTAAGAGCATCTCCCACCACTCCCCAGACCATCAAAGTAGTGCCAGGAAGGGATTCAAGGCCATATAATTGCTGATGCAAGACAATATCTCCTTTCACCTTATTCCAATTGTCACCATAGACCTGATCCTGCTCCAGAAACCATTTACTAGTGATACTAAGGGTCTCTACAAATCCTTTAAGAATTTTTCACTGAGAGGAACCCCAAACTCTTTTAGGAGAGCTTCCAGGGAAGTAACTAACTGCCCCTTGGACATTGAATTGCCCATGATCCCAGCTACCTTACCTTACCTTACTATACTTGCCGGCTCACCACAGCTGGTCCTTCAGCGGTTCCTTTGTTCATTTTCATGCCCCACGCTGGGCGCCACCTGTCCCGACCCTCGGGATTTGGAGGCACGAAAAGAGAAGGGCTGAGGATTGAAATGAGGGGCTTGAGACAACTTGACGCTAGCATTTGCTTCTATTTGACGCTAGCATTTGCTTCTTTATTTTTCCTTTATCCTTTTCCTACTTTTACATGTCTTTCTTTTCCCTATCTTTCTTACTTCCCTGGCCTTCTCTCTGCTCCTCTCGCAGTACTGCTCGCCATATCTCCTTCTCACAGTCTCCTCGCAGTCTCTCTCTCTCTCTCTCTCTCTCTCTCTCTCTCTCTCTCTCGTGGTTCCCTTCTTATACCCTGCTCGCTCCTCCCATCATACCTCTCAGTCTCGCGTGATTTACAGGAAAACGCAGGGGTTTCTCCAAAGGTGAAACAGTAAATCGAAACCTAATTCATCGAGCACATGTGCAACACGGCGCATGCTCCAGGCATCTCCGGACAGTGTGTGGTTCTTCTACTCCCTACTGTCTGTTTTCTAATTTGTCGTATGCATAGGGACACTGTGTTGCTGGGACTGGCCTGCATCTTGGGTGAACTTCTCCACTCCCCTCTGGCTCCTCCGGGAGCCATCTGTCAGTTTCAAGCAGTCTTTACTGAAGAAAGGTCCCTGTTCTAAAATGCCTATGTGGGGATGCACTCCCTGCGCCCCAGTCTGCCCCAGCGGTAGGTTCCTGCTCCCCCTCTGGGCTGGGACTGCAGGCCAGAAGGGGCCTGGCGTGGGCAAACTTCCCAGTTCACCTCTTGCTCCTCCAGAAGTCTTCTGCTTGTTTCAGGCAGTCTTTACTGAAGAAATGTCCCTGTTCTAAAATGGCAATGAGAGACACACTCCATGCACGCCCGATCTCCCCTGGCGGTGGGTTCCCGCTCTCCCTCTGGGCTCGGACTGTGGGCCAGAAGGGGCCTGGCATGGGAAAACTTCCCAGCTCACCTCTGGCTCCTCAGGGATCCTTCTGCTGGTTTCAGGCAGACTGTACTGGAGAAATGTCCCTATTCTAAAATGGTGATACGGGACGCACTCCCTGCACACCCAGTCAGCCCCGGCGGTGGATTGATTCCCGCCCCCCCTCAGGGTAGGGGCTGCAGGACAGAAGGGGCCTGGCATGGGCAAACTTCCCAGCTCACCTCTGGCTCCTCTGGGAGCCTTCTGCTGGTTTCAAGCAGTCTTTACTGAAGATAGGTGCCTATTCTAAAATGGCGATTCGGAGACAGGCACACTCTCCTACATGCTGGATCTGCCCCGGCTGTGGGTTCCCACTCCCCCTCTGGGCTCAGACTGCTGGACAGATGGCACTTGGAGTGGGGGAACTTCCCAGCTCACCTCTTGCTCTTCCGGGAGGCTTCTGCTGGTTTCAGGCAGTCTTTACTGGAATAATGTCCCTGTTCTAAAATGGTGATGCGGGACACACTCCCTGCACACCCGGTCTACCCTGGCGGTGGGTTCCTGCTCTCCCTCTAGGCTCAGACTGCTGGACAGAAGGCTCTTGGCGTGGGGGAACTTCCCAGCTCACCTCTTGCTCCTCTGGGAGGTTTCTGCTGATTTCAGGCAGTCTTTACTGGAGAAATGTCCCTGTTCTAAAATGCCAATGCTGGATGCACTCCCTGCATGCCCGGTCTGCCCCAGCAGTGGGTTCCCGCTACCCCTCTGGCCTGGACTGCAGGCCAGAAGGGGTCTGGCATGGACGAACTTCCCAGCTCGCCTCTGGCTCCTCTGGGAGCCTTCTGCCGGTTTCAAGCAGTCTTTACTGAAGAAAGGTCCCTATTCTAAAATGGCAAATCAGAGACAGGCACACTCTCCTACACGCTGCAATTGCCCCAGCTGTGGGTGCCTGCTCCCCCTCTGGGCTCGGTCTGCTGGTCAGGAGGGGCCTGCCATGGGCGAACTTCCCAGCTCACCTCTGGCTCCTCTGGGAGCCTTCTGCTGGTTTCAAGGTTCCTATTCTATGGGGTGTTGGTGATTTTTTTTTCTGGCCACTAGGTGGCGCCAGAGATTTCTCCAAGTGTCCTTGGGTAGCTGTTTTTTTCACCCCGTGGTACAGGGAACAGAGTGGGAGTGGTGGGGAAAGCCTTAACGGCTTTGGGGTGCTGTGTTTGCCTTGTGCCCCACCGATGTGGGGAACCCATATCCCGAATTTCATGCCCCAGATCTCAGTTCCAAAGCCCTCAGTTCCAGGATGCAGGCTGTAGCACTGTTCATTTTCCGCAGAAATGGCTCCTTTTGCCCACCCCGCCGCTCCCGTGTCTGGGCGCCTGGTTTCTGATTACTCAGTGAGGGACATTCACCTCAGTGAGGGCCTCCGCGCATCTCCCCTCAAGCCTAGGTAGCAGGCGCGGGGACCTGGGCAGCCACAATCAGCTTTTCCTTTTTAAGTGCACCGCTTTCCCCGCACAAGCTTACCGGCTGGCCTGGGGCTATTTGTAGGTCTCCAGGAGTCTTTGTTTTTCTCTAATGGCACCTGGAGCCATTCCCTCACCTCTGAGGTGAATCACAGCTCCAGTTCATGGGGTGTGGTTGCTGAAATAGTTCCCTTCCACTCACAGTCTTGCTTGATGCATAGTTTGTTCTTGTTGGTTGTTTTAGTTTTTTATGTTTTTTCCTCCTTTCTGTTGGTCGGAGAGTGCCGACTTTGTGGTTGGGGGAGGGTAGCAGGGTTCTGAGCTTTCCTCCCTTCTAGTCCTCTTTTATGGCAACTTTCTTCTTCGGGTAGTTTGCTGGAGTCATCTGTTTAACTTCCATGTCCCAGTTCTCGCTGGGACCTGCCGCTTTTCCTCCCTATTAACTTTTTTTTAATGGGAGATCTTACTTGCTGTGTTTCCTCGTCGCCATGTTGATCCACCCCCTATTTTATCATTTAAAAATATTTATATACACATGCAAGAACTGGGGTACAGATTTTAGACTAGGTATCTTTGTGTCCAGAATCTGCCTAGACTGCATGGAACTGAGAAAGGGATGCCCCCACAGCCAGAGGTGAGCTGAAAAGACCCCCAAAGCCAAGCCCCGTCTGGCCACCAGTCAGAACCCAAAGAAGGATCCAGCAATTTGTAGCCCAGTGGGCAATCCAGCCATGGCCAGGGCAGTCTGTGGGACTGCATGACCCACCTCTGGAATTAAACAAATACAGAAGGAGGAGATTTTCTGTGACAGCGACCACTAACCTATTCATAATAAGAGTGCCATACATGACTTCTGGCATAATAGTTATTGACTTGATTGGACCACCAGTTTCCAATATCCCAGAATGAGCACACCAAAAAGATGCTGGCCAGTACTAGTAACAGTGTGTCCCAAGCAAGTCCTAAGGGAAAAGACACAACACAAAAAGAAAATCACTCACTAGAATACAGCAACAGTGACCTGGATGAACTTCTTAGCCTTCCTGGTAGAGAATTAAAATTGCCATGATTAAAAAACTGACAGAAGTTGAAAATGATATGGGAAAAATAATCAACAAGCAGAAGAATGAAATTGAGTCTCTAAAGAGGGAAATGAAACAAATGCAGGAGATCAAAGGAATAAGGGAGCAGCTAAAGAACGCTGGGAAAAGCAGTGAAAAAAGAATAAATGGAAGAACGAATAAGCACGCTCAAAGACATAGAAACAAAAAGAATCAAAACAGAAAAGGAAAGAGAAAGATGAAGGAAAAAGAATAAAGAAAGACTCCGGGAACTATCACACTCCATGAGGAAAGGGAATATAAGAGTTATAGGAATTCCAGAAGGAGAGGAGAGAGATATAGGAACAGAGAGAATATTCAAGGAAATAATTGAAGAGAACTTCCCAAATATGAAGGAGCTAAAAATAGACATACAAGAAGCAAGATGAACACCAAACTTCCATGACGAATGAAAAATACAACAAGACACATAATAGTAAATCTCCCAAGAATCCAAGACAAGGAAAAAATAATGAAGCTGACAAGAGGGAAGAAACAGATAACATACAAAGGAAAACCAATCAGACTGACATCAGACTTCTCCGAAGAAACACTATGGACAAGGAGAGAGTGAAGGGACATAGTTAACAGACTCTAAGACAACAAATACCAACCAAGAATACTCTATCCCACAAAGCTTTCCTTTCTTTATGAAAAAAGAATAAGGACCTTCCAGACAAACAGAAACTCCAGAATTTCATGATGACTAAACCTCCACTCCAAAAAATACTACAAGGAATGCTAATGGTTCTCAACAGAGGGATGAATAAGAAATAAACAGACAAAAATTATTTAAAAAGTAAATAAATAAATAAAACCAGAGTAAAGACAAACAAAATGGCAAATACAGATGCTAACATATCAATAGTAACTCTAAATGTAAATGGACTAAAGTCTTCAATAAAAAGACACAGAGTTGCAGCCTGGATTAAGAAAAAAAAAAACAACCTTTTCTTGTCACCAGGAAACATATTTAACTGCAAAAGAAAACAATATGCTGAGAGTAAAAGAATGGAAAACAATCCTACAAGAAAATGGACCAAAAAAGAAAGCAGGAACAGCTATACTTACATCAGATCTAGCAGATTTCCAACTCAAAAACGTAAAAAGAGACCCAGATGGTCAATACATCATGATCGAGGGGACAATACTTCAAAAAGAAATAACATTCATTAACATATACTCACCAAACGATGGAGTACCAAAATATATCAGACAACTATTATTATCTCTGAAAACAGATATCAGAGAAAACACATATGTAGTAGGAGACTTCAACACACCACTATTAAAAATGGAGAGATCAAATACACAAAAAATAAGTAAGGACACTAAAGCTCTAAATAAGGATCTAGAGCTCATGTCCTTAACAGATACCTATAGAACTCTAAACCCAGAAAATTCCGAGTACACATTTTTCTCAAGTGTACACAGATCATTCTCTAGGATTGATCACATACTGGGACACAAGACAAACATCCAGAGATATACCAAGATTGAAATCATACCAACCATCTTCTCTGACCATGAAGGCATAAAACTAGAAATAAAATATAAAAAGAAGACAAGGAACCCTCCTCCCTCATGGAGACTGAAACCCACACTATTGGAAGACCAATGGACTAATGAGGAGATCAAAGAAGAAATTAAAAAAAATACTTTGAGTTGAAGGGCAAGGAGGACAACAATTACCTAAATGTATGGGATGCAGAAAAAACAGTAATAAGAGGAAAACATATTTCAATAAAGGCTGATATCAACAATCAAGAAAGAACTCAAATAAACAACCTAATTGCACATCTCAAAGAACTAGAAAAAGAACAACAAAAAAACCCTAAAACCAGTAGAAGAAAGGAAATAATAAAAATCAAAGGAGAAGTAAATTAATTCGAAACTAAAAAAAAATCAAAAGATCAATGAAACCAAAAGTTAGTTCCTTGAAAACATAAATAAAATAGACAAACCCCTAGCCAGGCTCACAAAGGAAAAATGGGAGAAAGTAGAAATAAATGGGATCACAAATGAAAGAGGAGAAATCAAAACAGACACAGCAGAATTCAAAAGAATAATCAGAAACTACTATGAAAAGTTATATATAAACAAACTCAACAATCTAGAAGAGATGGAAACATTCCTACAACTCTACAATCACCCAAAGCTAGATAAAGAAGAAATAGAACACATAAACAGCCCAACTACAAGCAGTGAAATTAAAATGGTAACCAAAATACTCCCCAAACATAAGCCCAGGACCAGAGGTATTTTCAAATGAAATCTACCAAACATTTAGAAATGAATTAGTGCCTTTCCTTCATAAACTCTTTCAAAAAATTGAGAAGGAATGGATAATACCAAACACTTTCTATGAAGCCAACATTACACTAATACCAAAACCGAACGAGGACAACACACAAAAAAAGGAAAACTGCAGGCCAATCTCTCTAATGAACACTGATGCAAAAATCCTCAATAAAATTTTAGCTATCAGAATCCAACAATGACCATAAGATAATTCACCATGACCAAGTAGGATTTATTCCAGGGACACAAGGATGGCTCAATATCAGGAAATTAAACAATGTAATCCAACACATCAAGAAAAAGAAATATTAAAACAACATGATAATATCAACAGATGCTGAGAAAGATTTTGATAAAGTACAATGCCCATTTATGATAAAGGCCCTTAAAATTCTCAGTATATAAGGAACATATCTCAACATCATAAAGGCCATATATGACAAGCCTATAGACAATATCATTCTCAATGGTGAAATGCTGAAAGCATTTCCATTAAGATATAGAACAACCCAAGGATGTCCACTCTCACCACTGCCTTTCAATATAATATTGGAAGTCCTAGCCAGAGAAATAAGACAATAGAAAGACATACAAGGAATCCAAACAGGGAAGGAAGACTTCAAACTATCACAATTCACAGATGATATTATAATATACATGGAGAACCCAAAAAACTCCACAGAAAAACTAATTTAACTAATCAATCAGTTTAGTAAAGTGGCAGAATACAAAATCAACACAAAACAATCAGTAGCCTTTCTATACACAAACAATAAATCTGAAGAAGAATAAATCAAGAAAACCATCCTTTTTATTATTGAAAAAAAAATCAAATACTTGGGAATAAACGTAATAAAAGAGGCATAGTATCTATACAAAGAAAATTGTAAAACACTGTTAAATAGAAGAAGACACAAAGAAATGGAAAGAAAACCTGCTCATGAATTGGAATAATTAACATTATCAAAATGGCCATCCTACCAGAAGCAATTTAGAGATTCAATGCTATTCCAATAAAAATTTGAATGACATTCTTCAAAGAAATAGATCAAATATTGATGAAATTCATATGCAGCCACCTAAAACCCCGAATAAACAAAGATCTCCTGGGAAAAAAGAAGGGAATGGAGGCATCAGACTCCAGATTTCAGACTATACTACAAAGTCACAATTATCAAAACCGCATGGTATTGGAACAAGACAGACACACGGACCAATGGAACTGAACAGAAAATCCAGAAATAAACACACAGATTTATGGTCAATTAATCTTTGACAAAGGAGTAAATAATATGCAATGAGGCAAAGAAAGTTTGTTTAATAAATGGTTCTGGGAAAACTGGGTCACAACATGCAAAAGAATGAAGCTTGACTACTACCTCACACCATGCACAAAAACCAACTCAAAATGGATTAAAGAACTAGACTTAAGACCTGAAACTATAAAATATATAGACGGAAATATAGGCAAAACACTACATGACATACACCTCAGCAACATCTTTAAATAATCATCACCCAAAGAAGTGATAGTGAAAGCAAAATTAAACAGCTGGGACTACATCAAATTAAAGAGATGCTGTACAGCAAAAGAGAGAGTAACCAAAACAAAGTGAAACCCCACCGACTGGGAGAAAAAATTTAAAGAAAAATACCAGATGGTCTCACTCATAGCAGGAATTTAGAAACCCAAATAAGAGACTAGGAAAAAGACTATAATAAAATCAATATCAAAATCAACACGCAACTAGAAATCAGAAACACACTACAGGGGCAGGGGAGGGAAGCAGGGATTAGGGTCAAAATAAGGTTGGTGGGGGCCTCCCCGGTGGTGCAGCGGTTGAGCGCTGGGTTGTGAAGCTGCCCGCAGCCTCTGCAGCACCGGTTCGATCCCTGGCCACTGCGTAGGTCCCACATGGCACGCAGACCTCTCCTGCCACCCGCTGCTCCCCTCAGCAGTGTACTTTGGTCCTTCTGCCTGTTCTGCTCCCTGCTCTGGCTCTGGTGAATTCTCTCACCCTCCTGCGCTTCTGACTGTACCCAGTGCTTGTATACACAAATAAATAAATCTTAAAAAAAAGTTTGGTGGGATTCTATGGGGAATATAAACAAGATGAAAATGCATACATTGTGCAAATATGAAAAATGATGTAAAATATATAAAATAAATAAAAATAAATAAAAAGAACTGGGGTACAGGTCAGAAGCATGGAGGTTGAGAGGATTCACTGGAGACAGAGTGGGGGAACGAGCAGTCAGATTGACTGAAATTCACTGCTGAGGGGAGCAGCAGGTGAGACAGGAGAGGTCTGCTGTGCCATGTGGGTAGCTCCCTGGCTGGGGATCGAACTCTTGCTTCAGTAGATGTGGACAGCTTCATAGGTTGCATCTTAACCCCTTGTGCCACCAGGGAGATACTTCATTTTTTAATGAAGTACCACTGTTTGACATCTTTGTTAATATTTTGACAGCATAGGATTTCTCCCCTTATGTGTTGTCACCATAGACCTCCACCACCAAAGCACCCATTGTGCTTTCCCTCACCTCCTGGATGCCTCAGATCTGTAGTCAGCTTTCAAATGTTGGCTTTAAGATTTGTTTTTCTCTGAATAGCTTGACTTCTCAATATTTGATATATATGTGAAATATCCAGGATTTATCTTTCTCTTTCTGGTTTATTTAACTTAGTATAATTCCTTCCAACTTTACCCAAGATACCACAAGTTAAATGAGTTCATCTTTTTTTGATTGCTGAGTAGTTTTCTATTGTGCATATAAACCACATCTTCTTGATCCAATCATCTGTTTTTGAGCATTGAGGTGGTTTCCATATCTTGGCTATTGTAAATAGTGCTGCAATAAAGAGTAGTGGTTTCCTCTCAAATTAGTGTTTTTCTGTTCTTTAGGTTGGTACAAAGGGGTGCAATTGCTGCATCATATGGCAGCTCCATGTTCAGTCTTTTTTTTTTTTTATTCATGCATACAAGAACCAGGGTAGAGGCCAGATGTGCAGGAGGGTGAGAGGATTCGCCAGAGACAGAGAGGGGAGCAGAACAGGCAGATCTACTGAAATACAATGCTAAGGGGAGCAGTGGGTGAGACAGGAGAGGTCTGCTGTGCTATGTGGGATTCTCACCAGCCGGCTGGGATCGAACCCATGCTGCAGAGGCTGGGGAGAGCTTCACAGCACTGTGCTCAACTGCCTGCGCCACCAGGGTTGGCCCCATGTTCAGTCTTTTGAAGAAACTCCACACTACTTTCCATAGGGGCTGAGACAGTCTACATTCCCAAGAGTGTAAGAGGGTTCCTTTTTACCCACACCCTCACCTGCACTTGTTTCTGGTCTTTTGGTTATGGCCATTCTCACTAGTATGAGGTGGTATTTAATTGTGGTTTTGATTTGCATTTACCTGGTAAATGATAATTTTTTTTTTCATGTGCCTATTGGCCATCTGCATTTCTTCTTTGATAAGAGCCTATTTAGCTCTTTTGCCCCCACCCTTTTTTTAAAGTTTTTTGTTTGTTTTATTTATGGTGAGTTGTATGAGCTCATTGTAGACCTTGCATGTCAGTCGCTTGTCAGATGTATGGTGTGCAAATATTTTCTCCCATGCAGTAGGATGTCTCTTCATTCTGGTTACTGTGTCATTCTCTCTACAGAAGCTTTATATTTTTACCAAATCCAGTTGTTCATATTCTGCTGTGTTTTCCTTGCTCTTGGGGGCAAATCTGAAAAGATGTTTCTGAAGTTCATGTGTAGGAGAGTTTTGCCTGTTTTTTTTTTTTTCTTTATGTTGTTTTCAGGACGTATATACAAGCCTTTTCTCCATTTTGAATTTATTTTTCTGCATGGTATAGATAGTGATCTAGTTTTATTCTTTTGCATGTGGTAATTAATTTTCCCCAACACCATTGAAAAAATTTTCCTTGTCTCAGTATATGTTCTCTCCTATGTCATAGATTAGTTGTCCAAAAATGTGTTGCTTTGTTTCTGGGCTCTCAATACTATTCCTTTAGTCTGTGTTTAGTTGTAGTTGTTTTTGTTGTTGTTCCAGTACCAGGCTTTTAAATTATCATGGATTTATAGTATGGTTTGAAGTCTGAGCATGTAACAAATACCAACATCTCACTTTTTTTTTTTTTTTTTAGTCAGGAGAGCTTTGGCTACTTGGGGTTTTTGTGTTTCCATATGAATTTCAATGATATTTGTTTCAATTTTTGAAAAATGCATTGAAATTTTTACTATGATTGCATTGAATCTATAAATCACTTTGTGTAGTATGACCATTTTGACAATGTTGATTCTTCCAATCCATGAACAGGCAATATCTTCAATTTCCTTGTGTCTTCTAATTATTTTAACAATGTTTTATAGTTTTCCTTGTAGTGGTTCTTTGCCTCCTTTGTTAGGATTATTCTCAGTTATTTAATTGTGTGTGTGTGTGTGTGTGTGTGCGTGATTGTAAATAGCATGGCTTTCTTAATTTCTTCTTCAACTAATTTTTGTGTGTTGATTTTGTAACATACCACTATGTTGAACCTATTTATTGTTTTAATTAGTTTCATTAGTTTTTTCTGTGGAATATTTAGAGTTCACTGGATATTATCACATCATCTGCAAATAATGATAGCTTTACTTCTTCTTTCCCAGTTTATATTATTTTTATATATTTTTCTTTCCTAATGCTCTAGCTAGGAAATCTAATACTATGTTGAATAGTATTGGGTGGTATGGGTAGCTATCTTTGTTTTGTACCAGATTTTAGTGGAAATTACTTCACTTTTTCACCATTGAGAATGATACCTGCTGTGACTTTGTCATATATGGTTTTGTTTTGTTCCATTTATATCATTTTTCTTTTTTTAATTTAAATTTTATTTTTATATTCCCCATACAATTACAACCCCCTTATTTTGACCCCAATCCCTCCTTTCCCTGCCCCCACCCCCCATAGAGTGTCTCTGGTTCATAGTTGTTTGCTGATTTTGACATTTTCTTTCTTATAGTTCACGGTCTTTCATCATAAGCAAATGCTGACTCTTACCAAGTGCTTTTTTGTCATCTATTTATGACATATTTATGATCTATGTTATATGATGCTATGGTTTTCATTTTCTTTTTTGTTGCTGTGGTGAATTACATTGATTTTCAGATGCTCAACCATCCTCTTATTCCTGGTATGAATACACTTGTTCATGATGTATAATCCCTTTAATACATTGGTGAATTCAATTTGCTAAGAATATATTGAGGGTTATTGCACTAGAAAGATTAGTCTGTAGTTTTCATGTGTTTTCTTTGGTATTAGCTTAATGTTAGTCTCATAAAATGTGTTGAAAAGTATTCCTTCTTTCTCAAATTTTTGAAAGCATTTGAGCAGGAAAGGTATTAGTTGACTTTGAAAGTTTGGTGAAATTCTCTTGTGAAGCCATCTGCTCATGGCCTTTTGTTTTTTGGGGAGAGTTTTGATTACTATTTCATTTCCCTTGCTTGTATTTGATTTGTTCAGCTTTTCTTTCTTTCCTATTCAGTATTAGATTATTGTATAATTCTTCGAATCTCTATATCTCATCTAGGTTATTAGTTTTCTCAAAGTTATTTGAGGCTAGCAAGAGGTATGCCTATTTTATTTATTAAAAAAATAGATTTTGGTTCCATTGATGATCTGGACTATCTATTTTATTTCTATTTCATTTATTCCTACTCTGATTTTTATTATGTTCTTCCTTCTACTGACTTTTGGATTTTTAAAATTATTTTTCTAGTTTCTCAATGTGAGAGTCTAGACTGTTTATTTTGGCTCTTTCTTGTTTCTTGATTTGGACATGTGTTGCTATATACTTCCTCATAGTACTGTTTTTCCTGTGTCCCATATTTCTAGAAGGTCATTTGTCTTGAGGTATTTTTTCTTTTCTTCTTTGATTTCCACATTAATCCATTGGTCTTTCAGTAGTGTGCTGTTCATTTTCCACATTTTACATGTTTTCCCTGCTTTATTTTGTAGTTGATTTATACTTTTTTACTTTTTTAAAAATATTTATTTATTTATTTATGCAAGCACTGGGTAAGGTCAGAAGAGCAGGAGGGTGAGAGAACTCACCATGGCTGAGAGCCAGAACATGGAACAGAACAAGCAGACTGACAAAATACACTGCTGAGGGGAGCAGCGGGCAGGCAGGAGAGGTCTGTGGCGCCATGTGGGACCCTTGCTGGCTCCTGGAATTGAACTGGAGCTGCAGAGGCTGTCAGCAGCTTCGCAGCCCAGCGCTTAACCACTGCACCACCAGGGGAGGCCCTATAGTTTTTTACCTTTGTGGCCCAAGTACATACTTTGTATGATTTCACAATCTTCATGAATTTTTTTTTTTTTGATATTTGTCTTGTGACCCAATATGTGGTGATTCCTGAGGAATGTCCCATTGTGAACCTGAAAAAAATGTATATTCGTTTTTGAGGGTGTAAACTCCTATAAATATCTATTAGGTCCACCTGGTCCAATTTGTTGTTTAAAGTTATCATTTCCTCATTCATTTTCTGTCTCATTGATTTGTCCATTGGTTAGAGTGGAGTGTTGAAGTCTCCTATCACAAATGGTGCTCCTTTCTTTGTTGAGTATATGTTGATGAGTGTTATGTTCTCTTGATATATTTTTACTTAATAATTGCATTGTGTCCATCCCTGTCCCTTGTTAACCTTTTTAACTGGACATCTATTTTATCTGATCTAAGTATGATTGTCCTTTCCTTCTTTTGTTTCTCATTCCTTTGTAGGATTGTTTCTCATCCCTTTACCTTGAGCCTGTGTTCATCTTTTGAGTGCAGGTGTGTCTCCTGGTGACAGGAGAAAGTCGAATTATGTTTCCTCATCCAACCAGACACTCTGTGTCTTTTAATTGGTGAATTTAGTCTGCTCACATTTAGCGTGATTATTGATACATGAAAATCTGTTACACCCATTTTGTCTTTAGTTTTGTGGCTGTATCTTTTTCCCTTCCCTCTTCCTTTTTTATGTATTTCTCTATTTAGCTTTCATAATAGATTCCATTCAATATTTCTTGGAGTGGGTGTTTTGGCTTTGCCAACCTTTTCAGTTTTTCTTTGTCAGAAAATGTTGCTATTTGTTATGTTCAATTCTAAGAGTTTGTTATCAACATTTTTTTTTCCCTTGACCCTGATACATCTGGTGGTGTCACTATCTGGCACTCATTCAGACCTCATCAGGGAAGAAATCTAAGTTTTAAAGCAAGTGTTTTAGTTTAAAGAAAAAAAAATCATTAATCATACGGTGTATACATGCAGCCTGTGCTAGGTTTATATGTGCAGATTCCTATACTAGGTATGGTGCCCTTCTCTTCCTCCCCATCACTAACATTTCTTTCTTCTTGCCCTATGGATAATTGGCATAAAATGTTTTTAAATGCAAATCTTATACACTTTCCTGCTTAAAACACTTTTGTCATTTCCTGTTGCCCTCCAGATAAAAGCAGAAAAACCCATTATAGCCTAAAAGCTCTGAAAGGTCAAGTTCTACCTGCCTCTTCAACTTTAATTTGTACTATATGCTTCCCATATACTAAAGCCATAAGCAAATGTATCATTTTTTTTCTCATTTTAGTGACTTTTATACATATGTTTCCCCATGGCTGGAACCCTCCCTTTTGCCCTCCTTCACTTCTATACCCTAGTGTCTCTTGAAAATGCTTTTTCATTTTTAGATCTGATATGAAAAATTGTTTTCTCTAGAAAGCCATCCAATAATATGCATACTAGTTTAGGCCTGCCAGTGTATGCTCCTAAACACCCTGCACTTGTCCTTAAGACATTAAGAGAACTTATTTGTTGCCTGCCTTCCATATCAGGCTATTAACATAAGAGGAATTAGAATTAGTTTCTTTGTTTACTGCTTCACTTCTATATCATTTAATAGATGATCAATTCATATGTGCTGAATGAATCAATCATCTTATAGACCCTTAAACTCATTATATCCAAAACAGAACTTATCTCTACTTCTACCACTACACCTGTCTTATCTTCTAATATTCCATATAATAACTTAAAGTATCTTTGACTTATTTTGTTCTCTCAATAACAGCCTGACACTGTATTTAGGAACAGATCATAGGTTGTCTCAAAAAGCATACTGAGGGAGCAGAGAGATATTGATGTGTTATGGAAAAAAATTGAGGTTTAGGCTGGAAGTGTCAGTGAAAGAATTCACCAGAGACTGAAGAACAGAAAAGGGGGACTTATTAAAATACACTACTGAGCAGGCAAGACAGGAAAGGTCATCTGCACTGGAGAGATTCTCTGCTCTGAGAGAGAGTTCCTAGGCTCTATTTGTATTCCAGACATCAGTGATATGCTAGGATGTCTAGTCCTGAGCCTATCCTGACTCTTGATCTGAATCATCATCTTAATGGCTTGGTTCCTATGGCTGTCCCATCCACTCCCCTTATCCATTCAAGTCTCCCAAACTTACAGCAGGGCAAGGAATGAGGACTTAGTTTTTAACTTTAATATGATACCATGACATGAAAATTCATTGTTGAGATCACTACTCTAGAAAACAGAGATTTGATTTCACCAGGATATTAGGGTCCTAAGGTTCTATTTATACGCCAGGCATCAGGGGCCTCCCTGGTGGCACAAGGGGTTAAGTCTCAGCACTACAAAGCTATCCACAGCCACTGTAGCATGAACTTGATCCCTGCCCAGGGAATTAACTCACATAGTACAGCAGACCTCTCCTGTCTCACCCACTGCTTCCCTCAGCAGTGTATTTCAGTCATTCTGCCTGTTCTGTTCCCCACTCTGTCTCTGGTAAATCCTCTGACTGCCCCCTCCCCTGTACCTCTGGCCTACACCCCAGCTCTTCTATAAATAAATCTTTAAATATATATTAACAAATATATATGAATATATATTAATGAATATATATGTTTATGAATAGATATGTATATAATACACGCTCCAGGCATCATAGCACTCCCCTTTGTGTATAAATGTCTTTATCTCTAGAGGATATAAAATTGGTTTACATGACATGTCTAGTATAGAAATTTTGAGCTCAGGAAAATAATGGTAACTGGTGTAAATATTTCTAGGAAACAAACTGTTTTTTTTTTTATTAATGGGAACTAACTTGAACTTTAATGGGTTGTTTTTGAAACTTGTATACCTATAAAGTTGTACTGAATGTATTTTTCCTTTTCCATTTTGATTGTTGATTTTTAGTACACCAGATTTTCTAATGTCTGGTAAAATGAGAGTTGTGAAAGTTAACATGTTTTTGAAAATTAAACTTTTCCCATTTATGGATCAAAATAAAATATTTTTGTTTGACTAAGCACATTGTATTACTGAGCTTAGTTGAAGACTTCATAGGAATTAAGTGGGGTTTTTTGAGTAATATTTATGGCAAAGCTTCTCAAAAATATAAATTAAGGGAAAAATTGGTGGTCTTTTATTTGATTATTAGAGGAAATTTATGGCCCCTCAGTAGAGCTCCTGAGACACTCCATAAAGATTCTTCCTTTCCTTATGGAAAAGATATTAGAAGAATTTGACCCATTGGTATTTACCTGGTAAATTGGAACTGGAGGGGAATCATGGTATTATGGGGAGAAATGTTTAACTTTGGTATATACACAAATACTAACATTGGTGATCTAAAATTTATATAAAACCTTTAAGTGCCTGATATGTAAATTGTCAATTTTGATTGCTGTTTTCCTGCAATATTGCTGTTTATTTCAATGATTTGACATCTGCAAAATTTGTTTCTGAAGAAATTAATGGCAGAAAGATCTCAACTTATTCTAATTGATGGAACTTTTGAGAGTGATAATTTCCTACAAAGGACTGAATGGACTTGAGGATGAACATGATTTTTGATAAGTTTTGTTTGAAATAGTACTGTTTTATTTGTATTTTGTTTTGACTCAAAGAAAATTTTCTTATTTTGGCTAACCAGGATCTACAGCAATGTTGCATTTATGTAAAAAACTTATTTGTGTTTTTATTTCTCTCCCCTTCATACCAACATAATCTGAAAAGTGGTAATAACTTTTATTCTCATAGCAATAGATTTATTTTTGCATAATTTATTTTTTTAAATTTATTTATACAAGCACTGAGTACAGTCAGAAGCATGGGAGGGTGAGAGAATTCACCAGAGCCAGAGCGGGGAGCAGAGCAGGCAGACTGACCAAATACACTGCTGAGGGGAGCAGCAGGCACAGCAAGAGTGGTTTGCACACCATGTGGGACCCTCACCCTGCGGCCAGGGATCGAACCGGCACTGCAGCTTCAGGCAGCTTCACAACCCAGCCTCAACTGCTGTGCCACTGAGGAGGCCCTATTTTTGCATAATTTCAATAGGGGAATTTGTTTCCTTGAACTAGAAAATTGGAAACATGTTTTATTATGTGGCTTTGACTGAAATTCTTTCAAAAGTTGAATTTCAGCTGAGTCAAGAAGAGAACCTGCCACTCTGCTTGCAGGATTCTGGGTACCTTCAGTAAAGGTGGGGAAGTTTGCCTCCGTTCTCTCTGGAAAATCCCAGAGAGAGTACCCTGGGAGCCTCAAGAATAGAAAATCACTGGTAAAATCAGGTAAGACTGTGGCCTTGATCCAAAGAAATCTGGACACACCTGATGTTGAGAATTCACTCTAATCCCACATGGAGTATTCCAAAAAAGCCAACTAAATTGCTTTTTGGTTACTCTGCCCTGTTACTTTATGCAAAAATAAGTAAACTAGATTTGAAGTAGATTAATTTTCAAAGGTATTCTGTTCCACTATTAAATAGAATTGGGATCAAAGTGAAGAGAAAATGACTTTAAACATTTAGAACCAGTTTTAAGATTATTTTATTGCTGTGATTTTCTGATATTTTGTTTGCTGTTTTGTTTTGCCAAAGCCTCTAGATTTTTTTTTTCTTTTGGCTTGGACAGATCAACTGTTTTCCAGAAATAGAGGACTTTGTCACACTTGACATCCATGGACAATGCCTGCTAAATCTTGTTTCTCTTAAATACACTGAAACCCTGGAAAAGACTGTCTCCTAAGATTGCACCCCCAAATCTTCACCAGCATTGAGTGGTGGATGAAAAATGAAAAAGGGGGAATTGTAACAGCATAATCTAAAAATCGGAGGTTCCATTTTCCTTGCCCCACCTATTGAAGTATGTTGCTGAGCATGAAGGGGAAGCTTAAAAAGACTTGGAGAAGGTAGAAGACTGGAGGAAACACATGAAGGAAAGTCATTTGAAGAAGCCACACTTGCTCCTTGGCTTTGGATTTGTACCAAAGGTTCGGGGAATATGAAATTGAATGAGACAGAGATATGGGTAAAAGGCCCCTGGGGGAGGCTGACAGTGGCAGCCTTTGTTTTGACTTGTACTTTGATTTTGCTCAATTCCTTCCAGAAATGACTGGCCCCTTCTGCCGCTTTCCGATGGTTTCCAGTATAAGGTTCCTTTGCCTTGTGGCAAGCTTTGGACCTTAGTGGCCCCACTGTAGGCCAACCTTGTTTGGCCTGGCATTTATCCATAATGGGATGGCTAACTTTGGTGTTTCATTGAGAAACTATATTCTTTCTCTTCTCTGTTGCACACTAATTCTATTAAAGTTCTTTTCCACTGAAGTTGTTATACACAAAGAGTATGTTTTATCTTTATGTGGTGGATGATGGAACACATTTAGAGTGTGTAAGGTTTGAGGGTCCTGGGATGCCCCTCAGTTTACCTGCTATCACTATATTATTCATCCTACATGTATTAAAATATTTCCCTGCATTCTTTAGGTAGTTTGATTCTAGTTTGGTATTTTTATGGTTACTAGATATAAGGATGAAGTTAATTACAGCAAAGACTTGAAGAGCTTTTTACCATTATTCTAAATCATTTTTATGAATTAACTCATTCCCTAATCATAGTAACTCTATCAGGTAGATAATATTATTATTCTTATTTTGCAGGTGATACACAGAGTAAAGTAACTGAATCTGTGTCAATGTCAAATGTAAGTGGAAGAGCAAAGAGTTCCCTAGCAGTGGGACTCTGGAGCCTGTGCTCTTAACCACTAGGCTATATTGTAGATGGAGATGTTATAAAATCTGGACCTGGGGTGATTGCGGTTGAAAATGAACTATGGATAGAGATAGAGGTCAGATCCTAAAGATGTCATTGAGGTTCTGAAAACATATATCCTTGATCTTTTGAGATATCTGAATTAATAAATTCCCTTTATTCTCCAAATCAGCTTGAATTGAGTTTCTGTTTCTCATAATTAAAAATGATCCAGACTTTCATTTCCCTTTTATCTTACTCTGAACCTCAGACTTCCATGAGTTGGAAGGGAGTAGGAGTCCTAGATAAGATCAGGCTCTGTTTACTTCCTTTATCTCCCACATCTGGAGTCACATGACTTCCACATGCTGGCCCAAGACCACCCTCATATTTGGAAATATAACTGACCTAAAACAAGGGAACTTAAATCATGGCTGGAGTGATGATCCATTAAGTGCCATTGGATGGGAGTTTTGATTGAACCTTGAATTACAGTAAAACATACTTGGATTCTGACTTGTTATCAAGATAATTTCCCTACCTTAAATTCGAGTTTCAGTAGTTAGGTTTTTTTTTTTTCCCTGTATCACTATTTTTCATCACTGCTTAGCAAATTGCCCAATATCCCCTTTGCTCAAGGAAAATTGTCCAGTTTTGTCCTTGCTATTTCCTTTACAACAACTAGAGTCAATCCTGGAGCCCCAGTTTGATGATTGAGGTTCTATTACTTGCTAAGAGACCTCTCAAATGCAAAATGTATGCCTGAATTGCCTTGTATCATGTATATCTTATTTCCATGCGGTACATGCTACCAGTCTGCTTTTAGTCTGTTTTGGGGTATATAGGCCATAATCAATTAAAAAAATAGTTTATTGTGATTGTTTATTGTTTACTTTCTTAACATTAATTCCCCAACAGCCTCTTTCCCCAAATGTTTGACCTATTTTCTGTAGATCCATGTAATGTGTCTTCATAGAAGTTGATTCTACCCCATCTTGAGAAGATAAGCAAGCAATACATCTGATTTTCTATCTACAAAGATTAGTTTGAGTGGCTATATAACTGGGTCACATCAGAATGAATCTTAGGCATGAGATGGGAAAATACTTTTCTTATGTAAAAATTCAATCATGTCCCTTTTGAAAGTGTTGGCTGTCATCTCAGGAGTTAACCTCAGTTTGAAATCAACATCATGGAAAGGGAGTTGGAAAGAGAAAGGGACATTACATCACTCTTGACAATGCTGAACTGCAGATAAAGATTCAACTCAAGCTAGCTTTATCTCTGGAATTCTCAGTTATGTGAAATAATTTTATTTTCAATTTGAGCAAAATTTCCTTTTTTATTTAACCAGAAAAATCTCAAATGAGATACTGTTTTGTGGTCCCAATGATTTCTGCTCAGCTGCAAAATGGGCCATGTAGAACTATATACTGAGATAGAAAGCTAATATATGGTTTAGTAAAAACAGATGCGAAGGGACAATGTATGGAAAGGGTTTGGAGGCAAAATCCTTGTGTCAAAGTATGGCTATATTATAAGATCCAGAATCGCACTGCCTAATACAATAGCCACTCATATATCCAGATGTAGCAACTCAAATTTAAATAAATCAAAAGTTCTACTGCATAGTGCTGCTTTAGAAGAAATGAGAACAATCATTCTCAAACATGACCACACACTGGAAACACCTGTGATTTTAAAAGATGCATACTTCTATATATTTTATGGTTTCAGGTCTTATGTCTAGTTCTTTTTTCCATTTTGAGTTGATTTTTGTGTATGGTGAGAGGTAGTGGTCTAGTTTCATTTTTTACATGTGGAGGTCCAGTTTTCCCAGCACCATTTATTGAACAAACTGTCCATGTTCCATTGCATATTCTTTGCTCCTTTGCCAAAGATTAGTTGTTCATATAAGTGTCACTTTATTTCTGAGCTCTCTATTCGGTTCCATTGGTCTGTGTGTCTGTTTTTGTTCCAATACCAAACTTTTAATTATTATGGCTTCGTAGTATAGCTTGAAGTTTGGAAGTGTGACACCTCCTTTCTCCTTTGTTTTCATCAGTAGGGCTTTGGCTACTCATGGCTTTTTGTGGTTCCAATTGAATTTAATCAGTATTTGTCCAATTTCTTTGAAGAATGTCATTGAGATTTTCATTGGAATAGCACTGAATCTGTATATTGCTTTTGGGAGGATGGCCATTTTAATAATGTTAATTCCTCCAATCCATGAGCAGGGGATGTCTCTCCATTTCTTTGTGTCTTCTAATTTCTTTTAACAGCATTTTATAATTTTCTTTGTATAGTTCTTTCACCTCTTTTGTTAGGTTTATTCCCAAGTATTTGATTTTTTAAATTTCAATTATAAAGGGGATGGTTTTCTTGATTTCTTCTTCAGATTGATTGTGTACAGGAAGGCTACTGATTTTTGCATGTTGATTTTGTATCCTGCTACTTCACAGAACTGGTGGATAACTTTGAGTAGCTTTTTGTGGATTTTTTAGGGTTATGTATGTATATTATCATATCATCTGAAAATAGTGATAGTTTTACTTCTTCTTTCCCTATTTGGATTCCTTGTATGTCTTTCTCTTGTCTTATTTTCCTGGCTAGGACCTCCAGTAATATAAGTAATATATTGAAGAGCAGTGGTGAGAGAGGACATCGTTGTCTTGTTCCTGATCTTAAAGGAAAGGCCTCCAGCTTTCACCATTGAGAATAATATTGGCAGTGGGTTTGTCATATATGGCTTTTATCATGTTAAGGTATGTTCATTCTATCCCAAGAACTTCAAGGGCCTTCATCATAAATGGATGCTGGACTTTAAAATATATGAAAGAAAATATAGGCAAAACACTACAAGACATACATCTCAAAAACATCTTTAAAGACTCATCACCCAAAGCAGTGATAGTGATGGCAAAGATAAACAACTGGGATTACATCAAACTGAAAATTTTCTGTACAGCAAAAGAGACATTAACCAAAACAGAGAGACGCCCAACTGACTGGGAAAAAAAAAAAATCTTTGTACTCTATTCAACTGATAAGGGACTGATCACAAAGATATACAAAAAACTCACAGGGCTCAACAAAAACAAAATAAACAATCCAGTCAAGAAATGGGCAGAAGAACTTAAAAGACATTTCTCCAAAGAGGAAATGCAAATGGCCAACAGGCATATGAAAAAATGTTCAACATACCTTATAATCAGGGAAATGCAAATCAAAACCACATATCACTTTACACCTGTAAGAATGGCACATATCAAAAAAATAAGCACCAACAAATGTTGGTGAGGATGTGGTGAAAATGGAACCCTCCTATATTGCTGGTGGGAGTGCAAACTGGTCCAACCACTATGGAAAGCTGTCTGGAGTTTCCTCAGTCTACTAAAAATGGAGCTACCATATGACCCGGCAATTCCACTCCTAGGATCTACCCAAAGGACACAAAAACATTGATTCAAAAGAACATCTGTACCCCTATGTTTTTTGCAGCACTATTTACAATAGGTAAAACCTGGAAACAACCCAAATGTCCAAAAATAGATGACTGGATCAAGAAGTTGTGGTATAGATACACAATGGAAAATTATTCAGCAATCAAAAAAGATAAACGCATGTTATTCACAGCAACATGGATGGAGCTAGAAGGAATTATGCTTAGTGAAATAAGCCAGAAGGAGAAAGAAAAATATTGAATGGTTTCACTTATAACAGTACTATAGGGGAACCAAATAAGACATCAGTGTAAAAAAAAGAAATAATAACAGTACAAAACAAAACAAAGCAGGGGCCTCCCTGGTGGTGCATCAGTTGAGTGCTGGGCTGCAAAGCTGCCCGCAGCATTTCCAGTGCAGGTTAGTTCCCTGGCCACTGGCGAGAATCCCACATGGTGCACTGACCTCTCCTGCCGTGCCCAGTGCTCCCCTCAGCAGTGTACTTTGTCAGTCTGCCTGTTCTGTTCCCCACTCCAGCTCTGGTGAATTCTCTCACCCTCCTGCGCTTCTGATTGTACCCAGTGCTTGTATGAATAAATTAAAAAAAATAGGATCCTTAAAAAAAAAACACACCAAAGCAAAAACAGATAATTATAAATCAGAGACACACTGCAGGGGAGGAGGTAGGGAGAGGGATCAGAGGGAGGAAGGGAGGAGAACAAGGGAATGAGGTGATGGTGCACGGGGGCATTGGGGAAGGAAATTCTATGGGGACGCAATCTGAGGGGGCGGGAGAAGCAAATATTGCTAATAAATAAATAAATAAATAAATAAATAAATAAATAAAAACGCCTCATGTCAAACAAACAAACAAACAAACAAACAAACAAACAAAAAGATGTACACCACTGGGCCTCCCTGATGGTGCAGGTAGTTTAGCGCTGCACTGTGAAGCTGTCCGTAGCCTCTGCAGCACATGTTGGATCCCCACCTGGCAGTGAGAATCCCACATGGCATGGCAGATCTCTCCTGTCTTGCCCGCTGTTCCCCTCAGCAGTGTATTTCGTCAGTCTGCCTGTTCTGTTTCCTGCTCTGTCTCTGGTGAATCTTGTCACCCTCCTGTGCATCTGGCCTGTACCCCAGTTCTTGTATAAATAAATAAATATTTTTAAAAAATGGTGTGCAGTACTGATTCTCATGCTCCAACTTAAATTGAATGAATCGGAGTTTCAAAAAGTGGGCCTGAGATAGATATCTGATTTTTAAAGTGCCCTTAGTATTTCTAATGCACATTCATTTCTACTAAACATTGCTGAATCTAGCAATTTAAAATTTAAAATGTGATCAGATTTCTCTGAAGAATATATGCACATAGCCAACAGGCACATAAAAATGCTCATCATCAATTTTAATCAGTGAAATGCAAATCAAAAGCATAATGAGATACAACTTCATACCTGTGAGAATGGTTCATATCAAAAAGGCTAGAAACAACTAGTGTTGGTGAGGATGTGGAGAAGAAGGAACTCTTATGCACTCTTGGTGTGGATCTACACTGCTCTGGCACCACGTGAAACAGTATGAAGTGTTCTCATAATATTAAAAATATATCAACCATATGTTCCAGTATTTCCATACCTAGATATCTACCTAAAGATTACAAAAATATTAATTTGAAAGTACATATGCAATCCTATATTAATTGCAGTACTATTTACAATAACCAAATTATGGAAACAATATAAGTGCCCAGTGACAGATAAGTGGATTAAGAATATGTGGTTTATACACACAATGGAATACTACTCATCTATATACAAGATGAAATATTGCCATTTTGCAACAACATGGATGGAACTGGAGGGGTTATGTTAAGCAAAATAAGTCAGGGAGAAAGACTAATACTCAATGATTTCACTCATGTGGAGTAATAGAGAAACAAAATAAAGAAACAGACAAAACCAAACTAAAACAAACCTTAGAAATCTGACTATAGAAGGCTACCCTAAGGGGAGGGGGAGAGTGGAGAATAAAATGAGGAGGGGGCTAATCAGAGACATCCTGCAGGGAAAGAGGAAGGAGAGGGATCAGAGAGAGGGAGAGAGGAGCACAGGGTATTGTGGTGATGTTGCAGGGGTGTATTGGTGAAGGAAATTCTATGGGGACTACACCTGAGGAGGGGCGAAGCAAATATTGTTTAAAAATAAACAATGATGTAAAGAAAATATGAGGAGGGGCTCAATGAACTATGGTGGAGGACCATGGGTGCTTTGGTGGTAGGTAAGGTGTGGTAACATATATCTGAAGAGTTGTGAACCTATGTCTCTGAATCATATGCAGTATTGTACAACATATGCAATATTGTACAACAACAATGTTACCTCAATAAAAATACAATAATTAATTAATTAATTTTACAATGTGGTAGAGAGGAGTTATGTTAGCGTCATGTAATCATGAGAATACCCTCAATATTTCCCCACCTTTAACAACTAAAAGTTGATATCCATCTATAGAGAAAAGTCCTTTTCTGGTACTTGTGTGATAAAGCCCCACATGCCAAGGTAAAACAAAACTTAGAGTGCCAAAGACTGTCTAAGGAGGGGAGGCACAGGTCACTATCGGTCCTTATCCATATGCTGACAACTGCAAGACCACTCAGGCTCAGGGTGCAATTACAATGGGTTTATTTAACAAACAGGAGATTGTGGAAGCAACATTTTCTAAGGCCACAAATGGCTGTCTGTATACAGACAGACAGCTGACCCCATATAGTGTCTGCAGTGTCTAGTAGTCCCAAACAAAGGTAGTTTGTAGGCATGAATAAATAAATCTTTTAAAAAAAGCGTGAATTAAAAAAAAGATGGCATTGTGAAAGATGGCATTGTCCCTTCAAGAGGGAGCTGGAGCTGGTGGCACAATGGTAAGCAGTGTACTAGGATCTAACTCATGGTGGCAATTGGAGAAGTTCACAGGTGGGGCTACTGAGGTGACACTACAGCAACAGTCTGAAAGCCAGGCTGGACAGCACCAGATGCCGGACTGGGACAGCAATGATGGCACAGCATGAGGAGGTGGTGCCAGATGATCAGATGCAGTGGAGAGCTTTCAAAGATGGTTGGACACAGAGTGCCAGTCATCAGTATTGCTGGTTAGTACTGGTTACCAGGAGGTGGTGACAGGGGCACCAGGGTTACAACTCTTTGTGAACTATTGGCATGAACCAATAGTTTAACCACTCCTTGAGCCACAAGGCTGACGTTGGCAGTACTCCCTGCATGAGATATCAGAGGAAGAGACAAGAGCAGGTGCAGTGGCAGGATCTCTGTATTGGTCTATGGAACTCTGGAGGTCTGCACAGGTCTATGGGTCTGAGGAAGTCTTAGAGTCTGCAGAGTTCTGCTTAATCTCAGATCATCTGCTTAATTGTTCTTTGGAAGCCACCTGCTGAATCCTTCTCTCTTTGGAGGCTAGCTATTATGTTCTCTCTTTGGAGGCTGGCTATGAGTAAATTCAAGTTGACTCTGCCCTGCTTAGGTCTTCTTCAGAGTCCCCCACTCTATAACTTTGAATGGATCATTTGTCAATTCTATGTGTTTGAATGGTTCTTAACACCAATAAGCTCATTTGTATTCTCAGTCCAAATAATGAGCTCAAACCCTTGAGTGACAGCTGGAGAATTTGAGCAGAATTTGTTCATTTATGATGTTGGCACCAGATTTATTTTTATTTTTTTTAAAGATTTATTTAGTTATGCATACAAGAACTAGGGTGTAGACTAGAGGTGCAGTGGGTGAGAGGATTCACCAGAGTGGGGGACAGAATAGGCAGAACAAGAGAGGTCTGATGTGCCACGTGGGTTGCTGTGCCAGGGATCGAAATTGTGCTGCAGTGGCTGGTGATAGCTTCATAGTTTCATAGCTTCGTAGTTCTCTGTCTTTAACCCCTGTGCCACCAGGGAGACCCTCCTGGCACCAGATTTAAAAGGGTAAAGCAAGGTGGGTGTCTGCACAGACTTGACATGCCCTGATCTCAGGGCAGGTTCATGGTTCAGTGGTCTTTGAGGAGCCACAGCTAGAGTGGCTTTAGGAGGCTGGAGGAAAGTGTAACAATGCCACGGGTAGTATAGCAGCCCTGGGGCATTGGTCTCAGGTGCTACAGGGAGGGCTCTGCTGGAGTCCACCATGTGGGCTCAGCATTTTGCAGGCTTCTACTTCCTATGGCTGGTGGAAGACAATACTCCTCCCCATGGCCCTGAAACAGGACAGGATTTAAGGTTACCTCTATCTCCAGAGTCCCAGGGCTACATGCCCTGGGGTGGCAGGTTGGGGGAATTATTACCTACTACTGCTGTCAGCTGCTGCCAGCCTGAGCCAACATGCAAACAGTGTTTTCTGGGTCTGGCAGCTGGAACCCCCAGAGTCTCAGGCTGCATGCCCTGGGGTGGCAGGTAGGGTAGTGTGCACTACTCTGGCTACTGCTTTTGGAGTGGCTTAGGCCAACTGACCCAGGCAACATGCTTAGGCAGAGGGAGGGAAAACATGCAGCTGGCCAAGTGGACGCCACTGGCACCTAATCCTGCTGCCCAAGGGGTGGGAGGACAAATCCACAGGGGCAGGTGGTCAGGCTGCCAGTGGGAAAAGGCCCACTGTCACTACTGCCACTTTCGTAGTAGCCTGCATTGTGACAGGGCCAGAGGCACCAACAAAGCCATCATACTCTGCCACTCAGGTGGAAATACAGTTTGTGCTGTTTTCAACGGGACCCAGAAGATGTCTTAACTAACTGTGCATCAGATAATAGAGAAAATTTGATATGGACTGGGGAGCCAGCAGCAACCTGTGAACTGATTTCAGCTCCTCTTTGCTGAAGTCTGGGAGTATGTGAACACCTGGATCACTCAGACTTTGTTCCTTGGCAGACACCTATAGATGAGAGAGCCTTTGTTGAAATCCAGGTTTCTAGAGAAGTTTCAGCACTCCTTTGGAGTTAACAAAATACACACACACACAAACACAGAAGTTGTATACATTGGAATGGGTAAGAGGAATTTTGCTAATATCATTCCTCCCCTCAAGGCAACACAGCTTAGAGCTAGACAAGGCTTGTGATCTAGGGCTTTGCTTTGTAGAACAACTTTGGAACTAGTTGATGGTCACATCCTTCATGCCTCTTGATGATGCCTGCCCTCTCTGGGACTTCCTGATCCTAGTAACAGCTGTATCCCTATCCTGCATCCTTATCCTGGAGGCATACCTGCTGTCGGATCTGGAGCCTCCCATTCCTCTGTGCTAAGTATGCCATGTGCCCACCAGTACCCTATGGAGAAAGGTGTAACTTTTGTGCTCCACCACCTAACTTTCTAAATAAGATCTGCTGGGAATGGGGGCAAGAGCAGAGCTTCCGTGGGGACTTTAAGGGTCATTCAGGCTGATCTTTTTTTGCTCCTTGCGCCTGGGCATGTCAGTAGGATTGGTCACAGTGCAGCTCCTAGACTGGTCACATGTGCAGCTCCTAGTTCTAGTGATCCTGTCTCTCATCAATGGCTGGGCTCTTTACCATGCTCATTCAGCTCCAACTTGCCCTCTGTCCTAGATGCACAGCAGTGCTCTTCTCCATGCATGGTTAGTAGGCAGCCAACCAGCCCTCTCCCACATGCAGCAAACTCCTGCTTGCCCTTTGGTCTCCACTAGGCAGGTAGATCACCTTCACAGCACAGCTCCTACTTAGACTATGGCCTCTTGCAGCCCCCATCTTGCCATTTGTGGTTTCAGCTTGTACATCTATCTCTTTTCAGTGGATACTATCTGGGATAGGACAGTAATTTTTTCCCCTCTCTCTCCATTCTCCATTTCCCTCACTCCTTGTGTGAATAAACCATTTTTGTTTCTCTCCATGTGTTTGCTTTTGGGTTGTGTTGTGCATTCTTTTTTTTTTTTAAATTCACACTTTTTTTTAAAGATTTATTTATTCATGCCTACAAGAACCGGGGTACAGGCCAGATGCGCGGGACAGTGAGAGGATTCACCAGAGACAGAGTGGGGAACAGAACAGGCAGAATGACCAAAATACACTGCTGAGGGGAGCAGCGTGTGAGACAGGAGAGATCTGCTGCACCATGTGGGATTCTCGCTGGCCGGCTGGGGTCGAACCCGCCCTGCAGAGGCTGAGGACAGCTTCACAGCACTGTGCTTAAAGGCGTGTACCACCAGCGGAGGCCCCGCATTCTTAAGCATGTAGATGAAGATTTACTCCCCCTCAGGTTTTTAACTGCTTCATGTGGGGGGCACAAGGAAGAGTTATCAGTGAGTGTCTGGTTTCTTCAGCTTGGGAACCATACTAAATAAATAAACCCATTTCTCTCCTGAAGCATCCAGAGTATTAAAGTGGGACCTCCATGTCTGGGGCAGGGAGGAGATTGGGAAAGAGGAAAGTAATAATATCCAAAGCTATTAAGTTTACATGGTTCTTGTTGACTCTTTTGAACCCCAGCAGGAAGCCCATCCAAGAACTGCTGAGAAAACCCCCACTTGAAGATCCCTTCAATTGGCCAGTGGCAAATCCACACCTCCATTCACTGAAACTGACTTGTTTTGTACACTCAAGGTTTGCAATGAGTATTAGCTTAGGGTAGATTGGAAGCACAAATAAGAAACAGGCCAGGATCTGTGGCAAGGGAAAGGTCACAATTTCAAACTGTAGTGCCACCTTCAGGGAAACAAGACAGCCTGATACACTGTATGATCAAGAGAACACATACAATCCTCAAGAGTTCTGTCTCAAGAAAGAACAAGAAGTATATTGCAGGTGTATCTAAGACCATAGAAAGCCTCAGAATATAAAACAGAAGCAAAGAAAAATATCTCACTCCTGCAGGCAGTTAGTAAAGATTAGAGGATGTGGCTGTTACTGCTAATGCACAAACAGAAATTCAAAATTCCAAGGAACCTGAAGAATCAAGGAAATATGACACACAAAAATAGTAGAAAACTCCTCCAATAACCAAATTCAATGACAAGGATATTTGTTATTCCCTTATAAAGAATTCATTGTAGCTATTTTAGGGAAACTCAATTAGCAACAAGAAAACACAGGTAGGGCCTCCCTGATTGCACAGCAGGTTGAGCACAGTGCTGTGTTGAGCACAGAGCTGTGAAGCTGTCCTCAGCCTCTGCAGCACGGGTTCGATTCCTGGCCGTGCAGGGAGACACCCACACGGTGCGGCAAACCTCTCCTGTCTCGCCCGCTGCTCCCCTCAGCAGTCTTTTCTGTTGACTGCCTGTTCTGCTCTCCTCTCTCTCTCTGGTGAATTCTCTCACCCTCCCATGCCTCTGGCCTGTACCCCAGTTCTTGTATAAATAAATCAATCTGTAAAAAAAAAAAAAAGAAAACATAGGTAAACAATTCATTGAAATCAGAAAATAATGCAAGAACAAAATGTGATATTTAACAAAGAGATAGAATCATAAAAAACAAAATAGAAATTTTGGAGCTGAAGAACACAGTAAATTAAATGACAAATAAGATACAGGGTATCAATGACAGAATCTATTAGCAAGAAAAATCAGTGAGTTAAATGATAGGAATATAAAAATAAATCTATTAAATGTGATCACAGATAAAAGATTGATAAAACCTATATATTATATGGAAATCCATCAAAGATCAAATGTTAGAGTAATTGGAATGCCAGGAGAAGAGAGGAAGAAGGAAGCAGAAAATGTTTTTACAGAAATACTCAATTGAGAGTGATAGTCCCTTTAGTAAGTGCTGTTGGAAAAACTGAATGTCCACATGCAGAAAAAAATGAAATTGGACCTCTATCTTACACTATTCACAAAAATTAAATTAACTTTAAATGAATTAAAATTTAAAACATAAGACCTTGAAACTATAAAACTCCTAGAAGAAAATGGGAGTGGGGGGGATTCCTTGACATCAGGCTTAGCAACATATTTTGGGATATAACATAAAAAACACAAGCAACAGCAACAAAAATTAATAAGTAGGTCTACATCAAACTAAAAAGTTTCCAAGCAGTAAAAAAAAAAAAAAAAAAAAAAAAAAAAAATCAACGAAATAAAAAGGCAACCTAATGGATGGGAATAAACATTCACAAACCAAATGTCTGATAAGGGGCTTACATCTACACTATATAAATAACTAATATAACTCAATAACAAAAAATCTTACTTAAAAATCAAGGGCCTCCCCTGGTGGCGCAGGGGGTTGAGTGACTTGCTGTGAAGCTGTCTGCAGCCTACAGCGCCAGTTCAATCCCTGCCTACCTGCGAGGGTCCCACATGGCGCAGCAGACCTCTCCTGTCTCGCCCACAGCTCCCCTCAGCAGTGTATTTCATCAGTCTGCCTGTTCTGTTCCCTGCTTTGTCTCTGGTGAATCCTCTCACCCTCCAGTGCATCTGGCCTGTACCCAGGTTCTTGTATAAAAAGAAATAAATAAATCTTAAAAAATAAAGTAAAAATCAAAATTAACAAGCAACTATAAACCAGAGACACACTAACAGGGTGGGAGAGAGGAGTGAGTAAGATCAAAACAAGGCGGGGGGGTTGGAACTGTATGGGGACTATAACCAAGATGAAAATGCACACATTGTGCAAAAATGAAAAATGTGTAAAAATATATAAAATTAAAAAATAATAAGGGGAGGGATTGGGGTCAGAATGGGGGGATTGCAATTGTATGGGGAATATAAAAATAAAATTTAAAAAAATTAAAAAATAAAATATGTATACTACTGATAAAGAAGTAGAATGCTTTAACTTCTTTTTTATCTTTTAACATCCTGCAATTCATTTATTTTCTTATTTAAAGATTCAACCTCATTCCTCTGTTCATTGATTATACTTCTGATATCATTCTTTTCTTTTTCTGTTATCTTTCAGTTTATTTTTTTTTAATTATAGTGATTCTGAATTATTTATCTTTCAGGCAAAGATATTCTTCTCTGTCATGTTGGGTTCTGGAGACTGATTTTCTTTCTGTGGTGTATTGTTCCCAGGAGGGCATGCTTGACTAGTTGTATTTTTCTTTCTTCCCATTATTTGCTTTTGGGTTTGTTCTAGGCTTGTAGAATCCATACCACTGGTGCCAGCATGCATTAATTTTGGGCAATCCTGCAGGGTGTGGGAGTCACTGGGGTTGGGGGTAGGTTTACCCACAACTTCCACCTGGGTGTATATCTGTGGAATGACTTCCGTATACTCTATTTTTTTCTTTTCCCTCCCCAACATTTACCCCAACTCTTTCCCGACCTGGCTGGGGCTGGTGGTAGCCTGCTGGGGTTTTTAAGAACTCTGTTCATGTGGGCATGGCTTATGGCTGCTGCCCCAGAAGTCATTGCTGCACCTCCCCCTGCAGTGACCTTCAGGGCTAATGGCTGTTGCCATGGTCCCTGAGGTCCGGCGTGGGCAAGGAAACATGCGCGCAGGGGGAGAACAGCAAACTCCCTGAGATGCAGAGAAGCCGAATGCCTGCCAAGAGATAACGACCACCAGAAGCCGCCACAGAGATGATTAAAAGAAATGCTGACCACCTGGAACCTTATCTCGCTGTCTCAGATCTACAAACTTTATTCTGCTACAACTGTATTTCTAAAATCTTTCCCTTTTCTGGTCATTAGTTGCTAATTAAAAAATATATAAAAAGGCTAATACAAATGAAACATTACTAAACTCTGTGTAACAATAGAATTGTTAGTTTAATGATTTCTCTGTTGTGTCCTTGGCTTTGTTAGCTTTTAATGATAAAAATATTACTTTGTGAAAAGTATATTCACTGTTCCTATGCTTTTAGAGAACATATAAATACTGGCCACAAACCCAGAGAAAATTACACTCAGATTTACACTCTCTCTTGAAGTGTGTCTGTTTGTCATTTCTTTAACCGAATCCCTGACCACCCTGCGCAGTCTCTCAACCCTGAGACGGCCTCATCGTCTACTGCTGTGCTGGTCCGCGGCAAGTCATAAGGTCTCTGTGCACTCCTTGTTCCTGTGATATATGCCCCAGTTCTCCGCAGGCTGGGCTGAGACTGTTGGAGTCATGCCAGGATTTGCTCTGTTGATGTGGGCAGGGCAAATGACTGCTTATCCCAGTAGTCATGAGGTCTCTGTACACACCTTTTCCCTTTCCTATGTGTCTCTTTTTCATTTTCAAGATCACTGATTCATTATTCATTCTTCCATTTGATTTATCTACTTCTATGGCTTCTCCTGAATTTTTGCTTCCTCCAGTAATGCTGTTATTTTCTTGTTTAAAGTTTCAGTTTTGATCTCTGTTGAGTAAGTTCTTCATAGCATTCATTTCCTTTTCCTGAGTTTTCTTTGTGTTTTCCCCATTCTTTATTTTTCTTAATCATTGCTCTCTTGAATTCTATGATAGGTAAAGAAGCTCTTCCATATCGTTGTAGATTGGTTCTGGGATTTTGTTTTCTCTCTGTGGTGTATTGTTTCTCCCCTGAGGATTCCCTTGGTCATTCACATTTTTTCCTTTTCCCCATTGTTTGTTTTAGGTTTGCTCTGCTAAGATTGTGACTTTTGGGTGCAGTGGTTGAGCGCTGGACTGCGAAGCTTCCTCAGCCTCTGAAGTGCTGGTTTGATCCCCGGCCACTGGCGAGGGTCCCACATGGCATGCAGACCTCTCCTGCTGCACCTGCTACTCCCCTCAGCAGTTTACATAATCCGTCTGCCTATTCTGCTCCCCGCTCTGGCTCTGGTGGATTCTCTCACCCTCCCGCACTTCTGACTGTACCCAGTGCTTGTATAAATGAATAAATAAATCTTTAAAAAATAAAAAAAATAAAATTGTGATTTTTTTTTTTTGTGTATGTGTCCCTGGCCTACACTGTTCTGGACATTTACCTCATGGTGCACATTGATCCTATGGTCTTGTAGCATCTGGAATGGTGCTCAAGACATTCCTGAAGGGCTTCTGGACATTGTTCTGGTAGTTGTGGGTGCTGGGGAGACACTGGGTCAAGAGGCTGAGTTGCTGGGACTTGTCCCTCCTAGAAGTATTGTTTCTGTTTTGTTTTTTTCTGGTTGCTAGGATAGGAGAATGTTGCTGAAGTGGCTGAGGGCTGAATTGGATATACTTTCCAGGTGTGACTGGGGACCCACAGTGAAAATATAGGTCCTATAAGATCCTGACTGAGGCTTGTATCTGATCCCAAGGAGCTGGTTTCTGGGCCTGGATTCAAGGAGGGCCTGATAAGGGGGCTTACCAGGAAGTTCCTGATGTAGAGCAGGGCCCTTGAGCCCTGAGCCCACACTGGGGCAGCTGTCTTCTTGGAGGCTCTGGTGGCTGAGTGATGAGTGAGATGTACTTCCTAGGTATGGCTGGGGGCCTGCAGTGAAAGACACCAATAATCAGAACTTTCCTAACAGGACTGTTAAATTCCTCCTCTACCAGGTGATAATTCCTGTGAAGGAAGTGGGTGTAGAGCTCCTCCTGTTCTGTCCCAGAAGCCAATATTTATTTTGACCCAGCAGGCCATAGCTCAGTAGTCATCATCCAATGTCTTCATCTGACATTGTTACTTTAATATTGTTTTGACTGTTCTGGGTCTTTGATACTCACTTGAGAATCACTTTGTCAATATCCACAAAATAACTTGATGGGATTTTGATTTGAATTACATTGAACTTATAGTTCATTTATGAAGAACAGAAGTCTTGATAGTGGGCCTCCCCGGTGGCGCAGCGGTTGAGCGCTGGGTTGCGAAGCTGCCCGCGGCCTCTGCGGCGCCGGTTCGATCCCCGGCTGCTCCCCGGCCACCGGAGGAGGATCCCACATGGTGCGCAGACCTCTCCTGCCACCCGCTGCTCCCCTCAGCAGTGTACTTCAGTCCTTCTGCCTGCTCTGCTCCCCACTCTGGCTCTGGTGAATTCTCTCACCCTCCCGCGCTTCTGACTGTACCCAGTGCATGTATAAACAAAACAAACAAACAAATATAATAAATAAATAAATAAAAGCATGCCTCTATAAAAAAAAAAAAGAAGTCTTGATAGTAATGAAACTTCCTATTCATCTAATGTAATATCACTGAATTTATTTAGATCTTTGATTTTTTTCAACAGACATTTGCAGTTTTCCTCTTATTTTGTAAGTATTTTGTTAGATTTATACCTATGTATCTTTTTTTCCCTACTAGGAATTATATTATGCTTTGAATTTCAAGTTGCAACAATTTATGGTATATCAGGAAGCATTTCAGTTTTCATTTCAAAATTCATCTTTATTTTTATATATGAAACGTTATGTTATAACATGTTTCCAGCGTGTATCACTGAAAATCAGCATGTGTACATACTATATTAAATTCACTCTTAAAACTCCAATTCTATCTTTCATCATAGTTTTGTTCTATTTGTCCTCCCAATTTACCCACTCTCTTCTCCTTTCCCCACTAGTAATCACTAATTAATCTTATAGTCCTAAAGTTAAATTTTATTTTGTTCATCTGTTTTTTTCTCTATGTACAACATATGAGTGAAATCATACATATGGGGTGGTATTCATCTTTCTCTGGTTTATTTCACTATGCAAAATAATCTTCAGGTCCATCCATATTGCTGTAAATGGCAAGAACTTATGAACAATAATATTTGTAGAATCTTTACTTGTAATAGCACCAAACTGGAAGCTATCCACATGTCCTTCAGTTAGTGAATAGTTTAAAAAATGTGATACGTTTATGCAGTTGGAATACTGCTCATCATTAAAAAGATATGTGTAAAATTTTGATGAATCTTAAAGGAATTATGTTAGATGATCATATTTACATAACAGTTTGAAAATAGTCACAGATGGAGAATAATTAGGCTAATGAATGCTAAGAATGAGAGCTATGTAGGTGGAGAAAGATGGGTGTGATTTTGATGAACTAACTCCACCTAAGGTATTATTTTGTTATGTGGTGAAGGTGGTGATGGTTATAAAAGCTATACATGTGATAAAATTGCATACAGTTAGAGAATCACAAAATGTATAACGGCATAACATGTCATATACAACTGGCATAATTTCATTACAATCTATGGATTGTACCAATGTTATTTTCCTAGTTTTAATCATGTTCTGGTTATTGCAACATATTAATTTGGAAGATACTAGGTGAAAGGTCTATGGGGTGTTTTTAAATGTGAGAATACTAGATGAAAGGTATACTGGGTCATACTTAGTATTGTCTTAATACTTCCATATTGCTTTTTAAAAAAATATTTAGTGTAACAACCATCAATGTCTAAGTATACTAGCTTTACAGTGTCTCCTTGACATTTTAAGATTCACACTTCTGTCATCACTGGGGAAATTAAAGTCTTCATGTACCCTTTTGTGTGAATTATCTGTTCATATTCTTTTTCCAGTTTACCTGTTACAATTGTTATGTGTTCTTTATAAATGTGAATGAGCTATTTAAGTTTTACACAAAAATATGATGAGATTATCTTTGATGTTTATAATGCTTTTAACAGATTACATTTAGTTATCAAAACATCAAATCCATGTGGTGGTGTTCTTAACAACAACATGTATATGTGGGTGTTTTTTCTCTTAAATGATGCTATTACTTTTTTAAATTTTTTAATTTATTTTATTTTATTTATTTATTTATTTATTTATTTTTTTTGTTTAGAGAAAGAAAACATTTATTGAGGAGAAAAGTAACAGAAATAAAGCTGGACTCCCAGGCCACGAAACCAGGCCAGGGAGGGGCAAGGAAGCCAAAGTGGAGTCGTGTCTCAGGGAATATAGACCTTCTTTCCCTCATTATTCTAAAGATCCACCAGTCTCTTTGTGATTGGTTAGTTCTCGGCTGTCTCACTTATTTTTATTTATTTATACAAGCACTGGGTACAGTCAGAAGTGTGAGAGGGTGAGAGAATTCATCAGAGCCAGAGAGGGGAACAGAGCAGGCAGACTGAAGTACACTGCTCAGGGGAGCAGCGGGCTGCAGGAGAGGTCTGCGCGCCATGTGGGACCCTCCTCCGGTGGCCGGGGAGCAGCCAGAGATTGAACTAACGCTGCAGAGGCTGCGGGCAGCTTCACAACCCAGCGCTCAACTGCTGCACCACTGGGGAGGCCCAAATGATGCTATTCCTTTGTCATTCATTTTGGCCATATGTAATTTGCCTGTGTAGTAATTTGTCACAATGAACTGCCTTTGGGTAACAACTCCTGTATGTGTCAGTGAGAATATATGTAAATACAGTAAATTAGAATGAAGATTTTATGTTTTATTTAATCTCAGGCATTTATCTTCGTCCCCCCTTGTAAATAAAAATCATGACGCATAAGGATGTAGAGGTACATGTTAGAACTATGAATTCCATCATGATTGTGAATGAGTTAAAGATACCAATATCATAAAATTTCTTTTAAATGTCGAAGATTGGGAGAGACCAGCAAGATCACAATGGGTTGAAGACACTGGGCTTGAAGCCTCCATATATTCACAACGAAATTGCAGCAGAACAGCACCAAAAACCCTGAAGGAAAAAGAGATGACCACAGCACACATAGTAACAAGGGCTCAGAAGAAAGGGACAGGGAATCTTTAAGTTAACAGTGTTTACATTGACATCAAGGCAGTACAACCCACAAGAGAGAGACATGGCTACTGTGTTGAATTCCTTACAGTTGCTTATTCAGAGGCTCATGTCAGCATTGGGGACTCTTTAAATAAGGACAACAGTAATAAAAGTGTGTGCAGAGTTGGCACCCAGGAGAGGGGGTATACTATTAGAGAATTATAGGCAGAGGAAAGCAGAGCAAGTCTTACTGAGACCCTGAGGTTCTCATACATAGAAAAGCTGGCATGGCACCTGAACCCATTTGTGTGGGGAAGCCAGAATATATCACCTGTGTTTTCTCATAGAAGAGGCAGCTACTGCCCGACCCCCAAGGGTTAAAACCAAGACAAAAAATGCACACTTGCATAAACCATAGCTTAAGCACCCATTAATAACAGGAACAAATGTTCTGTACTAGGAAAGAAAAGAGAGCAAATCCTATTCCGTGACACAATATCAACTGCATAATGTGCTTAATGATGCACTGAGTGCTCAAAAATAGCCTTGAGATAGTATATGAGACACCTAGGCCCAGGAGCTAGCCTATAAGTGGCAATCACCACGGATCTATATCACACAACTCTAGTACCCACATCACAGCAGGCAGCATGAATATCTGATGCTAAGAGGATATGATCATTTGGTGCCCAACTACCTTTCTCAGTATCATGCTTTTCGTTCTGTGATTAATTTAAAAATTGTATGGTAGGCAATCTGAAAGTCTATCCCTATTAAAACCCAAAAAAACGAAGAATGAAAAGAGAAATGCTGGAACAAAAATACCCTGAAAGAAGTCTCAATGCAATAAAACTGCATAACATGACAATAGGAGTTCAAGGTACAGATACAAAGGTAATAAGGCAACAAACCCAAAGTAATAAACCCAAGGTAACAAATACAAACAATGGAGACTAAAATTAGAGTCCTTGGGATAACATAAATAGAAAAAATAGCTGGATCTTGGGGTCCAAGAAGTAAAAGAGAGAAGTTATAGGAAATTTATTTAAAGAAATAATTGCTAAAGATAATTTCAATCTGGGAAATGAATCAGACTTCCTGATCAAGGTCAAATGAATTCCAAACAAAATAACACCTGACAAACACATAAATCTGTTGAAAACCAGTGAGAAGGACATAATGATAAAATCAAGAGAAAAAAGGGTAACATGAAAGTGAACATCAATTAGACTGTCAGCAAACATTTCAGCATGAAGAAATTGATATGAAGCCTTTAAATTATTTCAAGAAAAATATTACAACTGTTACCTAAAAGATTAACACTCAATACACAAGGAAAAATAAAGGGCTTCACTAAAAACAAAATAAATAAAATAATTTATTAACAACAAGCTGCATATGATAAAGCCTTAAATGGGCTATCAGAAAGCAACAGAACCAATGAATATAAGGGTAACCAACATACAAATCAGATGAAATGGAGGAGAAGGAAGAAAATAGCAATGTGGGACCATCAGGACCTATTTGAGATAAAGGTGATACAAATAGTCCATCATATACTAACTTCAAGAGAACCTTTGAGTAAAAATAAGTAGAAATAGTTCATAAAATAGCAAAAATGAAACCTAAACAAAACATTAAAACACAACCTCAAAATTGGAAAAAAAAATAAAAACCTCCCAACAAATGTAAAACAATAAAATAACAAAATGATAATGAGCATTTATATCTCAATAATTATAAATTGAGATTTAAATTGGGCCTAAAGTCTTTCACCACTTAAAAGGTGTGTAGTGGCTGAGTGGCCGTCAAATCACAGTTCACCATTTTGTTATTTATTTTGAAAATTTCAACAACAAAGACAAGTGAAGACAAAGACTAGAAGATACTTCTACAACCAAATGGCAATAAAAAACATCAAGAAGTTAGCTATACTTATATAAAATAGACTTCTAATTTAGAAAGGTGATATGAGGTGGATATGGATACTATATTCTGATAAATGATAATACAAGAAGAAGAAATAATCCTCACAAATATATGTGCCCTGATAGCTAGAGTGCCAAAATACATGACAACTAATAATAGAAGTAAAGAGATAGTGACAACAGCACAATTACTAGGGGTTTGTTTTTTCTGTTCACTGTTTATTTAATAATTATCAACTTAACTTTGCAATCCAACTGGGCTTGGAAGGGAATAAGGAAAGTGTGTAACCCAAAAAACTGTAGGGAATGAACAAAGATTATTTGTAAAGATTATTCATTCAATAAATTATTCAATAAAGATTATTCATTCCCGACAGGATATTTTGAGGAGGTAGGTATGAAGGGGTTCTCTCCTGAACTACAGACAGAATAGTCTGGTGATAAAACAAGTCAAAATGATTAGATTTGTCCTGTTATCAATGTTGATTTTCTTGATGGTCTTGCCATGTGGAACCAAAGCCATACTATTTAGGATGTGTGGACAGGATAAAAAATGATTACTCAGAGTCCATGCACAGAACAATGAGAAGCCTAGAGAGACTCCACTCTGAAGGTGGAGCCTAGCTCCAAGGGCAGTTTCATTTTTACTCAGAATCAAGTAGAAAAAATAAAGATCAAAGAAACAAGCAGACAAATGGAGCATGCATAAGTGTGTGGGAGATGCTTAACAATTTGGTACTAATCAAGGCCGCAGAATCAAGGAGTCAAGTGAAGCTATAGTGTTTTTGATACTCTAAGCATACTTATTGCTGTTTTCAGCATGTATTGATCCTCATAATGGGACTTTTGACCTGAGAGTTCCCTTACCTCAAATTTCCCTGTTCATATTTTGAGTGAAAGGCACAGAATAGTCAAGGCATAGAACAATCTAGGCAAAGACACAGAATAATTGAGGCAAGAAAAATCCAAGCTCCTAAAGCTTCCAGAATATTCATGTTCTCGTTTGCCTTGTCAAAGATCACATGTTTTCCATCCAATCACTCAATTTTGGCAGTATAGATGAAAAATGAACAATTTGTGTTGGGTTCTGTATTGCCATCAACAAAATTCCAGGATCTGTATGCTTCAGGATGAAATTCTTATCAAATTTCTTTCCCATAGATAGACTTGCTGACACTGTCATTATGGCATATGAAGTCACCAACCTGACACAAATCCCGGAATAATTCTGTGAAAGCAGGAAAATTTATAACTTGATCCTTTCTCAATGTTCATAGCATGAAAGTTTTCTGCTGTCTTTCAAACTTTGTCTGCAAAGAGTTCTAAGGAGATGTGACCCAAGAGTTCACTATTTACAGTGATGTCATAGAGTATTGTTGAATTCACAACGGTTACATGATGCAGAGGTTTGGCAGTAGCAGTAGTGGCATATGCAAGACCTATCTAGTTGATTTAAATAGCCCACTAATGACTATGGACAGATCAACAAGACAAAGAATAAATAAGGAAATACTATCCTTAACCAAACAGGTTTAACATATTTATAGAATGTTCCACCCAAATGTGGAGTTACACATTTAACTAAATACTGTTTAGTTACACTTTTTTTTCAAGTACACATGGAACAGTTTCAAGAACAGTCCACATGTAGGGATACAAGTCAGTTGTCAATAAAACAACAAATGTTGGGATTATCCCAAATACTATATATGGCCATAATATAATAAAGTTAGATATCAACTATGAGGGGGAAAAATGAAAAAAAAAAGTATAAATATATGGAGACTAAACAGTATACTTCTTGATAGTGACTGGATAAGAATGGAACTTAAAACAAACCAAAACCTCTATTTAGATGATAAAAATGAGGATACAAGCTACCAAAATCTATGCGGTGTAATGAAAATGGTTTCAAGAGGGAAGGTATCTTCAGTAAAGACTGCCTGAAACCAGCAGAAGGCTCCATGAGGAGCCAGAGGTGAGCTGGGAAGTTCGCCCACGCCAGGCCCCTTCTGGCCTGCAGTCAGAGCCCAGAGGGGTAGCGGGGAACCCACCGTCAAGGCAGACCGGGCGTGTAGGGAGTGTGTCCCGCATTGCCATTTTAGAACAGGGACCTTTCTTCAGTAAAGAATGCTTAAAACCGACTGATGGGTCCCGGAGGAGCCAGAGGGGAGCGGAGAAGTTCACCCAAGATGCCGGCCAGTCCGAGCAACACAGTGTCCCAATGCATACGGCAAATTAGGAAACAGACAGTACGGAGAAGAAGAACCACACGCAACTGAGCAACTCCTCAGGAAAAGAACCACACCAAAAAAAGAAAACCACCCCCCAGATTGCAACGACAGTAACTTGGAAGAACTACTGAGCCTTCCAGAAAGAGAATTTAAAATTGCCATGATTAAAAAAATGACAGAAGTCATAAAGGAAAACAATGATAATGGAAAAATAATCAATGATCAGAAGAATAAAATTGACTCCCTAAAGAGGGAAGTAAAAGAAATGCAGGAGATCAAAGAATTAATGGAGGCAATAAAGAACTCTGGGAAAATCAATGAAAGCAGAATAGATGTAATGGAAGAATGAATAAGTACTCTTGAAGACACAGAAATAAAAAAAAAAAACTGAAACAGAAAAGGAGAGAAGTATGAGGGATAAAGACAGAAGAAAGACTTCGGGAACTGTCTGACTCCATGAGGAGAGGAAAGAGTTATAGGAATCCCATAAGGAGAGGAGAGAAACCTAGGAACAAAGGAAATATTCAAGGAGATAATTGAAGAGAACTTCCCAAACGTGAAGAAGGAGTCGAAAATTGATACAGAAGAACACCAAACTTCCAAGACGAAAGGAAAAATAGAACAAGAAACATAATTGTAAAGCTCCCAAGAATCCAGGAAAAGGAGAAAATAATGAAGCTGACAAGAGGGAAGAAAAAGATAACATTCAAAAGGAAACCAATCAGGCTGACATCAGATTTCTCCAAAGAAACACTATGGGCAAGGAAAGAGTGGAGGGACATAGTCAACAGACTCCAAGAAAACAGATGCCAACCAAGAATACTCTATCCTGCAAAGTTCTCCTTCCTCTATGAAGAAAGAATAAGGACATTCCCAGACAAACAGAAACTCTGGAATTTCATTAAGACTAAACCCCCATTCCAAAAAATACTACAAGGAGTCCTAAAGCCAGAATCTCAGAGGGATGAATAACAATGAAAGAAGGCCAAAAAAATAGTTAAAAGAATAAATAAATAAAATCCAAGGAAAGACAAACACAATGGCAAATACAGATGCTAACATATCAATATTTACTCTAAATGTCAATGGACTAAACTCTTGACTAAAACGACACAGAGTCACAGGCTGGATGAAGAAATAAAACCCAACCTTTTGCTGTCTCCAGGAAACACATTTAGCTACAAAAGATAAAAATAGACTCAAAGTTAAAGGATGGAAAACAATCCTACAAGCAAATGGACCAAAAAAGAAAGCAGGAACAGCTATACTTATATCAGATAAAACAGATTTCAAACACAAAAAGATAAAAAGAGACCCTAACAACTACATTATGATCAAGGGGACAATACTTCAAGAAGAAATGACACTCATTAACATATATTCTCCAAACGAAGGAGCACCAAAGTATTTCAGACAACTATTGTCATCTCTGAAAACAGACATTAGAGAAAACACATACGTAGTGGGACACTTCAACACACCACTATCAACAATGGATAGATCAACGAGATAAAAAATAAGAGACAATATTAAAGCTCTAAATAAGGATCTGGAGAGCTTGGGCTTAATAGACATCTCTAGAACACTAAACCCAAAAAAATCAGAGTACACATTTTTCTCAAGTGCACACCAATAATTCTCCAGGACCGATCAAATACTGGGACACAAGACAAACATCAACAGATATACCAAGATGGAAATCATACCAAACATCTTTTCTGACCATGAAGGCATCAAACTAGAAATAAACCATAAAAAAAGGCAAGGAAGTTTCCTACCTCATGGAAATTGAAAATCACACTACTGGAAGTCCACTGGACTAATGAGGAGATTAAAAAAGAAATTAAAAAATTCTTTCAATTGAATGACAAGGAAGACACCAATATCCTAAATGTATGGGATGCAGCAAAAGCAGTATAAGAGGAAAATATATAGCAATAGAAGCTCACATCAAGAAACAAGAAAGAACTCAAAGAAACAACCTAATCTCGAAGCTCAAAGATCTAGAAAAAGAACAATAAAAAAACCCCAAAACCAGTAGAAGTAAAGAAATAATAAAAACCAAAGCAGAAATAAATGAAATTGAAACTAAAAAAACAATCAAAAAATCAATGAAACCAAGAGCTGGTTCTTTGACAAAATCAATAAAATAGACAAACCCCTAGCCAGGCTCACAAAGGAAAAAAGGGAGAAAGCACAAATAAACAGGATCATAAATTAAAGAGGAGAAATCACAACGGACACAGCAGAAATCAAAAGAATAATCAGTAACTACTATGAACAGTTATATGGAAACAATTTCAACAATCTAGAGGAGATGGACAAATTCCTACAACTCTACGATCACCCAAAGCTAGATAAAGAAGAAAGAGAACACCTAAACAGACCAATTACAAGCAGCAAAATTGAAATGGTAATCAAAACCTCCCCAAAAACAAAAGCCCAGGACCTGATGGATTTACAAATGAATTCTACCAAACATTCAGAGACGAATTAGTGCCTATCCTTCACAAACTCTTCCAAAAAATTGAGAAGGAAGGGAGAACACCAAACTCGTTCTATGAAGCCAACATTACACTAATACCAAAACCGAACAAGGACAACACAAAAAAGGAAAACTACAGGCCAATCTCCCTAATGAACACTGATGCAAAAATCCTCAATGAAATTTTAGCTATCAGAATCCAACAATGTATCCATAAGATAATTCACCACAACCAAGTAGGATTCATTCCAGGGACACAAGGATGGTTTAACATCCGAAAATCAATCAACGTTATCCAACACATCAACAAAAAGAAATATAAAAACCATATGATAATATCAATAGATGCTGAGAAAGCTTTCGAAAAAGTGCAACACTCATTCATGATAAAAGCCCTTGAAATTCTTGGGATACAAGGAACATAACTCAACATCATAAAGGCCATATGTGACAAGTCTCGAGCCAGTATCATTCTCAATGGTGAAAAGCTGAAAGCAATTCCATTAAGATCTGGAACAAGACAAGGATGTCCACTCTCACCACTGCTTTTCAATATAATACTGGAAGTCCTAGCCAGAGCAATAAGACAAGAGAAAGACATACAAGGAATCCAAATAGGAAAAGAAGAAGTCAAACTATCACCATTTGCAGATGATATGATAATATACATAGAGAACCCCAAAAACTCCACAGAAAAACTAATTCAACTAATCAATCAGTTCAGTAAAGTATCAGGATACAAAATCAACACGCAAAAGTCAGTAGCCTTACTATACACAAACAATAAATCTGAAGAAGAAGAAATCAAAAAAAAACATCCCTTTTATTATTGAAACAAAAAAATCAAATATTTGGGAATAAATCTAACAAAAGAGGTAAAGGACCTATACAAAGAAAACTATAAGTCACTGTTAAAAGAAATAGAAGAAGACACAAAGAAATGGAAAGACATCCCCCGCTCATGGATTGGAAGAATAAACATTATTAAAATGGCCATCCTACCAAAAGCAATATACAGATTCAATGCTATTCCAATCAAAATTTCAATGTCATTCTTCAAAGAAATAGAACAATTATTGATGAAATTCATATGGAATCACAAAAAACCCCGAATAGCCAAAGCTCTCCTGAAAAAAAAAAAGAAGGAAATGGAGGCATAACACTCCCAGACTTCAAACTATACTACAAAGCCATAATCATCAAAACTGCATGGTATTAGAACCAGAACAGACACCCAGACCAATGGAATCAAATAGAAAATCCAGAAATAAACCCACAGATTTATGGTCAACTAATCTTTGACAAAGGAGCAAAGACTATGCATTCGAGCAAAGAAAGCTTGTTCAATAAATGGTGCTGGAAAAACTGGGTCGCCACATGCAAAAGAATGAAGCTTGACCACTACCTCACACCATACACAAAAATCAACTCAAAATGGATTAAAGAACTAGACATAAGACCTGAAACCATAATATATATAGAAGGAAATATAGGCAAAACACTACGTGATTTGCCCATCAAAGACATCTTTACAGACACATCACCCAAAGCAGTGATAGTGAAGGCAAAGATAAACTGCTGGAACTACATCAAATTAAAGAGCTTCTGCACAGCAAAAGAGACAATAACAAAAACAAAGAGAAACCCCACCAACTGGGAGAACATTTTTGCACACAACACTAATGATAAAAGACTGATCACAAAAATCTTCAAAGAGCTGATGTGAATCAACAACAACAAAGAAAATGATCCAGTCTAAAAATGGGCAGAAGAGCTAAAAAGAAACTTCTCTGAAGAAGAAATGCAAATGGCGAACAGGCATATGAAAAAATGTTCAACATCACTTGTAATCAGGGAAATGTAAATCAAAACTACCATGAGATACCATTTTACACCAGTGAGAATGGCACAAATTAAAGAAACTAGCAACAACAAATGTTGGCGAGGGTGTGGAGAAAAAGGAACTCTTCTGCACTGTTGGTGGGAGTGCAAACTGGTCCAACCTCTATAGAAAGCTGTGTGGAGATTTCTGGACCTACTAAACATACAGCTTCCATATGATCCAGCCATTCCACTCCTAGGTATTTACCCAAAGGACACAGAAACATCATTTCCAAAGAACACCTGCACCCCTATATTTATAGCAGCACTGTTTACAATAGCTAAGCTTTGGAAACATCCCAAATGCCCAAAAATAGATGACTGGATCAAGAAGATGTGGTACATATACACCATGGAATATTACTCAGCCTTCAAAAAAGATAAACACATGCAATTTGCAGCAACATTGATGGCGCTGGAAGGGATCATGCTCAGCGAAATAAGCCAAAAAGAAAAAGAAAAATACCGGATGGTCTCACTCATAGCAGGAATCTAGAAAACTTAAATAAGGGACCAGGAAAATGAATAACTATAAGAAAGTGAAAATCAAAATCAACAAAAAACTATGAATCAGAGACACTTTTGGGGGGTTGGGGAGTGGGAGGGGAGGGATTGGGATCAGAAGGGGGGGTTGCAATTGTATGGGGAATATAAAAATAAAATTTATTATTAAAAAAATAAATAAAAGGAATGAAATAATAAAAATAAAAGTGGAAATAAATAAAAAAGACCATTCAAAATAGTGTCGATAGTATACATTTACTCAATATGTATCTGAGAAGGGATTACTATACAATATATACAAAAACCCATACAATTCAATAATAAAAATCATATAACCCAATTAGCAAATGAGCATCAAATATTAACAGGCAATTCACCAAAGAGAATATTCAGAAGTCTCAGAATTCTATCTACTACTTGAAAAAATAAAAAAGTTTTCATCGTTGCTTCCAATAAGAGGGATGCAGTTTAAAGCCATATTGAGATAACATAACCTGTATGATTGTAGAATTTCCTCTTCTATAACTTTCCTGTTATTATGTTTTGCCTATTTTTTTTTATATTAGAGCCTCTTTTCTTACTGAGTTGCAGGAGTTCCTTATATAATCCAGATAAAAAACCCTTGTTAGTTTTAGACATCACCCTTATTTTCTCCCATTCAGCTACTGATAAATCTTGAAGTCTTTCTGTCTCTAGATCCAAGGTATTCTACATTTCCCCCTAATAACATTGCAGTTTTATCCTTTCTGTATAGGTATATCTGTAGTCCACTTTAAGGTTGGATCTGGTTTTATTTTTTTTTCATGTGCTGATACAGTTTCCCCAACATATTTAGTAACTACTAGGTTCCCATTTGCACATGGGTCTACCTTTGACCTCTGGTCCTTTGCCAAAAGTCTACATAGCTGTTCTTAGACAAGTGATACATGTTTTTTTTTCTCCTAACAGCTTTGAGTATGTCTTAATGTCGTGTAGATATTCCCTTCTTCAATAATTGAGGCACAGAATAATCCAAGCTCCCACAGATTCCAAATTATTCATGCTCTCCTTTGCCTTGTCAAAGATTACATGCTTTCCAGCCAACCACTCAATTTTGGCAGTATAGATGAAAAATGAACGATTTGTTTTGTGTTCTGCATTTGCTGATTTAACAATTTATGTAGTTCTATTTAAATTTAGAGTAAATCTGAAATTTGTGGATTTGAAGTTTGACTGAAATTGCATTGAATTTACAGAGTAATATGCAAGAGCATGGATAGCTCTTAATTTCTTAATGTTCTCATCTATGTACTTTATTAGTATTTTAAAGCTTTCTCTGTAAAGATCCTGATGCCAGTGTGCACTGTTAATTTAGCCCTTGAACCACACATGTTCTTGTTCCACAAAGCTATAAAAAGGAATTTGCAGACATTTTAGATAAGTAAGTAGAGAGAAACAATCTTTGTTTAAAAAAAGTAAAGAAAAGTTTATTTAAAAAAAGAAAGTAAGGACTCCCAGGTTCATTGTACTTGGGAGGGGCAAGGAAGCCATTGTGGTCCCATGTCTAGGAGTATTTAAATCTTTTTATTCTCTATTCTAAAATCTGTTCATCCTCTTTGTGACTGGCTCTCTCCCAGTGGCCATACTCACCTGGGCAGCTGTGTTCAGCTTCCCACCACTTATCTTGGTCTTTCTTTCACTGCCCCTGTCCAAGGTCTCTTATAATTTACTGCCCTTATTAGCTCTCCAGGATTTCTCTGTGCTTGTCTTAGAAGTCTCTTTAACTGTACTGAAGTCCCTGTCTGTGTTATCCCTGAAGTTGCCTACTTAAACCTAACTTGCCCTGGAACTCAGTCCTGTGTATGCTTGGTTAAGCTAAGGGTCAGATTCTATATAGTACTTGTTGCCATTGTAAGCATTGTGTTTTCTTAGTGGTCATTGCTTATACAGAGAAAATACAGTTGATTTGTAGGCTGATATTTTATCTGGCAATTTTGTGGGAAGTTGCAGATGAGCCCACATATACGTGACACCATGTGATATAGTGAACTGGGAACCGCGGCTGTGGTAACACATAATTGAAACACCGCATGCAAAAAGAGAAAGCAATCCAAAAGAAGTTTATTCAAAGACAGAGGCCAGCTGCTGGAATCAAAGCCACAAGGGTTAATGAAACAGCAGTGAGCAAGCTTTATATAAAGACAGATAAGAAGCAGGGGTCCCAAATGGGTTGCCTCTGGTGAAAACAACTTTATGGCTTTTATAGTTACATTCATATTTTGGGTCTAGAGGGTGAGCTGCAATGATCATGCAGTTTCTTGATTAGTCTACCTTAGCCAATATCCTAAGACAAATGAACTGGTGATGTGCCATGGACTTTTTTCTTGTTATTGACTTTTCTTTCTTGTTATGTTTCCCAGGGGTCCCAGGTCTCCCAGGGTCCCAGTGCTTATACTTCCTTTTATATCTCCTAGGGCCCCAGTCTCTAGCTGTCTGTGAAGGTCTACTTGTTAGGCCTTGTTGCTACTTCTAATAGTTTGTTGATTCTTCTATTTTCTTTTCTTGGTAGATTAAGATCTTCCCTGTAAATGGTTCCAGATATAGCACTTCACTTCCAATCCTTGCATTTCTTAATTCTCACCTCCTTTTCCTCATTGTGTTAGCCAGATCATCTAAAATAGTGATGGGGTTTGATTTGTCATTTTTGTGATTTTTATTTAATTTTATTATTATTTTGGGATTACATTTTTGCTCTATCATAACCATATGCGCATATATTCCATTCACCCTCCATTGAACCACCAGTATCAATAGAACTACTATCCTTCCCAATCACCTACTCCCTCTAACACATCCTCTCTGATAACCATTAAATTATTTTCACTGAGTTGAAGGTATATTCTTACTGAATTTTACCTATGCATTTTTTATATTTCACAAATGAATGAAAACTTTCATAATCTATTTTCACTTTCTGATTTATTTCACTTAACATAATCACCTCAAGGTCCATCCATTTTTCCCAAATACACTATTTCACTTTTTTTCACTGCTATGTGGTATTTTATTCAGTAAACATCCCACAATTTATTTATCCAATCATCTATTGAAGAGCAGTTAGAGTGGTTTCATGACTTGGCAATTGTGGACAGAAATGCTATGTGAATAGGCATACATAAATCTTTTCATTCCACAGTTTTCATACTTTCAGAATAAATGCCTAATAGAGGTATAGCTGGATTTTACACAATTTCAATTTTTAATTTCCTAAGAAATCTCCAACCGTTTTCCAAAGAGTCTGCACCAACTTCATTCCTGACAACAGTGCAGGAGAATTCCTTTTTCACTGCATCCTTGCCATCATTTATTTATTTCACTCCTTTTTATATGGACCATTCTCACAGGGGGTGAGGTTATATTTCACTGAAGTTTTGATTTGTGTCTACCTATTAATAAGTGATGTTGAACAATTTTTAATTTGTCTGCAGGCCATCTAAATTTCTTCATTACAAAAGTATCTTTAGGTCTTTTACCCATTTTTTGATTGGGTTTTTGTTGTTGTTGGATCATAAAAGCCACTCTGTACAAAATTTTGGAGATCAGCCTTATGTTATGTATGTGATGTGCAAATATTTTTCCCATTTTATAGGTTGCCTTTTTTTTACTTTTGATAGTTTATTTTGAGATACAAACACGTCTTGGTTTGATATAATCTTTTTGCTTTTGTTTCTCTTGTTGTTGTTCAGTCCTCAAATACATCATTGGCATAGATGTTCTGTAGTGTGTCCTCTATATTTTCTTTCAAGTAATTTCTTTCAAGTAATTTGGTTTGTGTTCTTATTGGATATATGCCAGAGTTAAATCCATTTTAAATTGACTAATTTCATTTTTTGCATGTGGCTATCCAAGTTTCCCAAAACTATTTATTAAAGAAGTGGTCTTTTATCAATTTTATGACAATAGCTCATTGGTAGAAGATTAACGATATTTGTGTGGGCCTCAGTGGCCCAAGCAGCCTGTGTACTGGCCTAGCAATCCTAGGGCCACAGCTTAAAGAGGCAATGGCCAGAGTAGCGGAAGGGGCAGGCAGGAGAAGAGCCCAAGAGGCTGAGAAAGCGAGGCCTCACCAATTTCTCTGCAGACAGGCAGAGAAGATATATCAAAAAGCCAACTTAGAGAAGGCAAAAGCTGGCACTGTGTTTGGGAAGCCCTTAGGGGCTGTTAAGCAGCTTAGCTATGTTAAAGAAGGCCAGTGAGTCTCTCAAAAACCGCCTGTGTGTGATGCCCTATTCGTTGTTGAGTGAGGGTGAGAAGCTGAGGAGCCCATCCTTATGGGATAGGTGGGGAACGTTGCTTGTGGTGAAGCCCACAGTTGAAGAGGGGACCCAAGAGATGCCACAGGTCAAGCTTGTATCCACGGATCCCTGACCCATTTGCATATACAAAGGTTAGCCTGAGTGCAGTGGTCTGCATGTTGCATTGGTGGTTATGAAAGCTTAGTGTTGGAATGAACTTAGACAGAAACCCTGAGGATTGGACGATTACACCCAAAGAGTACTTAAGTGCCAATCCAAGAGTGAGTGCATCCTGGGGGTGGATGCGGTGTGTGGCTTGTGGCCTACACCACAGTTGGAGAAGGCCAGGAAGCCTGATGGCTCCTGGCATGTGACAGCCTGAGTAGTTGCCCTCTTGCATGAGCCGTGACTTTCACAACATAAGTGATGGATCATCCTCTGGTGCCAATAATCTTGTCTTTTGCCCCTAAGGTTGGTGCCCTGTCTGGACTTATTTGTATTCTGTTGTATTTTGTTGCATTGATGTATTCAGTAGTATTGTGTTTACTTTTGTGGGTCATGGCTGCAGTGTTCATATTCGCCAAGGGAAACTTGTATGTCGGAAAACTTGTATGTCAGAAAACTTGTATGGTGGAAAACATGTATGGCGGAAACTTTTATGGTGGAAAACACTGAGAGGATGGATTGTAGGGTAACTGAAAAATTATGCTTTTCTGTCCTCCCGCCATTAGCATTAATGATGGATACCTGCAGTCCTGCAAGCATGCCTGATGGCAGACACCTGGAGGAGGGTGTGGGCATGCACACCTGGGCTGAGACTGGGCTTTTAAGGGTGGCGTCATGGGGATGCCAGCAGAACAAGAACAGAACCAGCAGAGCAGCAAAGGAGAAGTAGAGACCACGAGAGAAAGCCAGAGAGCCCAGAAAGAGTGAAGCTTTGCTGGGGGCTGGAAGGCCTGCCAACCTCCTGGCCCCCTGAGCCCCTGACGCCCCTGCCTGCCATGTACCTGGTTGCCACACTAGAAAAGATGTAAGTGCTTAATAAAAGCCTGAAAAGCCACCAAGGGCTCCAGGGCTCTCCTGAATCTGTCTGCCCGAATCATAGAGATTCTGTGCTGTGCCTTCCAGGCTTCTCAGCATCTCACTTTCCTTTTATATAAAATATGGATAATAATGCCTAGTTATGAGAAGAAAAAACTTAAGTGCTTAAAATAGAGACTGCCACATGACAAACACCATTACATATGTGTACAATAAATTAAAATAACATATTAAAAAAAGGATTTTAATACTTCCTTTTTAAAACACCACAAGCTTTCTCCATAGGACACAATTGTAACTACTTTTTTTTTCTTTTTAAAAAAAAAATATTTTTATGTTCCCCATACAATGGCAATCCCCTTATTTTGACCCCAATCCCTCCCATCCCAGAGCCCCAACCCCTATAGAGAGTCTCTGGTTCATAGTTTTTTATTGATTTTGATTTTCACTTTCTTATAGTTATTCATTTTCCTGGTCTTTTATTAAACTTTTCTAGATTCCTGCTATGAGTGAGAACATCCGGTATTTTTCTTTTTCTTTCTGGCTTATTTCGCTGAGCATGATCCCTTCCAGTGCCATCCATGTTGCTGCAAATTGCATGTGTTTATCTTTTTTGAGCGCTGAGTAATATTCCATGGTGTATATGTACCACATCTTCTTGATCCAGTCATCTACTTTCGGGCATTTGGGTTGTTTCCAAAGCTTGGCTATTGTAAACAGTGCTGCTAAAAACATAGAGGTGCAGGTGCTCTTTGGAACTGATGTTTCTGTGTCCTTTGGGTAAATTCCTAGGAGTGGAATTACTGGATCACATGGAAGCTCTATGTTGAATAGGTCCAGAAATCTCCACACAGCTTTCCATAGTGGTTGCACCAGTTTGCACTCCCACCAAGAGTGCAGGAGAGTTCCTTTTTCTCCACATCCTCGCCAACATTTGTTGTTGCTAGTTTTTTTAATATGTGCCATTCTCACTGGTGTAAGATGGTATCTCATGGTAGTTTTGATTTGCATTTCCCTGATTACAAATGATGTTGAACATTTTTTCATATGCCTGTTGGCCATTTGCATTTCCTCTTCAGAAAAATTTCTTTGTAGCTCTAATGCCCATTTTATGCCAGGATTATTTTCTTTGTGTTGAGTCTCATCAGCTCTTGGCATATTTTTGTGTTCAGTCCTTTATCATTAGTGTTGGGTGCAAAAATGTTCTCCCAGTTGGTGGGGTTTCTCTTTGTTTTGGTTATTGTCTCTTTTGCTGTGCAGAAGCTCTTTAATTTGATGTAGTCCCAGCTGTTTATCTTTGCCTTCACTATCACTGCTTTGGGTGATGTGTCTGTAAAGATGTCTTTGATGTGCAAATCTGTAGTTTTTCGCCTATATTTCCTTCTAGGTATTTTATGGTTTCAGGTCTTATGTCTAGTTCTTTAATCTGTTTTGAGTTGATTTTGTGTATGGTGTCAGGTAGTGGTCAAGCTTCATTCTTTTGCATGTAGCCACCCAGTTTTCCCAGCAGCATTTATTGAACAAACTTTCTTTACTCCAATGCATAGTCTTTGCTCCTTTGTCAAAGATTAGTTGACCATAAATCTGTGGGTTTATTTCTGGATTTTCTATTCGATTCCATTGGTCTGTATGCCTGTTCTTGTTCCAATACCATGCAGTTTTGATAATTATGGCTTTGTAGTATAGTTTGAAGTCTGGGAGTGTGATGACTCCATTCCCTTGTTTTTTTTTTTTTTTCAGGAGAGCTTTGGCTATTTGGGGTATTTGGTAATTCCATATGAATTTCATCAATAATTGTTCTATTTCTTTGAAGAATGACATTGAAATTTTGATTGGAATAGCATTGAATCTGTATATTACTTTTGGAAGGATGGCCATTTTAATAATGTTTATTCTTCCAATCCATGAGCATGGGATGTCTTTCCATTTCTTTGTGTCTTCTTCTATTTCTTTTAACAGTGTTTTATAGTTTTCTTTGTATAGGTCCTTTACCTCTTTTGTTAGATTTATTCACAAATATTTGATTTTTTTGTTTCAATAAAAAAAGGGATGGTTTTTTTGATTTCTTCTTCTTCAGATTTATTGTTTGTGTATAGGAAGTCTACTGACTTTTGCATGTTGATTTTGTATCCTGCCAATTTACTGAACTGATTGATGAGTTGAATTCGTTTTTCTGTGGAGTTTTTGGGGTTCTCTATGTATATTATCATATCATCTGCAAATAGTGATAGTTTGACTTCTTTTCCTATTTGGATTCCTTGTATGTCTTTCTCTTGTCTTATTGCTCTGGCTAGGACTTCCAGTATTATATTGAAAAGCAGTGGTGAGAGTGGACATCCTTGTCTTGTTCCAGATCTTAATGGAATTGCTTTCAGCTTTTCACCATTGAGAATGATACTGGCTGTTGGCTTGTCATATATAGCCTTTATGATGTTGAGGTATGTTCCTTGTATCCCAACAATTTCAAGGGCTTTTATCATGAATGGGTGTTGCACTTTGTCGAAAGCTTTCTCAGCATCTATTGATATTATCATATGGTTTTTATATTTCCTTTTGTTGATGTGTTGGATAACGTTGATTAATTTCCGGATGTTAAACCATCCTTGTGTCCCTGGAATGAATCCTACTTGGTCATGGTGAATTATCTTATGAATACATTGTTGGATTCTGATAGCTAAAATTTTATTGAGGATTTTTGCATCAGTGTTCATTAGGGAGATTGGCCTGTAGTTTTCCTTTTTTGTGTTGTCCTTGTTTGGTTTTGGTATTAGTGTAATGTTGGCTTCATAGAAGGTGTTTGGTATTGTCCCTTCCTTCTCAATTTTTTGGAAGAGTTTGTGAAGGATAGGCACTAATTCATCTCCGAATGTTTGGTAGAATTCATTTGTAAAACCATCAGGTCCTGGGCTTTTGTTTTTGGGGAAGTTTTTGATTACCATTCAATTTCGCTGCTTGTAATTGGTCTGTTTAGGTGTTCTATTTCTTCCTTATGTAGCTTTGGGTGATTGTAGAGTTTTAGGAATTTGTCCATCTCTTCTAGATTGTTAAACTTGTTTACATATAACTGTTCATAGTAGTTACTGATTATTCTTTTGATTTCTGCTGTGTCCGTTGTGATTTCTCCTCTTTCATTGATGATCCTGTTTATTTGTGCTTTCTCCCTTTTTTCCTTTGTGAGCCTGGCTAGGGGTTTGTCTATTTTATTGATTTTTTCCAAGAACCAGCTCTTGGTTTCATTGATCTTTTGGATTGGTTTTTCCGTTTCAATTTCATTTATTTCTGCTTTGGTTTTTATTATTTCTTTTCTTCTACTGGTTTTGGGGTTTTTTTGTTGTTCTTTTTCTAGATCTTTGAGCTTCGAGATTAGGTTGTTTCTTTGAGTTTTTTCTTGTTTCTTGATGTGAGCTTCTATTGCTATGTATTTTCCTCTTATTACTGCTTTTGCTGCATCCCATACATTTAGGATATTGGTGTCCTCCTTGTCATTCCATTCAAAGGATTTTTTAATTTCTTCTTTGATCTCATTAGTCCAGTGGTCTTCCAGTAGTGTGGTTTTCAATCACTATGAGGTAGGAGAGTTCCTTGCCTTCTTTTTATGGTCTATTTCTAGTTTGTTTCCTTTATGGTCAGAAAAGATGGTTGGAATGATTTCCTTCTTGGTGTATCTGTTGAAGTTTGTCTTGTATCCCAGCATGTGTTCGATCCTCAAGAATGATCCGTGTGTGCTTGAGAAAAATGTGTACTCCTTTTTTTTTTGGGGGGGGGGTTTAGTGTTCTATAAATTTCTGTTAAGCCCAAGTGTTCTAGGTCCTTATTTAGAGCTTTAGTGTCTTTACTTATTTTTTGTCTCGTTGATCTATCCATTGTTGTTAATGGTGTGTTGAAGTCTCCCACTACATATGTGTTTTCTGTGATTTCTGTTTTCAGAGATGACAATGATTGTCTGATATATTTTGTTGCTCCTTCATTTGGTGAATATATGTTAGTGAGTGTTATTTCTTCTTGAAGTATTGTCACCTTGATCATAATGTTGAGACAGTTGGGGTCTCTTTTTATCTTTTTGAGTTTGAAATCTTTTTTATCTGATATAAATATAGCTGTTCCTGCTTTCTTTTTTGGTCCATTTGCTTGTAGGATTGTTTTCCATCCTTTAACTTTGAGTCTATTTTTATCTTTTGTAGCTCAATGTGTTTCTTGGAGACAGCAAACGATTGAGTTTTGTTTCTTCATCCCGCCTGCGACTCTGTGTCTTTTTATTGAAGAGTTTAGTCCATTGACATTTAGAGTTAATATTGATATGTTAACATCTGCCATTGTGTTTTTCTTTCCTTGGATTTTATTTATTTATTCTTTTAATAACTTTTTTTTTTTGGCCTTCTTTCATTGTTATTCGTCCCTCTGAGATTCTGACTTTAGGACTCCTTGTAGTATTTTTTGGAGTGGTGGTTTAGTCATAATGAAATTCCAGAGTTTCTGTTTGTCTGGGAAGGTCCTTATTCTTTCATCATAGAGGAAGGAGAACTTTGCGGGATAGAGTATTCTTGGTTGGCATCTGTTTTCTTGGAGTCTGTTGACTATGTCCCTCCACTCTCTCCTTGTCCGTAGTGTTTCTTCGGAGAAGTCTGATGTCAGCCTGATTGGTTTTCCTTTGAATGTTATCTGTTTCTTCCCTCTTCTCTGCTTCATTAATTTTTCCTTGTCGTGGATTCTTGGGAGCTTTACTAATATGTGTCTTGCTGTATTTTTCCTTTTGTCGTGGAAGTTTGGTGTTCTTCTTGCTTCTTGTATATCAATTTTGAGCTCCTTCTTCACGTTTGGGAAGTTCTCTTTAATTATCTCCTTGAGTGTTTTCTCTGTTCCTACATCTCTCTCATCTCCTTCTGGGATTCCTATAACTCTTGTATTTCCTTTCCTCATGGAGTCAGATTGTTCCCAAAGTCTTTCTTAGGTCTTTTTCCTTCTTACTTCTCTTTCCTTTTCTGTTTTGGTTCTTTTTATTTCTGTGTCTTCAAGAGTTCTTATTCTTTCTTCCATTTCATCTATTCTGCTTTCATTACTTTTCCCATATTTCTTTAGTGCCTCCATTAATTCTTTGATCTCTTGCATTTCTTTAACTTCCCTCTTTAGGGACTCAATTTCATTCTTCTGATTGTTCATTATTTTTCCCTTATCATTGTTTTCCTTTATGAAGTCTGTCATTTTTTTAATCATGGCAATTTTAAATTCTCTTTCTGGAAGACTCACAATTTTTTCCAAGTTACTATCATTGCAATCAGGGGGGTGCTTTTCTTTTTGTGGTGTGCTTTTTTCCTGAGGAGTTGCTAGGTTGCGTCTGGTTCTTCTACTCCCTACTGTCTGTCTTCTGATTTGTATTATGTATTGGGACACTGTGTTGCTGGGTCTTCCTGGCATCTTCGGTGAACTACTCCACTCCCCTCTGGCTCATCTGGGAGCCATCTGTCGGTTTCAAGCAGTCTTTACTGAAGAAATGTCCCTGTTCTAAAATGCCGATGTGGGGACACACTCCCCTGCGTGCCTGGCCTCACCAGCGGTGGGTTCCCTCTCCCTCTCTGGGCTTGGACTGCAGGCCATAGGGGTCCTGGCGTGGCCGAATTTCCCAGCTCACCTCTGGCTCCTCCGTGAGCCTTCTGCTGGTTTCAGGTAGTCTTTACTGCAGAAATGTCCCTGTTCTAAAGTGGTGATGCTGGACGCAGTCCCTGTGTGCCCGTTCTGCCCCAGAGGTGGTCCTGCTCCCCCTCTGGCCTCGGACTGCATGCCAGAAGGGGCCTGGAGTGGGCTAACATCCCAGCTCACCTCTGGCTCCTCTGGGAGCCTTATGCTGGTTTCAGGCTGTCTTTACTGGAGCAATGTGCCTCTTCTAAAATGGCGGTGCAGGACATACTCCCTGAGCACCTGGTCTGCCCCGGCGATGGTTTCCCACTTCCCCTCTGGGCTGTGACTGCAGGCCAGAAGGGGTCTGGTGTGGGTGAACTTCCCAGCTCACCTCTGGCTCCTGAGGGAGCCTTCTGCTGGTTTCGGGCAGTCTTTACTGAAGAAACTTCCCTGTTCTAAAATGTCGATATGAGTCGCACTCTCTGCACGCCCAGTCTGCACCGGCGGTGGGTTCCCGCTCCCCCTCTGGGCTGGGACTGCAGACCAGAAGGGGCCTGGCGTGGGCGAACTTCCCAGCACACCTCTGGCTTCTCCAGGAGCCTTCTGCTGGTTTCAGGCAGTCTTTACTGAAGAATTGTCCCTGTTCTAAAATGGCGATGCGGGACGCACTCTCTGCGTGACTGGTCTCGTTCACACTCTTCTGAGCATCCGGTCTGCCCCGGCTGTGGGTGCCCACTCCCTCTCTGGGCTTGGACTGCTGGTCAGAAGGGTCCTGTCATGGGCGAACTTTCCATTTCACCACTGGCTCCTCCAGGAAACTTCTGCTGGTTTCAAACAGTCTTTTCTGAAGAAAGGTCCCTGTTTTATGGGGTGTTGGTGATTTTTTTTCTGGTCACTAGGTGGCGCCAGAGATCTCTCCTAGTGTCCTTGGGGAGCTCTTTTTTTTCACCCCGTGGGACGGGGAAGAGAGTGGGAGTGGTGGGGAAAGCCTCAATGGCTTTGGGGTGCTGTGTCTGCCTTGTGCCCCACCATCGTGGAGAACCCATGCCCCGAATTTCATGCCCCAGGTCTCAGTTCCAAAGCCCTCAGGTCCAGGAAGCAGGCTGTAGCCCAGTTCAGTGTCCACAGAAATGACGCCTTTTGCACCCCGCTCCCATGTCTGGGCGCCTGATTTCTGATTACTCAGTGAGGGACATTCACCTCAGTGAGGGCCCCCGCGTGCCTCCCCGCAAGCCTAGGTCACAGTCGTGGGGACCAGGGCAGCTGCGATCCGCGTTGTGTTTTCAAGCGCTCCGCTTTTCTGCACAAGCTTACCGGCTGGCCTGGGACTGTGTGTAGGTCTCCAGGAGTCTTTGTTGTTCTCTAATGGTGCCTGGAGCCATTCGCTCACCTCCACAGCGAATCCTGCAGGGTTCTCCACAGCTCCAGTTCATGGGGTGTGGTGGCTGAAATAGTTCCTTTCCACTCACAGTCCTGCTTGATGCGTATTTTGTTCTTGTTGGTTGTTTTAGGTTTTTTTTTGTTTGTTTGTTTTTTCCTCCTTTCTGTTGGTCGGAGAGTGCCGACTTTGGGTGGGGGAGGGTAGCAGGGTTCTGAGCTTTCCTCCCTTCTAGTCCTCTTTTATGGAAACTTTCTTCTTCAGGTAGTTTGCTGGAGTCATCCATTTATCTTCCATGTTCCAGTTCTCACTGGGACCTGCTGCTTTTCCTCCCTATTAACTTTTTTTTAATGGGAGATCTTACTCGTAGCATTTCCTCGCTGCCATGTTGATCTACCTCCCTCTATTTTATCTTCTTCCCTTTGATGTGATGAGGAGTGCTAAAAGAGGAATCTGGGCGGCTGGTTGTAGATAGTTTTACATTGGAGGGAAATAAAAGTCAGTGTTGGTAGAAAAGACATTCCAAGCAGAAGACAGAGTCCAGAGAATAAAAGTATATTCAGACCTAGATTCAGGAAACATAATATACACAAATAAGAGGAAAGCAAGGATTTGGGACTCCCTTTTATAACCTGTTTTGTGGGCTTTATATAACTTGGGGAAGTTGGTTGTTGAGTTGTTATTTGTTGAGACAATATATTTTGGTGGACCTTCCATGCAGCAAGTGTCCTGCTGGGTTCTGATTACCCTGCTTCAGCATTTCTGTGAATTCTCAATAGCCCCCTATTGGGCATGTGAAACCATGGCCAAGTTCCCATGGCAACCCACAACCAACTCCCCCAAGTCATATAAAGCCCACAAAAACAGGTTATAAAAGGGAGTCCCAAATCCTTCTTCCTGTGCAAACCTCTTCCATTTTGCCCCATGTTCCTTTGCAGGGTATTTCAATAAATCCACATCTTCTTTTCTCCATTTTGTCTCTGGTGAATCCTTTCACCCCCATGCATAAGGCTTCACCCTGATACTCTCCCCACTACATTTTGCTGGCCTGTGTGGGGAGAAATGGTGTACAAGGCCATCTTATTCCTTCTCTCCATTTCTTGTTCTCTGGTGGACTTTGAGGAAACCTCAGAACAACTAACAATATCAGGTTGAGGTATACCCCAGAGTTACTGAAAGTTTCCAGGCACCCTCAAAGACTGTCATGGCCCAACCAAATGGAGAAAAGCCTTATCTTCCTTGAAAATCCCCAGTAAGGGGACCTCCCTGGTGGTGTAGGGGCTAAAGGCTCAGCTCTATCAAGCAATCACCAACCACTGCCTGCAGTGTGAGTTCGGTCCCCAAGCAGGGAGCTAACCTACATGGTGCAGCAGACCTCTCCTGCCCTCTCCTGTCTTACCCACTGCTCACCTCAGCAGTGTATTTCAGTAGTTCCACCTGTTCTGTTCCCCACTCTGTCTCTGATGAATTCTCTCACCACCCCCCACCTCTGGTCTACACCCCAGTTCTTGAATGCATAAATAAATAAAAAAAAATATTTAAAAAATTCTCCAGTAGGATGTTTGGCTTATGGACAATTTAAAGAGTCCAGCTTGGGCACCCTCATAAGTCCCTGAAATGTTCCCACAAGCTGGAAAGTCCACCATAGCAATGATGGCAGACAGTTTCACTTACTTCCTCTTTGTCTTTCCCTTTGTGGCCAGTGCTCAAGTCTGCTTTCTCCAAATGGTGACCCCAATTCCTGAACCTCTACTTCACTATTGGTGAGTCACTCAGGCCCAGTTCTCATAACAGCTGTTCAAAAGGCCACAAGTGGTGGTCCTGGACTGGGCAGCTATCCTGGTTCATTGTATGGTTTACTTTGACCCCTAGTTCCTGGGAGGGATGCCCCGGACCATAGGGTTGCCCACTCAGTGCGTCTGCCACTGGGTGGCCTCTGAACTAGCAGCAGGGAAAATCCTGCTTCTTCGTTATGACCAGTTCATATGGGTACTTTCCTGTTGCAGAAATTATGGAACAATTTACCTCAGCTCCATGGTACTCAAGCTTGGGCTGCATTCCTACAAACTGGAGCCAATTCAATTCTCAAACTCTAAAGACAAAGCTCCTAGTCTTTCTTTGAATACTGCCTGGTCCCAGTATAAAAATCTGGTTTATAAATGGCATCCACAGTTATAAAACCCTTCTTGGTGAGCATGATCCCTTCTAGCTCCATCCATGTGGCTGCAAACTGCATGTGTTTATCTTTTTTGATTGCTGAGTAACATTCCATTGTGTATATGTACCAAATCTTCTTGATCCAGTCATCTATTTTTGGGCATTTGGGTTGTTTCCATAGCTCAGCTATTGTAAATAGTGCTGCTATAAACATAGGTGTGCAGGTGCCCTTTGGAATTACTGTTTCTGTGTCATTTGGGTAAATACTTAGGAGTGGAACTGCTGGATCATATGGAAGCTCTATGTTTAGTAGTTCAAGAAATCTCCACACAGCTCTCCTTAGTGGTTGGAACAGTTTGCACTCCCACCAACAGTGCAGGAGAGTTCCTTTTTCTCCACAACCTCACCAACATTTGTTGTTGCTAGTTTTTTTAATATGTGCCATTCTCGCTCAGTGAAATAAGTCAGAAAGAAAAAGGAAAATACCGGGCCTCCTGGTGGTGCAGCGGTTGAGCTCTGGGTTGCGAAGCTGCCCCCAGCCTCTGCAGCACCAGTTGGCTCCCCGGCTGCTCCCGGCCACCAGAGGAGGGTCCCATGTGGCACGCAGACCTCTCCTGTCGCCCACTGCTCCCCTCAGCAGTGTACTTCGGTCCTTCTGCCTGCTCTGCTCCCCACTCTGGCTCTGGTGAATTCTCTCACCCTCCCGTGCTTCTGACTGTACCCAGTGCTTGTATAAATAATAAATAAATAAATAAATAAATAAATAAATAAATAAATAAATAAATCTTTAAAAAAAAGAAAAAGAAAAATACCGGATGGTCTCCCTCATAGAAGGAATTTAGAAAACCTAAATAAGAGACCAGGAAAAAGACTAAGCAATACAAAGTAAAAATCAAAATCAACAAGCAACTATAAATCAGAGACACGTTGGGGGGGGCAGGGAAACGAAAGACTAGAGTCAAAATAAGGGGAGAGATGCAATTGTATGGGGAATATAACCAAAATGAAAATGCATACATTGTGCAAAGACGAAAAAAGATGTAAGAATTATATAAAACAAAATATTTTAATAATAAAAATAATAAAAAACCTTTTCAGGCTAGACCTCTCTGGCCATGCCTGAGGTAAAAATTGGAATGCTGGAGACTAAAGTGAGGGACTTTTTTGCAACCATCCCAGGCCTGGAAGGTACATTGTCAGTTCTCCCAGATGAAAAGATAACTTTGAAGCCTTCAGTAGATTTTTATAGACCTTTAGTGCTGAATCAGGAGACCAGTTTTCTCTCAACATTCCTCTGTCTGTCTCCTCTTTGCTGTGCTCAGAGTGACACGGCCCTTATATGTGCCATTTATGCCTCGCCATATATGTGCCATTTATGCCCCCCATGCTCAGTAGGCTCAGATGTCCATAATTACAGGTGCACATGCAAGACCACAGGTACCAGTCATAGATGCTAATGGCAGGAGGGACATTTTTAACTCATTTACCCTACAGGGACCCTCTGCAACTGGCTGGTATGGGGGTTTCCTTTGGTCTCAGCAAACAGCTGCCTGGACCTTTCCTCCAGTGCTCAGGTCATTGGTGCATTTCTGCCACCTTTCAGTTGTGAAGGGAACTGGATTCTCCTTTTGTCCACTTTAAGATACTGTCTAGGGGGACTCCCTTGTGGCGCAAGGGGTTAAGCACCACACTATGAAGCAAACCATAGCCTCTGCAGCAAGAGTTTGATTCCCGGCCAGCCAGGGAGCAACCCACATGTCAAAGCAGACCTTTCCAGTCTCGCCCGCTGCTCCCCTCAGCAGTGTGTTTCAGTCCGTCTGCCTGTTCTGTTCCCCACTCTGTCTCTGGTGAATCCTCTCACCCCTTGCATGTCTGGCCTATACCTCAGCTCGTGTATGCATAAATAAATAAATCTTTACAAAAAGGATACTGTCTAGTCTGTTCAAGGGGTAGAAAATTCTACTTCCCTGTGTCTTCTAGTCCTGAGACATCTAGACTGTTTAAGGTAAAAAGGGTTAAATTAATTTGGACTTGCTAATAAGCTGTACAGTATGCTTATAGATTGAAAAAAACTTATAAATTACTTATTAAGACTGAGACCACACTGCACCTGGAAGTGCATGCCATCAGTGCTCATTCACCAGTGTGTGAGGAACAGAAGCTTCTCCAGATGGTGCAAACACAGGGCATAGCTCTAGAGCATAGACATTTAGCAACCTCCAGCACCACTCTGGTAAGCACCCCTGACTCCACATTCAGTAAATGGCATGCCTTCTGGCCCCCAGCAAAGATCTTTGGGCTTTCTATGATGTCATGTCATAGTCCTGCCTCTCTGTTGTCACTCACCCTCTAGTAGCTTGTAGGCTTGTAGTGGCAGAAAGGCATAGAGTTACATTTAACCCTGAGCCAATGGCTGCAACTGATAGTGGGTTCATATAGGAATGTACTAGCTGCTTGAGAATTTGTGAGTTAATATACATATCACTTTATATGAACACCAAGAAGCTGTGTGCATCATATTATTATACAATATATAATCTCAACGAACCATATCAATTCACATCCATTTCCCTACATATGAACATCACATAAACCTATATGTGAACCACCAGGGCTGTATGGGTTCATGTCCATAACAATAGACCCTATGGGCTTTGTGGGTTGACATCCATATATCTATATATGAATTATGTGGGGCTGTGTGAATGGGGCTATATGTGGTCATCTCAATATACATACATATGAACCCCATGAGGCTATGAGTGTTCATATGTTTACTTTAAAATCCCTTGTTTCCTAGTGGGGTCATATTCATATTCCAATAAATTAACATGAAGGGTCAATATGGTCTCATGTCCCTAAATATAAACCCAGGGATCTGTGTGGTTTCATATCCATATCCCTATGCATGAACCCCACTGGACTGCTTATGGTCATATCCCTATATGAGTTGATATATATGAATCCTATGGGAATGTATAGTCTAAAGTTTCTCCTTACAACTCTCAAAGATTGTCCTTTGTAAATTTACTGTGCAATACCTCTTCCGAGCAAACTAACTTATATGTTCAGATATCAAACAGATGTCTGTTAACATTGCACTTCGTTTCATAATTAATTTTATTTTTACAAGGGTTTGTATTTAGTGTATTTGAGCAAAATTAATATTTATTAATATATTCTTCTTAAGAATTACTATGGAATTACTTTTCTGAGCAATCTAACATATATCCATTTCCAAATAATAATGGAACTGTGTGTTTATATAATTATAAATGAACCCAACAGGTCTGTGTGGCTGCATATCTATATAGGTTTATATCCATATCCCTTCACATGAATCCCACTAGGCTCTAGGCCTTCATTTTCCTAAATATGAACCCCATGGGATTTTGTGTGGTCATATCCATATCTCTATATATGAACCTCACAGGTTTTTGTGGATTCATATACATACAGATCAACCCCACTGGGCTTTTTGGGTTCATATCCATATACCTGTATTTGAATACCATGGGGCAATGTGTTTCATGGTGCTGTGTGTTCATATCCCTTAAGGGTCTGTGTGCATTCGTAGCTATATCCTATGTAAGAACAACATGGGCCTGTGTTGTTTCATGTTTCTAGATATATGAACTCCAAAACTCTGTGTGGATCATATCCAGATCTGTCTATACAAAACCCACAGAGCTAGCTTTATGAGTTTATATCCCAATATATGAAACACATGGGGCTGTGTATGTTCATATCATACCTTATCCTTTATAATGCCACAAAGAGATGTGATGGTTCCTATCAGTTTATATGAGTCCTCTGGGACTGGATGGGTTCATATCTATATCCCTGTATATAAATATAGGATGCATGGGCTCATAGCCATATATATGAACTCCATAGGATTTTGTTGGTTCATTTCCATATATAAACCCCCAGTTCTGTGTTGGTTCATATCCATATCCCTATATATGAACCCACGGGGCTGGGTGGTTTCATATCCCTATACAGTAAAACCAATGGGCTATGTGGGTTCACATTCATCTATTTGAAATCCACAGGACTTTCTGAGTTCATACACACACACATATCTCATGTGGTTGTGTGATTCATATTCCTATATAAAATCCCATGGGGAAGCATGTGTCTATATATCCCTATATATGAAACTGTAAGGTTTATGAGTGAATATCCAAATGAGTTAATATCCAAATCTCTATATATGAAATCCTAGGGCCTGTGTAGGTTCTTATGCCCATACATGAATCCATTCTTCTGTGTTTTCATATGCTTACATATGAACCTCACAGGCTTTGTGTGTTCAGATCACTACATATGAACCTAACTTGAGCATTTGGCTTCATATCCATATACAAAAAGTTTATACACTATGTTAAAACCATTTATACACTATGTTAAAAACTAAAATTTTACTGACAAAAGGAAGGGAATTGGCTAAAAGATAATTATTTGATATCTAGACATAGTGTCAGTTTTCTCAGAAAAGTATTTGTGCAGTCTCAGAGTTTAAGAAGAATTTATAAACAAATTTTGCTCAAGTACACTATTCTCAAAACAGTAGAAACTAAAATTCTACTTACAAAATTATGGAAAATAGAAAACTGATATTTGAATATATAAAATAGCTTTCTCAGAAAAGTAAATGCAGAGTAAAACTTTACAAGGCTAAGTGTCTTTCATAGTATAAGAAAAATCTGTAGAAAATGTTCATTACATTCTGAACTCTAGGTGCAAACCACTATCAAGTCTAATCAGATATCATTACCCTTCACTCTGCAAGTAGAATTTTAGCATTGATTTAGTTTTGTACCTAGTGTATGAGAAAAGTGAAACTTTGTCTAGAGTCATCTTATAGCACTGAAATGAGAGTCTGCATTGTAATGCTTTATAGTTCACTTACACTGAGCAAAGCAACATATATTCAGATATCAAAAAACTTTCCTTTAAAATTACACTTCATTGCATACATAGTCAATATTGACTGTGTTTTGCACTTACAATGAACAAGATGAATCTTTGTCAATGTTTTCCTATTAAATCACTGAATAAGAATGTGCATAAGGTAGACTTACAGCAAACTTACCTTTCTGAACAAAATGAGTTATATATTCAGTTTTGTAACCACTTTTAACACTACACTTCATTGTTTAAGGAGAGTTTTAGTCTTCATGGTGGTTTGCACCTAGAGTATTTAAGCAAATAAAACTTCTCTATAGATTCTTGTAACAATTCTGAAAAGAGACTCTTCATTCTAAAGTTTTACTTGCCATTTACTTTTCTAAACAAATAAACTTATGTGTTCAGGTTGCAAACACAATGAACAATGGTCTAAAGTTTCTCCTTACAACTCTCAAAGATTGTCCTTTGTAAATTTACTGTGCAATACCTCTTCCGAGCAAACTAACTTATATGTTCAGATATCAAACAGATGTCTGTTAACATTGCACTTCGTTTCATAATTAATTTTATTTTTACAAGGGTTTGTATTTAGTGTATTTGAGCAAAATTAATATTTATTAATATATTCTTCTTAAGAATTACTATGGAATTACTTTTCTGAGCAATCTAACATATATGTATTCATAGATCAAAATGCTGTCTTTTAACATAACCCTTCATTATGTAAGTAGTTTTAGTATTGACTGTGCTTTGGGCCTAGTGTGTGAATGTAATGAATCCTTATATTATTCTTTGACAATCCCTAAATCAGAGCATGCATAGTAATGACTTACAGCACAATTATTTTCTGAGAAAAGCAACATATATATTTTGATAACAAACTGTCTTTTAACATTATGCTTCATTAAGAAGAGTTATTGTCTTGTGGTTTGTGCTAAGTGTAGTTGAGTGTAATGGAAATCTATAGATTCTTCTTGAAAATCTGGAAAGAGACTGTGTATTGAAACTTATTACTGTGTGTTCACTTTACTAAGCAAATAAACATATATATTCAGACACCAAACAAGTGTTTTTAAACATTAAATTTCATTTTATAAGTAGAATTTTAGTTTGTGCAATGGTTTGTGTCTAGTGTATTTGATTGTAATGAACCTTTTCCTAAAGATTGTTCTTACAACTGTGAAAAAAAAAACATGCATTCAAAAGTCTTATCCTGTGGACCTGAGATCATAGGCAAAACACCCCATGACATAAGCCTCAGAAACATCTTTGAAACACATCCAGAAACAAGAAAAACAAAGGAGAAGATAAACAGCTGGGACTACATCAAACGAAAAATTTCTGCACAACAAAAGACAGCAACCAAAATGAAGACACACCCTGCTGAATGGAAGGAAATATTTGCACATCATAAAGATTTACAAACAGTTTATACAACTCAAGTACCAAAATGCAAACGATTCAAACATCCCAATCAAAAAGTGGGCAGAAGTGCTAAAAAGACACTTCTTAAAAAAAGAAATGCAAATGGTCAGCAGACATGTGAAAAATGTTCAAAATCACTTATTATCAGGAAAATGCAAATTAAAACCACAGTGAGATACCATGTCACACCTGTGAGAATGGCCCATATCACAACAAACAAAGAAACAAAAATCCAGAGTTAACAAACACTGGAGAAGAAGTGGTGAAAAAGGAACACTTTTTTTTTTTTAAGATTTATTTGTTTATACAAGAACCGGGGTACAGGCTAGATGTGCGGGAGGGTGAGAAGATTCACCAGAGACAGAGCAGGGAACAGAATAGGCAGACTGATGAAGTACACTGCTGAGGGGAGCAGCGGGCGTGACAGGAGAGGTCTGCCGCACCATGTGGGATTTTCTCTGGTTGGCCGCAGTCAAACCCACACGGTATAGGCTGCGGACAGCTTCACAGTGCTGTACTCAACCACCTACACCACCAGGGAGGCCCCCCCAAAAGGAACACTCTTACAGTGCTGGTGGGAATGCAAATTGACCCAGTCACTATGGAAAGCTATGTGAAGGTTTCTCAAAACACTAAAAATGTATCTATCTTATGACTCCATGATTCCACAGCTAGTAATCTACCCAAAGGACACATAAGCACTAATTTGAAAGGAAACCCAAACTTCTATATTTTTTTTTTGCAGCACTATTTACAATAGCAAAGATTTGGAAACAACATAAATTCCTCCCAAAAGATGAATATATCAAAAAGTTTTGGTATATATACACAATGAAATACTATTAGGTGATCAAAAATGATAAATTCATACCATTGTGGCAACATGAATGCAGCTGGGAGGGATTATGCTAAGCAAAATGAGTCAGGGAAATAAAAAGATAAGTATAGGGTGTTTTCACTTATTTGTAGAATATAAAAGGAAACAAAGTGTTGGGAAAAAAAGATAAAATTTGAAAGCTGACCATAGATCTAAGGCATAAACCATGTGGGGGAGAGAGGGGTCAACACAGTGGAGGGAAGTGCAGAGTAGAATATAGTGATGGATTACAGGAGCTATGGTTCTGGGAGAATTACAGGGATTACACCAGAGAGGAGAAATCAAATACTATCCAAAAATTAATGAAGATAAAAGGGAATAAATTACTAAAGAAACAAAATAAATTACTAAAGAAAAACAAAATAAATTACTAAAGAAACAAAAGTACCATTATGCATTTACTTCTCTGAGTAGTTATATATCAAACAACTGTCTTTTAAATTATGCTCCAATGTTTGAGAGTTTTAGACTTAGCGGTTAGCAAATTGTGTTGTTGAGGGTAAGAACTTTTTCTATAGATTACACTCTGAAGAAATTGTGCAATGTAAATTCTCAATGTGCATTTATTTTTCTGAGAAAACTAACATATGTATTCAGATATCAAACAGTTATCCTTTAACATTACCATTTATTCTGTTAATAGAGTTTTCCTTTTGACTGTGTTGTGCGCTTAGTATGTGAATGAAACGAGCCTTTGTCTATATTTTCTCTATTCAAACTCTGAAGTGAGACAGTTCGTAGTATAGACTCACAGCACACTTACCTATATAATATATAGATATATATTATATAGGTATATATATATCTATATATATTATATAATCAGATATGAAATGATTTTAGCATTGCCCTTCATATACAGAGTTTTACTTTTTACTGTGGTTTGTGCCAAGTATATTTAAGTGAAATAAACAGATCTTTGCTTCTGGAACCCACCTAGACTGCTTGAAAGTGGGAAAGGGCTGCCCCCACAGCCAGAGGTGAACTGAAAAGCCCCCACAAATCAGGCCCCTTCTGGCCACCAGTTGGAGCTCAGAGGGGGATCCAGCCACCCTCCCAGCAGACCGGGCGTGCAGAGAAGTGCCCTCCTAGCCCTCCATTTTTTCTTTTCTTTTCTTTTCTTTTCTTTTCTTTTCTTTTCTTTTCTTTTCTTTTCTTTTCTTTTCTTTTCTTTTCTTTTCTTTTCTTTTCTTTTCTTTTCTTTTCTTTCCTTTCCTTTCCTTTCCTTTCTTTATATATTTTATTTTATTTATATATTGAAAATTTATTTATTTATTTATACAAATACTCGGTAAAGTCAGAAGTGTGGGAGGGTGAGAGAATTCACTAGAGCCAGAGCGGAGTGCAGAATAGAGAGACTGAAAATACACTGCTGAGGGGAGCAGTGGGTGGCAGGAGAGGTCTGTGTGCCATGAGGGATCCTCGCTGGCGGCCGGGGATTGAACCAGCGCTGCAGAGGCTGTGGGCAGATTTACAACCTAGTGCTCAACTGCTGTGCCACTGGGGAGGCCCTATTTTACATATATTTTATATATTTTTCACATCTTTCTTCATTTTCATCTTGGTTATATTCCCCATACTATTCTGACCCCCCTTATTTTGACCCTAATCCCTCCTCCCCTACCCCAAACCCTGTAGTGTGCCTCTGGTTTATAGTTGCTTGTTGCTTGTTGATTTTTTCTTTTACTTTATTATAATTAGTCTTTTTTTTTTATCCTGGTCCCTTATTTATGTTTTCTAAATTCCTGCTATGAAGGAGAACATCCGGTATTTTTCTTTTTCTTTCTGGCTCATTTTGTTGAGCATGATCCCTTCCAGCTCCATCCATGTTGCTGCAAATTGCATTAGTTTACCTTTATTGATTGCTGAGTAACATTCCATTGTGTATATGTACCACATCTTCTTGATCCAATCATCTATTTTTGGGTATTTGGGTTGTTTCCATAAATTAGATATTGTAAATAATGCTGCTATGAACATAGGGGTGCAGGTGCCCTTTTGAATTAATGATTCTGTGTCCTTTGGGTAAATACCTAGGAGTGGAATTGCTAGATCATATGGAAAGTCTATCTTTAGCAGGTTGAGGAACCTCCACAAAGCTTTCCATAGTGGTTGGACCAGTTTGCACTCCCACCAGCAGTGCAGGAAAGTTCCTTTTTCTCCACATCCTCACCAATATTTGTTTTAGCTAGTTTTTCTTAATATGTGCCATTCTCACTGATGTAAGATGGTATCTCATTGTAATTTTGATTTGCGTTTCCCTGATTACAAGTGATGAACATTTTTTCATATGACTGTTGGCCATTTGCATTTCCTCTTTGGAGAAGTTCCTTTTTAGATCTTCTGCCCATTTTTTAAATTTTTTTTAAAGATTTATTTTTATTTATACAAGAACTGGAGTACAGGCCAGATGCACGGGAGGGTGAGAGGATTCACCAGAGACAGAGCAGGGAACAGAACAGGCAGACAGCTGAAGTACACTGTTGAGGGGAGCAGCGGGTGAGACAGGAGAATTCTGCTCACCATGTGGGTAGCTCCAAGGCCAGTGGGGATCGAACCAGCACTGCAGAGGCTGCGGACAGCTTCACAGAACTGTGCTCAACCGCTTGCACCACCAGGGAAGCCCAATTCTGCCCACTTTTTTACTGGGTAATTTACTTTGTTTTTGTTGAGTCTCATCAGCTCTTTACAGATATTTTTTTTGATCAGTCCTTTATATTAGTGTTGTGTGCAAAAATTTTCTCCCAGTTGGTGGGTATTGCTTTGTTTTGGTTACTGTCTCTTTTGCTGTATAGAAGCTCTTTTATTTGATGTAGTCCCAGCTGTCTGTCTTTGCCTTTGCTATCACTGCTTTGGGTGATGTTTTTAAAGTTGTTGCTGAGGTGTATGTCATGTAGTATTTCTCCTATATTGCCTTCTATATATTTCATGTTTTCAGGTCTTATGCATAGTTCTTTAATCCATTTTGAGTTGTTTTTTGCGCATGGTGTGAGGTAGTAGTCAGGCTTCATTCTTTTGCATGTAGCAACCCAGTTTCCCTAGCACCATTTATTAAACAAACTTTCCTTGCCTCATTGCATATTCTTTGCTCCCTTGTCAAAGATTAATTTACTGTAAATCTGTGGGTTTATTTCTGGATTTTCTATTTGATTCCATTGGTCTGTGTGCCTGTTCTTGATCACTACAGTGCTGTTTTGATTATTACGATTTTGTAGTATAGCTTGAAATATGGGAATGTGATGCCTCCATTCCCTTCACTTTTTTAGGGGAGCTTTGGCTATTTGGGGTTTTAGGTGGATCCATACGAATTTCATCAATATTTGATCTATTTATTTGAAGAATGTCATTGAAATTTTTACTGGAATAGCATTGAATCTGTAAATTGCTTTTGGTAGGATGGCCATTTTGATAATGTTAATTCTTCTAATCCATGAGCAGGGGATGTCTATCCATTTTTTTGTGTCTTATTCTATTTCCATTAGCAGTGTTTTATAGTTTTCTTTGTATAGGTCATTTATCTCTTTTGTTAGGTTTATTCCCAAGTATTAGATTTTTTTGTTTTAATAATAAAAGGGATGGTTTTCTTGATTTCTTCTTCTTCAGGTTTATTGTTTGTGTATAGAAAGGCCACTGATTTTTCTGTGTTGATTTTTAATCTGCTACTTTAACTAAACTGAATGATTAGTTTGATTAGTTTTTCTGTGGAGTTTTTGGGGTTCTCTATGTATTTTATCATATCATCTGTGAATAGTGACAGCTTGACTTCTTCTTCCCTATTTGGATTCCTTGTATGTCTTTCTCTTGTCTTATTGCTCTGGCTAGGACTTCCCGTATTATATTGAAAAGCAATGGTGAGAGTTGACAACCTTGTCTTATTACAGATCTTAATGGAAATGCTTTCAGCTTTTTACTATTGTGAATGATATTGGCTACAAGGTTGTCATATGTGTCCTTTGTGATGTTGAGGTATGTTCCTTGTTTCCCAATAATTTCAAAGGCTGTTATCATAAAGTGTGTTGTACTTTGTTGAATGCTTTTTTCAGCATCTACTGATATTATCATATGTTTTTTATATTTCTTTTTGTTGATGTGTTGGATTACATTGTTACATTTTCAGATGTTGAATAATCCTTGTGTTCGTGGAATAAATCCTACTTGGCCATGGTGAATTATCTTATGGATACATTGTTGGATTCTGTGTGTGTGTGGGAACTTCGCTGGGGATCGAGCTAGCACTGCAGAGGCTGTGGACAGCCTCGCAACCCAGTGCTCAACCACTGAGCCATCAGGGGAGGCCCCCTACATTGTTGGATTCTGATAGGTAAAATTTTATAGAGGATATTTGCATCAGTGTTCATAGAGAGATTGGCCTGTAGTTTTCTTTTTTTGTGTGTTGTCCTCGCTCACTTTTGGTATTAGTGTAATGTTGGCTTCATAGAATGTGTTTGGTATTATCCCATCCTTTTCAATTTTTTGAAAGCATTTATGAAGGATAGGCACTAATTCACTCCTGAATGTTAGGTAGAATTCATTTGTAAATCCATCTGGTCCTGTGCTTTTGCTTTTGGGGAGGGCTTTGTTTACCATTTCAATTTCACTGCTAGAATTGGTCTGTTTAAATGTTCTATTTCTTCTTTATCTAGCTTTGGGTGATTGTATAGTTGTAGGAAATTGTCCATCTCTCCTATATTGTGAGCTTATTTACATATAACTATTCATAGTAGTTTCTTATTATTCTTTTGATTTCTGCTTTGTCTGTTGTGATTTCTCCTCTTTCATTTGTGATCCTATTTATTTGTTCTTTCTACCATTTCTCCTTTTTGAGCCTGGCGAGGGGTTCTTTTGGATTTTTTTAAATTTCAAGTTCATTTATTTCTGCTTGAATATTTATTTATTTTCTTCTACTGATTTTAGGGTTTTTTATTGTTCTTTTTCTAGTTCTTTGAGATGTGAGATTAGGTTGTTTCTTTGAGTTCTTTCTTGTTTCTTGATGTGAGCCTGTATTGCTATATATTTTCTTCTTATTACTGATTTTGCTGCATCCCATACATTTAGGATATTGGTGTCCTCCTTGTTATTCAGCGCAAAGTATTTTTTAATTTCTTCTTTGATTTCCTCATTATTCCAGTAGTCTTCCAGTAGAACTGGGCAAGGAAATGAATAGAAACACAAAATAATAAACAAAAGGAAAATTATAGACTACCATGTATCAATAATTACCTTAAACATAAATGGACTATATTCGACAATGAAAAGCCACAGATTAACAAGCTGGATTACAAAACAGAACACAACCTTCTGCTGTCTCCAGGAAACACACCTAAGAGCCAAAAGTAAAAGATTAAAAGTGAAGGGATGGAAAACAATTCTACAAGCTAATTACACCAGAAGAATTCATACTTACATAAAATAAAATAGACTCCAAACTAAATAAAGTGACAAGAGACACTGATGAATACTGCATAATGATCATTGGGACAGTAAACCAGGAAATCATAACATTAATTAATATATGTGCACCCAATGAAGAAACACCAAAATAAATTAATTACTTTTAAATCTACAAACAGACATTGGAGAAAATACATATGTGGTAGTAGACTTCAACAACCCACTCTCTCTCTCTCAACAATGTACAGATCAATGAGATAAAAAGATACACAAGCACACAATAACCCTAAACACAGACGTAGAACACATGGGCCTAACAGACATCTATAGGATACTACACCCAAAAAACTGAGTACATACTTTTCTCAAGTGTCCATGGATCATTCTTCAGGAAAGAACATGCACTGGGGTACAAGACTAAAATCAACAAATACATGAAGTTTGAAATCATACCAACAGTGTTCTGTGACCACAAATATATCAAACTAGAAATCAACTATGAAAAGAAAGCAAGGAGTGCCCCCTCCCATTACGTGGAGACTAAAGAACATGCTACTGAAAGACCACTAGATCAATGATGAAATTAAAGAAGAAATTAAGAAATCATTGAGACAAATGACAAAGAGGACACAACTTCCCAGAATGTATGGGATACAGCAAAAGCAGTAATAACATGAAAGTATATGGCAATACAGGCCGACATCAAGAAACAAGAAAGAATTCTAAAAAAACAACTTAACATCCATCCCATCTGAAAGTACTAGAAAAAGAACAACAAAAATACCCCAAAAACAGTAGAAGAAAGGAAATAATAAAAAAACAAAAAACAAAACTGAAAGCCTTCCCTTTAAGATCTGGAAGAAAACAACAATGACCACTCTCACCACTGCTTTTCAATATAATACTGGGAGTCCTAGCTAGAGCAATCAGGCAAGAGAAAGACATACTAGGAATCCAACTAGGGAAAGATGAAGTAAAACTATAATTATTTGCAGATGATATGATAATATATAGAAAGAACTCTAAAAATTCCATTCAGAAAATAATTAAAACAATAAACTGGTTCAGTAAAGTAGCAATGCACAAAATCATAAAAATCAGTGCCCTGCTATATGTAAACAATCAGTCTGAAGAGGAAATTAAGGAAACATTGCCATTTACCATTGTGCCAAAAATAATTAAAACCATAGGGATAAACCTAACAAAGGAGAGGTGAAAGACCTATACAAAGAGTACTACAAAACATTGTTAAAAGAAATTCAGAAGACACACAGAAGTGGAAAGTCATCCCCTGTTCATGGATCAGAAGAATTAACATCATAAAAATGGCCATCTTACCAAAAATACCTTACAAATTCAAGGCAAGTCCAATAAAAATCTCAATGGCATTTTTAAAGAATTAGAAGAGGGGAGGCGGATCAACATGGCGGCGAGGAGACGCTGCAAGTAAGGTCTCCCATTAAAAATAAGTTAATAGGGAGGAAAAGCGGCAGGTCCCAGTGAAAACTGGAACACGGAAGATAAATGGGCGACTCCAGCAAACTACCTGAAGAAGAACATTGCCATAAAATAGGACTGATTTCGCGCAGAACCCTGCTACCCTCCCCCACCCACAAAGTCGGCACTCTCCGACCAACAGAAAGGAGGGAAAAAAAACAAACTAAAACGACCAACAGGAACAAAGTACACATCAAACGGAACTGTGAGTGGAAAGGAACTATTTCAGCCACCATACCCCGTGAACTGGACCTGTGGAGAACCCCTCAGGATTCGCTGCGGAGGTGAGCAAACGGATCCAGGCGCCATTAGAGAACAACAGAGACCCCCGGAGATCTACACACAGCCCCTGGCTGGCCGGTAGCTTGTGCGGAAAAGCGACACACTTGAAAAGCAAACGCAGATGTGGCTGCCCAGGTCCCCGCACCTGCGACCTAGGATTGCGGGGAGACGTGCAGGGGCCCTCACTGAGATGAAAGTCCCTCACTGAGTAATCAGAAACCAGGCGCCCAGGCACGGGAGTGGTGTGCAAAATTCGCCATTTCTGCTGTCATTGAACTGGGCTACAGCCCGCATCCTGGACCTGAGGGCTTTGCAACTGAGACCTGGGGCACAAAATTCGGAGCGTTGGTTCTCCACGACAGTGGGGCACAAGGCAGACACAACACCCCAAAGCCGTTGAGGTTTACCCTACCATTCCCGCTCTGTTCCCTGTCTCATGGGGTGAAAAAAAAACAGCTCCCCAAGGTCATTAGGAGAGATCTCTGGCGCGACCTAGCGACCAGAAAAAAAGTCACTAACACCCCATAGAACAGGGACCTTTCTTCAGAAAAGACTGCTTGAAAACGGCAGAAGGCTCCCGGAGGAGCCAGTGGCCAGCTGGGAAGTTAGCCGACGCCAGGCCTCTTCCGATCAGCAGTCTGAGCCCACAGGGGGAGCAGGGACCCATGGCCGGGACAGACAGGGCGCGCAGAAGAGTGTGCCTCAGACCGGAGACGCAGAGAGTGCGTCCCACATCGCCACTTTAGAACAGGGACATGTCTTCAGTAAAGATTGCCTGAAACCAGCAGAAAGCTCCCTCAGGAGCCAGAGGTGAGTGGGGAAGTTCGGCCACGCCAGGCCCCTTCTGGCCTGCAGTCCAAGCCCAGAGGGGGTGCAGAAACCCACCACCGGGGCAGACAAGGCACACAGGGGAGTGTGTCCCCACATCAGCATTTTAGAACAAGGAACTTTCTTTAGTAAAGACTGCTTGAAACCTACAGATGGCTCCTGGAGGAGCCAGAGGGGAGCAGAGAAGATCACCCAAGATGCCTGCCACTCCCAGCAACACAGTGTCCCAATGCATATGACAAATTAGAAAACAGACAGTAGGGAGTAGAAGAACCACACGCGACCTAGCAAATCCTCAGGAAAAAAACACACCACAAAAAGAAAACCACCCCCCAGATTGCAACGACAATAACGTGGAAGAACTTCTGAGCCTTCCAGAAAGATAATTTAAAATTGCCATGATTAAAAAAGCGACAAAACTCATAAAGGAAAACAATGATATGAGAAAAATAATCAACAATCAGAAGAATGAAATTGAGTCCCTAAAGGGGGAAGCTAAAGAAGTGCAGGAGATCAAAGAATTGATGGAGGAACTAAAGAACTCTGGGAAAAGCAATGAAAGCTGAATAGATGAAATGGAAGAATGAATAAGTACTCTTGAAGACACAGAAATAAAAAGAACCAAAACAGAAAAGGAAAGAGAAGTACGAAGGAAAAAGACCTAAGAAATATATTGGGAAATATCTGACTCCATGAGGAAAGGAAATATAAGACTTATAGGAATCCCAGAAGGAGAGGAGAGAGATGTAGGAACTGAGAAAATATTCAAAGAGATAATTGAAGAGAACTTCCCAAACGTGAAGAAGGAGCAGGAAAATTGATATACAAGAAGCAAGAAGAACACCAAACTTCCACGACAAAAGGAAAAATACAACAAGAAACATAATAGTAAAGCTCACAAGAATCCAGGACAAGGAGAAATTAATGAAGCTGACAAGAGGGAAGAAACAGATAACATTCAAAGGAAAAGCAATCAGGCTTACATCAGACTTCTCTGAAGAAACACTACGGGCAAGGAGAGAGTGGAGTGACATAGTCAACAGAATCCAAGAAAACAGATGCCAACCAAGAATACTCTATCCCTCAAAGCTCTCCTTCCTTTATGAAGAAAGACCTTCCCAGAAAAACAGAATCTCTGGAATTTAATTATGACTAAACCCCCACTCCAAAAAATAGTACAAGGAATTCTTTTTTTTTTATTTTTTTTAACTTTTTTTTTTATTGTTATATTCCCCATACAATTGCAGCCCCCCCATTCTGACCCCAATCCCTCCCCTCCCGCCCCCGCCCCCCTAAAAGTGTCTCTGGTTCATAGTTTTTTGTTGATTTTGATTTTCACATTCTTATAGTTATTCATTTTCCTGGTCCCTTATTTAAGTTTTCTAGATTCCTGCTATGAGTGAGACCATCCGGTATTTTTCTTTTTCTTTCTGGCTTATTTCGCTGAGCATGATCCCTTCCAGTGCCATCCATGTTGCTGCAAATTGCATGTGTTTATTTTTTTTGAGCGCTGAGTAATATTCCATGGTGTATATGTACCACATCTTCTTGATCCAGTCATCTATTTTTGGGCATTTGGGTTGTTTCCAAAGCTTAGCTATTGTAAACAGTGCTGCTATAAACATAGGGGTGCAGGTGTTCTTTGGAATTGATGTTTCTGTGTCCTTTGGGTAAATACCTAGGAGTGGAATTGCTGGATCATATGGAAGCTCTATGTTTAGTAGGTCCAGAAATCTCCACACAGCTTTCCACAGGGGTTGGACCAGTTTGCACTCCCACCAACAGTGCAGAAGAGTTCCTTTTTCTCCACACCCTCGCCAACATTTGTTGTTGCTAGTTTTTTTAATATGTGCCATTCTCACTGGTGTAAGATGGTATCTCATGGTAGTTTTGATTTGCATTTCCCTGATGACAAGTGATGTTGAACATTTTTTCATATGCCTGTTGGCCATTTGCATTTCCTCTTCAGAGAAGTTTCTTTTTAGCTCTTCTGCCCATTTTTTGACTGGATTATTTTCTTTGTTGTTGTTGAGTCTCATCAGCTCTTTGCAGATTTTTGTGATCAGTCCTTTATCATTAGTGTTGGGTGCAAAAATGTTCTCCCAGTTGGTGGGGTTTCTCTTTGTTTTGGTTATTGTCTCTTTTGCTGTGCAAAAGCTCTTTAATTTGATGTAGTCCCAGCTGTTTATCTTTGCCTTCACTATCACTGCTTTGGGTGATGTGTCTGTAAAGATGTCTTTGATGTGCAAATCACGTAGTGTTTTGCCTATATTTCCTTCTATATATTTTATGGTTTCAGGTCTTATGTCTAGTTCTTTAATCCATTTTGAGTTGATTTTTGTGTATGGTGTGAGGTAGTGGTCAAGCTTCATTCTTTTGCATGTAGCGACCCAGTTTTCCCAGCACCATTTATTGAACAAACTTTCTTGGCTCCAATGCATATGCTTTGCTCCTTTGTCAAAGATTAGTTGACCATAAATCTGTGGGTTCATTTCTGGATTTTCTATTCGATTCCATTGGTCTGTATGTCTGTTCTTGTTCCAATACCATGCAGTTTTGATGATTATGGCTTTGTAGTAGAGTTTGAAGTCTGGGAGTGTGATGCCTCCATTCCCTTCTTTTTTTTTCAGGAGAGCTTTGGCTATTCGGGGTTTTTTGTGATTCCATATGAATTTCATCAATAATTGTTCTATTTCTTTGAAGAATGACATTGAAATTTTGATTGGAATAGCATAGAATCTGTATATTGCTTTTGGAAGGATGGCCATTTTAATAATGTTTATTCTTCCAATCCATGAGCAGGGGATGTCTCTCCATTTCTTTGTGTCTTCTTCTATTTCTTTTAACAGTGTTTTATAGTTTTCTTTGTATAGGTCCTTTACCTCTTTTGTTAGATTTATTCCCAAATATTTGATTTTTTTTGTTTCAATAACAAAAGGGATGGTGTTTTTTGATTTCTTCTTCTTCAGATTTATTGTTTGAGTATAGGAAGGCTACTGACTTTTGCGTGTTGATTTTGTATCCTGCCACTGTACTGAACTGATTGATGAGTTGAATTAGCTTTTCTGTGGAGTTTTTGGGGTTCTCTATGTATAATATCATATCGTCTGCAAATAGTGATAGTTTGACTTCTTCTTTTCCTATTTGGATTCCTTGGATGTCTTTCTCTTAGTACAAGGAATTCTAAAGCCAGAACCTCAGAGGGACGAATAACAACGAAAGAAGGTCAAAAAAAAGTTATTAAAAGAATAAATAAATAAAATCAAGGGAAAGACAAACACAATGGCAAATACAGATGCTTACATATCAATATTAACTCTAAATGTAAATGGACTAAACTCTTCAATAAAAAGACACAGAGTTGCAGGCTGGATTAAGAAACAAAATCCAACTTTTGCTGTCTCCAGGAAACACATTTAGCTACAATAAAAATAAACTCAAAGTTAACGGATGGAAAACAATCCTACAAGCAAATGGAACAAAAAAATAGGGCAGGAACAGCTATACTTATATCAGATAAAACAGATTCCAAACTCAAAAGGATAAAAAGAGACCCAAATGGTCATTACATTATGATCAAGGGGACAATACTTCAAGAAGAAATAACACTCATTAAAACATACTGACCAAATGAAAGAGCACCAAAATATATCAGACAACTGTTGTTATCTCTGAAAACAGACATCAGAGAAAACACATACGTAGTGGGAGACTTCAACACACCACTATCAACAATGGATAGATCAACAAGATAAAAAATAAGTAAAGAAACTAAAGCTCGAAATAAGGATCTAGAGCATTTGGGCTTAACAGACATCAATAGAACAGGAAACCCAAAAAAATGGAGTACACATTTTACTCAAGTGCACATGGATCATTCTCCAGGATCGATCACATATTGGGACACAAGACAAACATCAACAGATACACCAAGATTGAAAACATACCACCCATCTTTTCCAACCATGAAGCCATCAAACTAGAAATAAACCATAAAAAGAAGGCAAGGAACTCTCCTACCTCATGGAGATTAAAATCAACACTACTGGAAGACCACTGGACTAATGAGGAGATCAAATAAGAAATTAAAAAATTCTTTGAATTGAATGAAAAGGAGGACACCAATATCCTAAATGTATGGGATGCAGCAAGAGCAGCAATAAGAGGAAAATATATAGCAATAGAAGCTCACATCAAGAAACAAGAAAGAACTCAAAGAAAAAACCTAATCTCAAAGCTTAAAATCTAGAAAAAGAACAACAAAAAAAACCCAAATCCAGTAGAAGAAAAGAAATAATAAAATAAAAGCAGAAATGAATGAAATTGAAACTAAAAAAACAATCCAAAAGATCAATGGTTCTTCAAAAAAATCAATAAAATAGACAAAACCCTAGCCAGGCTCACTAAGAAAAAACAAGGAGAAAGCACAAATAAACAGGATCATAAAGGAAAGAGGAGAAATCACAACGGACACAGCAAAAATCAAAAGAATAATCAGTAACTACTTGAACAGTTATAAGGAAACAAGTTCAACAATCTAGAGGAGATGGACAAATTCCTACAACTCTACAATCACCCAAAGCTAGATAAAAAAGAAATAGAACACCTAAACAGATCAATTACAAGCAGCGAAATTGAAATGGCAATCAAAAACTTCCCCAAAAACAAAAGCCCAGGACCTGATGGGTTTACAAATGAATTCTACCAAACATTCAGAGACTAATTAGTGCCTATCCTTCACAAACTCTTCCAAAAAATTGAGAAGGAATGGACAATATCAAACACATTTTATGAAGCCACCATTACACTAATACCAAAACCAAACGAGGACAATGCAAAAAAGGAAAACTACAGGCCAATCTACCTAATGAACACTGATGCAAAAATCCTCAATAAAATTTTAGCTATCAGAATCCAACAATGTATCCATAAGATAATTCACTATGACCAAGTAGGATTCATTCCAGGGACACAAGGATGGTTCAACATCCGAAAATCAATCAACGTTATCCAACACATCAACAAAAGGAAATATAAAAACCACTTGATAATTTCAATAGATGCTGAGAAAGATTTTGTCAAAGCACAACACCCATTCATGATAAAAGCCCTTGAAATTGAAATTCTTGGGATACAAGGAACATACCTCTACATCATAAAGGCCATATATGACAAGCCAACAGCCAGTATCATTCTCAATGGTGAAAATCTGAAAGCAATTCCATTAAGATCTGGAACATGTCAAGGATGTCCACTCTCACCACTGCTTTTCAATATAATACTGGAAGTCCTAGTCAGAGCAATAAGACAAGAGAAAGACATACAAGGAGTCCAAATGGGAAAAGAAGAAGTCAAACTATCACTATTTGCAGATGATATGATAATAAACACAGAGAACCCCCAAAACACCACAGAACAACTAATTCAACTCATCAATCAGTTCAGTAAAGTGGTAAGATACAAATCAACACGCAAAAGTCAGTAGCCTTCCTATACACAAACAATTAATCTGAAGAAGAAGAAATCAAAAAAACATCCCTTTTATTATTGAAACAAAAAAAAATCAAATATTTGGGAATAAATCTAACAAAAGAGGTAAAGGACCTATACAAAGAAAACTATAAAACACTGTCAAAAGAAATGGGAGAAGACACAAAGAAATGGAAAGACATCCCCCGCTCATGGATTGGAAGAATAAACATTATTAAAATGGCCATCCTACCAAAAGCAATATACAGATTGAATGCTATTCCAATAAAAATTTCAATGTCATTCTTCAAAGAAATAGAACAATTATTGATGAAATTCATATGGAATCACCAAAAACCCCGAATAGCCAAAGCTCTCCTAAAAAAAAAAAAAAAAAAAAAAAGAAGGGAATGGAGGCATCACACTCCCAGACTTCTGGCTATACTACAAAGCCATAATCATCAAAACTGCATGGAATTGGAACAAGAAGAGACACACAGACCAATAGCATAGAATAGAAAATCCAGAAATAAACCCACAGATTTATGGTCAACAAATTTTTGACAAAGGAGCAAAGACTATGCATTGGAGTAAAGAAAGTTTGTTCAATAAATGGTGCTGGGAAAACTGGGTCGCTACATGCAAAAGAATGAAGCTTGACTACTACCTCACACCATACACAAAAATCAACTCAAAATGGATTAAGGAACTAGACATAAGACCCGAAGCCATAAAATACATAGAAGGAAATATAGGTGAAACACTACGTGATATTCACATCAAAGACATCTTTACAGACACATCACGCAAAGCAGTGATAGTGAAGGCAAAGATACACAGCTGGGACTACATCAAATTAAAGAGCTTCTGCACAGCAAAAGAGACAACAACAAAAACAAAGAGAAACCCCACCAACTGGGAGAACATTTTTGCACACAACACTCATGATAAAGGACTGATCACAAAAATCTGCAAAGAGCTGATGAGACTCAACAACAACAAAGAATATAATCCAGTCAAAAAATGGGCAGAAGAGCTAAAAAGAAACTTCTCTGAAGAGGAAATGCAAATGGCCAACAGGCATATGAAAAAATGTTCAACATCACTTGTAATCAGGGAAATACAAATCAAAACTACCATGAGATACCATCTTACACCAGTGAGAATGGCACATATTAAAAAAAAAAAAAAACTAGCAACAACAAATGTTGGTGAGGATGTTGAGAAAAAGGAACTCTTCTGCACTGTTGGTTGTTGTGCAAACTGGTCCAACCACTATGGAGAGCTGTGTGGAGAATTCTGGACCTAGTAAACATAAAGCTTCCACATGATCCAGCAATTCCACTCCTAGGTATTTACCCAAAGGACACAGAAACATCAATTCCAAAGAGCACCTGCACACCTATGTTTATAGCAGCACTATTTACAATAGCTAAGCTTTGGAAACATCCCAAATGCCCAAAAATAAATGACTGGATCAAGAAGATGTGGTACATATATACCATGGAATATTACTCAGCATTCAAAAAAGATAAATACATGCAATTTGCAGCAACATGGATGGCACTGGAAGGGATCATGCTCAGTGAAATAAGCCAGAAAGAAAAAGAAAAATACCAGATGTTCTGACTCATAGCAGGAATCTGGAAAACTTAAATAAGGAACCAGGAAAATGAATAACTGTAAGAATGTGAAAATCAAAATCAACAAAAAACTATGAACCAGAGACACTCTATGGGAGTTAGGGGGCGGGAGGGGAGGGATTGGTGTCAAAATAAAGGGGTTGCAATTGTGTGGGGTATATAAAAATAAAATAAAATAAAATAAAAATAAAAATAAAAATAAAGAATTAGAAGAAATATTACTGAAATTCATATGGAATCACTAAAAACCTTATATAGCCAAAGCTCTACTGACTAAAAAGATGGAAAATGGGGTTACTACACTCTTAGACTCCAAACTATACTTCAAAGGCTTAACAATATAAACTGTGTGGCACTGGAACAACAACAACAAAAAAAAGATACAATGGGCAAAGGAATCAGCTTGAAAACCCAGAAATAAAGTTACACATATATGACCTACTAATTTATGAATGAACATACACTGGGAAAAGGATCAACTCTTCCACAAACGATGCTTGGAAAACTGACCTCAACATGTAAAAGACTGAAACTAGATTACCTCATGTCACACACAAAAACCAATACAAAAAGGATAAAAGACTGATTGTAAAACATGAACCCATAAAATGTGCGGAGATCATCATAGGCACAACACTGTATGACAAACTTCAAAAACATCTCTGAGAGTTGATCCTTAGAAGTAAAGAAAGTGAGAGAAAAGGTAAACAGTTTGCACTACATCAGACTAAAAATCCTCTGCACAGCAAAAAAGACAGCATCAAAAATGGATAGCATCCCAATGGAATGGGGGAAAATATTTGCACAACATACAAATGATAAGGGACTGAGAGGAAAGATCTGCAAATTGTTTACACAACTCAACAAAAACAAAGCAAACAGCTCAGTAGCAGCAGAGCTAAAAAGACACTTTTCTTTTTTTTTAAACTTAAGTTTCAACTCTTTTTTTTAAAGATTTATTTATTTATGTATACAAGAACTGGGATACAGGCCAGAAGTGCGGGTTGGGTGGGGAGTGAGAAGATTCACCAGAAACAGAGTGGGGAAAAGAAGAGGCAAATCCATTGAAAGACGCTGCTGGGCCTCCCCTGGTTGCACAGCAGTTGAGCACTGTGCTGCAAAGCTGCCCGCAGCCTCTGCAGCTCCAGTTCGATCCCCCACCACCGGCGAGCGCCCCACATGGCACACAAACCTCTCTCCTGCTGCTCCCACTGGTCCCCTCAGCAGTATATTTAATCAGTCTGCCTGTTCTGTTCCCCGCTCTGGCTTTGGTGAATTCTCTCACCCTCCTGCACTTCTGACTGTACCCAGTGCTTGTATAAAAAAAAAAAGGAATAAAAAAAGAAAGACACTGCTGAGGGGAGCAGCAGGTGAGACAGGAGAGGTCTGCTGTGCCATGTGGTTAGCTTCCTGGCTGGCCAGCGATCAAACTCATGTTGCAGAGGCTGTAGATAGCTTCACAGTGCTGTGCTTAACCCCTTATGCCACCAGCTAGGCCCAAAAGACACTCTTCAAAAGAAGAAATGCAAATATCCAACAGGTATATGAAAAAAAAAATGTTCCATATAACTTATAATCAGGGGTGGCAATGAGATGCTACCTCACTCCGGTGAAAATGAGCTATATTAAAAACCTGGCAACAACAAATACTGGCAAGGACATAGAGAAAAAAAGAGCACTTTTACACTGCTGATGGGAATGCAAACTACTCCAACTATTATAGAAATTTCTGTGGAGGATCCTTAGAATACTAAAAATGTAACTAACATATGATCCAGTGATTCCACTCATAAGACTAAGCCCAAAGGACACACAAAAACACTAATTTGAAGGGAAAACTGCATCCCTATGTTTATTGTGGCACTATTTACAATAGCTAAGTTATGGAAACAACCTATGTGTCCCAAAACAGATGACTGAATTAGAAAGATGTGGTATACACAATGGAATACTACTGAACCATCAAAAAGATAAACTTATGCCATCTGTATCAACATGGATGGAGCTAGAAGGGATTATGCTAAGTGAATAAGTCAGAAGGAAAAAGCATGTCATATGCTCTCACTTATAGAGCTAATATAGGGAAACTGAACAAAGGATCAGGGAAAAGACAAAACTTGCAGGCAAGTAGTAATTTTGAGGCATACAGCAGGGAAGGGGAAGAGAGAGGGGTCAAACAGGGGATGGACGAGCACAAGGGTCTATGGTGATGGTTACAGGTACCCTGGTGGTGGTAGATTTATGAAGACTACATTTGGAAAAATCAAATGTACAAAAATGAACAATGATATAAGAATATATGTGTGTATTTTTATGTGTGAATGTATGTACGTATAGGGCCTAACCCAGACATCCTAGTAGGATTCTTATGTAGGCATAAATGTACGAAGGAACACATTCCTATTCCCATTGGTCATATATAGTGATAGGGATTTTTTTTTTCAAATATTTATTTATTTATACAAGAACCAGGGTACAGGCCAGATGTGCAGGAGGGTGAGACAATTCACAGGAGACAGAGTGGGGAACAGAACAGGGGGACTGACAAAATACACCACTGAGGAGAGCAGCAGGCAAGACAGAAAGGTCTGCTGTGCCATGTGGGTTTCTCCCCGACCTGCCAAATCGAACCCGTGCTGCAGAGGCTGGGAACAACTTCACAGTGTGGTGCTCAACCCAACCGCCTGCGCCACCAAGGAGACCTATATAGTGATAGGGATATTAACCCCACAGACACTTAGGGTTCATATATAGGGATAGGTATAATCCACCCATTCTTGTTATGTTCATATATAGATAAGGACAGGGATAAGAAACTACAATACCCCATAGGTTTCATATATATGAAGAGCCATATGAATCCACCCAATCTTGTGGTGTTCATATATTCTGATATTAAATCCCCAGCTCCGTGGAGTTCATATTTAGGCATAAGAATGTGAAAAACAACCCATCAGCGTGGGTTTCCTATATTGGGATGGGGCTATGAACCGATATATTTCCATTGGGTTTTTAATATGGGCCATTCTCAACAGTGAGGTGGTATCTCATTGCAGTTTTGATGTGCATTCCCCTGATTATAAGGGATCTTGAACATTTTTTTCCAATATGCTCATGTTTTGGGTCTAGGGAATGGGCCATGGTGAGAGCATCATGGACTTTTTTCTTATTATTGACTTTTCAGTCTTGTTACATCTTCCAGGCCCCAGTCCCTATCTTTTTGTCAAGGTTTAAGCCTTCAATATGAACCCACCCAGCCTCATGGCATGCATATATAGGGATGGTACTATGAGCCCACTGTATTCTGTGGTATTCATATTTATGTATAGATATGAATCCGCCCAGCGCAGGGGTATTCATGCTCAAGGATATATGTATGAACTCACACAACACTGTAATTTTGATATATTGTGATTGGGATATGATGCCACCCAACCCTGTGTATAGGCATAGGAACGTGAACCAAGAAAGACTCATTGGTTCATATATGGGAGTATATCACCATGGGGGTTATATATTAGGGATAGGTTTATGAAACCACCAAGCTCCATGGGGTTCATATATAGTGATAGGGATATGAACCCAGCAAATACACTAGTTTCATATATGTATGGGGATATGAACCTACACAGACTTGTATGGTTCATGTATAAGGAGAGGGATATAAACCTTCCAGGGCTAAGGGTTCATTTATAAGGATTAGGATATGAACCCTCATAGCTCCATGAGTTTCACATAATGAGACAGTGGTATGGAGCCTCAAAGTCCCATAAGATTTATGTATAAGGAGAGGTTTAATTCCTACACAGATGTGTGGTGTTCATGTGAAGGAATATGGATATTAACACACTCAACCCAGATGTTTTTCATATATAGCTAACATGATTTTAACTTACCCAGCACCAATATGTTAAAATTACAGATAGGGATACAAAACTTAAATGTCCTGTGTGGTTCAAATACAAGGTTGTAGATGTGAACCCACCCAACACCCATGCATTCAAAAATAAAGATGGGAATATGTGTCTCATTATGACATGTGGCATGAGATGATGAAAGGGTTACTCAGAGTCTATTTACAGAAAAATGATAAGAGACTACACCACGAAGATGCAGCCCAGCTCCCAAGGCAGTCTTCTGTTTACTTAGAATCAAACAAAATAATAAAAAATAAATAGAAAAAGCAAGCAGGCAAATGGGGAATAGATAAGCGTGTCGAAGACACACAATCATCTGGCCTCAGACAAGGCAGGGAAAACAGGGACTTGTTATGTTCATATATAGTATTTGGATATGACTGACATAACAGCATGGGATTCATATTTAAGGATAGGGATAGAAAACACCCCATTCATGGAATTCATATAAAAGATAGGACTATGAACCCTCCAGCTGCGAAGGGTTTATATAGATAGATAGATAGATATAGATATATAGATATACATATATATATGGATATGAAAATGAGCCAACACATTCATGTGGGGTACATATACATTGATAGGGATAGGAACCCATCCAGTCCCTAGGTGTTTAAATATAAAGATAGGGATATGAACTCATAGAATACAGTGGAGTTCATACATGGAAACAAGAATATGAACCTCCCAGGCCAGTGGGGTTCATTTATAGTGATAGCTATATCAAACCCACAGCCCTTCTGGGGTTCATATGTAAGAATAGGGATATGAAATCCAGCCCAATGGGATTCATATATAGGGATGGGGATATATAAATCACTCTACCCGATAGGGTTAATATTTAGGGATATGTATATGAACACACCCAGCCTCATGATTTTCACATATATTTATAGGACTATGAACCTGGGGCCCATTGTTGTTCATATATGAATGGCAATATGATTTCACATAGTACTGTGGGGTTCATATATGCATATGGAGAGAGAGACAAATATGGACCCATCCAGACTCATGCAGGTCATATAGTGAAGGGGATATGGACCCATGCAGACCTGTGGAGTTCATATACAGGAATAAGTATCTGAACCAACTGTGCCTTGTGAGCAGCACAAATGCAGATATGTATATGAACACCCTCAGACCCACATACAAAAGTGACAGGATTTTGAAGGCATGTAGCCCCAAGTGGTGCATATATAGGATACCAGGAATAAGCCCTACAATCCCTGTGGTGTTCATATATAGTGATTAGGCATGTACTCATGCAGTCCCTTGGGTTTTATATTAATCAATATGGCTAGGAACCCATATATCCTGGTATGGTTCATATATATGGATAGAGATATGACACACACAGTCCATTTTTCATACATAGTTATAGGGATATGAAACTCCATAACACTGTTTTGTTCATATTTAGGCATATGGCTATTAATCCAACCAACTGTGTGGGAATCATACATATGGATACAGATATAACCCCACCCTGCCTCAGTAGCTCACATACATAAATAAATGTAATTACATACCCAACCTTGTTGGGTTCATATAAAATTATAAGGATATGAGCCCACACACCCAACCCCATGGGGTTCATTTCCATGGATAGGGATATCTTCCAAAAGACGTGGGATTCATGTATGTATAGGGAAAATAATATATTTGGGTTCATATATATATGTATCAGGATAATAACCATACAACACAATGGCAAAATATAAGGATAAGGATATGAACCCACAAATTCCAAAAGGGTTCACATATATGGATACTGGATGTGAATCTAACGAGCACCATGGTTTTCATATGTACATACATGTATATGAATCAGTATGGCTCTCATATATGAAATGGGATATGACTCCACAGAGTAGCCCTATGGGTTCATATGTATTGATAGGTATATGAAACCACAGAGCCCTATGTCATTCATATTTTGGTATAGACATGAACCCACCCAGTCCCAGTCTAGTGGGGTTCATATAACTCAATAAGGATATGAACACACTGAGATCCATGTGTGATATATAAAATGAAGTGATATGAAACACCAAGTCTGGTGGGGTTCATACATGGGATTAGGGATATGAATCCACCCAATCCTTCAAGTTTTATTTATGTTTAAGGATTTAATCCTCCTTGTTCTTAGGAGTTCCTATATAAAAATATGGATATGAACTTGCACTGCCCTGTGTATTTCATATGTAGGAAAATGTAAAAGAACCCAAATAGCCCTGTTGTGTTCATATATAAGGAAAGTGATATGAGCACACCCTACCCTGTTTGGTTCATATATACATATAGGGATATAAATCCACCCAGGCCCGTGGTTTTCTTTTCTTTTTTCTTTAAAGATTTATTTATTTATACAAGAACTGGGGTACAGGCCAGATGCGCGGGAGGGTGAGGGGATTCACCAGAGACAGTGTGGGGAACAGAACAGGCAGACTGATGAAATACACTGCTGAGGGGAGCAGCAGGTGAGACAGGAGAGGTCTGCTTTGCCTTGTGGGATTCTCCCCAGCTGGCTGGGATTGAACCCACACTGCAGATGCTGCGGACAGCTTCACAGTGTGGCACTCAACCACCTGCGCCCCCAGGGAGGCACCAGGTCCATTGTTTTCTTATAAAGGAAAGAGTAATGAATCAGCTAACCCCATGGTGTTTATATGTAGGGATAGAAATTTGAACCAACCCTGCATCCTGGGGTTCATATATAGGGATATGGTTATTTACCCACACATCCATATATGAATCATACAAAGTGGTAGGTCCATGAACCCACTCAGACTAATGGAGTTTATACATAGGGAGAGGAATGTGAACTCATATAGTCCTGAATGGTAAAAATAGTGACTGGCATATGAGCGCTCCCAGAGTTGTGGGGTTCATATAAAAGAATAAGGATATGAAGACTTTGGGCTCCAGATGGTTCATATAAAGGCATAGGGATGTGAACCCAAGAATTCTGGTGGGAGTTTTTTATTATGAATAGAAATATGAACGCACCCACTATCATGGGTTTCATGTATACAGATATAGATGTGACCCCTACCAGCTCTGTGCAGTTCATAAATAGGGATAGGGTCATGAATCCATCCATCTCCAAGGGGTTCATATATAAGCATTGGGATATGAAACCACCAAACTGGAGGGCTCATACATAAGAGCAGGTAATGACCCACGTAGCCCCTTGGGATCTTACATTGGGATAATTTTATGTACTGACACATCTCTGTGGGGCTCATATATACTTATTAAGATAGAAAACCACCTGTCCCTTGAGATTCATATATGGGGATACTGTTATGACCCATCTCAGGCCTTTGGTTTCGTATATAGGTATATAGGTTTCATATATAGGTATATAGGTATATAGATTTTACTGAACAAAAACCTTGTGGTGTTCATATTTATGACACTTGGAGGTTATGTGTGTGTGTGTACAATGTATGTATATATATCATATATACGTGTGTGGGGTGTTGGGAGTAAACCCTACAATCCCTGTGGTGTTCATATATACACATATGAAGTATGAACCCATCCAGACTGGTGTACGTATGTATGTATGTTTGTATGTATTTATGCATGTAGAAATGAACCTAAGCAGTGCCTTGAGGTTCATATATAGGGATAGGTGTATGAACATTTTCATGTAGTTCAAATAAATGGATTATGATGTGTATCCACCAAGCCCAGTGCGCACATATGTAGAAATAAGGGTATGAATCACCCAATATTGTGGGTTTGTTTATAAGGATAGTTATTGAATGGACCCACCTTACCTCATGGGATTCACATACATGTGGAGGGATATAACCCCCAAAGCAAGTGAAACCACCATATACAGAGGTTTTGTACATACAGGTTGCATATATACATAGATATATGATGCCACCTAGTCTCATGGTGTTCATATATATGGAAAGGGATATGAACACAGATAGTCCTGTGGGGTTCATGTATGGGGATAGGAAAATGAACCCACCAGTCCCATGGTGTTTTTATAGAGGTAGATGTCTGAACCCACCTATACCTGTGTGGTTCACATATAGGGATAGAAATATAAACAAATCTGCTTTCTATAAGCAACCTGTCTCTCCAGGTTTAACTGTCCTGGACATTTCATATAAATGGGATTATATTATATGTGACTTTTGTGACTGTCTACCTTTCAATGGATCTTTCAACGTATGCTATGTTGCAGCAACTCTTTTTTGAGTGGTGATAGACATGTGGTAATAAGACTTGTTTTACTCTCTGTCCATTCTATTCACTGTAAATGGCATTATCAGCTGCATGGTTGCTCAAGCAAAAACCTAGAACTTGTTTCCTTTTTCTCCTTCTCCTTTCCCTTTTCCCCCTTCTACCTCTTCTTCTTCCTTTCTCTCCTTCTAAACTTTATATAATGGAAAATTTTGAATATACACAAAAGTTGACACAAATAGTTTAATTCATCCCCTGTTTACATGCTCAAGCCCTAACAACCAATAACCCATGATCAATCTTGTCCCATCTACATCTTCATTCACTTTCCCTTCACACTTTTTGTGTATTGCTTTGAACCATATCTTAGACATCAAGTCATTTCATCTGTAAATATGTCAATATATATCTTTCAAAGATACTTAAGAAAAAATATAACCACATTACCACACCTAAAAAAGTCTAACATTTTTTATTTTTATTTTTTCTTCACTCCTACATCCAAGCCATCTCCAAGTCCTAAACTTTCTACTTCTTGACTTTTTTTATTTTTGTTGACCTCAAACAAAAGCAGGTTATTCCAATAACAAAATAGGTGTATTTAGAAACAAATAACAGCAGAGAGGACAAATTGAAGAGTGTGTTCCTTCAACACCCACATGCATTTTCCCAGAATCCAATGCTAACACCTCCCTATAGAAACTCTTGAGGATCTCCCATTCATTTCTCCTGGAGGTGCAAACAGCATTACTTCCTGTGAGTGATGTTTTGGGTCCTATAGTTTGTTTGCTTTTTTTTTTTAGAGGCATGTTTTATTTACTTATTTATTTGTTTGTTTTGTTTTTTTGTTTATACATGCACTGGGTACAGTCAGAAGCGCGGGAGGGTGAGAGGATTCACCAGAGCCAGAGCTGGAGGCAGAGCAGGCAGAAGGACCGAAGTACACTGCTGAGGGGAGCAGCGGGCGGCAGGAGAGGTCTGCGCGCCATGTGGGACCCTTCTCTGGTGGCCGGGGAGCAGCCGGGGATCGAACCGGCGCCACAGAGGCCGCGGGCAGCTTCGCAACCCAGCGCTCAACCGCTGCACCACCGGGGAGGCCCTATAGTTTGTTGATTTATGTATCTATGGTAATAAACTCTCTAGCCTCCTGACTGCATTTAAATAGAGTTTCTGTTTACTACTGTTCACAATTTCACGCATTCCCATTATCCCCACTAATGCAAGTAGACTTAATAGACTCCAACTTTTCTCTTCTTGGCCCACTGCAATAGTTTCATAACAAGTCTCCCACTCCTACTACCTGCTCAAAACCCTTTAGTGGATTCCCATCACCTTTCACACAAAATCAGAACTCTTTAGTGTGGTCCATAGGTATTGAATGATCTGGCCTCTGCCCATATCTGCTGCCATTTCCCTCTACCCACCAAGCTCCTTTAGTCACACAATCTTATTTCAGTTCCTTGTGCTCTCACTCCTCATGCTTAAACTCCACGGTCTTTGAGTCTGTCATTCCGCTTGTCCATTATACTTTTTTTTTTAATAGAGGCATGTTTTTTATTTGTTTGTTTGTTTGTTTGCTTTATCCACACATGCACTGTGTACAGTCAGAAGCGCGGGAGGGTGAGAGAATTCACCAGAGCCAGAGTGGGGAGCAGAGCAGGCAGAAGGACCGAAGTACACTGCTGAGGGGAGCAGCGGGCGGCAGGAGAGGTCTGCGCGCCATGTGGGACCCTCCTCCGGTGGCCGGGGAGCAGCCAGGGATCGAACCGGTGCCGCAGAGGCTGCGGGCAGCTTCGCAACCCAGTGCTCAACCGCTGCGCCACTGGGGAGGCCCCATTATGCTTTTTTCCTCTTCAGCAATCTCCTCTCTCCATCCTATTTACCTTTTACACACTTTTTAGATCATAGCCCAAACATTCCTTCCCTTCCTCCATCTAGGTCAAAAGTCGTAACTCAGTTTGTATTTATTGCTATCATCATCTGTCCAGGTCTGTATACAAGCTCCAGAGCAAGGATTCTCTCTCTTTTTTTTTTTTTTCCTTATCACCACATGTCTATCACATAACATGGTGCCTGGCAAGAAGTAAAACTGAAAATGTGTGTGTGTATGTGTGTTAAATATGTGGTGAATAGATTTATCACAACTTATAGCCAGAAATTTATATTTTGAAATATTGTCTCCTTTAGTTAGCTAGCTCTACAGCGTCAGAGAGCATATTTTCCCTCTTCACTACCATAACCTCATACCTGTTTTTGTGCATGTGTCAGTCCCTCTCAACACATACCAATATTTATCGAGTGGAGGAATTAAAGGTCCATCTCATCAAGAAAAGATTATCTCATTCAGGAATGTCTATATCACTGAGATCTTTATATGACAACCTAAGGGTTTTCATCTTGTCAGGATTGGGAAGGAGTTGTATAATATAATTGCTATTTGGAATGCCTCTCTGAGGAATGATTGAAGGGAAACAGCGGCAGCTTGCAGACCAGAGATGATGTGCAGTGATCCAATGAAGAGGTAATGAGAATAATTGCATTGCCTGTCCCCTTCAAAATTAGGTCAAAGATCTTTGAATTGGGCCAAAGAACTCCTGAATGGGCCAAAAACTGTTATTTTAAGAAACCATAAAGCAAACAAGAAATCATCCAAATCACAAAAATTGATAATAGGTTTTCAGCAGAAGATAAAATCATTTTTATACTTTCTAAAGAATCAATAACCAATTATGTGTAGTCAAGAATAGTTTAAACTTCTCAACACTAATCATCTTTTTTTCTTTAAACATTTACCTCATTATCCCCTTTTTCCTTCTATAAACTCCCCCCCCCCCATCTCTTCTTGGGAGCACATCTTAGGTTTCTACTTGGATCTGTATACCCTGAATTGCATTTTTTTATCCCAAATAAAAACATTTTCTTTTATAATTGCCTCCTCAGTTTTAAATTGACATATGAATAGTGGTGGGAACTGAGTTTTATTTAGGATGTGTTGATAAGGTAGATCATTGTCTTTTTTGTCACTTGAAAGTTTTGTTAAAATATGCATACCATAAAAGTTACCACTTAGGGCCTCCCCTGGTGGCGCAGCGGTTGAGCGCTGGGATGCGAGGCTGCCCGCAGCCTCTGCAGTGCCGGTTAATTCCCCGGCCGCCGGTGAGGGTCCCACAAAAAAAAAAAAAAAAGTTACCACTTAAACCATTTCTTATTAAGTTTTTTTATTAATTAGCTTTTTTTCTTATATCATTGTAGTCCTCATAGTGCTTCTGCCATCTTATCAACCATAAACGATCATCACATTCCCTGGTGTTTTTCCCTCACATGTTTGTCCCCCTTTCCATCACCTCATTTGCTGTATGCCTCAGTTTTATAGTAGCTTGATAGTTTTCACTTTTTTTGACCTTTTGGTTGGTTTCTCTATATTCCACATGTAAGTGAGACCAACTGGTATTTATCTTTTCCTTCTGACTAATTTTGGCTAGCACAATTCCTTCCAGTTCCATGCATGTTGCCCCAAATAGCGTAAGTTTGTCTTTTTATCACTAAGTAGTATTCCAGTGTATAAATATACCACAACTTTTTTATCTATTCATATATTTTGGGGCATTTGGGATGTTTCCATATCTTGGCTATCATCATTAGATTTGTGATAAACATAGGAGTGCAGGAATAATTGGATCATATAGTCGATCAATTTTTAGTGTTCTGAGGAACCACCACACAGTTTTCCATAGTGGCTGGACCAGTTTACATTCAAACCAGCTGTGTAAGAGGGTTCCTTTATCTCCACATTCTCTCCAGCATTTGTTGTTTACTTTTTTTTCCACAATGGACCATTCTCACTGGGGTGAGTTGGTATCTTATTGTGGTTTTGACTTGCAATTCCCTGTGATGTTGAACATTTTTTTTTTAATAAGCTGGTTGTCCATTTGCCATTGTTCTTTGTAGAAGTGACTTTTAGGTTATTTTCCCCATTTTTGACTGGATGGTTTGTGTTGCTTTTGTTGTGTTGTGCAAGTTCTTTGTAGATCTTTGCAATTAGTTTTTAATCTGTTGTATGTTGTGCCAATATTTTATTTCATTCACTAAGATGTCTCTTTGTTTTGATTATGGTCTTGTTTGCGGTACTGAAGCTATTTAGTTTGATGTAGTTCCAGTTCTTTATCTTCTCCTTTGTTTTCCTTGCTTTTAGAGAAAAATCCTCAAGATGTGTCTGAGTTTCATGTCAGGAAATGAGAAAAATCACCAGTGCTCCAACTGCCTCCAAAGAGGACTTTTCAGCGATAATGCTGAATAACCTAGAAAACATGCTCTAACTCTGAAAGTTCAATGACTAGTAGCAAATTTTGCTGATATGTGATTTTCTCCAGACAGTAACTAGAATACACAGTTATCTAATACTATGTTTTAATACTCTGTAGGTATGAGAGAAATACCTCCAAAATGCCTCCAAAGAGTGATTTTGGCCAGTAATGATGAATCTCTCTGAAAGTAGCACTCTCAGAATTTTATGTCTACGTACATGAGTATCATATGTGATTTTCCCCTGAAAGTAAGTAAAATGCATGGATATTTCAACCCAGAGTTTAATCAGTATCTGGTTGTGAGCAGAATCACGTGTTCAAAATTCCTCCAATGAGAGTTTTTTTTTTTCCCATAAAGCTGATTCTCTCTGAAAGTAGCACTAACAGAAGTGAAAGTCTATGTACAAGAAGAAATTATGTGTAATTTTAATCCTGAAAGTAAATAAAATGCACAGATATCTGTAAGGGTAAGGTAAAAAAAGTATCAGGCTTTTCTGCCCTCCTGCCATTAGGATTTATGATGGATCTGTGGTCCTGAATGCGTACCTGATGGTGGAGACTGGGGCATATGTAGATTGGCTACACCTGGACTAAAACTGAGCTTATAAGGGCGGTGACATGGGGACGCCAGCAGAGAGCGAAATTGCAGAGAGTGGAAGAGACTCAGCAGAGAAGCAGAGGCCATGAGAGGACCTCAAGAGTCCAAATAGAGTGAAGATGTGCACCCCTGCCTGCTGTGTACATGGTAAATCCCAATAAAAGCCTGCAAAACCTACCAAGGGCTCCAGGACTCCTCCTTCACCTATCTGCTCAGTCATAGAAAACCTGCCCTCTGTCTTCCTACCTCTACACTATTTCAACTGAGAATTTAATCAGTCTCCGGTTAAGATCAGAATCATAAGTTTTCAAAAAGTTTCCAATGAGAGCTTTTTGCTGGTAATACTGAATCTGTCTGAAAGTAGAACTAACACACAGACTTGAATGTCTACTTACATGAACAACTTATATGTGACTTTCCCCCTGAAAGTAATTAAAATACATGGAAATCTCAACCCAGAATTTAATCAGTCCCTTGTTATGAGCAGAATCACAACTGTTCAAACTGCCTCCAATGAAAGCTTTTTTCCGGTGATGCTGAATCTCTCTGAAAGTGGCACTAACACTCAGAATTGAATGTCTACTGACATGAGGAACTTACATGTGATTTGCCCCTGCAAATAAATAAAATACATAGAGATCTCAACTCAGAGTTTAAGCAGTCCCTGGTAATGAGCAGAATCATAAGTGTTCAAACAGCCTCCAATGAGTACATTTGGTCAGTAATGCTGAATCTCTCTGAAAGTAGTACTAAAACTCAGAATGGACCATGTACTTACATGAAAACTTATTTGTGATTTCCCTTTGAAAGTAAGTAAAATACATGTGTTACTCAACCCTGAGTTTAATCAGTCCGTGGTTATGAGCAGAATCACAAAGTTCACTGTCTCCAATGAGGGCATTAGGCTGGTAATGCTGATTCTCTCTGAAAGTAGCACTAACACTCATAATTGAATGTCTACTTACATAAGGAACTTATATATGATTTGCCTCCTTAAAATAAATAAAATACACAGGTATCTCAACCCAGAGTTTAAATATAGAATTTAAGCAGTCCCTGGTTATAAGCAGTTTCACAAGTATTCAATTAGTGCTTTTGTCTGGTAATTCTGAATGTCTCTGAAAACTGCACCAATACTCACAGTTTAAAGTCTAGTTGCATGTGCAACTTATATGTGACTTTTCCCTTGTATTTTACACAGATATCACAATGCAGAGTTTTGAAAGTTACTGTTTATGAGGAAAATCATAAGCACTCAAACTACCTCCAAAGAGTGCTTTTGTAAAGGGAAGAGGGATCAACATGGCAGAAGAGAAATACTAAAAGTAAGTTCTCTCAGGCCTCCCTGGTGGCGCAGGTGGTTGAGCCAACACTGTGAAGCTGTCCACAGCTTCTGCAGCACAGGTTTGATGCTGGCAGGCCAGTGAGAATCCCAAATGGTGCGGCATACCTCTCCTGTCTCACCCGCTGCTCCCCTCAGCAGTGTATTTCTTCAGTCTGCCTGTTCTGTTCCCCGCTGTCTCCAATAAGTCCTCTCACCCTCCTGTGCATCTGGCCTATAACCTGGTTTTTGTATAAAAAAATAAAAAAACTTTTTTTTTTTTAAAAGAGTAAGTTCCCCCAGGGCCTCCCCGGTGGCGCAGCGGTTGAGCGCTGGATTGCAAAGCTGCCGGCGACCTCTGCGGCACCGGTTCTATCCCTGGCTGCTCCCCGGCCACCAGAGGAGGGTCCCACATGGCGCCCAGACCTCTCCTGCCGCCCGCTGCTCCCCTCAGCAGTGTACTTCGGTCCTTCTGCCTGCTCTGCTCCCTGCTCTGGCTCTGGTGAATTCTCTCACCCTCCCATGCTTCTGACTGTACCCAGTGCATGTATAAACAAAACGAACGAACAAACAAATAAATAAATAAAAACATGCCTCTATAAAAAAAAAAAAAAAGAGTAAGTTCCCCCATAAAAGTAATTAATTGGAGGAAAAGCGTCAGGTACCTTCAAGAACCTGGACACAGAATATAAATAGCTGACTCTGGCCAGCTGCCCAAAGAGTAAAGTTGCAATAAAGAGGAGAAGAGAGAAAAGCATCAGAACCATTTCTCCTCCCTCACCCACAAAGCCGGCACACTCAACAGAATTGAGGGAAAAACAAACAAACAAAAAAACAAAAAAACCCACAAGAATGAACTATAGGTCAAATGGGACAGTGAGTAGAAACTGCAGGCACCAGGAACTATGGAGAACCATGCGGGAATTGCCAGGTAGGGTGAGTGAAGAGCACTGTGTAATCGCAAACTCAGTGCCATTAGAGGAAGATGAGTACTCCTCAGAGAGACCTGTAAATAGCCAAACAACAGCTAGTAAGCTTGTGTGGAAAAGTGGTCGTGCGCTTGAAAAACATACATGGACCAGGGCTGCCCAGGTCCCTGCGCCTGTGAACTAGGTTTGTGGGGAGACACGCAGGAGCTGTCACTGAGATGAATGAGTGATCAAAAACCAGGCACCCAGGCACAGGAGTGGGGTGCAAAAGGCACCGTTTCTGAGGACACTGAACTGGGATACTGCCTGTGTCCCGGATCTGAGGATCTCAGAACCGAGAAATGGGGCACAAAATTTGGGGTGAGGGGTCCCCATAATGGTGGGACACAGGGCAGACATACCACCCCCATGACATGGAGGCACACCACTCCACACCCACTGTCTTCCCTGGAGACACAAAGCAAAGAAAGTCAAGGAAAAGATAAGCACCCGGGATTACATCAAACTGAAAAGCTTCTGTACAGCAAGAGACATTAAATTTTTGCACTCCAGTCAACTGATAAGGGACTGATCACAAAAATATATAAAGAACTCACACAACTCAACAAAAACAAACAATCCAGTCAAGAAATGGGCAGAAGAACTTAAAAAATCACTTCTCCAAAGAGGAAATATAAATGGTCAACAGATGTACCACCTTGCAACAGTAAAAATTGCACATATAAAAAAAACTAGCAACAACAAATGTTGGCGAGGACATGGTGAAAAGGGAAGCAACATTGCTGGGGGTGTGCAAACTGGTCCAACCACTATGGAAAGCTGTCTGGAGGTTCCTCAGTCTACTAAAAGTGACCTGGCAAGTCTACTCCTATGAATCTACCCAAAGGAAACAAAAACACTTATTTGAAAGAACACCGGTAACCCTATGTTTATTGCAGCACTATTTACAGTAGGTAAAACCTGGAAACAACCAAAATGCCCCCAAATAGATGACTGGATCAAGAAGTTGTGGTATATGCATACAATGGAATGTTATTCCGCAATCAAAAAATATAAACTCATGCCATTTGCAGCAACATGGAAGGGGCTAGGAGGAATTATGCTCAATGAAATAAGCCAGAAGGAAAAAGAAAAGTTCTGGATAGTTTCACTTACAGCTGGAATGTAATAGAACCAATAAGACCAGTGTGAAAAAAAAAGTACAAAACACAGAAAAGAAAAAATGGACAATTATAAATCAGAGACATACTGCAAGGGAGAAGGAGGGAGAGGGCCAGAGGGAGGGTGGGAGGAGCACGGGTTGATTGTGCACGGGTGCACTGTTGACACTGTTGAAGGAAACTCTATGGGGACTACACCTGAGGGCCTGGGGGTGGGGAGAAAATATTGTTTAAAAATGAACAATGATGTAAAAATTTGAAAAAAGTAAAAAAGTATTTTCTTACATAACAGTACAATCCTTAAAATCAGACCACTAATATTAACCTACAGATATTATTCAGACTTTCCTAGTGGTCCCAATAATTCTCCTTATAAGAAAAAAATTCTGGATTCAAAGTTGAATTTGGTTGTCATGTCTCTTTAGTCTCATTTATTTTTTTAAATATTTTGTTATATTCCATTGCCTTACAGCCTTGTTAATATTTTGACAGTATAGTATTTCTCTTCTCAGGTGTGGCCACCAAAGCACTCCCAGCACTAAAATGGATTTTCAGACATGCAAGTGTTCAACATTACTCCACCCACACACATTTTAGGAAAGAAATTAATTAGAAATTAGTCCAGTTTTTAAATGTTTCAGATTATAAGTACACAAAAAAGAGAGAATTGTGTCTCAAGAAATAAGTGAATAAAAGAAATAAGACCTAGAGACATGGCAATGTAAAATGTTTCTATTACTGAAATATGATTGACATTTGTTATATTTTCAGTTGTATAGTATAATGTTTTTACATTTTATATAGACAATGTTTTAATGTGATTGTAACTTGAGCAGAAATGTTTTAAAAAGTAAAGATATGTGAAGCAGAAAAAATAAAATGATATTAAAATAAAAAAGAAAGTTAAAATCTGAGTGGTGCCTTAAAAAAACAAATTTCATGTGCTCTAATGACTTTACAAATATATTTTATTTAATTTTAATATCAGTAGTATATCTATGTAACACTAAACTTTAGTCCTTTTTTAAAAGATTTATTTATTTATATAAGCACTGGGTACAGTCAGAAGCGCGGGAGGGTGAGAATTCACCAGAGCCAGAGTGGAGAGCAGAACAGGCAGACCAATGAAATACACTGCTGAGGGGAGCAGCGGGCATGGCAGGAGATTTCTGTCGCGCCTTGTGGGACCCTTGCCTGCGGCCGGGGATCGAACTGGCACTGCAGAAGCTGCAGGCAGCTTTGCAGCCCAGTGCTCAACTGCTATGCCACCAGGGGAGGCCCTAAACTTTAGTCCTTTTTACATAAAAAAGATTCTTATCCTATCAACACTGTTAGGCCTTGTCAGAAAAGTAAAATTCTTAAAAATCCTCAAAACACAACTTACAAAACAGAAAAGGGGGAATCTAGAGAGTAAGTTGCACCCTCAAGAACAAATATACAAAGCATTATTTACCCTGAATTTTTCAAATTATAATTCTGACCTCTCTGCCATAAAATAACATTTTATCACAGCAGAACAATTCCCTAGGCCCTTGGTTTTATATCACCACCCATTAGAAAGACGATCTTTACTGGGAACTGTAGAACTGTTAACATCATGGAAAGAGTATGTTTCTGTTTTGTTTCCAACAGTTCTCTCACTATATCAGCTATTACCTTCCTCTCCGCCAGATTCCCATCCAGAGCTTGAACTTTAGTAACAAGAAAGGGAGAGATGTGGAATCACCCTAACCCCCTTGTACTTGGAATAATGCTTGGTGCCCAAAAGTTGCTGCTAATTAAGCTACATGCAGACTCAGTCAGGGAGCCTCTATCAGGACAAAAGTCTTGGTATCAGGATATCTGCTGAAAACAGAGGCAGACATTATGGCCAGGTGCGCATAACCAGCTGGGCCACCTTTGACAAGAATATAACTGTAAACAGGGACTAGGGATAGGATGTTTTGATCAGCAGCAAAAATGGAGCCCCCTAAGAAACAGCCCATACTCAGTGGCCCTTAGCTTGCCCTAGACTATTATGCATTCCCAATCCACATCCCCACCAAAGCGCATTCATCCACACATTCTTCAACAGACTTGTCTACCATCTCTGAATCTGACTCACCCCAAAACAGTGAGACTTGACATGGGGGACAGCATTACATCTTCTGAGATGAGACCCTTCTCTCACTATTTGGATTTTGACTTATTTTTACTTCATCCCGTGCCACTCCTAAGATTGCCACCCTGAGAGGAGACAAAAAGTAAGTAACATATACAGATACCTCGCTTCTGGGTTTTAACATTCTCTTGTTATAAGGGAAAAAAAAAAAAAAACACTTGTACTCCAAAGGCATCCAAAGAGTGCTTTTGGGCAAAAGTGGTATTTCCCTAAGAGAACTTGCTGTAACTTTGATAGTTTAATGTTTAGTTGAAAGAGTTACTTTATATGTCTTTTCTCAAGAAAGAAGGTAACATGTACAGAAATCTTACTTTTGTGGTTTAGCATTCTCTTCTTATGAGAAAACATACTTGTGTTCCAGTGCTGTTGGGCAAAATGTTGAATCACACTGAAACCATGCACTAACTCTGAAAGTTCAATGTTTAGTTGAAAGAGGCACTAATATGTGACTTTTCTCAAGAAAAAAGTAACTTCTGTGTTTAACATTCAGTTGCTATTAGGAAAAAAAAAACACGTAGTCCAAATGCTTCTAAAAGGGACTGTAAACAGGGACTAGAGATAGGATGTTTTGATCAGCAGCAAAAATGGAGCCCCCAGAAATGCTGAATAACACTGAAATATTGACCAAAAATGCTTAATAACACTGAAAACATGCACTAATCTGAAAGTTTAATATTTAATTGAAAGATTTACTTTTATGTTACTTTTCTCAAGATAGTATATAACATATAAAGACATAGCTCTTCTTGGTTTTAACATTCTCTTGTTAAAAAAAAAAAAAAAAAAAAAACACTTGTACACCAAATGACTCCAAAGAGTGATTTCAGGCAAAGTGGTGTTTCTCTAAGAGAACATGCTCTAACTCTGAAAATTCATGTTTAGTTAAAAGCATTACTTATATGTGACTTTTCTCAAGGAAGTAACATATATAGCTATTTCCCTTCTGGGTTTTAAAATTCAGCTGTTTTAAAGAAAAATGCCTCCAAAGAGTTATTTTGGACTAAAGTGGTGTTTCTCTAAAAAATACTTCTGTAACTCTAAAAGTTCAATGCTTACTTGAATTATTTGTATATGACTTTCTCAAGAAAGTAACATATATAGAAATCTCACTTTTGTGGGTAACATTCTCTTCTTATGAGAAAACATACTTGAGCTCCTAATGCCCCAAAGAAGCACTTTTGGTTGAAAACTCTGAATCACACTGAAACATCCACTAATTCTGAAAGTTTAACATTTAGTTTAAAGAGTTACTTATATATGACTTTTCTCAAGAAATTAAGTAACATACACAGATATCTCATTTCTGGGTTTTAGCATTTTCTTGACCCATGTACTTCAAATGCATCCAAAGAGGGCTTTTAGTCAAAGGTGATGTCTTGCTAAGAAAACATGCTCTAACTCTGAAAGTTCAATGTTTAATTGAAAGAGTTACTTATCTTTGACCTTTCTCAAGTGTGTAAGTAAAGATATCTCACTTCTGTGTTTTCACATTTAGTTGTTGACAAAAACACATGCACCTCAAATCCTTCCAAAGAGTACTTTCTGATGAAAATGTTGATTCACATTGAAAATATATACTAACTCTGAAAGTTCAATGTTTATCTGAAACCGTTATTTATACGTGACTTTTCTGAAAAAATTAGGTAACATATATAGATATCTCACTTCTCTGTTTTAGCATTCAGTTGTTATAAGGAAGAAAAAAAAAACAACACATGTACTCCAAATTCCTCCAAAGAGTGCTTTTGGGTGATAATGCTGAATCACACAGAAAACATGTATTTACTTTGGAAGTTTAATATATAGTTTAAAGAATTATGTACATGTGACTTTCTCTAGAAAATAATTAACATATACAGAAATCTCACTTCTGGATTTTAGCATTCTCTTGGTATAAAGACAAATCACTTTTACTCAAATCCTCCAAAGAGTGATTTTATACAAAAGTGGTGCTTCTCTAGATAAAATTTCTCTAACACAGAAAGTTCAATGCTTAGTTGAAAGAGTTACATATAGGTGACTTATCTCAAGAAAGTAACATATGCAGAAATCTCACTTTTGTGCTGTGTTTTAATGTTCTCTTCTTATGAGAAAATACACTTGTGCCCCAAATGCCTCCAAAAGGTGATTTTGTGTGTAGAGGCTGAATCACACTGAAAACCTGCACTATCTCTTAATGTTCAATGTTTAGTTGAAAAAGTTCAATGTTTAGTTGAAAGAGTTACTTGTGTGACTTTTCTCAAGAAAGTAACATATACAGATATCTACCTTATGTATTTTAACATTCTCTTGTTATTAGGAAAAAACACATGTACTCCAAATGCCTCCACAGAGTTCTTTTGGGTGACAGTGGTTTTTCTCTAAGAAAACATTATCTAACTCTGAATTTATTTTATTTATACAAGATTTATTTTATTAGTACAAGAACTGGGGTACAGGCCAGATGTGTGGGTACAGGCCAGAGACAGAGTGGGGAACAGAACAGGCAGACTGACAAAATACACTACTGAGGGGAGCAGCGGGCGAGACAGGAGAGGTCTACTTACCATGTGGGTGGCTTTGAGGCCAGCGGGGATCGAACCAGCACTGCAGAGGCTGGGCACAGCTTCACAGCACTGTGCTCAACCGCCTGCACCACCAGGGAGGTCCTTTAACTCTGAAATTTCAGTGTTTAGTTGAACACATATAGAAATCTCACTTTTGTGTTTTAAAATTCCTTTCTTACAGGAAAACACACTTGTGCTCCAAATTCCTCCAAAGAGTGTTTTTGTGTGAATATGCTGAATCACACTGAATACCTGCACTATCTTTTTTGTAATGTTTATTTGAAAGAGTTACTTACATGTGACTTTTCTCAAGAAAGTAAGTGACATATAAAGATATCTCATTCTGTGTTTTAACATTCTTTTGTTGTACCGAAAAAACATGCCTACTTAAATGCTTCCAAAGAGTGCTTTTATGCAAAATATGTCTCTCTTAGAAAACATGCTGTAACTCTGAAAGTTCAATGTATACTTTGGCAATAGGTACACTAGAAAGATCCAGACTTTTATGAAACACTGGCTAGATCTATAGAAGACCTGAGTTGAATCAGTGACAGCAGTGGGACTGGACCAAACCTACTTGCTTTCTGTTCTCTATACTTTACTTTTTCTCCATTCTGTGCAAGTAGATTTGAGGAACTGACAGTGGTAGTATGCTGTCTATGTGAGGAATTAGAGCAAATATCTAGAATTGGGTCTTGGATAATTTAGGAAAAAAGTATTTTATGGATATTTGCATGTTTAGTCAGACAATTCAGTATCACTCAGTAACTATAAAAGAGAATTGGATGTGGAGTAATCTGGAAAGCTTACTTTTAAGAGTCCTTTTCCTAAGCCATTTGGGATGGCATCTGAAGCAGCATGGGTTATTTGCTGTGGTTTAGCTCCCCAAGATGGTTTTAGAACTATTAGTGTGCAGACTCGTGGGTACTTCAGGACCCACAAACTTGCAAGCTCTAAATAGTTTCTACCATCCATCACATAAAGACAAAACATACTCTTAGTGTGAAAGATCGTATTTTAATAAGATAATAATATAGTGTATATATAGAGAAAAGCAAAGAAAGATTAATAGTTTTCCAATAAAATACCCAAAGTTACCCATCACCTTGTTGGTAAATGCCCACCCAATCAAGGTTGACACAATGTGGGGTCCCGAGAACTGAAATGTTTCCAGGCATCTAAGGCAATGTGGAAAGGTGCAGAAGGGGGCAGGCAACCTGGGACAAAAGAAACAAAATAAAACTACAAATCAACATAATAGTTGTCACTTTTGGTCTTTCTATCAGATACTCACCATGTTGCTTCCATATATCTCTATATGGCTCCTTTCATGTCCCTAAAGTCCCTGTTGCATTTCCAAAGCTGAGAAGGAAGCAACCCTTCTTCACATGGCTTTGCTCCAAGCGCCTTCTCTTATGTCACCTCTAGACTTTCTGAGTCTCCTTGCTGCTCAGATCCATTCTTTCTTAGGTGGGGCAAGAATTTAGAATGTCCACTTTTATGCAATTACACTATTACAGGACAAGGATTTCTATTATTTCCATATATGCTGGCATGAGGTGAAGGTTTTTGCCACTTCAGACTCCTAATACTTTTTCCCTTACAAAAATTTAATGAAAACCAAGTGATCTTCACTTTAGAAAAAAATGTGACTCAAAAATAATTTTGTCTTTATTATTGGTTGCTTACCTGAGAAAGTAATTTTCTTTCTTTCTTATTTGTCTCTTAAAACTTTTGAGATTCCACCAGGATGCTTATTGATTGGTAGATCAAAAATCATAAATTGTTTATTGAGCCTGTAAAATACTTAGAGCTCTTTTAAAAATCTAGGTTTCCTATTAAAATTAATTTTGTAAACGAGAATTTGGTGAGGAGATGTGACCTTTTGTGAGCTGAACTCCAAACTTCAGATTTCTGATTATGTTCTATGAACAGGAAAACTGCCTAATAAGATCTTAAACTAGTGTCTCTCTTGTCCTCCTCACCAACAAGGTATTATTTTGTCTTTCTTAGAAATGGGCTGAGTCTCAGTGAGGATAAGCAGAAACAAGCGTGTTGAGAAGCAATCTGAATTTTCTGTGCTTATCTCAAAAATGGTTGCAGACTTGGACCTTAGAATTTTTTTTTTTTGCATGGAAGAACTGGAGTGTAGGCCAGAGATGTGGGGCATGGGACGTGAGAGACAGAGTGGGGAGCATAACAAATGGGTTTACTAAAATACACTGCTAACTCCGAGTGAGCCAAAAATGGTCTGCTGTGCCATATATGGGTTAGCTCCTTGGCTCAGGATCAAACTCAGGCCTGAGTGCTGGTAACGCTGAGAATTTAACCCCCAGGTCACCATGTAGGCCTGTATAATAGTGAATGGTTAAAATGGGACACTTGTTCTAGAATTTAAGGATTTTAGATTCCATCATATTGGACACTGAAAGGTCCATGCAGGAGGCCAGAATGCAGAAGCCAATAGGAAGCGCACCTGGGGGGCAGGAATGTGGATACCTGCCTGGAGGATTCAGGCGGTGAGCCTCCCCCCACACCCTACGAGTCTCTTCTCAGACAAAGAACCTCTACCTGCCCCATGAAACTCCCCCCGCCCAACAAACTTTTTCCCGCCGTATGAACCCAACTTCCCCCCTGACCCCTCCTTACCCTATAAAACCCTGCTTCCCCCTAACAACGTGCAGGGCTTCACTGACCCCCACCTTGGGTGTGTGAGGTCCACCCGGGGCGCAATAAACTTTCCCTCCCTTTGAGAAATTTAGCCTGGCTCTCCTTTTCTTTACCATGTCAAACCTTTCATCTTGGTGCCGAAACCCAGGAAGGCTGTGTCCCCTGGAGCCGGGGCCGCCTTCTTGTCCCTGGGACCTCTCCTCTCCATTGCAGACATCTCACAACCACCACCCGCCTTAATCCTTGGGGTAAGTCACTGCCTGACCCTCCTTCCTGGGAGGCCCTCGCCTCTGGCTATTTGGCTCCTCTCCTGACCCCTTACCTTGGTTGGCTGTTCCGTAAACACGTCAGCCAACTCCCGTTACACCTAGACCCGGGATCTGGGGACGCCCATCTAGACTAGGTGCCCGAATCCTAGGCACAACCGAGCGGTGGAGACGTCCCCCTCGCTTGTCTGCCTCTGTTCCGAAGGCCAGGACCAAATTGGGAGACGCCGCGATTCGGGGCCTGTACCCCCAATGGCCAGTTCAGGTTCGTGGGATGCTGCATCCTGACTCTGTGCCCCCGTTAGTTGGGAAAGGAGCCAACTTAGTCATGGGGTCCGCAAATTCCAAGCCAAGCCCGGCCACACTACTGGGATGCCTTCTCTCAAACCTCGGTCCGTTAGGACTAAGGCCACATAACGCCCTAAGTGTCTTGTCTAACGCCCTAAGAGTCTCGTCTTTTACTGCAACACTGCATAGCCTCAGTATCAATTGAACAATGGCTACCACTGGCTCAAACATGGCACTTTTGACTTCTCGGTCCTTACAGACCTAAACAATTCTGTCACCGCAATGGAAAATGGTCAGAGATCCTTAGGGCCAGGCTGTCTTTCTCTTGCGCTCTGCCCCTTCCCTCCCTCCTGAAAACCTGCCATACTTTCTAAGTCTCGAGACTCCTCTCACTCTTCGCCCTCTCCAGACCCCTCTTCAAAATTCTCTAATCCTCTAAATTCTCAGTCTTCACCTCCTCCAGCTCCCCAATCCAGGCCCTCCCTCCCCTTTCTTTTCACCTCCTAGCTGCCACACCTTCTCTCTGCTGATCCTCTTCTCCCTCCCCGCAGGGAAGTGGGTGAGAACTGAAAGAGAAATTAGAGTCCATGTTCCTTTCTCTGTCTGATCTCTCCCAACTTGAAAAGCGTCTTGGCTCTTTCACAAACGATCCCACTACCTACACCAAAAAATTTCATTATCTTACCCAAGCCTATGACCTTACATGTCATAATTACGTGTTATCTTCTCTTCCACCCTGACCGCTAACCTGTCCCCTAGCTGGTCTCCAACTGGCAGCACCTAAACCTATAAACTTTCATGTTCTGAAAAATTACCCAGTCTTCCTCAAAAAACCCTCCTGACTTCCAAAGGCTGAGGACAGTCCTCAAACCCCTATCCGGGATCTACTGAACATGGCCTTTACAGTATTTAACAACCGGGAGGAACGGGACAGTGCAGAGAGAGAACTCCATAGTCGCCAGAAGTCTGAGCTTCAAGCTCAGGCCCTAGTAGCTGCCTTGAGACCACCAGACCCTGCTCCTCCAATGACCGCAGACCAACAGAGGTCGACAATGGGCCCCATGGGCCCCAACCCACCGCCACCGGGATCCTGCTTCAAATGTGGCCAAGAAGGCCACTGGTCCAGACAATGCCCCGACACCCACCCTCCAGGACCATGCCTCATCTGAAACGTCCAGGGTCACTGGAAAAGTGACTGTCCCTCCACGCCTGGCTGTGGTGGGCCAGTCCTTCCAGTCCCTGCAACTCTTGCCACCAGCGGTCTTGGGTTTGGCGGCTGAGGACTGAAGAGGCCTGGACTCATCAACTCCGATAAACTTTGAGGAGCCCAGGGTAACGGTCAAGGTAGCAGGTGAGTCCATCTCCTTTCTAGTTGACAAGGGGCTACCTTCTCTGTCCTCCCCTCTTATTCCGGTCAAGTTTAACCTTCTCAGGCCTTGATTACGGGTGTTGACGGCCTTCCTTCTCAGCTCAGGACCACTGGTCCGCTCTTTCCTAGTCACGCCTTCTTTCCCCACACCACTCCTGGGTCACGATCTTCTGACCAAACTCAGGGCTAATCTCTCATGGTTCCAACACCCTAGCGCTGCTCTCATCCTCCCACGGCTCCAAACATCTCCTAATCCTTCTCAGGACTACCCACTGTCTCCTTCCACTGTCAATCCCATGTTCTGGAATATCTCTATCCTGATTGTTGCCACCCATCGTACCCCAGTCCTCATTCACCTTAAAGGATCCCTCTTCTTTTCCCTCTCACCCCCAGTTTCTAATTTCCCTCACTCACCGTCAGGGTCTCAAACCCATCAGCCAACGACTCCTGGGAAAGGAACTCCTTACTCCTATCAACTCGCCCTGTAATACTCCCATTCTCTCCATTAAAAAGCCTGATGGTTCTTATCCCCTAGTTCAAGACCTTTGCCTCATTAACGAAGTGGTGGTGCCTATCCATCCTGTAGTGCCAAACCCCTACACACTTCTGCCTCATATACCATCTTCTACTACACACTTCTCTGTGCTTGACCTCAAAAATGCCTTTTTTTACCATCCCTCTGGATCCTCAATGTTACTTACTATTTGCTTTTACTTGGGAAAAATCCGGACACACACCTCCCAGCAACTGGCCTGGACAGTCCTGCCTCAGGGTTTCCGGGACAGCTCTCATCTGTTTGGTCAGGCATTAGCCATCTCTCGGCATGTCATACTCCACCCAGCACTCTCCTCCAGTGTGTTGCTGACCTCCTCTTCTGCAGTCCTTCTCTGCCACCATCTCAGCAACACACTGCACAACTCCTCACCTTCCTATGCTCTAAAAGATACTGTGTCTCCCCATCCAAAGCCCAACTTTCAGCTTCCACAGCTGTCTATCTGGGTCTTACACTAACTCCTTCCTCCAAACAGCTGACGGTGGACCACAAACAGGCCATTCGGGACCTTCCCTCCCCTGAGTCGGCAAAACAAATCCTTTCTTTCCTAGGTTTGGTTAGATTCTTCCGTCATTGGATCCCTAATTTTTGCTTTCCCAGGCAAGCCACTGCACGACACAGCAAAAGCCTCCTAAAAAACCTCTCCAATCCCCCAGAAAGTACACAGGGTCACACATATCCTTCTTCAGGCACCTGTCCTTACCCTTCCTGATCCAGAAAAGCCTTTGCTCCTGTTCACAGCCGAACGTCTGGGTATGGCGGCAGGTGTCCTTTCCTAGCCTCTCGGACCAGCACTGCGTCCTATCACTTATCTCTCCAAGCAGATGGATCCCACTGTCAGGGGCTGGCAACCCTGCCTTAGAACCCTGGCTGCGACAGGTCTACTCACCCAAAAATCCCTCAAACTTGCTCTAAAAAGACCCACCCAAGTACATTCCCCGCACCGCCTTCAGGACCTCCTGTCTCGCCACTCGCTCTCCACTCTTACTACTTCCTGCTTACAAAATTTCCATATAATTTTTATCTAAAACCCTTTAGTGAGTCTCACTCAGTCTAATTCTCTCAACCCAGCCACTCTCCTGCCTGTCTCTGGCCACCTTCTGCCACTCATTTGTGTCCTAAAATCCGGAACGAAATGCAAACCTCCAGACTGACTCTCCTTTGTCAGATGCCTCCTGTGTTTGTAGACTGGCAGCTCTTGAGAATATGCGCGCGTTCAGCGGAGGGCTGCCTAGGCCACTGTTACCATCGATCAGGTAATCGACACAGGAAAACTGCCCGGAAGAACCACCTCCCAAAAAACAAAACTCATAGCACTTAACCAGGGCCCTCACCCTCAGCAAACATAAGAAAGTCAACATCTATACGGATTCAACATATGCCTTCCTTATTGCTCACAGTCATGCTGCTATTTGGCAGGAAAGGGGGTTCCTTTCTACCAAGGGGACCCCCATCATGAACGCTAAACTTATCCTTAAGCTTTTAATAGCCTTGCAGCTTCCAACTGAAGTCGCCATTATCCACTGTAAAGGACACCAAATGACAATTCTTATGTTACCACAGGGAATAACAAGGCCGATGCAAGGACTTTCACTCTCACAACTGACTCTGCTGCAGACCTTTCCCCTATTCTCTATCAGTCCCCTCCATCACTCCGACTTAGGAGCCTAATGAACGCCAATTCCTGAGTCTGCTCTTCTTCCACCCCTCCTTGAGTGCAAAAGTCTGACAAATATGTTCCCGTCATCAAACCTGTGCTCGCGTGTGTCACCTCAAGGGGGAGTTCGCCCACCTTCTTTTGCAGCTCACCGACTGCGTGGACACCTACCCAGACAAGATTGACTTCTCCCTACTCAGGCAACTGTTCCGGGAACACGCAGACCGGTATTTACCCAGTCCTGCCTCTGATCTCGACCTGCTCAACCAATATTCCCTATCACTGCATCCAGGAGACCAAGTCCTGCTCAAATCACTTCAGCCAAAGCACTGCAGCCTCGGTGGACCGGCCCACACACAGTTATTCTCACCATGCCTACAGCGGTAAAACTTCTGGGACACCCCTCCTGGCACCATCTATCATGGGTCAAACGTGCCCCCGAAGACAAACAGTATGTATGTCATAACCTGGGTCCTACTAGGATGTGCATTTCTTGTCAAACTCTCCCCTAGCTCAGTGTCCTGCGTATGGAAATTCAAAGTTATGGAGACCTTTGTCTCAGGATCCACTGAGACCACCCACTAGGTGGGTACTGTGGAGAGTGCCCACAGGCTGGATGCACAGCACCTATTACTCTCACCCTAACTCTTTCATCGATTAATAACCCTATGAACACCTTGTTTTGCTTCTTTACCATCAAACCTTAGATCACTGCAAAAATACCTATAGAGAATGTGGGGGGTGCCCTTACCAGTCATGCACAGTGCACCTTCCAGACAAAGGACAAATGTTCTCTCTGGTCCGTCATAATACGGACTTCAGTATAAATCAAGTTAGCTATGCTATTTCAGATCCTTGGGACCAACATTGGGTACAGGGAGTCCAAGCCGCAGTGTGCACTGGCTGGCATTCCTATCCAGTGGCAACACTGTCCATCTCAAGGGAATATGTCCCGACACAAAATGCCACAGTCCAAGTCTCCCAGGATATCCTCCATTCAGAAAAAATCCTATAAAATTAGTTAACATCATCAGAAAAAACTAAGACACCCTCAATTTGAATTCATATAATCCAAAATACTATAGCCTTCCTAAATGACTCCCTTGGGACTAATACCTCCTCTTGTTTCCTTTGCGCTTCCCTGCAGAGACCCCTACTGGTGGCAGTTCCAATGAATCTCAATACCACTACCACCAAAATAACGGATGCTGCTTGCTGCTTGCCAGTCCCCCATGGGACTCCAATCACAGCTACCCTTGCTATCAAACTGATGCCCTTGTCAGCTTTCATTCCTGTACTTCTAACATTTCGGTTACTTCTGTGCTCCGAAAAACAGCAAAGGAAAATTTTTTTCTTGGTGCAATGGCTCTCTCTCGGTGTATTAATTCTGCTACTCCAGGCCCATGTATCCAAATCCTCGTGGTCCCACAGTAAACTCTGTATGGACGGTCTGAGCTAGGTTGGTTATTCTCACCACATCGGACTATGTGTGCGGCCTTTCTTCCAATCATGGTTGGAATCAGCCTGGCATCATCCATAGCAGCTGCAAGTATGGCAAGTGGGGCCCTGGGACACAGTCTGATTTCTGCCCAGAAATTTCATGAAAGAATAGATAACTCCTTAGAAAAAACCTATGTGTCTTTAGCATCATTACAAAGACAGCTCACCTCCCTGGCACAGGTCACTCTCCCAAACCAGCGGGCTCTGGACTTGTTAACAGCTAATGAAGGGGGTACCTGCCTGTTTCTCAGGGAAGAATGTTGTTACTATATCAATGAATCGAGGATTGTAGAACAAAATGTAGAAGCCTTAATAAAACTACGCAAAGACATAGACTGGGAAACCTTGGGCTCCAACTCTCCACTGACAAGGTTTCAAAATCATATAGTGTCATGGCTCCTCCCACTCTGGGGGCCAATACTAATGATAACCTTATTTTTTCTTTTCGCTCCTTGCCTCCTAAAATTCATACAGGCTCGCATTTGGAAAATGTCTCGTACCACCTTTAACCAACTCCTTCTCCACCCATATTCTAGCATCCCTGCAGAAGACCCTCATAACCAGGCCTGAGCCACCCCCTTGATCTTCACCCCTTTCAGCAGGAAGTAGCCAAAAAGAAAACCTTAGCCCATTTTCCTATCAACAAAAGGCTGGTATGAAAGGTTCATGCAGGAGGCCAGAATGCAGAAGCCAAACAGGAAGCCACCTGGGGGGCAGGAATGCAGATACCTGCCTGGAGTATTCAGGCAGTGAGACTCCCCCCACACCCTAGAAGTCTCTTCTCAGACAAAGAAACTCTACCTGCCCCATGAAACTCCCCCTGCCCAACAAACTTCCCCCCCCCCCCATACAAACCCAACTTCCCCCCTGAAGCTTTCTTACCCTATAAAACCCTGCTTCCCCCTAACAACTTGAGGGCCTTAACTGACCCCCACCTTGGGTATGTGAGGTCTTCCCGGGGAGCAATAAACTTTCCCTCCCTTTGAGAAATTTAGCCTGGCTCCCCTTTTCTTTACCGTGCCAACATTTCAGACACTACTTGATTTAAAAGCATATTAGCGAACTTAGTTATATCAAACTTAAAACTCTAAGTTATTTGACGAAAAAGCTATCTTTGCTTGAAAATGGGTACAGCTCTGGTGAAACTGTCCAGTCATTAAAAATGCCTACTAGGAAGCACAAATAAATAGGATCATAAATGAAAGAGGAGAAATCACAATGGACACAGCAGAAATCAAAAGAATAATCAGTAACTATTATGAACAGTTATATGGAAACAAGTTCAACAATCTAGAGGAGATGGACAAATTCCTACAACTCTACGATCACCCAAAACTAGATAAAGAAGAAATAGAACACCTAAACAGACCTATTACAATTAGCGAAATTGAAATGGTAATCAAAAACCTCCCCAAAAACAAAAACCCAGGACCTGATGGATTTACAAATGAATTCTACCAAACATTCAGAGACAAATTAGTGCCTATCCTTCACAAACTCTTTCAAAAAATTGAGAAGGAAGGGACAATACCAAACACATTCTATGAAGCCAACATTACACTAATACCAAAACCAAAAAAGGACAACACAAAAAAGGAAAACTACAGGCCAATCTCCCTAATGAACACTGATGCAAAAATACTCAATAAACTTTTAGCTATCAGAATCCAACAATGTATCCATAAGATAATTCACCACGACCAAGTAGGATTCATTCCAGGGACACAAGGATGGTTCAACATCCAAAAATCAATCAACGTCATCCAACACATCAACAAAAAGAAATATAAAAACCATATTATAATATCAATAGATGCTGAAAAAGCTTTCGACAAAGTGAAACACCCATTCATGATAAAAGACCTTGAAATTCTTGGGATACAAGGAACATACCTCAACATCATAAAGGCCATCTATGACAAGCCAACAGCCAGTATCAATCTCAATGGTGAAAAGCTGAAAGCAATTCCATTAAAATCGGGAACAAGACAAGGATGTTCACTCTCACCACTGCTTTTCAATATAATACTGGAAGTCCTAGCCAGAGCAATAAGACAAGAGAAAGACATCCAAGGAATCCAAATAGGAAAAGAAGAAGTCAAACTATCACTATTTGCAGATGATATGATAATATACATAGAGAATCCCAAAAACTCCACAAAAAAACTAATTCAACTCATCAATCTATTCAGTAAAGTGGCAGGATACAAAATCAACACGCAAAAGTCAGTAGTCTTCCTATACACAAACAATAAATCTGAAGAAGAAGAAATTAAAAAAAAATCCCTTTTATTATTGAAACAAAAAATAAATCAAATATTTGGGAATAAATCTAACAAAAGAGGTAAAGGACCTATACAAAGAAAACTATAAAACACTGTTAATAGAAATAGAAGAAGACACAAAGAAATGGAAAGACATCCCCTGCTCATGGATTGGAAGAATAAACATTATTAAAATGGCCATCCTACCAAAAGCAATATACAGATTCAATGCTATTCCAATAAAAACTTCAATGTCATTCTTCAAAGAAATAGAACAATTATTGATGAAATTCATATGGAATCACCAAAAACCCTGAATAGCCAAAGCTCTCCTGAAAAAAAAAAGAAGGGAATGGAGGCATCATACTCCCAGACCTCAAACTACACTAAAAAGCCATAATCATCAAAACTGCATGGTATTTGAACCAGAACAGACATACAGACCAATGGAATCGAAGAGAAATAAACCCACAGATCTATGGCCAAATAACCTTTGACAAAGGAGCAAAGAATATGCACTGGAACAAAGAAAGTTTGTTCAATAAATGGTGCTGGGAAAACTGGGTCGCTACATGAAAATAATGAAGCTTGAACACTACTTCACACCATGCACAAAAAACAACTCAAAATGGATTAAAGACTGGACATAAGACCTGAAACCATAAAATACATAGAAGGAAATATAGGCGAAACACTATGTGATTTGCATATCAAAGACATCTTTACAGACACATCACCCAAAGCAGTGATAGTGAAGGCAAAGATAAACTGCTGGAACTACATCAAATTAAAGAGCTTCTGCACAGCAAAAGACACAATAACAAAAACAAAGAGAAACCCCACCAACTGGGAGAACATTTTTGTACACAACACTAATGATAAAGGACTGATCACAAAAATCTGCAAAGAGCTGATCAGACTCAGCAAAAACAAAGAAAATAATCCAGTCAAAAAATGGGCAGAAGAGCTAAAAAGAAACTTCTCTGAAGGAGAAATGCAAATGGCCAACAGGCATATGAAAAAATGTTCAGCATCACTTGTCATCAGGGAAATGCAAATCAAAACTACCATGAGATACCATCTTACACCAGTGAGAATGGCACATATTAAAAAAACTAGCAACAACAAATGTTGGCGAGGTTGTGGAGAAAAAGGAACTCTTCTACACTGTTGGTGGGAGTGCAAACTGGTCCAACCACTATGGAGAGCTGTGTGGAGATTTCTGGACCTACTAAACATAGAGGTTCCATATGATCCAGCAATTCCACTCCTAGGTATTTACCCAAAGGACACAGAAACATCAATTCCAAAGAACACCTGCACCCCTATATTTATAGCAGCACTATTTACAATAGCTAAGCTTTGGAAACAGCCCAAATGCCCAAAAATAGATGACTGGATCAAGAAGATGTGGTACATATATACCATGGAATATTACTCAGCATTGAAAAAAGATAAACACATGCAATTTGCAGCAACATGGATGGCGCTGGAAGGGATCATGCTCAGCGAAATAAGCCAAAAAGAAAAAGAAAAATACCGGATGGTCTCACTCATAGCAGGAATCTAGAAAACTTAAATAAGGCACCAGGAAAATGAATAACTGTAAGAAAGTGAAAATCAAAATCAACAAAAAACAATGAAACAGAGACACTTTTTTGGGGGGTGGGGGGCAGGAGGGGAGGGATTGGGGTCAGAATGAGGGGCTTGCAATTGTATGGGGGAATATAAATATAAAATTTATTATTTATAAAAAAAATATCTTCTAGGAATTTAAGGGATAATGTGGCTTCAAGAAACTGATAGCCAATTTTCTGCTGCAGCTTCTTTACAACCTAAGGGCCATTCTTAGAAATACACATATAAGGAATTTTTTTCTTATCTCAAGGAGTTTATAGAAAGGAACTATTTAATATATGAATTAATAAATATTCTCAGAATCTTCAGAAATATTGATAAAATAGCTATTTATATATATATATATATATATATATATACACTAGTACACTTTGTGTCTATGTGTGCTTTTGTGTCTCTTGCCTCAAGAGGGTTAATATTTAATGATTAATTATAAATGATACATATAAATTCCAATACAAAAACAAACTCAAATTTTGAGAATGTGAACTAGAGTTTTTGGAAAATAAAAATGAATTCAAAATTAATTCTTTGATTTCAACAGAGGAATGGACACAAATAACTGAATAAACTATTGAATGGACCACAAAACGATGAACAAATAGGGATTAACAGACTTCCACTCATCAATGATCACCATAATATTAACAGATTAAACCCACCAATTGAATACAGGGTAACATGTTGGATTAGAAAATAGAATAACAGGGACATTATCAACATGGCAGCGAGGATATGCTGCGAGTAAGACCTCCCATAAAAAAAAAAAAAGTCAATAGGGAGGGGAAGAGGCAGGTCCCTGCGAGACCTGGGACAAAGAAGATAAACAGGTGACTCTGGTAAACTGCCCAAAGAAAAAAATTGCCATGAAAGAGGACTAGAAGGGAGGAAAGCTCAGAACCCTGCTACCCTCCCCCACCCACAAAGTCGGCACTCTCCGACCAACAGAAAGGAGGAAAAAAAAAAAAAAAAAAAAAAAACCTAAAACAAACAACAAGAACAAACTATGCATCAAGCGGGACTGTGAGTGGAAAGGAACTATTTCAGCCACCACACCCTGTGAACTGGAACTGAGGAGAACAGTGCAGGATTCTCCACGGAGGTGAGCGAATGGCTCCAGGCACCATTGGAGAAAAATAGAGACTCCCAGGAGACCTACAAACAGCCGCAGTAGAGCCGGTAAGCTTGTGTGGAAAAGCAGCGAGCTTGAAAAGCAAACGCGGATCGGGGCTGCCCAGGTCCCTGCAACTGCGACCGAGGCTTGTGGGGACACACGCGGGGGCCCTCATTGAGGTGAATGTCCCTCACTGAGTAATCAGAAACCAGGCACCCAGACAAGGGAGCAGGGTGCAATAGGCGCCATTTCTGTGGGCACTGAACTGGGCTACAGCCTGCGTCCTGGACCTGAGGGATTTAGGAACTGAGACTTGGGGCACGAAATTCGGGGCGTGGGATCCCCACGACAGTGAGGCACAAGGCAGACACAGCACCACCACGCCATTGAGGCTCTCCATACCACTTCCACTCTGTTTCCTCTGACCAAGGGGTTAAAAACCGTTCCGGAAGGACACTAGGACAGATCTCTTGCGCCACCAAGTGATCAGAAAAAATATCACCAACACTGTATAGTTGGAAACCAGGGATCACAAAACCACCCTCGGGCGCTGAGAGAGGGTGGGCCACTCAAATGGGGGTAAGTAGGGAAATAAGGCGTGGAACAAGACTGGACATGCAGGGTAGTGTGTACCCGCATGGCCATTTTAGAATAGGGACATTTCTTTATAGAGACTGCTTTAAAAATGCAGAAGGCTACCTGCAGAGACAGAGGTGAGCTGGGAAGTTTGCCCATACCAGGACCCTTTTGGCCAGCAGTCCCAGTTCAGAGGAGGAGCACCACCCAAGGCCAGGACACACCGGGCACACAGGGGACTGCGTCCTCGCATTGCCATCTTAGAACAGGGATCTTCCTTCAATAAAGACTGCTTGAGGAAACCAGCAGAAGGCTCCCGGAGGAGCCAGTGGTGAGCTGGGAAGTTCGCCCATGCTGGGCCATTTCTGACCAGCAATCTGAGCCCAGAGGGGGAACGGGCACCCACGGCTGGGGCAGACCGGGTGTGCAGAAGAGTGTGCCTGAGACCGGGCACACAGGGAGTGCGTCCAACATCGCCATTTTAGAATAGGGACATTTCTTCAGTAAAGACTGCCTGAAACCAGAAGAAGGCTCCCTGAGGAGCCAGAGCTGAGCTGGGAAGTTTGCCCATGCCAGGCCACTTCTGGCCTGCAGTCAGAGCCAAGAGGGGGAGCGGGAACCCACTGCCGGGGCAGATCAGGTGTGCAGGGGAGTGTGTCCCTGCATCGGCATTTTAGAAAAGAGACTTTCTTCAGTAAAGACTGCTTAAAACTGACAGATGGCTCCTGGAGGAGCCAGAGGGGAGCGGATAAGTTCACCCAAGATGCCGGCCAGTCCCAGCAACACAGTGTCCCAATGCATACGGCAAATTGGAAAGCAGACAGTAGGGAGTAGAAGAACCACATGAGGGAGTAGAAGAACCACACACGACCTAGCAAATCCTCAGGAAAAAGGCACACCACAAAAAAAACCACCGGCCAGATTGCAACAAATGTAACTTGGAAGAAATTCTGAGCCTTCCAGAAGGAGAATTTAAAATCACCATGATTAAAAAAATGACAGAAGTCATAAAGGAAAATAATGATAAGGGAAAAATAATGAACGATCAGACTAATGAAACTGAATCCCTAAAGAGGGACGTAAAAGAAATGTAGGAGATCAAAGAATTAATGGAGGCACTAAAGAACTCTGGGAAAAGCAATGAAAGCAGAATAGATGAAATGGAAGAACGAATAAGTACTCTTGAAGACACAGAAATAAAAAGAACCGAAACCGAAAAGGAAAGAGAAGTAAGAAGGAAAAAGACCGAAGAAAGACTTTGGGAACTATCTGACTCCATGAGGAAAGGAAATATAAGAGTTATAGGAATCCCAGAAGGAGAGGAGAGAGATGTAGGAACTGAGAAAATATTCAAGGAGATAATTGAAGAGAACTTCCCAAATGTGAAGAAGGAGCTGAAAATTGATATACAAGAAGCAAGAAGAACACCAAACTTCCACGACGAAAGGAATAATACAGCAAGACACATACTAGTAAAGCTCCCAAGAATCCAGGACAAGGAAAAAATAATGAAACTGACAAGAGGGAAGAAACAGATAACATTCAAAGGAAAACCAATCAGGCTGACATCAGACTTCTCTGAAGAAACACTACGGGCAAGGAGAGAGTGGAGGGACACAGTCAACAGACTCCAAGAAAACAGATGCCAACCAAGAATACTCTATCCCGCAAAGTTCTCCTTCCTCTATGAAGAAAGAATAAGGACCTTCCCAGATAAACAGACATTCTGGAATTTCATTAAGACTAAACCCCCACTCCAAAAAATACTACAAGGAGTCCTAAAGCCAGAATCTCAGAGGGATGAATAACAATGAAAGAAGGCCAAAAAAATTAGTTAAAAGAATAAATAAATAAAATCCAAGGAAAGACAAACACAATGGCAAATACAGATGCTAACATATCAATATTAACTCTAAATGTCAATGGACTAAACTCTTGACTAAAACGACACAGAGTCACAGGCTGGATGAAGAAACAAAACCCAACCTTTTGCTGTCTCCAGGAAACACATTTAGCTACAAAAGATAAAAATAGACTCAAAGTTAAAGGATGGAAAACAATCCTACAAGCAAAGGGAACAAAAAAGAAAACAGGAACAGCTACACTTATATCAAATAAAACAGATTTCAAACTCAAAAAGACAAAAAGAGACCCCAACGGTCACTACATTATGATCAAGGGGAAAATACTTCAAGAAGAATTAACACTCATTAACATATATTCACCCAATGAAGGAGCACCAAAATATATCACACAACTATTGTCATCTCTGAAAACAGACATCAGAGAAAACACATACGTAGTGGAAGACTTCAACACACCACTATCAACTATGGATAGATCAACGAGACAAAAAATAAGTAAAGACACTAAAGCTCTAAATAAGGACCTAAAGCATTTGGGCTTAACAGACATCTATAGAACACTAACCCCCCAAAACAAAAAAAAGGAAACGGAGTACACATTTTTCTCAAGTGCACACCAATCATTCTCCAGGATCAATCAATTACTGGGACACAAGACACACATCAACAGATACACCAAGATGGAAATCATACCAACCATCTTTTCTGACCATGAAGGCATAAAACTAGAAATAAACCATAAAAAGAAGGCAAGGAACTCTCCTACCTCATGGAGATTGAAAACTACACTACTGGAAGACGACTGGACAAAAAGAGATCAAAGAAGAAATTAAAAAATTCTTTGAATTGAATGACAAGGAGGACACCAATATCCTAAATGTATGGGATGCAGCAAAAGCAGTAATAAGAGGAAAATATATAGCAATAGAGGCTCACATCAAGAAACAAGAAAGAACTCAAAGAAACAACCTAATCTCGAAGCTCAAAGATCTAGAGAATGAACAACAAAAAAACCCCAAATCCAGAGGAAGAGAAGAAATAACAAAAACCAAAGCAGAAATAAATGAAATCAAAACTAATAAAACAATCCAAAAGATCAATGAAACCAAGAGGTGATTCTACGAAAAAATCAATAAAATAGACAAACCCCTAGCCAGGCTCACAAAGGAAAAACAGGGAGACAGCATAAATAAACATGATCATAAAGGAAAGAGGAGAAATCACAATGGACACAGCAGAAATCAAAAGAATAATCAGTAACTACTATGTACAGTTATATGGAAAAATGTTCAACAATCTAGAGGAGATGGACAAATTCCTAAAACTCTACAAACACCCAAAGCTAGATAAAGAAGAAAGAGAACACGTAAACAGGCCAATTACAAGCAGCAAAATTGAAATGGTAATCAAAAACCTCCCCAAAAACAAAAACCCAGGACCTGAAGGATTTACAAATGAATTCTACCAAACATTCAGAGACAAATTAGTGCCTATCCTTCACAAACTCTTTCAAAAAATTGAGAAGGAAGGGACAATACCAAACACATTCTATGAAGCCAACATTACACTAATACCAAAACCAAACAAGGACAACACAAAAAAGGAAAACTACAGGCCAATCTCCCTAATGAACACTGATGCAAAAATCCTCAATAAAATTTTAGCTATCAGAATCCAACAATGTATTCATAAGATAATTCACCACAACTGAGTAGGATTCATGCCAGGGACACAAGGATGGTTCAACATCCAAAAATCAATCAATGTTATCCAGCACATCAACAAAAAGAAATATAAAAACCATATGATAATATCAATAGATGCTGAGAAAGCTTTCGACAAAGTGAAACACCCATTCATGATAAAAGCCCTTGAAATTCTTGGGATAAAAGGAACATATCTCAACATCATAAAGACCATATGTGACAAGCCAACAGCCAGTATCATTCTCAATGGTGAAAAGCTGAAAGCATTTCCATTAAGATCTGGAACAAGACAAGGATGTCCACTCTCACCACTGCTTTTCAATATAATACTGGAAGTCCAAGCTTGAGCAATAAGACAAGAGAAAGACATACAAGGGATGCAAATAGGAAAAGAAGAAGTCAAACTATCACCATTTGCAGATGATATAATAATATACATAAAGAACCCCAAAAACTCCACAGAAAAATGAATTCAACTAATCAATCAGTTCAGTAAAGTGGCAGGATACAAAATCAAAATGCAAAAATCAATAGCCTTCCTAAACATAAACAATAAATCTGAAGAAGAACAAAACCAAAAAAAATCCCTTTTTTATCAAAACAAAAAAAAAATAAAATACCTGGGAATAAATCTCACAAAAGAGGTAAAGGACCTATACAAAGAAAATTATAAAACACTGTTTAGAGAAATAGAAGAAGACACAAAGAAATGGAAAGACATCCCCTGCTCATGGATTGGAAGAATAAACATTATTAAAATGGCCATACTACCAAAAGCAATACACAGATTCAATGCTATTCCAATAAAAACTTCAATGTCATTCTTCAAAGAAATAGAACAATTATTGATGAAATTCATATGGAATCACCAAAAACCCTGAATAGCCAAAGCTCTCCTGAAAAAAAAAAAAAAAGAAGGGAATGGAGGCATCACACTCCCAGACTTCAAACTACACTACAAAGTCATAATCATCAAAACTGCATGGTATTTGAACCAGAACAGACATACAGCCCAATGGAATCGAATAGAAATAAACCCACAGATCTATGGCCAAATAACCTTTGACAAAGGAGCAAAGAATATGCACTGGAACAAAGAAAGTTTGTTCAATAAATGGTGCTGGGAAAACTGGGTCGCTACATGAAAATAATGAAGCTTGAACACTACTTCACACCATGCACAAAAAACAACTCAAAATGGATTAAAGAACTAGACATAAGACCTGAAACCATAAAATACATCGAAGAAAATACAGGCAAAACTCTACGTGACATGCACCCCAAAGACATCTTTACAGACACATTACCCAAAGCAGTGATAGTGAAGGCAAAGACAAACTGCTGGAACTACATCAAATTAAAGAACTTCTGCACAGCAAAAGAGACAATAACATAAACAAAGAGAAACCTCACCGACTGGGAGAACATTTTTGCATACAATACTCAAGATAAAGAACTGATCACAAAAATCTACAAAGAGCTGATGAGACTCCACAAAAACAAAGAAAATAATCCAGTCCAAAAATGGGCAGAAGAACTAAAAAGAAACTTCTCTGAATAGGAAATGTATGACCAACAGGCATATGAAAAAATATTCAACATCACTTGTAATGAAGGAAATACAAATCAAAACTACAATGGGATACCATCTCACACCAGTGAGAATGGCACATATTAAAAAATCTAGCAAGAACAAATGTTGGTGAGGCCATGGAGAAAACGGAACTCTCCTGCACTGCTGGTGGGAGTGAAACTGGTCCAACCACTATGGAGAGCTGTGTGGAGATTTCTTGACCTACTAAACATAGAACTTCCATATGATCCAGCAATTCCACTCCTAGCTAATTACTCAAAGGACACAGAAACAGTAATTCTAAAGGGCACCTGCACCCCTATGTTTATAGCAGCACTATTTACAATATTTAAGCTCTGGAAACAACCCAACTGCCCAAAAATAGATGACTGGATCAAGAAGATGTGGTACATATACTCAATGGAATATTACTCAGCAATCAAAAAAGATAAACACATGCAGTTTGAAGTAACATGGATGGGGCTAGAAGGGATCATGTTCACCGAAATAAGTCAGAAAAAGGAAAATACCAGATGGTCTCACTCATAGCAGGAATTTAGAAAACCTATATAAGATACCAGGAAAAAGACTAATCAATACGAAGTAAAAATCAAAATCAACAAGCATCTATAAACCAGAGACACACTATTGGGGTGGTGGAGGGAGGGTTGGGGAAAGGTAGAACTAGAGTCAAAATAAGGGGGTGGGGGTCAATTGTATGTGGAATATAACCAAAATGAAAATGCATACATTGTGCAAAGATGAAAAAAGATGTAAGATCTATATAAAATAAAATATTTATATGAAAAAAGAAAATAGAATAACATTCAGCTGCCTCTAGGAAACACACAAATGAGCATAAATTCAAAGTAAAGGGTTGGAAAAAAAATTATACTAGTAAATGCCCCCCAAAAGAAGATAGGGACAGCCATACTTTTATTAAATAAACTTTAAGCTATAAAAGGTGATGGACAAGGGCCTCCCCTGGTGGCACAGCATTTACGCACCGGGCTGCAAGTCTGCCTGCACCCTCTGCAGTGCCAGTTTGATCCCCAGCCACCCGTGAGGGTTCCACATGGCGCCACAAACCTCTCCTGCCACGCCCACTGTTCCCCTGGGCAGCGTATATCGTCGGTCTGCCTGCTGTGCACCCCGTGCTGGCTCTGGTGGGTTCTCTCACCCTCCCGCGCTCTCACTGTGCCCAGTGCTTATATAAATAAACAAATAAACAAAAAAAAACAAACAAATAAATAAATAAATAAATCTTTAAAAAAATAAAAAATGGAAATACTGGGCCAACCAGCAATCCCACTCTCATGCATCTATCTAAAGAATATGAACACATCAACTCAAAAAAGAACATGTTCTAGAAGCTTATTGCATTATAAAAAAAAAGGTGATAGACACTATATAATGATCAAGGGTACACTTCACTTTTAAAAAATAACACTCATCAATATATACTCACCAAATAAGGGAGCACAAAGATGCACTGGAAAACTATTGTCCTCTCTGAAAGAAGATATGGGGAAAATACACATGAGGTAAGAGACTTCAGCATCCCACTCTCAACAATTGACAGATAAATGAAAAAGGAACATAAGCAAGAGACTTCAACATCCCACTCTCAACAATTGACAGATAAATGAAAAAGGAAAATAAACAAGGTAACAATAGCAGTAAACAAAGATCTAGACCACATGCGCCTAACAAACATCTAAAGGAAAATGCACACACCCCCCATAAAACAAATGCATGTTTTTCTCAAGTTTACATGGATAATTCTCCAGGATGGACCACATACTGGGTCACAAGATGAAAATCGACAAGTAGATGAAGATTGAAATCATACCAAGTATCTTCTCTGACCATAAAGGAATCAAATTAGAAATTAACTATGAAAAGAAGTAAATGCCCCCCCCCATTACATGGTGACGAACAACACAATACTGAAGAACAATGGGTTAATGAGAAAATCAAAGAATACATTAAAAAATACTTTGATATTCAAAGAATTAGAAGAACAACAAATAAACCCAAAATCCATTAGAAGAAAGTAAATAATAAAAATCAAAGGAGAACTAAATGAACTGGATTTTTTTTAAAAAACCCAAAAGATCAATGAAGCCAAAGGTGTTTCCATCAAAAAAAACAAACAAAATAGACAAATGGCTAGAAAGGCTCAGAAAGAAAAAAAAGGTAGAAAATCCAAATAAATAGGATCATAAACTAAGGAGGAGAAACAACAACAAACACAAATATGCAAAAAAGTTCACCAATCTAGAAGAGATGGATAAATTTCTAGAACTATACAATCATCCAAAGCTAGATAAAGAATAAATAGTACACCAAACCATCAATTACAAGCAACAAAATGAAAGAGCAATAAAAACCCTCCTCAAAAACAAAAGCCCAGGACCAGAGGGCTTCACAAATGAATTCTACCAAATGAACTGATGCCTTTCCTACACAGAATCTTTCAAAAAATTGAGAAGGAAAGAGAATACAAAGGAAAAAGAATGAAGAAACACTTTGAGAGCTGACACCATGAGGAAATGAAACATTAAGTTATAGGAACCCCAGAAGGTCAGGAGAGAGACCAAATAACTGAAAAACTATTCATTGATAGTTGTAGAGAACTTCCCAAACATGATGAAGGGGATGAAAATAGACAACATATGTATATGAATCCATGGACATAGGAGTTATTCCACAGCATTGTTGTTGAGATCTGGTGGCTGATTTTCTTTTTGTGGTGTGTCCTTCCCCTGAGGGCTTGCTTGGTTATTTGTATATTTCCTTTACCCTGTTGTTTTTTTTTCCTAATTTGTTCTATGCATTGGGATATTGTGCTGCTGGTACTGGTGGGCATATCTGCAGGTGCTCCTTCTGGGATGTCAGAAACTGATGGTCAGATTGAGTGCAGCACTCTTAAAACAAAACTCCTCTAGGGCAGTGGTACTTTAGCTATTTTGATGGGTGCTGTCCGTGAATCCTTTCCCTCTGTATTTCTTAGATCCAGAGGGGGATCTTGTGTCCAGAGTTCACCTCAATGAACTCACGCCTCAGCTCCAAATCATGGACAGGTGCAAGGCCTGGCTAGGGCACACTTTTCAGCTCACCTCCATCTGCAGAACCTACCATCTTTCAGTTACACAGAGATTTTGTGTGGTCCCCGACCTGCAACTCCCTGTCTTGTAACAATGGCACTGAGGGTACAGTTCCCCAGTGCCTGCATTTGACCTCTCAGTTCTGCGGAGATTTTGTGGAGTCTCCAACCTGCAACTCCCTGCCCTGCAATAATGGCATTGGTAGTGTGCTTTCCCATCAGGATTGCTTTCTTTGTATGTTGAAAGGCAATTGACTTTTGTGCATTGATTTTGTATCCTGCCACTTTGCTGAATTGATTTATTGTTTTAATAAGTTTTTCCATGGCCATCTATGGGGTTCTTTATGTTTATTGTCAGATCGTTTTCAAATAACGTCATTTTTACTTCATCTTTCACAACTTGGATTCCTTGTATTGCTTTCTCTTGCCTAATTGTTCTCATTAAGACTTCTAATACTGTGTTGAATAATAATGGTGAGAGTGGACATCTTATCTTTTACTAGATATTATTGTGTAAGGCTTTCAGATTTTCAAAATTGAAAATGATACTAGCTATGGGTTTGCCATACATAGTTTTTATTATTATATTAAGACATCTTCAATTTAGCCCCTATTTTCAAGAGTTTTTATCATGAATTAATAATCTTATTAAATCCTTTTTCAGCATCTATTGATGTTATCATGCGGTTTTTACTTCCCCTTTGTTGAGGTGGTTAATGTATTGATTGATTTTCAGATATGCGGGCATTAATGTCTTAATATAAATCCTATTTGGTCATGGTATATAATCTTTATAATGCATTATTGGATTCAATGTGCTAAGATTTTATTGATGATTTTTGTGGCTATGTTCATTATAGAAATTGGTCCACACCCTACTAAACATAGAGCTTCCATATGATCCAGCAATTCCACTCCTAGGTATTTACCCAAAGGACACAGAAACATCAATTCCAAAGAGCACCTGCACCCCTATGTTTATAGCAGCACTGTTTACAATAGCTAAGCTTTGGAAACAACCCAAATGCCCAAAAATAGATGACTGGATCAAGAAGATGTGGTACATATATACCATGGAATATTACTCAGCATTGAAAAAAGATAAACACATGCAATTTGCAGCAACATGGATGGCTCTGGAAGGGATCATGGTCAGCGAAATAAGCCAAAAAGAAAAAGAAAAATACCGGATGGTCTCACTCATAGCAGGAATCTAGAAAACTTAAATAAGGGACCAGGAAAATGAATATAAGAAAGTGAAAATCAAAATCAACAAAAAACTATGAACCAGAGACACTTTTTGGGGGGTGGGGGGCGGGAGGGGAAGGATTGGGGTCAGAATGGGGCGTTTGCAATTGTATGGGGGAATATAAAAATAAAATTTAATATTAAAAAAAAAAGAAATTGGTCCACACTTTCTTTTTTTGTGTTGTCTGCTTTTGATTTTGGTGTTACAGTGAAGTTGGCCTCATAAAATGTGTTTGAAGGTATCCTTATTTTCTCACTTTTTGAAAAAGTTTGAGTAGGGTATTAGTTCATCTTCAAAAATTTGGAATAATTCATTTGTGAATCCACCTGGTCCTGAACTTAGATTTGGGGAGACTTTCATTACTGCTTCAATTTCCTTACATGATTGTTTTGTTCAAGTTTTCTATTTCTTCCGTCCTCAGTATGTGATTGTACAGTTCCAGGAATCTGTCCTTACCATCTTTGTTGTTTGGTTTGCATATAAATGCTCATAGTAATATCTTATTTTCCTCTGAATTTCTGCCCTGTCTTTTGTAACTTCTCCAATTTCATTCTTGGTCCTTTTGAGTTTTCTCTTTCTTTTTCATTGTGAACCAACTTTTAGTTACATTGATCTTTATATAGTTTTTTTTTTTAAATTTCTATTTCATTTATTTCTGCTTTAATTTTTATTACTCCCTTTCTTATACTGGTGTTTGGGGTTCTTTTTGTTCTTTATCTAGTTCCTCAAGATGGGAAATTAGCTTGTATCTTTAGTTTCTTTCCTTTATTTTGTCTTGTCTTTGTCTTGTCTTTCTTTCATGTCTTTTGGTATTGCTATGTACTTTCCTCTTGTATTAAGAGGATTCCTGTGATTCATATATTTCCTTTCCTCAGGCTGTCAGATAATTTTTGAAGTGTTTCTACAGGCTCTTTCCAGTATATCTTTATTTTTCTTTCTTGGTTCTTTTCTTATATGAATTTTTGAGATAATGGATTCATTCTTCCATATCTTTTCCTCGATTACCATGGCTTTCTCCACTGTTCCCTAACCTCCTCCACTGATCTTTTTCAATCGTGCAGCTGTTTTTTTCTTTGTTAAAGTTTCAATCTCAATCTTCGGTTTGTTGGCTATTTTTCTCATAGCATTCTTTTTTTTTTCTGCATCTTACATCATTCTGATTTGTTTTTCTGAGTAATTTTTTTATTGTTGAAATCCTTTGACTTTTTAAAAAGATTTATTTATTTTTATACAAGAACTGGGGTACAGGCCAGAGGTGCAGGAGGGTGAGAGGATTCACCAGAAACAGAGCGGGGAACAGGCAGATGACTGAAATAAACTGCTGAGGGGATCAGCGGGCAAGACAGGAGAGTGTCTGCCCACCATGTGGGTTTCTTCCTGGCCAGCCGGGAATCGAACTGGTGCTGCAGAGGCTGTGGACAACTTCACAGCGTGGTGCTCAACACACTGCGCCACTGGGGAGACCCTGACTTTCTTAATTATGGTAATTTTGAATTTTTCATCTGAGAAGAAAAATCCATTTCAGTGCTGTTGGATTCTGGAGATTGATTTTTTTATGTGGTGTTTGTTTCCCTGAGTGCTTGCTTGACCATTTGTATTTTTCTTTCTCCCCATTATTTGTTTTCAGATTTGCTCTGTTATAAATAGGGTCTTATGCTGGGCATATGTCTGCCTCTCCCTGTAATTCTGGGTGCTTACCAGGGTACAATGTAGGTCATCCAGGTAGTTGGGACTATTGGGTGGGACCTCCAGTTCCTCTTACCCATGAGTGAGTCTTCCACATAGGAGTCCAAGCAGCGATGGCCAGTGGTCATCTATTTGGGGGAAGCCACTGCAGGGTTACAATCTGACTCATGTCCTGTATCTCATCATTCTGTGTGGGTGCTGGCAGGGATCTCATGGCAAGTCACTGGGCCTTTATAACTGCAAGTAAGCATTTGTGGGATCCTGTAGTTAGTTGCAAGGCTTCTGCAGGTCTGGGTATGTGCCTTCTCATTTGGTCCTTTTGGACAGTGCTGAGTACTCAGAGAAAATCATGAGACCTCTGCTGGTCTGGGCAGGAGACAGTGGGTTCTCTTGTGGAGGATTGTGATGTGTCTGGGTGCTCTGGCTCCCTCTCTGAGGTGGGGCTGTGGTATCAGTAGTCTAGACAGGGACTGGCTCTGTATCATGGAAGTTTGCAAAACTTCTGCTGAAGTGTCCTAGGAGTTTATTGGGGATTTTTGCATTTGTGTTCATTAGGGAGATTGGTCTGTAATTTTCTTTTGTGTTGTCTTTTTGTTTGGATATTAGCATAATTTTGTCCTCTGAAAAGCATTTGAAAATATTCTTACTTTTTCTACGTTTTAGAAGTGTTTGCAGATGATAAGCATTAATTCATCTTTGGACGTTTGGTAAAATTCACTTTTGAATCCCTATGGTCCTGGAATCATGTTTTTTGGGGAGTTTTCATCATTGTTTCAAGTTCCTTGCTTGTGACTACTCAGGGTTTCTATCTCTTCCCTATTCAATCTTAGATGATTGCATAATTGTTTTTTTAATACAGTTTTTTTTAAGATTTATTTATTGATTGATACAAGGACATGGTACAGGCTAGATGTGGCGGAGGATGAGAGAATTCACCAGAGACTGGGCAGGGAGCAGAACATGCAGACTGACGAAACATACTGCTGAGGGGATCGGTGGGCGAGACAGGAGAGGTCTGCTGCACCATGTGGGATCCTCAACGGCCAGCGGGATCAAACCTGAGCTGCAGAGGCTGCAAACAGCTTCACAGTGCGGCGCTCAACCGCCTGCGCCACTAGGGGAGGCCCATATAATTCTTTTTTTTTTAAGATTTATTTTATTTATACAAGAGCTGGGGTACAGGCCAGATGTGCGGGAGGGTGAGAGGATTCCCCAGAGACAGAGCGAGGAAAAGAACAGGCAGACTGATGAAATACACTGCTGAGGGGAGCAGCGGGCAAGTCAAGAGAAATCTGCTGTGCCATGTGGGTTGCTCCAAGGTCAGCGGGGCTCGAACTGGCACTGCAGAGCCTGCGGACAGCTTCACAGCGCTGTACTCAACTGCCTGCGCCACCAGGGAGGCCCGATTGTATAATTCTATTAATTTGTCCATCTCTTCTAGGTCATTGAATTTGTTAACATGTAGATATTCATAGTAGTCTCTAATTATTCTCTGCATTTTTGCATCATTTATTGTGATCTTTCCTCTTTCTTTTTTTTTAAAAGATTTATTTACTTATACAAGCACTGGGTACCGTCAGAAGCGCGGGAGGGTGAGAGAATTCACCAGAGCCAGAGCAGGGAGCAGAGCAGGAAGAAGGACCGAAGTACACTGCTGAGGGGAGCAGCGGGCAGCAGGAGAGGTCTGCGCGCCATGCAGGATCCTCCTCCAGTGGCCGGGGAGCAGCCGGGGATAGAACTAACGCTGCAGAGGCTGCGGGCAGCTTCGCAACCCAGAGCTCAACCGCTGTGCCACCGGGGAGGCCCTCCTCTTTCATTTTTGATTCTATTTATTTCAGATTTCTCCTTTATTTTCTTGGTGAGCCTTGCTAGATGTTTGTCTATTTTGTTTATTCTTTCAAATAACCGGCTTTTGGTTTCATCTATTTTTTGGAATGTAGCTTTAATTTCTTTTTTTTATTTCTGCTTTGATATTTATTATTTCTTTTCTTCTATTAGCTTTTGAATTTGTTTGTTCTTGTTTTTTCTAATTTCTCAAGTTGAGAGAGAATGTTGTTTATTTGATCTCTTATTTCCTTATTTGGGCCTCTACTGTTATGTATTTCCCTCTTGGTATTGCTTTGGCTGCATCACTCAAGTTTTGGATGGTTGTGTGTTTGTTTTCAACTGTCTTGAGGAATTTTTAAAAATTTCTTCTTTGATTTCCTCATTATCCCACTGGTCTTTAAGTAGTGTGATGCTCAGTCTCCATGTATTAAATGGTTTCCCTGTTTTCTCTTGGTGGTTGATTCCTAGTTTGATGACTTTATGGTCTGAGTAGATTGTTAGTATGATTTCAGCCTTTGTGTAATTAAATTTGTTTTGTTTCCCTGCATATTTTCTGTCTTGTCTCTCTTATTGGGGAGAGTGCAGTGTTGAGGTTTCCAATACTTGTTTTCAAAGTTGATAGTAGTTTCCTAGTATATTTTGGTGCTCCTCCATTTGGTGCATATACATTGATAAGTTTTATGTTTTTTTTTTAATTTTCCATTAGAACGAATTCAACAATATATATTTTTTTAAGATTCATTTATTTATGCATACAAGAGCTGGGGTACAGGCCAGACATGCTGGGGGTGAGAGGACTCACCAGAGACAGAGCGGGGAACAGAACAGGCAGACTGACTGAAACACACTGCTGAGGGGAGCAGCAGGCAAGTCAGGAGAGGTCTGCTACGCCATGTGGGTTGCTCCTTGGCCACCTGGGGATAGAACTCATGATGCAAAGGCTACAGATTGCTTTATAGTGTGGTACTTAACCCTTTGCACCACCAGGGAGGCACCTGTTATGACTTTTTGATGTATCATTCCCTTTATCATTATATAGTGTATTCCTAGTCTCTTGCTACCATTTTTTGAAAAGATTTAGTTATGTATGCATACAAAAACTCAGGTACAGGCAAGAAGTATGGGATGTGAGACGATTCTCCAGATAGAGAGCGGGGAACAGAAAAGGTAGTTAGACTGAAGTACACTGCTGAGGGGAGCAGCGGGTGAGACAGGAGAGGTCTGCTGCGCCATGTGGACCTATCCCTGGCAGGCCAGTGTTCGAACTCTCGCTACAGAGGCTGCAGACAGCTTCACAGCACTGTCTATAACCCCTTGCGCCACCGGAGAGGCCCTCTTGCTACCATTTTTAATTAGAAATCTATTTAGTCTTTACGTATGTCAGTCCCTGCCTTCCTTGGAGTCCCATATGCTTGTGGGATTATTTTCCAACCTGTTACTTCTGATTGCGATAACCTTTTTATATTTCCTGTTTCTTCACCCTTGTCAAGTTCAGATTTCTTTGTCCTTAATTTTTAGAAATTTTACTATTATATAGCTTGCTGGCAGTCTCATTTTATCTAGGTATGCCATGGTTCTTTAGCTTCCTGTATTTGTACATTTGCTCATTTCTTTAGGTTTGGAACTTTTTCTTAATCATTGTCTGTCCCTTCACTTTATCTTCCCTTCTGGCATTCCTTTTATTATTATGTCACATTTTTTTCATGGAGTCAGATTGATTTTGGCTTGTTTCTTCATTTAAAAAAATCCATTTATTTTTTTAAAATAAATTTTATTTTTATATTCCCCATACAATTGCAACCCCCTTATTTTGACCCCAATCCCTCCCCTCCCTGCCCCCCACCACCCATAGAGTGTCTCTGGTTCATAGAGAGTTGTTTGTTGATTTTGATTTTAACTTTCTTATAGTTATTCCTTTTCCTGGTCCCTTATTTAAGTTTTCTAGATTCCTGTTATGAGTGAGACCATCAGGTATTTTTCTTTTTCTTTCTGGCTTACTTCGCTGAGCATGATCCCTTCCAGTGCAATCCATGTTGCTGCAAATTGCATGTGTTTATCTTTTTTGAATGCTGAGTAATATTCCATGGTATATATGTACCACATCTTCTTGATCCAGTCATCAATTTGGGAATTTGGGTTGTTTCCAAAGCTTAGCTATTGTAAACAGTGCTGCTATAAACATAGGGGTGCAGGTGCTCTTTGGAACTGATGTTTCTGTGTCCTTTGGGTAAATACCTAGGAGTGGAATTGCTGGATCCTATGGAAGCTCTATGTTTAGTAGGTCCAGAAATCTCCACATAGCTCTCCATAGTGGTTGGACCAGTTTGCACTCCCGCCAACAGTACAGGAGAGTTCCTTTTTCTCCACATCCTTGCCAACATTTGTTGTTGCTATTTTTTTTTTTAATATGTGCCATTCTCACTGGTGTAATATGGTATCTCATGGTAGTTTTGATTTGCAAGATAAGTGGTGGGAAGCTAAACACAGCTGCCCAGGTGAGTATGGCCACTGGGAGAGAGCCAGTCACAAAAAGGATGAACAGATTTTAGAATAGAGAATAAAAAGATTTAAATACTCCTATACATGGGACCACAATGGCTTCCTTGCCCCTCCCAAGTACAATGAACCTGGGAGTCCTTACTTTCTTTTTTTAAATAAACTTTTCTTTACTTTTTTAAACAAAGTTTGTTTCTCTCTACTTACTTATCTAAAATGTCTGCAAATTCCTTTTTACAGCTTCGTGGAACAAGAACATGTGGTGGTTCAAGGGCTAAATTAACAGTGCACACTGGCATCAGGATCTTTACAGAGAAATGCTAATAAAGTACATAGATGAGAACATTAAGAAATTAAGAGCTATCCATGCTCTTGCATGTGGTAACTTCGTATTATAAAGATGGCAACTGCCCTCCATATTTTTCTGTAAATTCAATGCAATTTCAGTCAAATTTCGAATCCACAAATTTCAGATTTCTTTTAAATTTAAATAGAACTGCATAAATTGTTAAATCAGCAAATGCAGAACCCAAAACAAATCGTTCATTTTTCATCTATACTGCCAAAATTGAGTGGTTGGCTGGAAAGCATGTAATCTTTGACAAGGCAAAGGAGAGCATGAATAATTTGGAAGCTGTGGGAGCTTGGATTATTCTGTGCCTCAATTATTGAAGAAGGGAATATAACAAGATATTAAGACATACTCAAAGCTGTTAGGAGAAAAAAAAAACATGTATCACTTGTCTAAGAACAGCTATGTAGACTATTGGCAAAGGACCAGAGGTCAAAGGTAGACCCATGTGCAAATGGGAACCTAGTAGTTACTAAATATGTTGGGGAAACTGTATCAGCACATGAAAAAAAAATAAAACCAGATCCAACCTTAAAGTGGACTATAGATATACCTATACAGAAAGGATAAAACTGCAATGTTATTAGGGGGAAATGTAGAATACCTTGGATCTAGAGACAGAAAGACTTCAAGATTTATCAGTAGCAGAGTGGGAGAAAATAAGGGTGATGTCTAAAACTAACAAAGGGTTTTTATCTGGATTATATAAGGAACTCCTGCAACTCAGTAAGAAAAAGAGGCTCTAATAGAAAAAAAATAGGCAAAACATAATAACAGGAAAGTTACAGAAGAGGAAATTCCACAATCATACAGGTTATGTTATCTCAATATGGCTTTAAACTGCATCCCTCTTATTGGAAGCAATGATGAACACTTTTTTTTTTTCCCCCAAGTAGTAGATGGACTTCTGAATATTCTCTTTGGTGAATTGCCTGTTAATATTTGATGCTCATTTGCTAATTGGGTTGTATGATTTTTATTATTGAATTGTGTGAGTTTTTGTATATATTGTATAGTAATCCCTTATCAGTTACATATTGAGTAAATGTATACTATCGACACTATTTTGAATGGCCTTTTTTATTTATTTCCACTTTTATTTTTATCATTTCATTCCTTTTATTAACTTCACATTGGGTTTATTTTCCCTGCTTCAAGTTGCTTTAGGTGTATTATTAGGTTGTTTATTTGGGATTTTTCTTGCTTCTTAATGTGGACCTGCTTGCAGTTACCTTCCCTCTATTTTTTTTTAGATAAATTTTATTTTTATATTCCCCATACAATAGATGACTGGATCAAGAAGATGTGGTACATATTTACCATGGAATATTACTCAGCATTCAAAAAAGATAAACACATGCAATTTGCAGCAACATGGATGGCGCTGGAAGGGATCATGCCCAGCGAAATAAACCAGAAAGAAAAAGAAAAATACCGGATGGTCTCACTCATAGCAGGAATCTAGAAAACTTAAATAAGGGGCCAGGAAAATGAATAACTATAAGAAAGTGAAAATCAAAATCAACAAAAAACTATGAACCAGTGACACTCTATGGGGGGTAGAAGGAGGGAGGGGAGGGATTCAGGTCAAAATAAGGGGGTTTCAATTGTATGGGGAGTATAAAAATACAATTTATTATAAAAAAAAGAATAGTCACAGACCACAATGCCATAAAGCTAGAAATTAACCATGAAATGAATTTTGGAAGAAACCAAAACTTGTGAAGACTGAACAAAATGCTTCTGAACAACTCTTGTGTCAATAGACAATTCAAAGAGTTCAAAAAATATCTATAGACTAGTGAAAATGGAGAAACAAGCTACTGGATCCTATGGGATACTGCTAAAGCAGTACTAAGTGAGAAGTTTATAGCAATACAGGCCCACATTATATCAAAGAGAGACTGCAATTTAACAATCTAATTCTGCAGTTGAAGATACAAAAAAAAGAATAATGAAAGAGATCCAAACACCAATAGAAGAAAAGACATAATAAAAATTAGGGCAGAAGTAAATGAAATAGTAACAGTGCAACAAAACAGTCCATGAAATAGAAGACAGCCCAAAAGTCCCATAGGGTGGGGGGCGGGAGGGGAGGAGAGGGCGAACTTGACAAGCCATTAACTATGCTTACAAAGAAGAGAGAAAACCCAAATTAATAGAATCAGAATCAATGCAAGAGGCAAAATTACAACAGATACTGCAAAAGTACATAGGATCATAAAAACATCTCTACGCAAACACACTAGACAACCTAGAAGAAATGGATACCATTTTAGACTCATAACACCTCCCAAAATTAGTCAGGATGAAATAAACAGCTTAAACAGTGTAATCACAAGTGCCAAAATTGAAAGAATAATAAAAAGTCTCCCTAAGAACAAAAGTCCAGGACCAGATGGCTTCTCCAATGGATTCTACCATTTTTTAAAAGATTTATTTTATTTATTTATGCATGCATACATTTTGAGTTGATTTTTGTGTATGGTGTGAGGTAGTGGTCAAGCTTCATTCTTTTGCATGTAGCAACCCAGTTTTCCCAGCACCATTTATTGAACAAACTTTCTTTGCTCCAATGCATAGTCTTTGCTCCTTTGTCAAAGATTAGTTGACCATAAATCTCTGGGTTTATTTCTGGATTTTCTATTCGATTCCATTGGTCTGTGTGTCTGTTCTTGTTCCAATACCATGCAGTTTTGATGATTATGGCGTTGTAGTATAGTTTGAAGTCTGGGAGTGTGATGCCTCCATTCCCTTCTTTTTTTTTTTTCAGGAGAGATTTGGCTATTCAGGGATTTTCGTGAATCCATATGAATTTCATCAATAATTGTTCTATTTCTTTGAAGAATGACATTGAAATTTTTATTGGAATAGCATTGAATCTGTGTATTGCTTTTGGTAGGATGGCCATTTTAATAATGTTTATTCTTCCAATCCATGAACAGAGGATGTCTTTCCATTTCTTTGTGTCTTCTTCTATTTCTTTAAACACTGTTTTATAGTTTGCTTTGTAAAGGTCCATTACCTCTTTTGTGAGATTTATTCCCAAGTATTTGATTTTTTTGTTTCGATAATAAAAGGAACGTTTCTTTTGATTTGTTCTTATTCAGATTTATTGTTTGTGTTTAGGAAGGCTACTGACTTTTGTGTGTTGATTTTGTATACTGCCACTTTTCTAAACTGATTGATGAGTTTAATTAGTTTTTCTGTGGAGTTTTTGGGGTTCTCTATGTATATTATCATATCATCTGCAAATAGTGATAGTTTGACTTCTTCTATTCCTATTTGGATTCCTTGTATATCTTTCTCTTCTCTCTTTGCTCTGGCTAGGACTTCCAGTATTATATTGAAAAGCAGTGGTGAGAGTAGACATCCTTGTCTTATTCCAGATCTTAATGGAAATGCTTTCAGCTTTTCACCATTGAGAATGGTACTGGCTGTTGTCTTTTCTTTGATTTTATTTATTTATTCTTTTAATAACTTTTTTTTTGGCCTTCTTTCTTTGTTATTCGTCCCTCTGAGGTTCTGGCTTTAGGACTCCTTGTAGTATTTTTTGGAGTGGGGGTTTAGTCGTAATGAAATTCCAGAGTTTCTGTTTATCTGGGAAGGTCCTTATTCTTTCTTCATAGAGGAAGGAGAACTTTGCAGGATAGAGTATTCTTGGTTGGCATCTGTTTTCTTGGAGTCCGTTGACTATGTCCCCCCACTCTCTCCTTGCCTGTAGTGTTTCTTCGGAGAAATCTGATGTCAGCCTGGTTGGTTTCCTTTTGAATGTTATCTGTTTCTTCCCTCTTGTCAGCTTCATTAATTTCTCCTTGTCCTGGATTCTTGGGAGCTTTACTATTATGTTTCTTGTTGTATTTTTCCTTTTGTTGTGGAAGTTTGGTGTTCTTCTTGCTTTTTGTATATCAATTTTCAGCTACTTCTTCACGTTTGGGAAGTTCTCTTCAATTATCTCCTTGAATATTTTCTCAGTTCCTATATCTCTCTCCTCTCCTTCTGGGATTCCTATAAGTCTTATATTTCCTTTCCTTATGGAGTCAGATAGTTCCCAAAGTCTTTCTTTGGTCTTTTTCCTTCATACTTCTCTTTCCTATTCTGTTTTGGTTCTTTTTATTTCTGTGTCTTCAAGAGTACTTATTCATTCTTCCATTTCATCTATTCTGCTTTCATTGCTTTTCCCAGAGTCCTTCAGTGCCTCCATTAATTCTTTGATCTCCTGCATTTCTTTTAGTTCCCTCTTTAGGTACTCAATTTCATTCTTCTGATCATTGATTAGTTTTCCCTTATCATTGTTTTTTTTATGACTTCTGCCATTTTTTAAATCATGGCAATTTTAAATTCTCTTTCTGGAAGGCTCAGAAATTCTTCCAAGTTACTGTCGTTGTAATCTGGGGGATGGTTTTCTTTTTGTGGTGTGCTTTTTTTCCTGAGGAGTTGTTAGGTTGCATGTGGTTCTTCTACTCTCTACTGTCTGTTTTCTAATTTTCTGTATGCATTGGGACACTGTGTTTCTGGGACTGGCCGTCATCTTGTGTGAAAGTTGGTTTTAAGCAGTCTTTAAAATGGCGATGTGGGACGCACTCCCTACACGCCTGGTCTGCCTTGACGGTGGGTTCCCACTCCCCCTCTGGGCTCTGACTGCAGGCCAGAAGGGGCCTGGCGTGGGAGAACTTCCCAGCTCACCTCTGGCTCCTCAGGGAGCCTTCTGCTGGTTTTAGGCAGTCTTTACTGAAGATACTTCCCTCTTAAAACCATTTTCATTACACCACATAGATTTTGGTATCTTGTATCCTCATTTTTATCATCTAAATATATGTTTTGGTTCTTTTTAATTTCCCTTTTTATCCAATCACTGTCAAGAAGTATAGTGTTTAGTCTCCACATATTTATATATATTTTTTTCATTTTTTCCCCTCATAGTTTTTATCTAACTTTATTATATTATGGCCATATATAGTATTTGGGATAATCCCAACATTTGTTGTTTCATTGACAACTCACTTGTATCCCTACATGTGGACTGTTCTTGAAAATGTTCCATGTGTACTTGACAAAAATGTGTAACTAAACAGTGTTTAGTTAAATGTGTAACTCCACATTTGGGTGGAACATTCTATAAATATGCTAAACCTATTTGGTTAAGGATAGTATTTCCTTATTTATTCTTTGTCTTGTTGATCTGTCCATAGTCATAAGTGGGCTATTTAAATCAACTAGATAGGTCTTTCATATGCCACTACTGCTACTGCCAAACCTCTGCATCATGCAACCGTTGTGAATTCAACAATACTCTATGACATCACTGTAAATAGTGAATTCTTGGGTCACATCTCCTTAGAGCTGTTTGCAGACAAAGTTTGAAAGACAGCAAAAAACTTTCATGCTATGAACATTGAGATAGGATCAAGTTATAAATTTTCCTACTTTCACAGAATTATTCCAGGATTTGTGTCAGAGTGGTGACTTCATATGCCATAATGACAGTGTCAACAAGTCTATCTATGGGAGAGAACTTTCATAAGAATTTCATCCTGAAGCATACAGATCCTGGAATTTTGTCGATGGCAAACACAGAACGCAACACAAATTGTTCATTTTTCATCTATACTGTCAAAATTGAGTGGTTGGATGGAAAGCATTTGATCTTTGACAAGGCAAACAAGAGCATGAGTATTCTGGAAGCTTTAGGAGCTTGGATTTTTCTGTGCCTCAATTATTCTGTGTCTTTGCCTAGATTATTCTATGCCTTAACTATTCTGTACCTTTCACTCAAAATATGAACAGGGAAATTTGAGATAAGGGACCTCTCAGGTCAAAAGTCCCACTATGAGGATCAATACATGTTGAAAACAGCAATAAATATGCTTAGAGTATCAAAAACACTGTAGCTTCACTTGACTCCCTGATTCGCAGCCTTGATTAGGACCAAATTGTTAAGCATCTCCCACACACGTATGCATACTCCATTTGTCTGCTTGTTTCTTCAATCTTTTTTTTTTTCTACTTGATTCTGAGTAAAAATGAAACAGCCCTTGGAGCTAGGCTCCACCTTCAGAGTGGAGTCTCTCTAGGCTTCTCATTGTTCTGTGCATGGACTCTGAGTAATCATTTTTTATCCTGTCCACACATCCTAACAAGTATGGCTTTGTGTGCACATGGCAAGACAATCAAGAAAATCAACATTGATAACAGGATAAATCTAATCAATTTGAATTGTTTTATCACCAGACTATTCTGTCTGTAGTTCAGGAGAGCACCCCTTCATACCTACCTCCTCAAAATATCCTGTCGGGAATGAATAATCTTTATTGAATAATTTATTGAATGAATAATCTTTACAAATAATCTTTGTTCATTCCCTACAGTTTTTTGGGTTAAACACTTTCCTTATTCCCTTCCAAGCCCAGTTGGATTGCAGAGTTAAGTTGATAATTATTAAATAAACAGTGAACAGAAAAAACAAACCCCTAGTAATTGTGCTGTTGTCACTATCTCTTTACTTCTATTATTAGTTGTCATGTATTTTGGTGCTCCAGCTATCAGGGCACATATATTTGTGAGGATTATTTCTTCTTCTTTTATTATCATTTATCAGGATACAGTATCCATATCCACCTCATATCACCTTTCTAAATTAGAAGTCTATTTTATATAAGTATAGCTAACTTCTTGATGTTTTTTATTGCCATTTGGTTGTAGAAGTATCTTCTAGTCTTTGTCTTCACTTGTCTTTGTTGTTGAAATTTTCAAAATAAATAACAAAACGGTGAACTTTGATTTGAAGGCCACTCAGCCACTACACACCTTTTAAGTGGTGAAATACTTTAGGCCCAATTTAAATCTCAATTTATAATTATTGAGATATAAGTGTTCATTATCATTTTTTTATTTTATTGTTTTACATTTGTTGGGAGGTTTTTATTTTTTTTTCCATTTTTGAGGTTGTATTTTAATGTTTTGTTTAGGTTTCATTTTTGCTATTTTATGAACTACTTCTACTTATTTTTACTCAAAGGTCTCTTGAAGTTAGTATATGATGGACTATTTGTATCACCCTTATCTCAAATAGGTCCTGATGGTCCCACATTGCTATTTTCTTCCTTCTCTTCCATTTCATCTGATTTATAGGTTTGTTACCCTTATATTCATTGGTTCTGTTGCTTTCTGATAGCCCATTTAATGCTTTATCATATGCAGCTTGTTGTTAATAAATTATTTTATTTCTTTTGTTTTTAGTGAAGCCCTTTATTTTTCCTTGTGTATTGAGTGTTAATCTTTCCTTCTGGCTTATTTCACTTAGCACAATTCCTTCTAGCTCCATCCAGGTTGCTGTGAATGACATTAGTTTATCTTTTTTGATTGCTGAATAATATTCCATTGTATATATATTTATATATATATGTATATATGTATATATATGTGTGTGTATATATATATATATATATATATATATATATATATACATACACATACACACACACACACCACATCTTCTTGTTCCAGTTATCTATTTTTGGGCATTTGGGCTGATTCCAGGTTTTTCCTATTGTAAATAGTGCTACAGTAATCATAGTTGTGCAGGTGCTCTTTTGAATCACTGTTTTTGTGTCCTTCGGGTAGATCCCTATGAGTGGAATTGCCAGATTGCATGGTAGCTCCATTTTTAGTAGACTGAGGAAACTCCAGACAGCTTTCCACAATGGTTGGACCAGTTTGCACTCCTGCCAGCAATGTAGAATACTCCTTTTTCAACACATCCTCGCTAACATTTGTTGTTGCTTGTTTTTTGTTTGTTTGTTTTTTTTTTTTTTTGATATGTGCCATTCTTACTGGTGTAAGGTGGTATCTCAGTGTGGGACTGAGCACAATGATATACAAAGAACTCACAGGGCTCAACAAAAACAGAATAAATAATTCAGTCAAGAAATATGCAGAAGAACTCAAAAGACATTTCTCCAAAGAGGAAATGCAAATGGCCAACAGACATATGAAAAAATGATCAACATCCCGTATAATTAGGGAAATGCAAATAGTGCATTAACGTTTAAGGTGATTGTCGATATGAGAAAGTCTGCTATTGCCATTTTGGTGATTATTTTGTGTTCCATTTTTCTGTTCATTCCCCTGTTGGTTTAGGTTTTTTAAAGTTTTTTTTAAAATATTTTTTTAAATATTTTAATTTATTTCTTTACACAAGAACTGGGGTACAGGCCAGATTTGCAGGAGGGTGAGAGGATTCACCAGAGACAGAGCGGGGAACAGAACAGGCAGACTGACTGAAATACACTGCTGATGGGAGCAGCGGGAGAGACAGGGGAGGTCTGCCGCACCATGGGGTACCCTCACTGGCAGGCCAGGATCATACAAGCGGACAGCTTACAGTGCTGCGTTCAACCGCCTGTGCCACCAGGGGAGGCCCTGGTTTAGGTTTTAAGGCCCTTTATAATATTTTCTGACATGGGGATTTAGTAGAAGTGAAATTCTGAAGATTTTGTTTGTATGAGAAGGTCTTTATTTTTCCCTTATAAAAGGAAGAAATTTTTGCAGGATAAAGAATTTTTGGCTGAAAATTTTTTGTCTTGGAGGGTTTTTTTAATATGTTGTTCCAGTCTCTTCTTTCCTTTACTGTTTCTTCAGGGAAATCTGTCAGCCTGATTAGTTTTTTTTCTTTTTTTTTTTTTTTTTTTTTTAATAGAGGCATGTTTTATTTATTTATTTGTTTGTTTGTTTGTTTTTGTTTATACATGCACTGGGTACAGTCAGAAGCGCGGGAGGGTGAGAGAATTCACCAGAGCCAGAGCAGGGAGCAGAGCAGGCAGAAGGACCGAAGTACACTGCTGAGGGGAGCAGCGGGCGGCAGGAGAGGTCTGCGCGCCATGTGGGACCCTCCTCTGGTGGCCGGGGAGCAGCCGGGGATCGAACCGGCGCCGCAGAGGCCGCGGGCAGCTTCGCAACCCAGCGCTCAACCGCTGCGCCACCGGGGAGGCCCCAGCCTGATTAGTTTTACTGTGTAGGTTATCTGTTTCCCCTCACCAGATTCATTATTTTTTCTTTGTCTTGTACATTTGCAATTTTTACTATTATTTGTTTTACTGTAGTTTTCTTTTCATTATGATTGTTTGGAGTTTTTCCACCATCTCCTATACCTATTTTCATTTCCTTCTTCAATTTTGGAAAGTTTTTTTTTTTTTTCCCAATTATTTCCTTGAATAGTTTCCCAGTTCACTCATCTCTTCTGCTTCTGGGATCCCTATAACTTTTTTATATTTCCTTTCCTCATGGTGTTAGATAATTCATGAACTATTTCTTCATTCTTTTCCCTTTGTACCTCTCTTTCTTTTCCCCTTTTTTGTTATATCTGTTTCTTCAAGAGTACTGATTAATCCTTCTATTTCTTCTACTCTATTTTCATGACTTTTCTCAGAACTTTTCAGTTCTTCTATTGATTTTTTAACCTCCTCCAGTTCGTTTACTTTTTTTCTTTAAAGATTCAATCTCATTCTCCTATTTATTCTGCTCCTTTTCTGCTTTTTTATTATTAATTTTATTTTTTAATATTTTTTGCAATGTATGCTTTCCCATCTCAGTTATAGTCCCCCGTGCAATCCCCACTACCAATTGACCTTGTGCTCTTCTCATCAGTTTTGATCATACTCTCCCCCTGCAGAATGTCTCTGGTTTATAGTTTCTTGTTGATTTTGATTTTCACTTTATTATAACTTTTTCCCTGATATCTTATTTATATCCTCTACATTCCTGCTATAAGTGAGACCATCTGGTATTTTTCTTTTTCTTTCTGGCTTATATTACTGAGCATGATCACTTCCAGCTCCATCCATTTTGCTGCAAATGACATGAGTTTATCTTTATTGATTGCTAATATTCCATTGATTCTTCTTGATCCAGTCATTTATTTTTGGGCATTTGGATTGTTTCCATAGCTTACCTATTGTAAATAGTGCTGCAATAAACATAGGGGTGCAGGTGTCCTTTTGAATCAATGTTTTTGTGTCCTATGGGTAGATACCTAAGAGTAGAATGGCTGGATCATATCGAAGCCCCTTTATTATTTATTATTTTTTAATATTACTTTTTTATTGTTTTACACCACTGTTCAATTTTAAACAATATTTATTTCCCCCATCCCCTCAGTTGTAGTCCCCATAGAATTTCCTTCACCAATGAACCCATGCACCATCACCTCAGTTCCCTGTTCTCCTCCCTTCCTCTGATCCCTCTCCCTCCTCCTCCCCTGCAGTATATCTCTGATTTATAGTTGTCCTTTATTGCTTTGTTGTGTTTTGTGCTGTTATTCTTTTTTTTACACCAATGTTTTATTTGGTTCCCCTATATTCCTGCTATAAGTGAAACCATCTGATATTTTCTTTTTCCTTCTGGCTTATTTCACTGAGCATAATTCCTTCTAGTTCCATCTACATTGCTGCAAATGGCATGGATTTATCTTTTTTGATTGCTGACTAATATTCCATTGTGTGTATATGCCACATCTTCTTGATTCAGTCATCTATTTTTGGCATGTGGGTTGGTTCCAGGTTTTACCTATTATAAATGGTGCTGCAATAAACATAGGTGTACGGGTGTTCTTTTGAATGTTTTTGTGTCCTGTGGGTAGATCCCTAGGAGTGGAATTGACGGATCATACGGTAGCTCCATTTTTAGTAGACTGAGGAAACTCCAGAAGACTTTCCACAGTGGTTGGACCAGTTTGTACTCCCACCAGCAATGTGAGAGAGTTCCTTTTTCACCACATCCTCGCCAACAATTGTTTTTGCTAATTTTTTGATATGTGTCATTCTTACTGGTGTAAGGAGGTCTCTCAATGTGGTTTTGATTTGCATTTCCCTGATTACAAATGATGTTGAACATTTTTTCATATGCCTGCTGGCCATTTGCATTTCCTCTTTGGAGAAATGTCTTTTAAGTTCTTCTGCCTATTTTGACTGGATTGTTTATTTTTGTTGAATTTTGTTAGCTCTTTGTATATCTTTGTGATTAGTCCCTTATCATTAGTACTGTGTGCCAAAAATTTCTCCCAATCAGTGAGGTGTATCTTTGTTTTAGTTACTGTGTCTTTTGCTGTACAGAAGCTCTATAATTTGTTATAGTCTCATCTGTTTATCCTTTCCTTCACTATCTTTGCTTTGAATGATGTGTCTTTAAAGATGTTATTGATGTGTATCTTGTGTACTACCTTACCTATTTGTTTTGTTCTATATATTTTCTGGATTCAGGTCTTATTAGTTATTTGATCCATTTTGAGTTGCTTTTTGTGCATGGTGTGAGGTAATATTCAAGTTTCATTTTTTTACATGAAGCAACACAGTTTTCCCAGTACCATTTATTGAACAGACTTTCTTCATTCCATTGCATATTCTTTGCTCCTTTGTCAATGATTAGTTGTCCATAAATCTGTGGGTTTATTTCTGGGTTTTCTATTCAATTACATTGGTCTGTCTGTCTGTTCTTATTCCAGTACCATGCAGTTTTATGATGGATTTGTAGTATAGTCTGGTCTGAGTGTGTGATGCCTCCATTCCCTTCTTCCGCCCCCCCCCAGGAGATCTTTGTTTTTTTGGGGGGGTTTTAGGTAGCTCCATATGAATTACATCAATATTTGTTCTATTTTATTTGAAGAATGCCATTGAAACTTTTATTGGAATAGCACTGAATCTGTAAATTGCCCTTGGTAGGATGGCCATTTTGATAATGTTAATTCTTCCAATCTATGAGCAGGGGATATCATTCCATTTCTTTGTGTCTTTCTTTATTCTTTTAGCAATGTTTTATAATTTTCTTCATATAGACCCTTTACCTCTTTTGTTAGGTTTATACCCAAGTATTTGATATTTTTTTGATTCAATAAGAAAAGGGATGGTTTTCTTGATTTTGTCTTCTTCACATTTACTGTTTGCATATAGGAAAATCTACTAATTTTTAAAAATATTTTATTTTATTTTATATATTTTTACATCATTTTTCATTTTTGCACAATGATGCTCTTTGATCTTGGTTATGGTCCCCATACAATTCCCCCCACCTTTATGACTGTAATCTCTTCTCCCCTCATCCCCATTGTGTGTCTTTGGTTGACACTTGCTTGTTGATTTTTTTTTTAAGATTTATTTCTTTATTTTATACAAGAACCAGGGTACAGACCAGATGTGCGGGAGGGTGAGAGGATTCACCAGAGACAGAGTGTGACAGAGTGGGGAACAGAACAGGCAGACTGACAAAATGCACTGCTGAGGGTAGTAGTGGTTGAAGCAGGAGAGGTCTGCCCCACCATGTGTGACCCTCGCCAGCCTGCCAGGATAAAACCAGCACTGCAGAGGCTGTGAACAGCTTCACAGCCTGGCGCTCAACTGCCTGTGCCACCAGGGAAGGCCCGCTTGATGCTTTTGATTGTTAATTTATTATAATTGGTCTTTTTCCTGGTCCTTTATTTAGGTTTTCTAAATTCCTGTTATGAGTGAGACCATCCATTTTTTTTTCTTTTTCTTTCTGGCTTATTTCGCTGAGCACGATCCCTTCCAGCTCTCTCCATGTTGCTGCAAATTGCATGAATTTATCTTTTTTGATTGCTGAGTAATATTCCATTGTGTATATTACCACATTTTCTTGATCCAGTCATCTATTTTTGGGCATTTGGGTTGTTTCCATAGCTTAGCTATTGTAAATAGTGCTGCTATGAACATAGGGGTGCAGGTGACCTTTTGAATTAATGATTCTGTGTCCTTTGTCCACCCAGGAGTGGGATTCCTGGGTCATATAGAAGCTCCATCTTTAGCAGGTTGAGGAATCTCCATGCAGGAAAGCTACTGATTTTTGCGTGTTGATTTTGTATCCTGCTACTTTACCAAACTGGTTGATTATTTTGATCATTTTTTCTGGGGAGTTTTGGGGTACTCTATGTATATTATCATATCATCTGCAAATAGTGATAGTTTTACTACTTGTTTCCCTATTTGGATCCCTTCTATGTCTTTCTCTTGTCATTACTCTGGCTAAGACTTCCAGAAGTATATTTAAAAGCACTGGTGAAAGTGGACATCCTTGTCTTGTTCCAGATCTTGAGGGAAAGGCTTTCAGCTTTTCACCATTGAGAATGGTATTGGCTATGGGCTTGTCATGTATGGCCTTTGTTATGTTAAGGTATGTTCCTTCTATCCAGAGAATTTGGGGAGCCGTTATCATAAATGGATGTTGAACTTTGTTGAATGCTTTCTCAGCATCAATTGATATGATCACATGGTTTTTATTTGTCTTTTTGTCGATGTGATGGATTACATTGATTGATTTTCAGATTTGAATCATTCTTGTGTCCTTGGAATAAATCCTACTTGGTCATGATGAATTGTCTCAGTGCTGCATTATTGGATTCTGTTGGCTAGGATTTTGGGGGGGATTTTTGCATTAGTTTTCATTAGAGAGATTGGCCTGTAGTTTTCTTATTTGTGATGTAGTTTTTAGGTTTTGGTATTATTGTAATTTGGGTTCATAAAACGTGTTTGGCACTAATCCTTCCTTTTCATTTTTTGAAAGATTTTGTTTGTGTAGGATAGGCACTAGTTTGTTTCTGAAGGTTTGGTAGAATTCATTTGTAAATCCATCTGGACATGGGCTTTTGTTTTTAGGGAGGGTTTTTATTACAGTTTCAATTTCACTCCTTGTGATTAGTCTGTTTAGCTGTTCTAGTTTTTTGTTTTTTTTTAATCTAGCTTTGGATGATTGTAAATTGTTTGCATATATAACTGTTCATCATAGTCTCTGATTAATTTTTTGATTTCTGCTGTGTCTCTAGATTATTGAATATGTTTGTATATATAACTGTTCATCACAGTCTCTGATTAATCTTTTGATTTCTGCTGTGTCTGTTGTAATGTCTCCCTTTCCATATATGATCTTTTTATTTGTGCTTTCTCCCATTTTTTTCTTTGTGAGGCTGGCAGTGGGTTTGTCTATTTTGTTTATTTTTTTCAAAGAACCATTGAACTTCTGTTTCATTTATTTCTGCTTTGATTTTTATTATTTCCTTTCCTTTACTGGCTTTTTGTTTTTGTTGTCGTTGTTGTTGCTCTTTCTCCAGTTCTTTAAGTTTGGAGGTTAGTTAGGTTGTTACTTTGAGTTCTTTCTTGTTTCTGATGTGAGCCTTTATTACTATATATTTTCCTCTTATAACTGCTTTTGTTGTGTCTTATATGTTCTGAAGTGTTGTGTCCTCATTTTCATTCATCTCAAGGTATTTTTTAATTTCTTCCTTGATCTCCTCATAACTCAATGGTTTTCTAGTAGTCTGGGCTTCAATCTCCATGAGGTAGGATGGTTACTTGCTTTCTTTTCATGGTTTATTTCTAGTTTGATGCCTTCATGATCAGAGAAGATATTTGGTATGATTTTGATCTTAGTGTGTTTGTTGAAGTTTGTCTTGTGTTCTCATATGTGGTCAGTACTGGAGAATGATTTATGTGCACTTGAAATAATGTGTACTCAGATATTTTTGGGGGTGTAGTGTTCTATAGATATCTGTTAAGCCCATGAGCTCTAGGTCCTTATTTAGAGCTCTAGTGTCCTCGCTTACTTTTTGTCTCATTGGTCTATACATTGTTGAGAGTCGTGTGTTGAAGTCTCCTACTACATATTTATTTTCTCTAATGTCTGTTTTCAGAGATGATAAAAATTGATATATTTTGGTGATCCATGTGTTGGTGCGTATATGTTGATGAGAGTTATGTCTTCTTGATGTATTGCCCCCTTAATTATAAAGTAGTGACTGTTTATGTCTCTTTTTAACTTTTTTTAATTTGAAGTCTATTTTATCTAATATAATTATAGCTGTTTTTCCTTCTTTTTTGGTCCCTTTGTTTGGAACATTGTTTTCTGTTCTTTTACTATCAATCTATATTTATCTTTTGGAGTTAAATGTGTTTTCTGAAGAGAGTAAAAGATTGGGTTCTATTTCTTAATCCAGCCTGTGACTCTGTGTCTTTTTATTGATGAGTTTAGTCCATTTACCTTTAGAGTTAATATTGATATGGTGGCTTCTGTATTTGCCATTTTGTTTGTCTTTTTGTGATTTTATTTCTTGTCTTGTTGCATTCTTCATATTCATCTCTCCATTGGTTTTGGCTTTAGGGCTTCATAATAATGGTCTCAGTGACTAAAAAAACTGAAGTAAGCTGAAGCCCATACCATAGACATTAGTGCTCCTCCTACTTGATGTTGGTACTAAAGGAAAAAGACCTTATGTCTACAGTCACCTTTGGAGGCCTAAATTAGAAAATTTAAGCAATTGGGCTGTCAAGGAGAACACAGAGGGTGATGTTAGTGTCAGCTCATTTCATATTTTCTTGTTTTCAATCCCTTGCCTATATGCTGCACCCTCAGTAACCCTCTAATTTGAATGGGTTTGAGAGAGAGGTGAAAAATACTCACAAAATGGAGTTTAAAGTGACATTTTTTCCTGTACAAAACGTGGTTAATAATTCCCTAATGAATGGATACAATAAGACATTATATATGGTAAGATCTTAAACAAGACATAAGACTTATACATTCTATCTGGTGGGAGTCTTACCAGATCAAAGTTGGGCCAAAAATTATTTATTCTAGGAATAACCTTTTCCTGGATGGTGGTCTCTTCTTTCATTCTAATTCTGGCTGTCTGTAACACCACAAAGATACTTTTAACCACCCCTGAGTCTTCCAGAAGATCCTGAGGAAAGTAGATGAGGAATCCATCATTCTCCGCACAATAGCCTTGAGTGACATATTTCTGTGGATCTCCTCTTTAAAGTCCTTTTTACAATACTTTAAATCTATTGTCCCTTCTTCCCCCAGTCAAAGTGAGAAACTCAAGAGTTAGAGAAGGCAAATTTGAAACAGTAATTAGAGAAACAAGTGAATGTAGTGATTCTATGCAGTTGAATACTTTGCAACAAAACCAACAGCAGGTAGTGTGTAATGCTCTTAGTAAATAAGCTTGTAAGTAGTAGAGTCTTGTGGACCATTTGGGACATTCAGAAATAATTCTTCTGGTGATGAGACTTATTTAATTTTAGGTACCTTAAGAGAGAAACAGTTTCCTCCCAGAATATAATGCCTCCACTTTCTCCTCACTTTCTACTCTAGAATCCTCAGAAGGTAGTCAGGTATCACTGAGAACAGTTTTGGTCTCCTTGATCTGCAAGGGGTAATTGAGATTCACCTCTGGAAGCTGTGGAGGGAATGGGCAAGAATTACTAGGAATTGCTGAGAACTGATCATGGAACAGGGATAATGTTGAAATAGTTTTATTGTCACTGTCTCCAAATCCTGGAGGGGATCCCCAAACCCCAGACAGACAGACCTCACACCATAACCCAGAGGTATACCACCTATTCTTCTTCCCAACTTTATAGGTTGGAAGAGATATCTGGACTCGTTTTGTCAATAAGTAGTTTTATGACCAGTATTTAGTTGCTCTGGAGAAAGACCAAGAGGCAGTGTCAGAACAGACCCACTATTTTGTCATTGATGCATGACAGAAGACACCATATATGGGCCTTTTGGACAGCAAAGAAGATCTATAAGCTGGAGATACCATACTGAAAAAGAAAGGTCACTCTATACCCACTGGGGAATCTGATAAAGTGTTACCTCTGAAAAATCAGAGGATTAGTGACTCCCTGGTTGTAAGGGGTTAAGTCTCAGCACTATGAAGCTATCGCCATCCACTGTGGCATGAGTTCAATCCCTGGCCAAGGAGGTGACCCACATAGTGCAGCAGACCTCTCCTGTCTCACCCACTGCTCCCCTCAGTAGTGTATTTCAGTAGATCTACCTGTTTTGCTCCCCACTCTGTTTCTGGTGAATCCTCTCACACCCTGGACCTCTGGCCTATCCCCCAGCTTTTGTATGCATAAAATAAATAAATCTTTAAAAAAAGAAGAAAGGGTGGATGAATTTTAAGTGACAAGGCCTCTGGCTACATCCACAAAGCTCCTATGAATGTACAAGGCAGTGCTTGGGCTCTATGATCTCTATGAGTGGTTGGGCTCCCATGAGTTCCCAGGACAGATAATAGATTTGTAGCTCCAAAGAAAAAGAACAAGTTCAGGATTAAAAATTTAAGTCTTGTCAAAGGGCCAGATGACATGGAGGACAATCCCATCCATAGACACTTGAAATATCCCTGGTTACAGAATAAAACTCTGCTATTGTGGCCCACTCCTCCAGAAAGGGCATAGGTCACAGACAGCTTTTAGGATGCCTAGCACTGGAATAACAGGGCCAGCAGCCAAGACTTGTTTGGAGTAAACTGTCAAATACCACAAAAACTTTCTTTTTTTTTTAAAGATTTTCATTTATTTATTTATTTATTTATTTATTTATTTATTTATTTATTTATACAAGCACTGGGTACAGTCAGAAGCGCGGGAGGGTGAGAGAATTCACCAGAGCCAGAGCGGGAAGCAGAGCAGGCAGAAGGACCGAAGTACACTGCTGAGGGGAGCAGCGGGCGGCAGGAGAGGTCTGCGCGCCATGTGGGACCCTCCTCCGGTGGCCGGGGAGCAGCCGGGGATCGAACCGGCGCTGCAGAGGCTGCGGGCAGCTTCGCAACCCAGCGCTCAACCGCTGCGCCACCGGGGAGGCCCATAAAACTTTCTTTTTTTTTAACTGATAAAACAAACACACACATACAAAATGGCATGAAAACTATGCCTGGAGTTGTATTTTTAGTTCTTTTATTGAATTCCATAAATATGTTCATAAGGCTTTGTGTCATTACAACATCTTATTTTTGTTATTAAACATTTTTAACACACAACTTTGACACTTGTTTGACAGGGTCAAACAGTCAGAAGAAACAAAATGCAGAGCAGCAGGGGTAATCAAAATCACTGTTGCCCATTCATCCACCCCAGCCCACCCCAGCCCCAAAGCACTAAAAGATCACTATTTGGCTTCATACTAGAATTTTTAGAATTCTCCTGTTGCTGTCCTTATAAATCCATTAGAGATATACACATAGAGACAAGGAAAGAGAGTGTGAAAGGGGAGGTGTAAGGACCATCCCATGAAATGGCTGATAGATTATGATAGCAAAGCCTTTTAGAGAGCAAATCCAGGCCTCGTTGAGTTGAGGAAAGAGTAGTTCAGGGCATGCAGAAACAGAGGACATTTGCAGAGTTCTTGAGGATAGCATTGCTGTGCAGACAGAATCAATTGGCTTGGACTCTGAGCCGAAATAATAGGGCTCCCCTTAGGGCTATTTGCCACTGGTCTGCTTTTCTGCCACAGGCTAAGAGAACACTCTAATCAATGGTGAATTTATATCTTGCTTTCACAAGTTGGCATCTGGTAAGTCCAATGGGTTGACTGGATATGAGGTGGGTGGTAAGATAATCCTGATCTTGGAGCCCAGGGCACAGACTCAGGGGAGTGGGGTACAAGGGACCTTGTCCAAGAAATATTGCAGACCCAGATACTTATCCAGGCTTCCCTCCTTGATGTACCCCAAGTTCTGGGAAAACATGTCAAGGTCAAGCATATTTGGGAGGAGTGGAAAATAGGAAAAGGATGTACAATCAAGGGAGGCTTATACAACTGCCAAAACAGATTCTGTTTTCCAGAGAGGCCATTTTAGCTTAGGCACTACATACTAGTTTCCTTGTCAATGAGTCTTAAGTAGCTGAGTCCCTTATTGAGCAACGATGACCAGTCCCGAGCCCTGGCTATCTGCCCACCTCAGGCTTGGCTTACTCTACGAGTTCAATTTGGGTGTGGTGGGATGAAAGTTTAAACATATTATAATTTGATTCCCACAGAGGAAAAGTTCCCAAGCTGGGCAGGGCCTGGTCTAGGAGGTATAGAGAAGTGACTAAGCCAGCTATGCTGAGATTCCCATGCAGTCATGGCTGCTGCTTATTAAGCTGAGGTCCTTTCATGATGAAGCTTTCTCCTATGGGGTCAGGACAAATTCACAATCTCCAGATTCCCTACTAGAGTGGCTCTACATAGCAGGGCTCATTGTCATTTCTTTCTACTCCATTCTCTTGTTCTTCAAGGTCTATCTATTCAAGGGGCAATGTTAGGAGGAGGCATTGGTGTTCCTACACCCACAGGAAGCCTGCCTCTTTGTGCGAGAAGCTAGATTTTCCCAAGAAGAAAAACTGATGAAAATGAGCTTAGGCTATATTACTCCGCAGGCTGCTTGCTTACTTTCTTCAAATTTCTCAGGGTGGGAGAAAGTTGCACACAGGATCATCTTCAAATTAAGACGGGCTCTAACTATGTTATTGCTAGTAATCTTGTGCCAGGAGATTAAGAGAAAGAGTAAAGACAGGGATAGAGGAAGGAAGGAGCCTTGGAAGATTGTTCATGCAATCTGATAACAATGGGAAAAATCAGAAATAACTTGAATGGTAGAAACTGAAGGAATGTATTTTGGGCTGAGGCCATCTCTTTCCATGTCTGTCCCAATTCTTTCCTACAAGAGGTTACTGTCGGTCTTGGATACCATGCAGGTCAAAATTTAAAGGTTTCTGATGGTCTTGGTCAGGTGGGCTCTGTCTTAATCATCTCCAGAGACAGCTATCAATGCAGCATAAGAAATCTGAACATTGGAGCAGGGATGACCAGGTCCCTGAACAGATTGCATTGAAGAGCTCTGATTTAAAACTACTTGGTGTTGGGAGGCAGTTATATTTTTCCCACCACCCTAAGAGATAGAGCTTCAGCCTCTTTGCTCCTAGATCAGATCTTATAAATTTGGGGAGGGACAAGCCTAGAAGGAACACCATAACCAAAGCAGCTCAAAGAAGAGAATAATTGGTCCAAACTGAACCCCAGATGCAAGAATTTAATGGCCCAGTAGTGCTATAATATGGTAATCCCCAGTGCTGGAAGAACCAGCACAATACAGAATGTTCCCTGAACACAAGTCCTATACAAATCATTATCCTCTGGCATTCCTTTGTTTCTGTTTGGTTTCAATCTCTCTACAACACTTAAAACACAGTGAAAGCAATATAAATATCTAGCAGTTATGTCACAGGGCACAACAGAGCATGTCCAGACTGGCAAAACTGAGGAAGAAGATGCAGGTAAAAGACTACTTAGGGCATATGCAGGGCTGCAGGAACATTCGCAGATGATCAGCTGAGGGAGAGGAGAAAGGGGGTCCTCCCTTTACCCATTGAAAAGTGAAAGGGAAAAAAAAATCCAAACTTCCAAACTCCACCACGTCAAATTAAGTACAAAATTCATCAGCATATCAGGAAAGAAATAAACAATATAAACACTTCTATGATAATAATGACAAATCAGTGAATCACTCATGGGGGAGCAAAGAGATTATCTCAACAAGAAAATGAACAAGTAGAAATGCCATTTCTAAAAGGAAATGGGAAGGGAACAAGAATGGAAATTTTTAAAAGGGGTCATGTATTTTGATGTTATTGGTACTTCTTCCTACCAACTATAGATTTCACTTTCCAAAAACAACAAAAAACGGTTTTGGTCCTGCTCTCTGTGTGTGCATATGTTTGTGTATGTGTGTGTGTGTGTGTGTGAGTGTACCTGTGTGCTGTGTGTGTGTACACTTCAGGATCTGTGTGTGTATGTGTACATATATATAAATTTCAACAGTGCTTCTCCGAAAAAAGGTCCATCTATAAATATAATTTTATTTACTTTATTTTAAAATTATCTGCCTCCCTGTAGGTATTATTTTTTGAAGGGGGTTAACCTGCTGAAGTTTTGCCAGAATGGTGACTGGCTGCGCTTGGGTTCGGTGAACTCAAAGACCTGTGACTGAGCGATGCCATCAGGGACCAGGTATTGACCCTGGTTTAACGGGTCCTGCGGTGGTGGGTAGGAAGGAGGAACTGAGCGGGCTGAGTTGACACCTAGAGTAGATAGGAGATCAAAAGGAAAACATATTAGTTAAGTAGTAATGGACTTCTCAAATCACTCAGTGGCCACTTAGGGCAGACAATTCAAGGCAACCTATTTTAGAGGGTATGAACTAGAATTACAAATTATCCAAGGGAAAAATTCCATTCCCTAACAGATTTTGGAATGATGTAGTGTTTACTGCATCACCACACACTTTCTCATCTAGTCAGGTCTGACTAAAAAACATGGAGTGTTGCCTCCAACCATTTTATAGATGAGGACACTGGGAACTAGACAGAAATGTCAGAATCAAGGTCACTAAGAAAAGGATAAAACCTACATGAGTTCAGAGATCTTTCCAAGAAACCATTATCCACTATTCAAGGCTTGGTCTTGCAAGTCCAATAGTCTCCATTTAACTTCAAAGGACTTTGTTTTTCTCCCTCCTTAACTCCACCTGGATGTGTCAAAAGTGCCAGATCTTTTGGGGGAAATGATTTTCAAAATCTAATTTACAAATGATTCAGTGTTCTATACCCGGTTGCAATGAGCCTGTATTTAATAGGGAAATGACACTAGTAGTTGAGGGATAAAGTAAATACACCACAAGAAGATAACTGAAATAAGCCAGAAGGACAAAATGGCATTTAAAAGTTAATTCTTCTGGGCCTCCCTGGTGGCGCAGAGGTTGAACGCTGTGCTGCGAAGCTGTACACAGACTCTGCAGTACCAGTTCAATTCCCTGCCGGCCAGGGAGAACCACATATGGCACATCAGATCTCTCCTGCCTCACAGTGTCCTCTCAGCAGTGTCCTCTGTCCCTCTGCCTGTTCTGCTCCCCTCTCTGGCTCTGGTGAATCCTCACCCTTCCACACAGTGTAAAAAAATAATAACAGTACAAAACACAACAGAGCAAAAACAGACAATTATAGATCAGAGACATATTGCAGGGGAGGAGGAGGGAGAGGGTCAGAGGGAGGGAGGGAGGAGCACAGGGGACTGAGGTGATTGTGCACGTGTGCACTGGGGAAGGAAATTCTATGGAGACTAAACCCGAGGGGGTGGGGGTAAGCAAATATTGTTTAAAAATGATCAATGATGTAAAAAATAATAATAAAATGTAATTTAAAAAGAGTGTGATGCTTCTAGCTTTGTGTTTTCTTGGAATTGTTTTGGCTATTTTGTAGTAATTTATAGTTCTATATAAATTTTGGGATTTTTAAAATTCTATTTCTGTGAAAAAAAAAAGATGCTGAATCCTTAACAGGGTCTACATTGACTCTATAGTTAAATTTGTGTAGTTTGGGTAGCTGATATGAGCATTTTAACAATATTATTTTTCTAATCCAGAATTTCAAAATATCTTCCATTTTTGTTCAATTTCTTTAATAAATGTATTAGAAATTTGAGTGTATACATCTTTTACCTCTGGTTAAATTTATGCCTAAGTATTTTATTGTTTCTGCTTATATTATAAATGTGGATGTTTTATTTCAGGTAATTTATTTTTGGTGTATGGAAATTTTCCATATTTTTGTATGTTGACTTTGCATCTTACAAACTTACAAAATTTGTTTTATGTGTAAAATGTTTTTGGTGGAATTTTTTTTTTGATTTTCTGTATATGCAATCATCATGGAAAATTTTACTTCCCATTTTCTGATTCAGGTAACTTTTACTTCTTTTTTTTCAAATAAATTTTATTTTTATATTCCCCATACAATTGCAACCCCCTTATTTTGACATCATACAGGCCATATATATGTCCTATGGCTAGGACATATATACTGTATTGAATACTGTATTGAATAGCAATACTGTATTCAATAACAATACTGTATTGAATAGCAATGGCTTTCATCTTTCCATCATTGACTATGTTATTAAACATGAGCTTGTTATATATGGCCTGTATGATGTTGAGGCAAATTCCTTCTACACTGAATTTATTGAGTTTTAACATGACTAGATGTTAAATTTTGTCAAACACTTTTTTATCATTTGTTTTCTGTTAATGATGTATACTTCATTAATGATTTGCATATATCAAACAGTCTTTGAATCCCTGGGATGAATCCCTCTTGAAGATGTTGTCTGATCTTTTCTTTGTGCTGTTGAATTTTGTTTTGACAGTATTTTGTTGAATAGTTTTACAATTACATTCATCACAGACATTGGTCTATATTTTTGTAATAGTCTCCTGCTCTGACTTTGAAATTAGCATAATGCTGGCTTTATAAAATGTCTCTGACTTTGAAATTAGCATAATTCTGGCTTTATAAAATGTATTTGGGAGTGTTCCCTCCTCTTCAAAATTTTCAAAGGGATCTCACTGGTGGCCAAGGGGTTAAGTCTCAGTGTTATCACTGCCACACCTAAGGTCAATCCCTGGTAGGGAGCTAACCCAGGAATGGTACAGCAGACCTCTTCTGTCTCACCTGCTGCTCCACTTACCAGTGTATTTCAGTAAATCCACCTGTTATGTTCCCCACTCTGTTTTTGGTGAATACTGTCACCCCCAGCACCTCTGACCTGCACCCCAGTTCTTCCAAGCAAAAATTAAACAAACAAACAAAAAAAAAATCACAGACATTGGGAAGGATTGACCTTAATTCATATTTAAATATTTGGTAACATTCACCAATGAAGCCATCTGTTCCTGTGCTTTTTGTTGTTGTTGGGAGGTTTTTGATTACTGATTCTATATTCTTATGCATTCTTGGTACATTCAAGATTTCCTATTCCTTTATAATCTAGTCTTAGTAAACTGCATATTTATTGGAATTTATTTATCTTAGATAATCCAATTTATTGTTGTTTAATTGTTCATAATATTCTCTTATGAGTCTTCCTATTTCTTTGGTATCATTTGTACTATCTCTTTCATTTCTGACTTCGAGTTTTTAAGTCTAGCTAAAGTTCTGTCAATATTTTATCTTTCAAAAGAATAGTCCAGGGCATCCCTGGTGGTGCAAGGGGTTAAGCACCATGCTGTGAAGCTATACACAGCCTCTGCAGCATGAGTTTGATCCCCCACTGGCCAGGATGTTACCCACATGGTGCAGCAGACCTCTCCTGTCTCACTTGCTGGTCCCCTCAGTAGTGTATTTCAGTCAGTCTGCCTGTCTGTCACTCTGTCTCTGGTGAATGCTCTCACTCCTCTCACTCCCTGCACTTCTGGCCTATACCCCAGTTCTTGATGTATCAATAAATAAATAAATCTTAAAATAAATAAAAAATGTCCAGGGCCTCCTTGGCTGGTACAAGGGTTAAAGACAAAGTGTTGTCAAGCTATCAGCAGCCACTGCAGTACAAGTTTGATGCCCAGCTGGCCAGGGAGCTAACCCACATAGCGCACCAGACCTCTCCTGTCTTGCTTGTTGCTCCCCTCAGCTGTGTATTTCAGTACATATGCCTGTTCTGCTCCTCACTCTGTCTCTAGTAAATCCTCTCCTCCCCCACAGCTCTGCCTCTATCCCAGTTCTTGTATGCACAAATAAATAAATCTTTAAAATTTTTTGATCATATTCAGGGAAATAAGCCAGAAAGAAAAAGAAAAATACTGGATGGTCTCACTTATAGCAGGAATCTAGAAAAGTTAAATTAGGGACCAGGAAAATGAATAACTATAAGAAAGTGAAAATCAAAATCAACAAACAACTATGAACTAGAGACACTCTATGGGTGGTGGGGGGGCGGGGAGGGGAGGGATTGGGGTCAAAATAAGGGGGTTGCAATTGTATGGGGAATATAAAAATAAAATTTATTTAAAAAAATAAAAAAGGTCCATATTTTCACCATTCTTTTCTATAGTTTTCTGGTCTCTTTCATTCATATCTTCTCTAATCTTTGCTGTTTCATTTCCTTTTCTAAATTCAGGCTTAGTTTTTCCCCTTTTCTTGTTCTGTGAGTTATAGAATTGGGTTGTAAGTCTGAAATCTTTTTCTAATTTTGGGTATGTATGCTTATACTATCCTTGTTAGAATTGCTTTTGTTGCATCTCATAGGGTTTGATATGTTCTGTTTCCATCTTTGTCTCAAGATATTTTTTTCCCTTTTTACTCCTTCTTTTACCCACTGATTGTTCAGAACTATGTTGTTTAATTTACACATATTTGCAAAAATTTTCCAGTTCTACTCCTGTTATTCATTTCTAATTTAATACCACTGTGGTTAGAAAAAAAACTGATAAAATTTCAAACTTCTTAAATGTGCTAAAACTTGTTTTGTGTCCTAACATATATCCTGTAGCATGTTCCATGTATGCCTGAGGAAAGTATGAATTCTGCTGTTGTTGGATGGAATGTTCCTTATATGGGCCTTGGGTCCATTTGGTCTACAAATATTTTGAATACAATGTTTTCTTTTTGTGTGTGTACGTGATCAATGGATTATTGAAGCTATTGTATAGTCCGCTACTATTGCAATATTATGTTCTGTTTCTTCAGCTCTGTAAGAATGTACTTAATATATTTAGGTGCTTTGATATTGGGTACATAAATATTTGTGATTATGATTTCATCATACAAATTGACCCCTTTTTCATTATATAATGACTCTTGTCTCCTGTGACAGTTATTGACTTGTAGTCTATTTCTCTGAATAGAAATAACCCTTCTTGCTCTCCTTTGATTTCAGTTTGCATGGAATATCTTTTTCTATCCCTTTACATTCAGGTTATCTGTGTTCTTAAAGGCAAAGTGGTCTTTTGCAAACAATACATAGTTTTGTTTTTCTATAAATCTACTCCAGTCACTATGAGTGTTGATAGGAAAAATAAATCCATTCACATTTAAAATAATTATTGATTGGTAAGATTTTACTATTTCCAAATGGCAATAACTATTTTCTGGCTGTTTTGTAGTTCCTTGGTCATCTCTTGCTATTTTCCTTCAGGAAGTGATAGTTTTTTATAATGGTAATGATTCATTTCTTTATCTTTTGTGTTTCTACCATTAGGGACTTGTTTTGTGGTTAGAGTGAGGCTTACATAAAATAACTTGTAGTTATAATTGTCTATTTTATTATGATAATAAATTAAATTTGACCAAATACAATACTACCACTTTACTACCCCACCACATTTTATGTTTTTGATAACACAATTTTACATTTTTATTGTTATCCAACAACAACTTGTACTCTTTTTTTATTTCTTTCATGGAATATTTTATCTTTTATGGAAGATTTATCTTCTATGGTATTTTTATGGTAGATTTATGTGAAAGACACACTACCATGGTAGTGTTTGTACACTTACTTTTTACCACTGTGCTTGTATTTTCATGTTTCATATCGCTAACTAGCTTCTTTTCATTTTAGCTTGACAATGCCTTTTATCATTTCTTGAAAGACAATCTAGTGGTTATCTTTTATTTTCCTTTGTCTGGGACTGTTTTTCTCCTTTTCTGAGACACAGGATGTGAGGGCAATCCTGCTGCAACATTTTTTTCATCCCATTGACCACCAATGTTGATTTGGCTAATCTGGCTGGCTAGGCAGGTATCTACTTTCTCTATAACCACTCCACGTGTATCACTCCTGAAGTTGTGCACTTAGTTGAATAGGATAGCTTACAGGCCAGAGGTTTGGGGGGTGAGAGGATTCACCAGAGACAGAGTTGCAAACAGAACAGGTGAATTGACTGAAAAACACTGCTGAGGGGAGCAGTGGGCAAGTCCAGAGAGATCTACTGCACCATGTGGGTATCTCCTTGGTTGTCCAGGGGTCAAACTCATGTTGCAGTAGCTGCAGATAGCTTCATAGGGCGTCTTAACCCCTTGCACCACCAGGGAGGCCCCCCTTTTTAAAGATTTATTTATTTATGTTTTATACTATTTAAAGTCTTTGTTTTGCTCAATTATTTTTCTGATTTCATTAAATAATTTATGTTTCCTTATAGCTCACAAAGCTTCCTTAAACAAGTTCTCTGAATTATTTCATTAGAATTCTATTTTGGTAGTCAGTTTTTGGAAAATTGTGTTCCTTTGGTGATGTCACGCTTTCTTGATTTTTCCATGTCCCTTGTAGTTCTGCATTGCTGTCTTAGTGTTTGAAGAAGCAGTTACCTCCTCTGGTCTTTCTTGGCTGGTCTGTACTATATGACCAACCCTGGATATTTTTTTTTCTCTCCAGTGGTATCCAGAACTTCTGTCTGAGCTTTCTAAAAGCATATTTATCTTTGTGTAATTATCAAAATCATTGTTTTGGGGATAGGAAAGTAGGAAACAATACTTTCTTTTAAATATGATGTCCTCTAAAAGCCAGTTTTCAAAGATGGTGTCACGAATATGAAGGTACCATATGCCAACACATTATGTGGAGATATTAGAAAAAAGATTTTGGGGAGTACTCATTTTAATTTTTAAACTAAGCTTTTCATTGGATATTCACATGCAGTTGAATTTCAGAAAACACAGACATGCTTTGTTTCTCCAGGAATTTCATTGTTTTCTCCAATGATGAATTTTTTTAAATTTTATTTATTTATTTATTTATTTATTCATTCATTTATTTATTTATTTTATAGAGGCATGTTTTTATTTATTTATTTGTTTGTTTGTTTTGTTTATACATGCACTGGGTACAGTCAGAAGCACAGGAGGGTGAGAGAATTCACCAGAACCAGAGCAGGGAGCAGAGCAGGCAGAAGGACCAAAGTACACTGCTGAGGGGAGCAGCAGGCGGCAGGAGAGGTCTGCGCGCCATGTGGGACCCTCCTCTGGTAGCAGGGGAGCAGCCGGGGATCGAACCGGCGCCGCAGAGGCTGCGGGCAGCTTCGCAATCCAGCGCTCAACCACTGCGCCACCGGGGAGGCCAACCAATGATGAATTTTTAATGAACTGTGTTATATTACAGTCAGCTTATTGTTATTGTTACAGGACACAGTTACACTTTCATAGTCAAATTCACTTTTCTCTTGTCTTCATCCCTCAAATCCTGGCACCCACTACTCTGTTTCCCATTTCTAAACTACATAATTTCTATGGCATTATATAAATGGAGTCATACTGTATGTAACCTTTGGAGATTGACTTTTCTGACTCACAATAATTCCTTGTAGATTCACCCAATTTGTTGTATGTACCAATGGTCAGTTCATTTTAATTGACATATAATATTTGATGGCATGAATATAACACAACTCAATTACTCATCCCTTGAAAAACATCTGCGTTGTTTCAAGTTTGATCTATTATGAAAAAAGGTGTTATATATATATTTTTTTTAATTTACCTGGGTAAATGCCCAGGGTTTAACTGCTAGGTTATGTGATACTTGTATATTTAGTGTCTTAAGAAACTGCCAAACTATTTTTTTCCAGAGTGACTTACCATTTTATTCACACTATCATGGTGAATCATTCAGTTTCCCCATATCCTTTTCTGTATTTGGTATTATAAGTATTTCTTTATTTTATCTATTCCAAAAGGTACATAGCGATATCTCATTGTATCATTTTAATTTACATTTCTCCAAAGATAAATGATGTTGAAAATCTCTTCATATATTTAACTGGGACCTATATGTCTTCTCCATAAAATATGTTTGCCTTTTTCCATTTTCTAATTGTAGTGTGCATGTTTTTTTTTTTTTACTGTTGAATTTTGAATGTTCTTTATAGTAGTGCTGTGCCATATACATAGCTTGTAGTATACATTTTCTCCTAGCCTATAGCTTCTCTTTTTATCTTCTTCACATCCTCTTTCACAGAGAAAATTCTTCTTTTTGTAAGAACTATTTTACCAAGTCAAGCTTCATAGGGTGTGAATTTAGCTAAAGTATTTTATTTTTTTTTTCATTTTGCCTATGGAAATCCAATTGCTTCAGTGTCATTTATTTAATAAGCTATTCTTCCACTGAATTGCCTTCACCTTTTTTAATTAGTTGGGCATATTGTGTTATATTTCTGGGTTCTATATTCTGTTTTATTGATATATCTATCCTTCTGCCAACACCATACTGTCTTAATAGCTACATGATTATTGCTGAAATCAGGGTAGACTGATCACTACAACTTTATATTTTTTTAGATTATTTGTTATTCTTTATTACTCATTGCTTTCAGCTGGATATGAGGCCTGTGTTTGTGGCCCAAGGGAGTTCCATGATGACAGACTGAAATGGGGTGACAGACAAGGAACTTGTATCCAAATCACTCAAAGTTACACACACACACACACACACACACACACATGCAATATATATACACACATATATGCAATTATATATATTTATAAAACTAAGGCATTGTGAAAGGCAAATAGAAATTGAAGAGGCCTCCATTGGTGCTAGGCCCTGTTCTCTCTGCCTTTCTTCTAGCCAGGCTTCCATTCCTATAGAGCTGTCGACTGTATTGATCAGGTCCCACAGCAATACATGTGGAATTGGAAGAGGAACAATAATTATCTAAGCAAAAATATTGTCATTAGAGGATTTTTAAATTTTAATTTTAACTTTGAGGTTACATTTTTGCTATTCTATATATGCACATGTTCCACTCATCCTTTACAAAATCACCCATGCCAAAAACTCCCTTACCATACTTTCCGCCTCCCTCATCCATGTTTCTTCTGTAACCATTAAATTATTTCACTAAGTCTAAGAGTTCTTCCTCTGGTATTTTGTCTGTGCATGCTATTGGGTTATTTATATTCCACAGATGACTAAGAGTATCCAATAAATATATTTCACTTTCTGACTTATTGAACTTGTCATAATCACCTCAAGTTCCATCCATTTAGAACAAAAAGTCACTACTTCATCTTTTTCAAATGGTAGCATTCCAGAGAGTATATATTCTATATATAAGTCAAGCAATCAATATTTATCTTTTTTCTTCTGACTTATTTCGCTGGGCATAATCCTTCTCAGCCTCAGCCATGATGCCACAATGGCATGAATTTGTCTTTTTTGGTCACTGAGTTAGGTCCACTATGAATATATAACATATTTTTTTTTGATTGTATGACTTTAATAAGTGCCAAAGGTTATATATCCTACATATATTGTATATAGTGTGTCAAAATAGCCTCTGTATTTGTTCTGTCAAAAAAACTGCCAAACAAAATATTTCCAAGTAGTACTGCACTTACAAAATATGCCACCCTTAATAAGGAAGCATTAATTCTTTTTTAAAATTATTTTATTTTATTTTTTATTTTTATATTCCCCATATAATTGCAACCCCTTATTTTGACCCCAATCCCACCTTTCCCTGCCCCCCCCATAGCATGTCTCGGGTTCATAGTTGTTTGTTGATTTTCATTTTTTCTTTCTTATAGTTATTCTTTTTTCCTGGTACCTTATTTAGGTTTTCTAGATTCCTGCTATGAGTGAGACCATCCGGTATTTTTCTTTTTCTTTCTGGCTTATTTCGCTGAGCATGATCCCTTCCAGCTCCATCCATGTTGCTGCAAATTGCATGTGCTTATCTTTTTTGATTGCTGAATAATACTCCATTGTGTATGTGTACCACATCTTCTTGATACAATAATCTATTTTTTGGCATTTGGGTTGTTTCCAAAGCTTAGCTATTGTAAATAGTGCTGCTATAAACATAGGGGTACAGGTGCTTTTTGGAATTAATGTTTCTGTGTCCTTTGGGTAAATACCTAAGGGTGGAATTGCTGGATCATATGGAAGCTCTATCTTTAGTAGGTTGAGGAATCTTGATCCATTCATCTGTTTTGGGGCATTTAGGTTGCTCCCATATCTCAGCTATTGTAAATAGTACACCAATAAACACAATAGTGCAGGTTTCCTTTAATTTGTGTTTTTGTGTTCTTTGGCTAGATTCCCACAAGTCAAATCAATGGATCACATGGTAGAACTGAACTATATTTAGTGTTTTGAGGAACCTTTGCACAGCTTTACATAGTGGGTAGACCAGCTTACATTCCCCCCAGCAGTATAAGAGTGTTCCTTTGTTGCCACATCCTTGCCAGCAGTACTTGTTTGATTACTGTTTCAATTTTGCTGTTTATAATTGGCTTAAGTTATCTTTTCTTCTTTGTTCAGCTTTGGGAGGTTGTATAGTTCTAATAATTTGTCCATCTCATCTAGGTTGTTGAACTTGTTTCCATATAAACGTTCATTGTAACCTCTAATTATCCTCTGGATTTCTGCTGTGCCTGCTGTAATTTTTCCTCTTTCATTTATGATTCTATTGGAACTTTTCCACTCTTTCTCTTTGTGAGCCTAACTAGAAGTTTGCCTATATTTTTAAATTATTAAAAAATAATTAGCTTATTGTTTCATTGATCTTTTATACTATCTTTTTAAAATTTATGTTAAATTTACTTTTGGTTTAATTTTCATTATTTCCTTTCTTCCACAAACCGGCTTTTTAAAAATTTTATTGCTGTTGTTGTTCTTTTGTTGTTGTTTTGTTCTTTATTGCTGTTGTTGTAGTTCCATGAGATGGGAGATTAGGTTGTTTCTTTCATTTTGGGGGGGTTTCTCTCTTCCTATATAGATAAGAGCCTGTCAATTTTGTTTAATTTTTCAAAGAACCAGCCAAGGGATTTTCTAAATTTGGGGGCTTTTTATTTTCTATTTCAATTCTTCTCTAATTTTTATTTCTTTTCTTCTACTGAATTTTGAGAATGTGTTTATTTCTTTTTTTAGTTCCTTCAGCTACACAGTTGGATTGTTTATTAAATCCTATTATTTTTCTTTTTTATTCTTTTTTAATGTGGGCCTTATTACTATGAACCTAACATGTAATACTGATTTAGAACATTTTATAGGATCTGGTAGCTTTTTTTCTCCATTTCATTAGTCTCAAGATAAATTTCAATCATCTCCCACCACCATATCAGCCATGAACCATCATCATATTCCCTTTTGTTTTTCCCTACCCTGTTTTGAACCTTCTTTTTTAATTTTTTAAAGATTTATTTATTTATTTATACAAGCACTGGGTACAGCCAGAAGTGTGGGAGGGTGAGAGAATTCACCAGAGTGGGGAACAGAAAAGGCAGACCGACAAAATACACTGCTGAGGGAAGTAGCAGGCGCGGCAGGAGAGATCTTCGTGCCATGTAGGACCTTCGCTGGCGGCCAGAGTTCGAACTGGCGCTGCAGAGGCTGCGAGCAGCTCCCCAGCCCAGTGCTCAACCACTGTGCCACCAAGGAGGCCCCTGTTTTGAACCTTCTCCCTGACCCTCCTGCTATGTATACCTCAAATCTATGGTCAGCTTGCTACTTTTTTTTTTTCTTGACCTTTTTTTTTTCAGTTTCTCTATATTCTGAATAAAAGTGAAACCCTCCGATACTTATCTTTTTCCTTCTGACTTATTTTGTTTAGCATGATCCCTTCTAGCTCTATTCATGTTGCCACAAATGGCATGAGTTCGTATTTTTTGACTGTTGAGTACTATTGAGTATATTTGAGTATATTTGACTGTTGAGTACTGTTGAGTATACTGTTGAGTATATTTACTCCATTGGGTAAATATACCACAACTTTTTGATGCATTTGTCTGATTTGGGGCATTTGGGTTGTTTTTATAACTTGGCTATTGCAAATTGTGCTGTGATAAAGGCTAATTCCTTTCAAATTAGTATTTTTTGTGTTCTTTGAGTAGATTCCTAGGAGTGGAATTGCTGGCTTATATGGTAGATTCAATTTTAGTTCCTCCACACAACTTTCTATAGTGGCTGTACCAGTTTACATTCCACCGGCAGTGTAAGAGTTTCTCTTTACCTCCACATCCACTCCAACCTATGTTGTTTCCGTTTATTTAGCATGAGCCGTTCTCACAGGTGTGAGGTGGTATCTCATCTTAATTTTGATTTGTATTAACCTGAAAATTAGCGATACTGAATATTTTTCATATGCTTGTTGGCCATTTGCATTTTTTCTTTGGATAAATGTCTTTGCAGTTCTGCCGATTTTTTGAGTGGTTGTTTGTTTTTGTTAAATTGTGAAAGCTCTTTGTAGAGGTTCAATATCAATCTCTTATCCATTGTATATTGTGCAAATATTTTCTTCCATGCTCTATTATGTTTCTTCATATTAGGTACTGTCTTCTTTGCTGTGCAGAAGATATTTAGTTTGATGTCCCAGCTATGTATCTTCTCCTTTCTTTTCTTGCTTCTGGAGAAGAAACCTCAAATATGTTTCTGAGGTATATGTCATGAAGTGTTTTGCTGGTGTCAAGTCTTATATTTAAGTCTTTTATCCACTTTGAGTTATTTTTCTGTGTATGGTGTGAGATAGTATTTTAGTTTCATTCTTTTGCATGTTGCAATTCAGTTTTCTCAGGACCATTTATTAAAAAGGTTTCCTTGTTCCAGTATATATTTTTTGCTCCTTTATCATAGATTAATTGAGCATATATATATATATATATTTAAATATTTATTTATTTATGCATATAAGAACTGGGGTACAAACCAGAGGTTGGGGGGTGAGAGGATTCACCAGAGACAGAGTGGGGAACAGAAACAGTGGATTGACTGAAATACACTGCTGAGGGGCATAGCGGGCGAGACAGGAGAGGTCTCCTGCACCATGTGGGTAGCTTTCTGGCCGGCCGGGGATTGAACTCATGCTGCAGCGGCTGCAGATAGATTCACAGTGCTGTGCTTAACTCCTTGTGCCACCAGGTAGCCCTAGTTGTGCATATGTACATGGTTTTATTTCTGGTCTTTCAATTTGATTGCAACGGCCCGTGATCATATTAATTTCAACATTATTTTTTCCCTTTCTTTGAAGAATGACATTGAACTTTTCATGGAATTGCATTGAATGAATAAATTGCTTTTGGTAACATGGCCATTTTGATAACTTTAATTCTTCCGATCCATGAGCAGGGAATGTCTTTCCATTTTTTGTGTATTTTCTATTACTTTTAACAATGTTTTGTAGTTTAACTTGCATAGGTCTTTCACCTCCTTTATAAGGTTTATTCCCAAGTATTTGTTTTTTATAAATGGAATGGCTTTCGCAAAAATTTTCTTCAGACAGTTTGCACATGGGAAGGCTACTGAGTTTTGTGTATTTGCAACTTGCAACTTTACTAAATTGATTTATTGTTTTAATTAGTTCTTCTGTAGATTTTTTAAATAGGATTCTCTATATATATTATCATATCATCTGCACATAATGATAGTTTCCCTATTTTGATTCCTTTTATGTTTATTTCTTTCCTAATTGCACTTGTTAGGGCTTCTAGTACTATACTAAAAAGCAGTGTCTTGTTCCAGATCTTAAAGGGAAGGCCTTCAGTTTTTCACGATTAAGAATCTTAGTGTGGGAACTTCCCTGGTGGTGCAGGCGGTTGAGCTCCACGCTGTGAAGCTGTCTGCAGTCTCTGCAGTGTGGATTTGATGCCAGCCAGCCCGGGAGATACCCATATGGTGCGGCAGACCTCTCCTGTCTCGCCTGCTGCTCCCCTCAGCAGTGTATTTCAGTCAGTCTGCCTGTTCTATTCCCCTCTGTCTCTGGTAAATCCTCTCACCCTCTAGCACATCTGGCCTGTACCCTGGTTCTTGTATGCATGGATAAATAAATCTTTAAAAACAAAATAAATAAAATCAAACATATTAAAAAAAGAATCTTAGTGTGGATTTGTCATATATGGAGTTTATTATGTTAATATATACCCCTGTTGTTGGACTTTATCAAATGCTTTCTCAGTATCTATTAATACAATCATATGGTTTTTATTTTTCTTCTTGATGTGGTAAATTACATTAATTGATTTTCAGATGTTGAACCATCCTTCTTTCACTGGGATAAATCACAGTTGGTCATGGTGTATAATCTTTCTGATGCACTACTGGATGGTTTGCCAAGATTTTATTGAGAATTTTAGCATCTGTGTTCATTAGGGAGGTTGGTCTGTAGTGTGTGTGTGTGTGTGTGTGTGTGTTATCTCTGTTTGTTTTTGGTATTAGTGTAATGTTTGACTCATAAAATGTATTTGGTAGTATTCCTTCTTTATTTTTTGCAAGAGTTTTTGTAGAACAGGCATTAATTCATCTTTGAATGTTTGGTATAATTTGTTTATGAAACTATCCCATCCCGGGTTTTGTTTTTGGGATGCTTGTGATTACTGTTTCAATTTCACTGCTTGTAATTGGTTTGTTTATGTTTTCTATTTTGTCTTTATTCAGCTTCTGCTAATTTTATATTTCTAAGAATTTGTCCATCTTATCTAGATTTTTGAACTTGTTTGCATATAAATGTTCACAGTAATCTCCAACTGTCCTCTGGAGTTCTGTTGTGTCTGATTTCATTTATTATCCTATTTGAGTTTTCTCCCATTTGTAATTTGTGAGTCTTGCTAGAGATTTATTTATTTATTTATTAAAGATTTATTTATTTATTTATTTATTTATTTATTTATTTATTTATTTATTTATTTATACAAGCACAGGGTACAGTCAGAAGCATGGGAGGGTGAGAGGATTCACCAGAGCCAGAGTGGGGAACAGAACATGTGGACTGACAAAATACACTGCTGAAGGGAGCTGCGGGCAAGGCAGGAGAGGTCTGTATGCCATGTGGGACCCTTGCCAGTGGCCGGGGATTGAACTGGCACTGCAGAGGCTGTGGGCAGCTTTGCAGTCCAGCACTCAACTGCTGTGCCACCAGGGAGGCCCCTTGCTAGACATTTATTTATTTTTTATTTATTTATTTATTTATCGATCAATTTATTTATTTTTGTAGGACCAATTTTTGATTTTATTCATATTTTGGATTTTCTTTTTCTTTTTATTTTATTTATTTCTGCTTTATTTTTAATATTTCCTTGCTTCTACTGTGTTTTGGAATTTTCTTTTTGTTCTTTTCTTGTTCCTCAATATGGGAGGTTAGGTTGTTTCTCTGAGTTCTTTATTTCTTCCTGATATGTGCCTGTATTTCTATATATCTTTCTCTTAATTGCTTTTGCTGTATTGTACTTGCTCTGAAAAGTTGGGGTCCTCATTGTCATTCATCTCAAGGTTTTTAATATTTTTCCCTAATTTTCCCTTTAACTCAATGGTTTTTCTGTACCATGTTGTTCAGTCTTCATGTAATTGGGGAGCTCCTAGCTTTGTTTTAATGGTTAATTTCTAGTTTGATACCTTTATGGTCAGAGAAGATACTTGGCATGATTTCAATCTTCATGTACTTGCTGGTGTTTGTATTGTGGCTAATATGCAGTTCATTCTGGAGAATAATACATGTAAACTTGAAAATCCTGTGTATTCTGTTTTTTGGAGGTGCAGTGTCCTATAGATATCTATTAGGTCCATGTCGTCCAGATCTTCATTTAGGTCTATTGTGTCATTTACTTCTGTCTTGTTGATTTGTCCCTTGGTGAGAGTGGGGCATTAAAGTTTCCTAATACATATGTATTTTCTCCAATATCTGTTTTGAGAGATGATAGTAATTGATGTATTTTGGTGTTACCTTATTTGGTGAGTTTTATTGATAAGTGTTAGTTCTTTCTGGTGTACTGATCTCTTGATCATTTTACAGATCCATCAGTTCTTTTTTTCACTTTTTTTAGTTTGAAATGTATTTTATCTGACATATGTATATCTGTTCTTCCTTCTTTTGGGGGTCATTTGCTTGTGGAATTTTTTTTCCAACCATTTTCCTTCAATTCATGTTTATTTTTAGAGCTTAGGTAGAATGTTGGATTCTGTTTTCTAAGCCATCATGCTACTCTGTGTTTTTTGATTGATGAGGTTAGTCCATAAACATTTAGGATGATTATTGAAAATGGACTTCTATTATTGTCATTTTGGTTATTGATTGTCATTCTATTTATTTCCTGTTCAGTTCTTCATGCTCATTCCTGTGTTGGTTTAGATATTAAGGCTTCTTGTAATATTTCTTGGAGTGAAGGTTTAGTAGTAGTGAATTACAATCTTATTTTTCCACTTATTGATTATATTTCTCATAACATTCTTTACCTTTTCTGCATCTTTGCTTATACTTTAGTTTATTTTTAATTATGATAATTTTGACTTCCTTGTCAGGCAAAGAAATTCTTCTCAGTGTTATTGGGTTCCGGAGACTGATTTTCTTTCTGTGGTTTTTATTGTTCCCAGGAGGGCTTACTTGAACATTTGTAGTTTTCCTTCTCCCTATTGTCTGCTTTCAGTTTTGTCCTAGATATAGGGTCCCCTGACCACTGATGCCAGCAGGCATGAATTCTGTGTGCTCTTACTGTGTATAGATCTGTGTGTATAGATCTGTCTGGTGCCTGAGACACTGTGTGTGCTAGGCAGAGCTGAGAGTAGGGTCTCCCACTGCTCCACCTCAGCTCCCATTAACCAGACCACTGCTGATGGTGGGCATAATTACTAGGCATTCTTACGAGTTGTGGATGGATCTACATACTGCCTGGGACACCGTCACAGGTGGGCGTGGGCGGCACTGGGTGGGGGGTCCTGTGGCACCCATTGACTAGAATGCTGCTATTGTCAGGCTAGACATTTGGGTGTTCTTACCTGAGCATTGATGAATCTGCACACTGCCTGCACTGCTGTGGCTGGTGGACAGGGGAGGGGTAGGAGCTCCCATGGGTCTTATTAAAAAGATCTTGGCTGTTGGTGGGTGGAAATTGGGGTGTTTTACCAGGGCAGGTAGGGCTCCTGTCAACCAGATCACTTGGAGTATCCAAGGGTTCCTGATGCAGGGCATGGCACCATAAGGTCCAGGCTGAATCCTGAATATGTAAAGGTCCCTGAATGCATGACACAATGAAGTTCTGGCTGTAGCCTGGTCTATTGGTGGTTGTGGCAGGCTGAAGCCAGTCAAGGGTCCCCAATGCAAGGCATAGCAGCACAAGTGTCCAATTGTTGCATGGTCTAATGGAGGTAAGGGCCATTTGAGTGGTTTGGCTGGGGCTTGGTCTTTTAAGATTACAACTCAGGAAGAGGAAAGAAAGAAAATTAATAAAGAAGGAAGGTAGGAAGGAGGGAGGGAGAGAGGGAGGAATGAAGGAAAGAAAGAGAAAAAAAGAAAGATAAAAGAAAGAAAAATTGTGCTGCTCAGAGTTCTGTCCGCTCAAAAGTACGCGGCAGCTGGTGGTGTAGCCCAATTCACTGGGTGGCACAGGAAGGCTGAATGAGATAAGCTTCCCAGTGTGGCTGGGGCTTAGTCTTTATAAATTGCAGCTCAGGAAAAAAAAATAACAAAACTTTGTGGCTCAGCATCCTTAAGAGCTGGTAGCTGGTGCTGAGGTCTGTTTTGTTCACCTGGTGGTATTCCAGAGTGGGGCACTGGGAGTTCCAGGTTGGGGCCTAGTCTGTTGGGAGATGTTGGCTAGCTAGGTGGTATGGGTTTTCTGGTGCAGCTGGAGAATGGGTTGATTTTTTTTTTTTTTTTGGTTCTTGAATGTCCTGGAGATGTCCTGGTGCTGTATAGCCAGTTTGAAGCATTGGGGTTTGCTAAGAGCTCTTATCAGTCTTTATATAGTTTTTTTTTAATTATATATACATATATTTACATCATTTTTCAATTTTGTACAATGTATATAATTGTTTTTAGGAGAGAGATTGATCCCACCCTCTCTATTCCACCATGCTCAACTTTATGCATCTTTGAGATGCATGGTGATTTCTATTTTTCTATATTTTATGAGACATGTTTTATGTCCCAAACTATGATACATTCTTGAGGATGTTTCTGTGTATTTATTTTTATTAATTAATTATTTGTTTATTTATTTATTTTATATAGAAGACTGGGGTATAGTAGGCCAGAGGTTCAGGGAGTAAGAAGATTCACCAGAGACATAGTAAGGAGTAGAACAGACAGATCTACTGAAATATACTGCTGAGGGGAGCAGCAGGAGAAATAGGAGAGGTCTGCTATGCCACATGTGGGTCAGCTCCATGGCTAGGGATTGAACTCAGGCTGTATCAGGCCATAGTGGTGATAGCGCTAAGACTTAAACCCTAAGTTACCAGGGAGGCCCGAGGGCATGTATTTCTTTCTTTTGAGATGGAGAGTTCTATAAATGTCCATTAACTACATCTAGTCCAACACTTCATTAAGCCCTTGTTTTTGATGATTTTCTGTCTGTATGATCTATCCCTTTTTGTCAGTTGCATGTTGGTATCTCTGATAATAATTATTTTTCTATAAATATATTGTTTTATGCCTGTTAATAGTTGCTTTATGTAACTATGTGTTCCTTTATTAGGTGCATAAATATTAACAAGTTATATATTCCTTCTGAATTGTTCAATTGATCACTATATAGTGTCCATCTTTGTCCCAGATTACATTCTTTAGTTGAAAGTCTAGTTTATCTGATATGAGAATATCAGTTCCTTTGTTTATTTGTGGATTATTTGCATGTATGCTCTTGCTTCAATGTTCTACTTTTAGTTTGTTTCTGTTTTTAGGTTTTAAATAGGTTTTGTAAACAAAATATAGAAGTCTGAAACTTTCTAACCTACTTTGTCAGATTATGTCCATTAATAATTAGCTCAGAACATTCACATTTGGGGAGACTGTTATTTATTATCAATCACTTTGTTTTTTATTTTTGCATATTTTATTTTTCTGTTGTTTATCCAGTTATTTCTCATTGCTCTTTCTGAGAACGTTAACCACTAATTCTATCAATTTCTTTGTTTCTTCATCTTTGGGCCCCTATTCTAGATTTTGGGTTAGTGGTTACCATTAGGACTGTGGTTAAATCACTATGACTTAAGTCCTTTATGAGCTAGTGTTCACTCTCTAACATTCATCTATACAAGTTATGTCCACTTCTTCCCCTTTAGTGTTTTATTGTTAATTTATCATATTCTTGCTTATGTTTCTGGTTTTCTATTCCTACTGACATTTTGCTCGTGATTTTGTGTTTCATTTTTTGCTTTTGCTATAGAAGAACTCCTTTAAACATTTCTTGTAGGGCATGTATGGTGGTGATAAACTTTATTAACTTTTGTGTGTATGGGAAATTCTATTTCACGTTCATACTTGAGTGATACTTTTGTAGTACAGAGAACGTTTGGTTGGTGTTTTTTGACTTTTAGGATTGTGAACACTTCCTTTATTTCCTGGGGAATTTCTGTGGCAAAACTGGAGCAAAGCCTAATTAGGGTGCCTTTGTAAGATATTTTGTTTTTCCTTGTTTCCTGTGAAATTTTTTCTTTATATTTAATTTTTGATAATTTATAAATAATGTGACTTGATGTAGGTCTGTTTGCATTTAAAACATCAGATGTTTTCTTTGCTTCCTGGACATCCATACATAATTTACTCTTTAGGTTTGGGAAATTATTTTTCAGTTATTGCTCACCTCTCTATCTTTCTTCACATTCTGGAATACCAATTATTCGTATGTTTCCTTTTCTGGTTGAGACTGATATTGCTTATATTTTTCTCAGTTTTTTCTTTCTGCTATTTCTCTTTTTCTAGTTGGGTGTTTTGTACATTTGAGTGTTCTATTTCTGAAATTCTTTCTTTGTTCAGTTTAGTTTTATTTAAAGTGCTTTCAAAATTTGTATTCATTTCATTTAGTCTCTTTTTGCGTTCTTTTGATATTTTCAATATCTTTGGTCTCTTTGCTCCTGGATATCCTTTCTAAGATTTTGCACCTACCTATCTTTCCTTGACTGATCTTCCAAATAGCTCATTTGACATTTTTAATATTGTTGTTTTCTATTCTTTTTTCTGATAGGACCTCTATTTCTTTATCCTTTACATTTTGCCCAGAACTCCAGTTTTTCTCACTTTGCTTTTTCATCTTGTATTCAGATGTTCTTTTCTTCATAAGCATGTATGTTTCCTGCTTTTATATATATATATAAAAGCATGGCTGGGTTTTAGGGGCTTATTTTTGTTTGTTTCTCTTCTTAGTTTAGATTGGTATGAGGTAAGGACAGAAGGGGAATCTGAGGCTTACTGAGTTGCAGTTTGAGGAGTGATGTTTGTCACCTCTACCTCCTTTCCTTTCCTTTCACAGCAATTTTTTCAGTGTTTTAGTGTCTTCCCATTCTCCTTCCTTGCTTCTCCTTTCTGCTGTAGGTCATAAGCTATGATGCTTCAGTCTCTCAGGGGTGGAAGCTAGATCTGGAACACAAGGCTTATGTTCCAGAACTGAGTCAGGCTTGTCAAGCAGGTGGTGCCTTATAAGGCCATGTGCAGCATTGTCTGGCTAAGATCACAAACAGTGGATATCACTGCCCCACCATAACAATGAAGCACAGCTTTTGAGGGGCTACACATTTTGTACAGCTGCTTGCTACTTTCCAAGGAAATAGTAAGTCCTCCTCTCTGCTTTTTGATATACTGCAGAGCACAGCCTGGCTCAGCCTAGCATCTCTTTAATTTCTCCTGGGACATTGATAGGGGTAGTTTTCCTCATTCATGCTGTTTATGGAGTTCTCAATATCCCAGGTCAGACCTATGCCTGCATGTCATAAAATATCTTCCAGGGAATTTTACAGTGCCCCAGGGTGCTCAGTTGTACCTTAAATGGCCAATCCACAGCCTGTTCTGCCAACTGGGCTATCTATTTTCCCAGTCATGTTTCCTCCTTCATCTCACTCCCTCCCCTCAGCAGTTACGAACCTTAGCTCAAATTTCTGTGGGAAAGCCCTGGAACTCTATTGGAGGATATTCTGCAGCTTCATTTCAGCAAATATTTTCTAACATTTCTTTTAAAGGGGTAAGGTGATCCTAACCACTCAAATCTGACATGCTGTGGGTGAAGTCTACATTAGAGTAATCTCAACAATAATGTTCCCTATTATGTCCAGGAAGGGGTCCTTGGAAGGGTTAATAAAGTTAGTTTTCAAGGGTATCTGAAATCATTTCTTACTGTTCTTCTCATGAACACAATATAAACATTGAATTCTTATATATGACAATCACTACCATATATTTAGTACTCTTGTATCTCAAAATATATGTTACCCTAGTCTTAGACTAAGAAAGTCTTGGAGATTAAAAATAGTAATAGGCAGGAGATCTGTAGGACATCTTGGAGGTTTGAAATTAGAAAGGTTCTTTGAAGACTTTAGGATTATTGTTAAGGTGGAAAGCTATTAAGGTGAATCAGTGCTTAGAACACTTGGAGGCAAAAGAGAATCTGAAAGGAATAGTCTTGACAATTGACAAGGTTAAGCAACCTGATATACAGGCTTGGTGAGCAGGAATGTTTTCCAATTGGTTGCTTTTTGATGTTCTTTTGCTTTCAGGGCTCTCAGTGAAAAGACCATCTTATATCAGATATGCTTGAGGAAAACCGGCATGAGGAAAGGGGCAACATCTTATCATGAAGGTCAGTGTGGTTATGAAAGTAAGAGAAGTTCAGGAGGTGGGTGTTTCCAAAGGCAGAGGTAGGCAACTAGGACAGTAGACTTGTTACAGCCTGAGGACTCTTCAGCTGGCTGGTAATCTTTTCTGCTGATATCTCTGTCAAAGGAGTGACACATTTTCCCACAGGTTTCTCCTGTTCATACAGGTCATATTCTTAACTGACATTACCTCCAGATTTCTTTCTAACACTGTTTCTCATGTTTGACCCCCAAGAGTTTAGGGGTGTCTCTCTACCTAAAGACAAGCACATTTTCATTATGAAGGAAGAGCCAGAAGCAATAAGTGTTTAAAGGAAAGCCATGTCTAGCCAAAGGGGGCCCACTTAGGAACAATGCTTTATTGGAAATCAGATTTCCACAGGTACTCTGCATCCTCAATGAAAGGGAGGTTTATTGGAAATAATTATGGGTGCTTTATTTGGTTGCTGGAATTTCAGGCAACTTGAATATAATCATATTTTATGATGACTCATTCTGAACCAGAGTCCACTGAGAAAACAAGAAAGGGTAGATCACCCATCTCTGGGGACAATGACAGTGGCTGTCAGTAACAGAAGCAGCTGTCAGTAATTGAAGCATGACAAAAATGTAAGCTATTATTTCTTAGTACAGCAAATCACAGGCCCTGAGATTCAGAGGAAAGAGCAGTGAATTTGTAGTCAAGCTGACTTAGGTTCTGAGTCACTTCACTATGAAGATCCTGCATTCTCATCTGGAAAATGGAACAAATAGTACTGACTTTCTTTTTCAAGGCTATCAAGACAATTAAAAATGAAAAACATATAAAATGACTGATACTGAATAGATTTTCAAATAAACAGAAGTTAGTTATTTCCTTTTGTCAAACTAAACATTTTAGTTGAGTTTATTTCATGAAATAAAAAGAAAAAAGCTTCATTTATATTAAAATTGATACGCATGGTATTTTTTTTTCAATTACTTTAGCTTATGTTTCAGAGAAAAGAGAGAATGAATATATGAACATTTTGTCTTGGTTCAATTTGATATTTTCCATTCTGATTTAGGACTCCTGATTTGATAAATGCCCCCAAGCCAATGAAAGAAAGAAGTTGTGCACATGTTATTAATATAGTTACATCATAAAAAACAAACAAACAAAAAACTACAAACATTTTATTACCAATATATTTATATTATTAATGAACACTACAAGTTTACTATTTTATCTGTCTCTAAATTGTTAGAAAATATTAGTTTCTCTTTCTTTTATTTAAAAAGAAAGAAATAGAGGTTCTATTGTTTTCCTGTATGATATCAGCTATATTTTCACATAATTGCATTATACTATTCACTGCTAAGCCTTAGTTTTAAGACAATTTGTTACCTAGTTTCAGGGACATGTGGAGTTCCAGGCACACCCCACTATCCCAAGATAACTTTAGCATGAAAACAAGCCATGAATGTGCCAGTACATAGCCTGTGGTTTTCCAGTCAAGGGTGAATTGGGGTGGGGGTGGGTTGATTAAAGGCAGCTTTACCTTTTTGTTTAGGAACTTTTCTCACAGTCAATGCAGCCTGTCTCTTCTGGTTTTCAGAAATTTCAAAGCCTATAATATAAAAATACATACTTTTGTTATGATAAATAGATTTCTTAAATGTGCAAATTAGTACAAATTTACAGGAATAGTAATTTGACAAGCTGTATCAAAAGTCTTGAGAAACAAAAGAGGAAAATAGAAACTTAGACAAAGATTAAGATACACAGACACATTTCACATCAGAGGGGCAAAAAATCTGAAAATGTGAATTAAGAGGCTATTAAATGGAGAATGGTTGAATAAAGAATGGTATAAAGTAGGCAATTTCTCACAACTAAAATTACAAAAGAAAGCAAATAATGAGTCAAAAGATAATTACAACAATATTGAGGAGTCTGCCAGGATGGTGGCAGAGTGAAGACATTGGTTTAGCCTCCTCCACTTATTCATAATCAAATTATGAATGAACAAAGTCAACAACCCCAAAGAGATAAATTGATTATCAGGTATCAGAAACAATGTTTCAGTGTGTGGGAACCGGAAAATCTAATTGAATTGTGTTTGTAGATATACCTGAAGAGTAAACAGATGAGAGGGAGGAGTGATTACTGTACTCAGCCCTTATATTTTTGATTCATGAGCACATACCCACTTTGGTGACTTTGGACTGTGACTTGGAGTAGTGATTTGTAGTATGCTAGAAAAGGGGGTGCAGAGTTGGCATTCAGGTCAGAGAGAAACTACTAGAGAACTATGGTAATAGGGGTACAGAGATTAGTGACCTTAGTCTGAGGCTCCCAATGTAGAATAGTTGCAACCTTAACCAATGACAGCTACATCAAATCACCTATGTCTCTTCATAGAAGAGTGTACTATTTGAAGCCTGAAGTCTGATATTTGAAATACATAATCATAATCAACACCTCACTCTGGGTCAAAACCAAGATGACAACTGAATGAGGGCTCTAACCAGATCAGAGATACCTTGATATTAATAACAGGAACAAATACCCTACAATAAAATTTCATATTTTATGTTTTGCTAAGACTTATTTATTTATGCAGACAAGGACTGGGATGCAGGCCAGTGGTATGGGGCATGAGAGGATTGACCAGAGACAGAACAGAACAGAACAGGCAGACTGATTGAAATACACTGCTGCAGGGAGTAGCAGGCGAGACAGGAGAGGTCTGCTGCGCCATGTGGGTAGCTCCCTGACCTGCTGGGGATCGAACTTTTGTTGCAGAGGCTGCAGATAGCTTCACAGTGCTGTGCTTTACCCCTCGTGCCACCAGGGAGGCCCAAGTTTCATATATAAATTCCTGACTCATGACCCTGTCTCAACTATAATACTCATACAGGCCTAGAGGTTCAGAATGGCCTGAAACTAGAACAGACATTTTGACCAAGGAGTTGGCCTAAGGGAGGGAATCACTGTGGATCTTTACCACACAACTCTGGTGCCCTCTGTATAGTAGGAAGCTTGAAACTATGATGCACAATGAAGGTAAACTTTCACTACCCTACTGCACTGGTTCCTTTCTATTACCGCTTACTGACACCAGTGTCACAGCCATTTCAACAGGTGAAAAGGCTCAGTCTGTGATTCACAAACCTTGAGTAAAAAACCCAGGCTTATACCCAGCTCATTGCAGGAGGGATAGAAAACCAAGTTACGAAGATAAAAGAAATTTCCTTATAGGGTCTCCCTGGTGGCGCAAGGGGTTAAGCACCGCACTATGGAGCAATCTGCAGCCTCTGCAGCACGAGTTTAATCCTCAGCCAGCCAGGGAGAAACCCACATGATGCAGCAGACCTCACTTGTCTCATCTGCTGCTCCCCTCAGCAGTGTATTTCAGTCAATCTGCCTGTTCTGTTCCCCACACTGTCTCTGATGCGTCCACTCATACCCGGCATCTCTGGCCTGTACCCCAGCTCTTGTATGCATAAATAAATAAATCTTTTTAAAAAAAGCTTTTTAAAAAAAGAAATTTCCTTCTAACAACCAATGAAAACTAAAAACAAAGAGACATAGGAACAATATAAATGATGGAGGAAAAAAAAACACAAAAAACCTCTGAGCAAAGCCTCAATACAGTAGAACTGTGTAATATGCCTTATTATAAGAGTTGTAATAAGAGTAATATGCATGTTTGCTAAATGAATAAGTATAATGGATGATGGGAAAGAAAGTTGAGAAAATATAAAACTAGATGTAATTGATTTAAAAAATATTATAACAGGGCCTCCCCTCGTGGTGCAGCGGTTGAGCGCTGGGCTGCGAGGGTGCTGGCAAGGGTCACACATGGCACGCAGACCTCTCCTGCCACCCGCTGCTCCCCTCAGCAGTGTATTTCGGTCCTTCTGCCTGTTCTGCCCCCAGCTCTGGCTCTGGTGAATCCTCTCACCCTCCCGTGCTTCTGATTGTACCCAGTGCTTGTATAAATAAACAAACAAACAAACAAGTAAATAAATCTTAAAAAATATATAACAAAATTAAAAAAATAGTTAAACTTTGGAAACAACCAAAAAGCCCAAAAATAGATGACTGGATCAAGAAGACATGGTATATATACACAATGGAATATTACTCAGCAATCAAAAAATGATAAACACGCAGTTTGCAGCAACATGGATGGAACTGGAAAGGATCATGCTCAGTGAAATAAGCCAGAAAGAAAAAGAAAAACACCAGATGGTCTCACTCATAGCAGTTTAGAAAACCTAAATAAAGTACCAGGGAAAAGAGTAATTATAATAAAGAAAAAATCAAAATCAACAAGCAACTATAAACCAGAGACACTACGGAGGTGATGGGTGGGGAGAGGAGGGATTGGGTTCAAAATAAGGGGTGGGGTTCAGTTGTATGGGGAACATAACCAAGATGAAAATGCACACATTGTGGAGGGGGCGGAGCAACATGGCAGCGAGGAGACGCTGCCAGTAAGATCTCCCATTAAAAAAAGTTAATAGGGAGGAAAAGCGGCAGGTCCCAGTGAGAACTGGGACACGGAAGATAAACGGGTGATGCCAGCAAACTGCCCTAAGAAGAAAGTTGCCATAAAAGAGGACCAGAAGGGAGGAAAGTGCAGAACCCTGCTCCCCTCCCCCGCCCACAAAGTCCGCACTCTCCGACCGACAGAGAGGAGGGAAACAACAAACCAAAACGGCCAACAAGAACAAAGGATGCAGCAAGCGGGACTGTGAGTGGAAAGGAACTATTGCAGCCACCACACCCCGTGAACGGGAGCTGTGGAGAATCCTGCAGGATCCGCCACGGAGGTGAGCTCCAGGCGCCATTAAAGAGAGCAGGATACAAAATCAACACGCAAAACTCAGTAGCCTTCCTATACACAAACAATAAATCTGAAGAAGAAGAAATCAAAAAAACCATCCCTTTTGTTATTGAAACAAAAAAAAAATCAAATATTTGGGAATAAATCTAACAAAAGAGATATAGGACCTATACAAAGAAAACTATAAAACACTGTTAAAAGAAATAGAAGAAGACACAAAGAAATGGAAAGACATCCCCTGCTCATGGATTGGAAGAATAAACATTATTAAAATGGCCATCCTTCCAAAAGCAATATACAGATTAAATGCTATTCCAATCAAAATTTCAATGTCATTCTTCAAAGAAATAGAACAATTATTGATGAAATTCATATGGAATCACAAAAAACCCCGAATAGCCAAAGCTCTCCTGAAAAAAAAAGAAGGGAATGGAGGCATCACACTCCCAGACTTCAAACTATACTACAAAGCCATAATCATCAAAACTGCATGGTATTGGAACAAGAACAGACATACAGACCAATGATATCGAATAGAAAATCCAGAAATAAACCCACAGATTTATGGTCAACTAATCTTTGACAAAGGAGCAAAGACTATGCATTGGAGCAAAGAAAGTTTGTTCAATAAATGGTGCTGTGAAAACTGGGTCGCTACATGCAAAAGAATGAAGCTTGACCACTACCTCACACCATACACAAAAATCAACTCAAAATGGATTAAAGAACTAGACATAAGACCTAAAACCATAAAATATATAGAAGGAAATATAGGCGAAACACTACGTGATTTGCACATCAAAGACATCTTTACAGACACATCACCCAAAGCAGTGATAGTGAAGGTAAAGATAAACAGCTGGGACTATATCAAATTAAAGAGCTTCTGCACAGCAAGAGACAAAAACAAAAACAAAGAGAAACCCCACCAACTGGGAGAACATTTTTGCACCCAACACTAATGATAAAGGACTGATCACAAAAATCTGCAAAGAGCTGATGAGACTCAACAACAACAAAGAAAATAACCCAGTCAAAAAATGGGCAGAAGAGCTAAAAAGAAACTTCTCTGAAGAGGAAATGCAAATGGCCAACAGGCATATGAAAAAATGTTCAACATCACTTGTCATCAGGGAAATGCAAATCAAAACTACCATGAGATACCATCTTACACCAGTGAGAATGGCACATATTAAAAAAACTAGCAACAACAAATGTTGGCGAGGTTGTGGAGAAAAAGGAACTCTTCTGCACTGTTGGTGGGAGTGCAAACTGGTCCAACCACTGTGGAGAGCTGTGTGGAGATTTCTGGACCTACTAAACATAGAGCTTCCATATGATCCAGCAATTCCACTCCTAGGTATTTACCCAAAGGACACAGAAACATCAATTCCAAAGAACACCTGCACCCCTATGTTTATAGCAGCACTGTTTACAATAGCTAAGCTTTGGAAACAACCCAAATGCCCAAAAATAGATGACTGGATCAAGAAGATGTGGTACATATATACCAGGGAATATTACTCAGCATTCAAAAAAGATAAACACATGCAATTTGCAGCAACATGGATGGCGCTGGAAGGGATCATGCTCAGCGAAATAAGCCAAAAAGAAAAAGAAAAATACCGGATGGTCTCACTCATAGCAGGAATATAGAAAACTTAAATAAGGGACCAGGAAAATGAATAACTGTAAGAAAGTGAAAATCAAAATCAACAAAAAACTATGAACCAGAGACACTTTTAGGGGGGCGTGGGCGGGAGGGGAGGGATTGGGGTCAGAATGGGGGGCTGCAATTGTATGGGGAATATAACAATAAAATTTATTATCTAAAAAAAAAAGAAAATGCATACATTGTGCAAAAAGGAGAAATGATGTAAGAAATATATAAAATAAAATAAAAAAATAAACATATAGAAAAAAAAGAGGACCTCAATAGACAAACACAATATTGGAGAGAATCAATGAACTTGAAAGCTCAGTGGCATAAAACACAAAAACAGAACAAAAAAGAAAAAAAAGAAAAAAAAAGAAAAAAAAGATTTTAAAAAATGAAAACAGGTTAAGAGTGCTTGGAATAGAGTAAAAAAGAAATAAGCACTTCATGGAGTGTGGCAAAATAGAAGGGCATCAAAAATCATTTAAATAAATAATATCCGAGAACCAACTCAATCTGAGAATAAAGCATTCTGTTGCAAGTAGCCCAAAAAGTTCCAAACAAAAAAATAGCAAATGAACACATGCCAATATACATTATCATAAAACTGTTGAAGGACAATGACAAGGACAGAATATTAAAAGCATTAATAGAAAGTAGAGTAACCAATAAAGGAACTCCAATTAGACTATCCATGAACTTGGAGAAGAAACTTCACAGGTAAGAAGGGCATGGTAGGAAATATTTAAAGTATTCAAAGACAAAGATTTCCCAGCCTCCCTGGTGGCACAAGGGGTTAAAGACACAGCACCATCAAGCAATTGCCAGCCACTGCAGCATGCATTCAATCCTCAGCAGGCCAGGGACCTAACCCACATGGTGCAGCAGACTTCTATCTCGCCCTCAGCAGTGTATTTCAGTAGATCTGCCTGTTCTGACACCCCACACACACACTCTTTCTGGTGAATCCTCACATTCCCCGCACCTCTGGCCTTCACCCTAGTTCTTGTATGTATAAATAAGTACATCTTAAAAAAAAAAAACAACAAAGACAAAGATTTCCAATCTAGAATACTTTATCCTGTAAGACTGTCATTCTAGTTAGAAAAAAGGATATAAATTTCAATATATAGCAAAAATTAAAAGAATTTCTCAACATTCAGCCAGATATGAAAGAAGTGAGTATTAAACAACAAACAAAACACATAAATGATACAATGCGGAGGAAGATGAGAGTAAAATTATTTTTATGTGCTTCAACAACTTGCTACAAAATATTTAAATTAATATCAATAGTATACTAATAAAAATGTTTTAAAATATATAAAACTTCTTAAAACCTAATATATTCTGGTAGACATCCCTAACACTGAACACAGTAAAGTTACCAACTCCAATTCCTGGTCCTAAAAACAGTGACTACTTGCCTCCTTCAGGACATTCAATGAATGGTTAAGTCTGTTAATCATAAAAAAAAATAAAAAAAAAAAAAACAACTAAGTAAAGTTATTCAAAAGCCAAAAAACTCCATCATCATTTCAGGCTAAAAACAACAACAACAAACAAAACAAAAAAAAACCTGAAATAGAAAAAGTCATTAACTCTCTCCTTATCTATCTTAAAATTTTAAATATATGACTGACATCCCTTATATCCATACAAGACAAACAGCAAAACATTTTATCCCAGAAGAAATAAGCCCAAAGCTCTTGGTCTTGTACCACCACCTCTTGATTCCTATCTTGATTCCTATCTTGATTCCTATCTTAATTCCTATCCACCCTTTGATTCCTATCTGCCATCCACCATGGACACAAATGGAGCATGCCAACAATGAATTTCATTGGGAGGTTTGCAGATCTACCTTCTGCTCAAAAAATGCTTTATTCAATAAAACTTACTCTCAACTTAATTGGGGCCCACAAGGCCTCCTGGTTATGGATAAAAACAGAACATGACAGGGCAAAACCTGGAACTGGACTCTTCTCTATTTTTACCAGTGCTCCCACCCTTAAAGGAATCCAGGCTTTACTGGTCCTGTGTTAAGACTGCTGCACAAACCATTCCATTTGCTCTCCCCTTAAGACAATGATTTGGAGAACCACTATTCCACACTTCCTATGTCTTATGCCAAGGCCCAGCTCAGTTCACTTGGGATAAATTGCTATGGGTTTACACATACACTTTCAGTTACACCGGAGTCTGTACCTCCCACCCCTATCTGTTCTTGTTAACCTCTCTACCTTCTTCTCTGGTGATAATATCACCTTTGCAACTTCCATACTAATCACCACCTGTATCTTGAAAATCATTCTGTCTTTTCTATTAAGCAACAGATACAAGCTAGGATTCCTGTTAATCTTACACACCCCTGGGAAGGTGATACTTCCTTAGCTCAATTGATCCACGCTCTAGACCACGGTAACAGGGTCCGTTGCTTTTTAGCCTCTTTAATTGCTGGAATTACTTTTCTTGTTTCTCCAGCTGCTACTGCAGACCTGGCTGCATCTGCTGTGGCTAAATCTCTTCATACAGCTAAGGAGGTTCACCATTATATGACCAATAGCACTGATGATTTGTTGGTACACGCCCATATTGCCCAGCTTGACGCCCTAGAGTCTGCTGTGCTATGGCTTTGTGAACACCAACAAGCTTTATGGACACAGTCTCTCCTCCAATGTGACACCAGTTATGATTGGGTTTGTGTCACTAATCTCACTGCTGATAATTTTACTTCTTTCTCTTGGACATCTCATCAACAAGACATGTGTCAGTCCTTTTGTTCTCCTTTACATGTCGTGTCCAAGAACTACAAGACAAACTTCTTCTCTAACTCCATGAAATCCTGCAAGAAACATCACAACAAACTATTGATAGTCTTCTGAAATTCTCTTCCTTAGAGGATCCCAGCACCTGGTGGTCTAGCCTTACTATTCACAGTTTTATTCAAATCATCTTATGTCTCTTTGTTATTTTCCTTGTCTTTATAATAGGATGCTGGTGCCATTGCCATGCTTTCTTTTGCAGACAACAACAATCGATGATTTACCAGCTGACCCTTCATCGCCCTTCACCCCCATCCTCCCCTTCTGCCCTATAAACAAAAGGGGGGGGCTATATGGTCTCTTTTCCACCTAAGGCCTCTGCATCTGTGTGTGCAGCACATGGTCTCTCTCTGCACCTATGTGTGTGTGAAAGATTTGGATAAGGCACTCATGCATGACTGCCTTCACACAATGGCCCACATCACCAGGTGGCTGGGGATGCCTAGGTAACCACTGACTGATTGTGTGGTCAGGGTCCGAGATGGTCTGGGAGTAGCCCGAAAATTATTCCATGCACCTGCACAGGAAGTTCTCTTTGTATACGTGGCCAGCATGTCCTTTCCTGATCCCCATAAAGATGATTACCCTTTGTCTCCCCTAACCCCTGCTCCCATAAAAATGAATACCCTTTGTTTTCCCTGGACCCTGCTTCTCCAGCCATTGCCATATAATCAATCATGCTTATTCACTACTAATAAATAGCAAGAGGTCTGTTCACTGGAAAGCAGCATCTTGCCTGGCAAACTTGCTCAACAACTTGTCTCTCAAAAATGCCCCCGGGGACGTGCAGGCTTGTTCTGACCACCAGACATCAGAAAAAGCTTGAGATCAGATCATGCAATTAGCCACAAAACAGACCATCACTTATTAACCTCAGTAGAAATAATAAACAAAAATCAATAGAAGTAACATATAAGACAATGGATATGAAACTTAAAAAAAAACACACACAATAAGAAGATGCAAAATATTAAAGACTAATTAAAATTTAAATGGAAATAAGCACTTACATCTCAATAATAACCTTAAATGTAAATGATTTGCATTCACCAGGTAAAAGATAGAAAGGTTGAGTGGACTTCAAAATGAAGTCCAACCATCTATTACAGCAAACCCATCTTAACCAACAAAGACAAGAATAACATAGACTAAGTGTTAAAATGTTGTAATATAATTATACAAGCATTGGCAATAAAAAAGAGTCAAGAACAGCTATATTTATATCAGATAAAATAATTTCCGGTTAAAATAATGATTATGAGATAGAGGACAGTGCATTATGATTAAGGGTCTAATAAAACAAGAGGAAACAAAATGATAGAGTCCAAAAGACCATAATACAATTAATAATAGGAATAGAGATACTGACAATATCACAATGATAGTGGGGGGGGTTAACACTCTACTTACAATTATAGACAGATAACAAGATAGAGAATATATAAGAACACTATAGAACACTATACCCCAAAACACACTATATATATATATATATATATATATATATATATATATAGAGAGAGAGAGAGAGAGAGAGAGAGTTTATTCAAATGTGCATGGAATATTTTCAAGAATACACCATATGTTAGGACACAAGTCAATTGGCAATAAATGTATGAAGATTGAAATATACCAAGTAATTTATCTCACCAAAATGCCATGAAGCTAGAAATGAACTATTTTTTTAAAAAGGAAATATCATAAATACATGGAGACCAAACCATATGTTGCCTAATACTCATTGGATTAAAGAGGAAATTAAAACAAGAATCAAAAATATCTTCAGACTAATGAAGGTGAAGATACAAGCTATAAAAAACTACAGGATGCAGCAAAAGTGGTCTTGAGAGGGAAGATAACTGCAATACAGTCTTATATTTAAAATCAAGAAAAATCCCAAATAAATGACTTAATATTACTTTGAAAACAACTTAAGAGGCACAAGCAATACCTAAAGATGTTAGAAGAAATGAATCCTGTCACACCCCACACTTCTGCCTACACCCAGTTCTTATATGCATAAATAAGTAAAAATATATCTTAAAAAAACAAATAGAAATGAAAGAGGAGAGATTACTACAGGTGGCATACAAATACACATGATCATAACAGATTATGATGATCAGCTATACACCAATAAATTCAAATAATCCTTGATGTAATGGATACATTTCTAAGAAAATATCATTTACCAAAGTTAAATCAAGAAGAACAGAACAATTGAATGAAACAATCACAATAATTGAAACAGCAATGAAAAATCTCCCTCAAAATATTTGCACATCATATAGCTCAGGAAAGGATCAATATCCAAGGTATGAGAAGAATTCATACAACTCAGCTAAAAGAAAACAAGGAATTCAATAAAAAGGTGGGAAAGTGAGCTAAATAGATAGTTCTCCAAGGAAGGCATGGCCAAAAGGCACATAAAAATGCATATCATCAAAATCATCAGGGGATTTTTACAAAACCACAATGAGATACAATCTCATACCTGTTAGCTTGGTGCATATAAAAAACAATTTGAAAAAGAAGAAAAGGAGGAGAATTGATGCAAAAACCAATGTTGGTCAGGAAGTGAGAAACAGGCACCCTCATAACACTGTTGGTGGAAATGAAGACTGGTCCACTTATGAAGATTTCCCAAAATGTTAAAAGTAGGTCTACCATATAACCCAGCAATTCCACTTCTAAGCATGTACCCAAAGAATGGAAAACCGCCTATTTGAAGGGATATAGATACTTCTGTGTTCATTGCAGCACTGTTATCAATATGCTAGTTATGGAAATAATATACATCCTCAAGGACAGAGGAACGGATTAGAAAAAGTCACATATAGAGACAATGGAATACCATTCAGCTATAAAAATTGATGAATAGTTGCTTTTTCATTTTTTTATTTTTTAAGCCTTTGTATTATTATTTATTTATTTATTTTTAATTTTATTTTTATATTCCCCATACAAGTGCAACCCTTTTATTTTGAACCTAATCCCTCCTTTCTGCACCCCCTCTTCCCCCACAGTGTGTCTCTGGTTCATAGCTGTTTGTTTATTTTGATTTTTTCTTTCTTATAGTTATTCTTTTTTCCCAGTCCAGTGTCTAGGTTTTCTAGATTCCTGCTATGAGTAAGACCATCGGGTATTTTTCTTTTTCTTTCTGGCTTATTTACTGAGCATGATCCCGTCCAGCTCCATCCATGTTGCTGCAAATTGCATGTGTTTATCTTTTTTGATTGCTGAGTAATATTCCATTGCGTATATGTACCACATCTTCTTCATCCAGTCATCTATTTTTGGGCATATGGTCACACCATGCACAAAAACCAACTCAAAATGGATTAAAGAACTAGAACCTGAAACCATAAAACATATAGAAGGAAATATAGGCAAAACACTACAATGACATGCACCTCAAAGACATCTTTACAGAAAACTAACCCAAAGCAGTGATAGTGAAGGCAAAGATTAACAGCTGGGACTACATCAAATTGAAGAGCTTCTGCACAGCAAAAGAGACAATAACAAAAACAAAGAGAAACCCCACCGACTGGGAGAAAAATTTTCACACAACACTAATGATAAAGGACTTATCATAAAAATCTACAAAGAGTTGATGAGACTCAACAAAAACAAAGAAAATAATCCAGTCAAAAAATGGGCAGAAGAGCTAAAAAGAAACTTGTCCAAAGAGGAAATACAAATGGCCAACAGGCATATGAAAAAATGTTCAACATCACTTGTGATCAGGGAAATGCAAATCAAAACTACAATGAGATATCATCTCACACCAGTGAGAATGGCATACATAAAAAAAAAAAACTAGCAATAACAAATTTTGGCAACGATGTGTAGAAAAAGGAACCTTCCTGCACTGCTGGTGGGAGTGCAAACTGGTCCGAGCACTATGTTTGGAAAGCTGTGTGGAGATTCCTCAACCTACTAAAGATAGAGCTTCCATATGATCCAGCAATTCCATTCCTAGGTATTTACCCAAAGGACACAGAGACATTAATGCTTTTTGTTTTTTTTTTAATTATTATTTTTAATTATTTCTATTTCATATATTTTTACATCATTTTTCATTTTTGCACAATGTATGCATTTTCATCTTGGTTATAGTCTGCATACAATTCAGACCACCCTTGTTTTGATTCTACTCCCTTCTCTCACCACCCCCCCACCCTGTAGCATGTGTCAGGTTTATAATTGCTTGTTGATTTTGATTTTTACTTTATTATAATTAGCCTTTTTCCTGGTCCCTTATTTAGGTTTTCTGAATTCCTGCTATGAGTGAGACCATCTGGTATTTTTCTTTATCTTTCTGGCTTATTCACTGAGCACAATCCCTTCAAGCTTCATCCATGTTGCTGCAAATAGCATGCATTTATCTTTTTTGATTGCTGAGTAATATTCCATTGTGTATCTTTACCACATCTCCTTGATCCATTCATCTATTTTGGGGCATTTGGGTTGTTTCCATAGCTTACCTATTGTAAATATTGCTGTTATAAACATAGGGGTGCAGGTGCCCTTTTGAATTGTTTCTGTGTCTATTGGGTAAATACCTAGGAATGGAATGGCTGGATCATATGGAAGCTCTATCTTTAGTAGGTTGAGGAATCTCCACGCAGCTCTCAATAGAGGTTGGACGATTTTGCACTCCCACCAGCAGTGCAGGAGATTTCTTTTTTCTCCACATCCTCACCAACATTTGTTGTTGCTAGTTTTTTTTTTTTTTTAAATATGTGCCATTCTCACTGGTGTAAGATGGTATCTCATTGTCGTTTTGATTTGCATTTCCCTGATCACAAGTGATGCTGAACATTGTTTCATATGCCTGTTGGCCATTTGCATTTCCTCTTTGGAGAAGTTTCTTTTTAGCTCTTCTGCACAACTTTTGACTGGGTTGTTTACTTTTTTTTATTGAGTCTCATCAGCTTTTTGTAGATTTTTGTGATCAGTCCTTTATCATTAGTGCTGTGTGCAAAAATTATCTCCCAATTGGTGGGGTGTCTCTTTGTTTTGGTTATTGTCTCTTTTGCTGTACAGAAGCTCTTTAATTTGATGTTGCCCCAGCTATTTATCTTTGCCTTCACTATCACTGCATTGGGTGATGAGTCTTTAAAGTTGCTGCTGAGGTTTACGTCGTTTAGTGTTTCACCTATATTTCCTGCTATATATTTTATGGTTTCAGGTCTTATGTCTACTTCTTTAATCATTTTGAGTTGGTTTTTGTGTATGGTGTGAGGTAGTAGTCAAGCTTCATTCTTTTGCATGTAGTAACCCAGTTTTTCCGGCACCATTTTTTGAACAAACTTTCTTTGCTCCATTGCATAATCTTTGATCCTCTGTCAAAGATTAGGTTTTTTTATAAGATTTATTTATTTATTTATTTATTTATTTATACAAGAACCAGGGTACAGGCCAGATGTATGGGAGGGTGAGAGGATTCACCAGAGACAGAGTGGGGAACAGAAAAGGCAGACTGACGAAATACACTGCTGAGGGGAGCAGTGGGTGGGACAGGAGAGGTTTGTCACGCCATGTGGGACCCTCGCTGGCCAGCTGGGATCGAACCAGGACTGCAGAGGCGGTGGACAGCATCACAGAATTGCGCTCAACCACCTGTACCACCAGGGGAGGCCCAAGATTACATGCCTATAAATATGTGTTTATTTCTAGATATTCTATTTGGTTCCATTGTGTCGTATATTTGTTCTTGTTCCAATAAGATGCAGTTTTGATTATTATGGCTTTGTAGTATAGGTTGAAATCTGGGTGTATGATACCTCCATTCTCTGGTTCTTTTTTTTTTTTTTTTTTCAGGAAAGCTTTGGCTTTTCAGGGATTTTGGTGTCTCCATATGAATCTCATCAATATTTTTTCTATTTCTTTGAAGAATATCACTGAGATTTTTATTTGAATAGCATTGAATCTGTAAATTGCTTTTGGTAGGATGGCCATTTTGATAATGTTAATTCTTCCAATCCATGAGCAGGGGATGACTCTCCATTTCTTTGTGTCTTCTTCTATTTCTTTTAATAGTGTTTTATAGTTTACTTTGTATAGGTCTTTTACCTCTTTTGTTAGTTTCATTCCCAAGTATTTGATTTTTTTTTATTTCAGTAATAAAAGGGATTGTTTTCTTGATTTCTTCTTCTTCAGATTTATTGTCCGTGTATAGGAAAGCTACTTATTTTTGTGTGTTGATTTTTTATCCTGCTCCTTTACTAAACTGATTGATTAGTTTGATTAGTTTTTCTGTGGATTTTTTGAGTTCTCTATGTATATTATCATATCATCTGCAAATGGTGATAGTTTTACTTCTTACTTCCCTGTTTGGATTCACTGTATATCTTTCTTTTGTCTTATTGCTCTGGCTAGGACATCCAGTATTATATTGAAAAGCAGTAGTGAGAGTGCATATCCTTGTCTTGTTCCAGATATTAAGGGAAATGCTTTCAGCTTTTCACTACTGAGAATGATAGAGGCTATAGGCTTGTCATATATGGCCTTTGTGATGTTGAGGTATGTTCCTCATATCCTGAGAATTTAAAGTGCCTTTATCATAAATGGGTGCTGTATTTTGTTGAAAGCTTTCTCAGCATCTACTGATATTATCATATGGTTTTTATATTCCTTTCTGTTGATGTGTTGAATTACTTTGATTCATTTTCAGATGTTGAACCATCCTTGTGTCCCAGGAATAAATCCTACTTGGTCATGGTAGGAATAAATCCTACTTGTTCCTACTTATCTTATGGATATATTGTTGGATCCTGTTAGCTAAAATTTTATTGAGGATTATTGCATCAGTGTTCATTAGAGATATTGGCCTGTAGTTTTCTTTTATGTGTGTTGTCTTTGTTTGGTTTTGGTATTAGTATAATGTTGGCTTTTTAGAAAATGTTTGGTATTACCCCTTCCTTCTCAATTTTTTTAAAGAGTTAATAAAGGATAGGCACTAGTTTGTTTCTGAATGTATCTTGGAATTCATTTGTAAATCCATCTGGTCCTGGGCTTTTGTTTTGGGGGAGGGTTTTGATTACCATTTCAATTTCACTGCTTGTAATTGGGCCATTTAGGTGTTCTATTTCTTCTTTATCTAGCTTTGAGTGATTGTAAAGTGTAGGAATTTGTCCATCTCTTTTAGATTGTTGAACTTATTTGCATATAACTGTTCATAGTAGTTTCTGATTATTCTTTTGATTTCTGCTATGTCTGTTGTGATTTTTCCTCTTTCATTTGTGATACTATTTATTTGCGCTTTCTCCCATTTTTCCTTTGTGAGCCTAGCTAGGGGTTTGTCTATTTTATTCATTTTTTTGAAGAGACAACTTTTGGTTTCATTGATCTTTTGGATTATTTTTTAGTTTTGATTTCATTTATTTCTGCTTTGATTTTTATTATTTTTCTTCTACTATTGGTTTTAGGGTTTTGTTGTTCTTTTTCTAGTTCTTTGAGATGTGAGATTCGGTTGTTTCTTTGAGTTCTTTCTTGTTTCTTGATGTGAGCCTGTATTGCTCTATATTTTCCTCTTATTACTGCTTTTGCTGCATCCCATGCTGCATTACATGCTTTTGCTGCAATTAGGAAATTGGTGCTCTCTTTGTCATTCTGCTCAAAGTATTTTTTAATTTCTTCTTTGATCTCCTCGTTAGTCCAATGGTCTTCCAGTAGTGTGGGTTTCAATCTCCATAAGGTAGGAGGTTTCCTTGCCTTCTATTTGTGATTCATTTCTAGTTTGAGTCCTTCACAGAGAAGGTGGTTTAATCATGCCGATTTTAAATTCTCTATCTGGAAGGACCAGAATTTCTTCCATGTCACTGTTGTTGCAATCTGGTGGGTGATATTCTTTTTCTGGTGTGTCTTTTCCCTGAAGACTTGCTTGGTTGCATGTAGTTTTTCTTCTCCCTGCTGCTTGTTTTCTAATTTGTCCTATTCATTGGGACTCTGTGTCACTGGTACTGGATGGCATCTCTTTGGTGTGCTCCTTCTGGGATGTCAGAAACTGGTGGCCTAATCAAGTCCAAAACTGTTATGCCAGAATTCTAGTAGGGCAGTGGTACTAAGGATATGTTGATCGGTGTTGTCCCTGGAAACCCACTCCCTCTGTATTTATTTAATACCAGAGGTGGGTCTTGAAGTCCCTCAGACTGCCCTGGTAGTGACTGCATCACCCCTGAGCACCTAATTGCTGGATCCCCTTCTGGGCTCTGTCTCAAGGCTAGATGTTGGGCCTGGCTTGTGCAGGTTTTTTGGCTCACCTCTGACTGTGTGGATAACCCTTTCTTAGTTCTGCACAGTTTTGGTGAGGTCCAGACTCAAAGCTCCCAGTCTTAAGGATGGCTCATTTGTGAGGCACTTCCCTGCTCCCTCAGACTGCCCTTGTGTTGGCTGGATTCCCCCTCTGGGATCCAACTGGCAGCCAGTTATGGTTAGGTACGGATGGAAAGCTCCCTGTTTTAGATATATAGTGCTATGGGAGACATGTCCCTCTGCCCTCAGTCTGTCCCAGCAGAGGCTGGATCCTCCTCTGGACTCCAACAGTCAGCCAGTGGCAGGGCCTGGTTTGTATGGGATTTCAGCATACCTCTAACTGTGGGATCACCCTTTCTCAGTTCCACACAGCTCCTAGTTTTAAATATGATGCATCTGAAGGCACTTTCCTGTGTCCTCGGTCTGCCCTGGCAGTGGCTGGATCTCCCTGGCAGTCAGTGGTGGGGCCGGGTTTGTGCGGGATTTCAGCTCGCCTTTGACTATGGGGTCAGCCCTTTCTCAGTTCCACACAGCCTTGGTGAGGTCCTGAGGCAGAGCTCCCTGTCTTAAGTGTGGTGCGTCTGGAGGCACTTCTAATTGTTTCTTTTTGTGACAACAGAGATGAAACTGGAGTGGGATAATGCTAAGCTAAATAAGTCTGAAGGGTAAAAGCAAATACCACTAGGTTGTACTTATATATGGAATGTAGAGAAAATAAAAGGGTCAAAAAAAAAAAAAAAAACTATAACAAACCCAAGAAATTTGACTGCAGAACTGAGACTACAAAATGGTGACTAGGAATGTTTGTAGAGAGGGAATATAACAGCTTATAGTGGAGAACACTGGGTGACTTGATGGTGGATGTGGTGTGGTGGTAGTCTATGCATATGAAGGTGTGTGTTCCTCTGCATCTGAATCACATATGTTGTAGACTAATGGTACACCTCAATCATAATAATAAAAATAATTAAAAAAATATACTGAAATATACAAATAATAAATAATAAAAAATATACTGAAATACACTACAACACAGGTAAACCTTGAAAATGTTATACCAAATAAAATTACTCGGCCTGGGCCTCCCCGATGGCACAGCGGTTGAGCGCTGGGTTGTGAAGCTGCCCGCAGCCTCTGCAGCGCTGGTTTGATCCCTGGCTGCTGGGCGAGGGTCCCACATGGTGCGCAGACCTCTCCTGCTGTCTGCTGCTCCCCTCAGCAGTGTACCTCGTCAGTCTGCCTGTTCTGCTCCCCGCTCTGGCTCTGGTGAATCCTCTCATCCTCCCGCACTTCTGACTGTACTCAGTGCTTGTATAAATAAATAAATAAATCTTTTTTTTTTTAAAAGTACTCGGCCCAATATTTTATGATTCTCTTTATACAAAATGCCTCAAAAAGCAAAACCATAGAAACAGAAAGCAGATTAGTTGTTTCCTGGAAATAAAGAGGTTGAGAAAAAAGTGGAGAATTACTACTAGTGGGTTAGGAGCCTTTTTAGGGTATGATGAAGATGTTCTAAAACTGATTGTGTGGATGGTTGTTAAGAACCAGTGAATTAGGGCCTCCCCTGTTGGCGCAGGCAGTTGAGCACAGCACTGTGAAGCTGTCCACAGCCGCTGCAGTGCTGGTTTGATCCCGGCCAGCCTGTGAGGGTCCCAACATGGCTTGCAGACCTCTCCTGTCTCGCCTGCTGCTCTCCTCAGCAGTGTATTTCGTCAGTCTGTCTGTTCTGTTCCCTGCTCTGTCTCTGGTGAATCTTCTCACCCTCCCGTGCATCTGGCCTGTATCCCGGTTCTTGTACAAATAAATAAATAAATAAATATTTTAAAAAATAAATAATAAATAAAAAAGTATAACTTAAAAAAAATACCCCAAAACTAAAGCTCAGGAACAAATTGCTTTAACATTAAAATCTATCAATCCTTTATACATGATCTTATGCCTATGTTGCTCAAATTATTTTTAAAAATACAAAAAGAGAGACTTTTTTCTAATATATTGTAGGATGGTATCATTACCTAATCCTGAAACTAGATAAGACAGCATAGGAAAAAAAAAAAAGAATATTGATAAAAAACCTTCAACAAAACACAAGGAAATCAAATTCAAAAATACAGTCAAAGGATTATAAATGATGATCAAGTGTAATTTACTTTGGAATGCAAGGCTGTTTAGATATATGTAAATCAATCAGTGTAATAGAGAACATCAACAAAAGTAAAGTTAAAATTATATCATAATATCAATAGATGCAAAGAAATTTTTTGATAAGAATCAAGATCCCTTTAGGATAAATTTCTAAGATGGAAATAGATGGAACCTACCTTAAGAAAATAATGGCCGTCTATCAGTCAATACAATACTTGATGGTGAAAAATTGAAAGCTTTCTCTTAAGACAAAGAGTAAAAAACGGATACCTACTGTCACAATTCTTTAACTTAGTATTAGATATTTTTGCTAGAGCAATCAGACAGAAAATAAAAGAAAATCTAGGTTGTAAAGGCAGTAAAACTATAATTACTAGAAAAATGATATGATAGTATATATAGAATATCCTAAAGAAATGTTATTAAAAACAATAAATGAATATAGCAAAATTGCAGGTTACTAAATCAACATACAAAAATCATTTGTACTTTTCTATACATACAATGGATGAAAAGAAAAAGGAATTAAAAATAATTCCATTCATAATTTTGTGAATCTATTCACAATTTGAATTTAAAGAACCAAATAAATAAGAATTAAGCTAATCAAGGAAGCGAAAGGCTTATAAAATGAAAACTACAAGCCATTATTATCAGAATTCATCATGACATCAGGAAATGTAAAAACATTGTATGTTCATGGATGGAGAGAATCAATATAGTCAAAATTAGTATTCTACCAAAAATGATACATATAATTTAACACAATCCCTATCAAAACACCAAAATTAATCTTCAAGGAAATTAAACAAAAATATAAAATGTATATGGCAAGAAATGGAGGCATCACATTGCCTGACTTTAAACTATTCTATAAAACAACACAAATTGGCCAATATAGTATAGGAGTAGAAATAGACACATGTGTAAACGGAACAAAATTAAAAGCCTAGAAATAAATACACACATAAATCAATACTTAATTCATGCTAAAGGAGTCATGATCATACAATGGGGACTGGAGAGTCTCTTAACAAATGGTGCTAGGAAATCTGGAATGCCACAAGCAAAAGATTGAATTTGGAACACTCTCTAATGTCATTCACAACAAAAAATCAAAATGGATTATAGACTTAGATATAAGACCTTCAACAATGAAATATACAGAATAAATTCACAAATTCAATGATAATGAAGTTTTTGGAGATTCAATCCCTAAAAGAATGGAAATAAATGTAAAAATAAACAAAAGGGATTACCTCAAATTAAAAAGCTTTTACATAGTGAAAGAAAAATATGAGTAGATTAAAAAGTCATCCTTTAATAGGAGAAAATATTTACACATTATACAACTAAAAATGTGTTAACACCCATTTATATATGTATATATATAAAGTTATATATATATATTCATTTATATAACAGGCAAAAACGTATGTATATATTTGACTTTATATAGTTTAATAATTTAAAAAGCAAAGAACCCAATTAATAAAAGGACAGACAGACAATTCAGAACAGACAATTCACAAAGAGATATTCAGTAGGCCAAAAGATATATACAAAAATGTTTACCATTGTTTTTATAGGTGAAAACCACAATATTGTTCACATGAGACTTGTACACATTAAAAAGATCCCCAATAACAAGTGATGAAGAGGATGTGGAGAAAGTTGAACCCTATTACACTATTGGTGGGAATGTAAACTGGTATAGTCATTTTCAAAAATGATACAAATTTATTTTAAAAATCTAAACATAGAAATACCATACAATGCAGCAATCTCACTCTTGGACATTATCTGAATAACATGAAATTATCAACTCACAAAATTGTAAGTTCTACAATGTTTATTGCAGCATAATTTGCCATAGCTAAGACATGGGATCAACATAAGTAGCCCCTTACAGCGAATAGGATTAAAAAGAAGTAGCATATCTACACAATGAAATACTATTCAGCCATAAAGAAAGATGAAATGTTGTCACTTATAGAAAAATGGAAAGAACTTGAGGGAATTATGTGTAGTAAAGCAAGTCAGAATGATAAAGACAAATACTGGACATTTGCATAGTGTTTAACTAGACAATGCAACATACTTATAAAAACTTGCAGAAACTAAGTAAAGTTAAATAGGTTAAATAGGTTAAATAGGAGGGGGATGTCAGAAACATTAATTTGGTATAAAAGATGGCGTCAGGAAAAATACTAAAACAAAGAAAAATATACTAGAGAATATATACACAGGTAAATGTTTCAGAAGGAGAAAAAAAATCAACAGACAAAAGTAATATTATATAATTAATCTGTACATGTCCTTCGTCCATTTTTATTATTGGGTTATTTGTTATTGTGTTGTAGGAGTTCCTTGCATACTTTGGAAATTAACCTCTTACCAGATATATGGTTTGCATGTATTTTTTACCATTCTATATGTTACCTTTTCATTTTGTTGATTATTTTCTGTGCAGAAGCATTTTTGTTTGTTGTGGTTCTGCTTGTATATTTTTTCCTTTTTGGTAGCATCTAAGAAATCACTGCCAAGACCAATGTCAAAAAGCTCTCTTCTCCTATGACGTTCACAATTTCAGGTCATACATTTAATTATTCAATCTATTTTGAATTGATGTTTCATGTATATCAAAATCAACTAAAAACTATGAACCAGAGACACACTATGGGGGGTGGGGGGCGGGGATGGAAGGGATTGGGGTCAAAATAAGGGGGTTGCAATTGTATGGGGAATATAAAAATAAAATTTATTTCAAAAAAAAGTCAAAAATAATAGACAGGAGTCCAGTTTCATTATTTTTTAAACATTTATTCATTTATACAGACAAGAAATGGGGTACAGGCCAGAGGTGGGGGGGGTGAGAGATTTCACCAAAGGCAAAGTGGGGAAAAGAACAGGCAGATCTACTGAAATACACTGCTGAAAGGAGCAGCAGGCGAGACAGAAGAGGTCTGCCGCACCATGTGGGTAGCTCCCTAGCAGGCCAGGGATCTAACTCATGCTGCAGAGGCTGAAGACAGCTCTGCAATGCTGTGCTCAACTGCTTGTGCTACCATGGAGGCCCCAGTTTCATCATTTTATCTGCAGATATATTGTTTTCCAAGTACCACTTGTTGAAGAAGTGCATTCTTAACATCCTTATCACTGGTATGTTGACCAGGGCCTTCTTGGTGGTGCAAGGGGTTGAATATCAGTACTATCAAGCTATCACCAGCCACTGAAACATGAATTCGATCCCCAGCCAGGGAACTAGCCCACATGGTGAGGCAGACCTCTCCTGTCTTGCCTGTTGCTCCCCTCGGCAATGTGTTTCAGTGGTTCTGCCTGTCCTGCTCCCCAGTCTGTCTCTGGTGAATCCTCTCACCCTCTTCCCCCCAAGCATCAGGCCAATGACCCCAGTTCTTGTATGCATAAATAAAAAAAAATTATATTGACCATATGTTGACCCACCATATGTGTGGGTTTATTTCTGAGCATTCTGTACCATTCCATTAGCCTATGTATCTGTCTTTATGTCAGTTCCATATTGTTTTAATTACAGGAGCTTTGCAATATATTCAGAAACCATGAGTGTGATGCCTCTAGATTTGTTCTGCTTTAGGTATTATGGGTCTTTTGTGGTTTCCCACAAGCTTCAAGATTGTTTTTTCTATTTCTCTAAAGGAATCCTTTGGAGTTTTGATGCAACAAAGTATAAATACATAAGCAGGATTACAACAAACTAAAACACTTCTGTACAGAAAAGGAAACAATCAACAGAATGGAAAGACAATGTATGGAATGGGATAAAATGTATGCAAATCATACATCAGATAAGTTAATTTCCAACTTATATAAGGAACTGATACAACTCAATAGCAAATAAAAATAAATAACAAACTAACAAAACAAAAAGCAATTTAATATTTGAAAAAGGGACAAGAAGACATACAAATGCCCTAGAAGTTTATAGATAGGTGCTCAACATTGCTAACCATCAGGAAAATACAAATCTAAGGCACGAGCAGCTATCACCTCACTCCCATTTCTACCACTATCATTAAGTAAAATGTTATAATACATATTGACAAGGCTGTGCAGAAACTGGAACCAGGGTACACTGTGGGGGATGAAAAATGGTATAGAAACTATGGAAACCAGTGTGAAGGCTCTTGAAATTTAAGAAATTAAGAACATGTGATCCATCAATACCAGTATATATCTAAAATAAATGAAATCATTGGAGATATCCATACTTTGATGGTCACTGGCATTATTTCCAATTGTCAAGACATGGAAACAATCTAAATGTCCATCAATATATGAACAAATGGATAAAGAAAATGTGGTGTATCTATATATGTATATTATATAATAAATATGTACATGCATATAATGTATGTAATCATATATTTATATATGAATATATAAAATATATAAATATACTATGCATATATAATTATATATATATATGATATGTATAATTAAAATATATTTATTATAAGTAGTATAGATTATTTAAATATATTTTATATATTTAATTTACATATATTACTTTATACATAAGTAATATATATTACTTACATATAAATATATATTAATATATGAATATAAATATATTTTATTATATTTTATAAAATATAAATATATACTATTTATATATTTACTTATATATTTATATATATCACTTATATAAGAATATATATTATACCATTTGATATTATATATAATACAGTATATTTGTGTGTGTGTGTGTATATATATATATATATATATATATATATAACAAAACTCATTGAGCTTTTAAAACAAATTAAATTCTACCATATGTAAACAACATGGATCAATCTGGAAACTCTAAGTGAAATTAAGTAATCACAGATGATTCAGTTACATGAGAATTACTACATGATTCAAATTTATGTCAGGTATTTAAAGTAATCAAACTCATAGATTCAGAGAATAGATTAGTGATCCCCAGGGATGGGGCATGGCCATTGCTGTTCAACAGGTATAACTTTTCAAGATATGGATAAGTCTTAGAGATCTGCACAACATTGAGTCTATAGTTAATATTACTATATTTTGCACTTAAATTTTATTAAAACAGAGAGCTGATGGCATGAATTTTAATCACAAAGAAATGGAATAAACACTACTGAAATTCTTATGGAACCACAAAAGTCCTCCAAAAGTCAAAGCAATCCTGACAAAAAAGAACAATAGTGGTATCACAATCCCAGACTTCACATTATACTACCAAGTCAGTAATAGACATAGTAATCAAAATAGTATGGTACTAGAATAAAAACAGACCAATGGAATACAACTGAGAGTCCAAAAATAAATCTACACTTATGTGGTGGGTTAATCTATGACAATGGAATCAAGAGTATTATTGCAGAAAGGAAAGTCTCTTCAACAAATGGTGTTGGGGGAACTTAACAGCAACGTGCAAAACAATGAAACTAGAATATTATCTGACATCACATACAAAAATTTTATTCAAAATGGATTAAATGGATGTGATACTTGAAACCATGAAATTCATAGTAGGAAACATAAGCAAAACATTACATAACATTGGTTTCTGTGATGTCGTTTTTGATTTGTGTCCAATTGCAGGAGAAAAAAGAGACTATAAATAATTGGGACTTCACCAAACTTAAAAGCTTTTGCACAACAAAAGAAAATATCACTAAAACAAAAAGACACCCTACTGAATGAGAGAAAATATTTGCATATGATGGACTGATATGCAAGATCTTAAAAGAACACAAACACCTCAACAAAAAGAATAAAATGAATCCAGTGCAAAAATGTAAAGAAGAGCAAAATAGGCACTGTTCCAAAGAAGACATGCTGATGGTCAATTGGCACATCTAAAATGTTCACAACCATTTACAATCAGGGAAATTCAAGTCAAAACCACAATGTGATACTACCTTACACCTGTGAGAATGGCCCATATGAAAAATTCCAGAAACAACATGTATTGATGAGGATATGGAGAAAAAGGGAGCTCTTATTCACTGTTGGTAGGAATGTAGATTGGTCCATTCCCTATGGAAAAATGTATGGAGGTTTCTCAAAATATTAATAATGGATCAACCACATGAACTAGCAATTCCACTCTTAGGTATCTACCCAAAGAATATATAAAAAAAAACAAAACACTAATTTGAAGGGATATATGCATTTCTGTATTCACTTCAACACTATTTACAATAGCCAAGCTATAGAAACAATCAATTGCTTCAGAACAGATAAGTGGATCAGGAAGATGTGTAATATACACAATGGAATATTACTTAGTTATTAAAAAAGATAAACTCTTGTCATTTGTGACAACATGGATAGAACAGGAGGTGATTATGATAAATGTTATAAGTCAAAAGGAAAAAGACAAATACTATATGGTGTAACATAGTATAGAATGTAGAGAAACAAAACAAAGGTCAAATAAAACTAAACCAATAACAGACCCTAGAAATCTGACTGTAGAACTAAGACTGCGAGAGGGGAGAGGAGAGAACAAAGTGGGAAGGGAGGAAAATGGACTATGTTGGAGGAGTAAGGATGTTTTAAAGGTGAGTGTGGTGTAGTCACAACAACATTAAAGGGGGATATTCTGTGCCTGTAAATTGCCAATTTGTAGAACAATTCTACCTCAATGAAAAAATAACAAAATACTTTCATATAAAAAGTATGATACATATACACATTATATATACACATTATATATCATATATACACATCCATTAATTTTAATCTCTTCTCTAGGGACATTGTCCTAACAGCTGAAGTTCCTTAATCAAGACTAAACACTGACGGGGTAATTTTTTGAGGCAATTTGTTAACATATTAAACACTTGGAGGTCTTTATTCCAGAGGCAACTACTACAAGCAGTGCAGTCACCTTAACACAGGAAGTCTAACTACCTTAACACATGTTAAAAATGATATTTTGTGGTAAACTGAATGATATTCAAGATGTGTATTGACCACAAATGTCTTAAAGGTCATTTAGTCCTCATGAAAACTGGGTAGAACAACCTAGTGAGCCCTATAGTTCATATTTTTCTGAAAAAACAAAACAAAACAAAAACAAAAACAAAAGCAAACAAACTTAAGATTGAAAACATATGCTATGTCTCTGCCCTCATCAGAGGATTTTGTTCCTATTCTCTGACTAGAAAGTTAGCTGAATCCTGTTGCTGTAATACAATATTAACAAATCTGCTTTGACTAACCCATTCATGAGAGGTGTCATGTACCTAAGAACACAACTGGTTTTGTGCTGGCTTTTGTGTTTGTTTGCTAATAAATGTTTGTGTATTTGGAGAATTGAGCCTAACTGGTATTTATCAAAAAGGACCTAATAATTTATGAATAATTTATGAAAACTACTGGTATTTATCAAAAAGGACCTAATAATAAGGAACAACCAAAGTGCCTCATGTCAGTCTGCAACCAAATTCTTCCCTCTTTCTCTAGAAAAAAAAATGAAAACGAATCCAAATCTCTATATTCTTTATAGTCATTTTCTATTTTCTTCTCTAAAATCACTTACCAATTTTTTCATCTTCCTGTACCATTTTCCTCTCTTCTCTGAATGCCCGGAGCCAGCGTATCTTCTCCTCCAGCTTCTTTGCAAAAAATAGATGTACCTCCTCAGTCTCCTTATTGTGAAGCTTGAAGGCATTCTTCATGCTTACGTTAAAATCATCATCTCTGCCATCTTCAATATCTACTACCTCATATTTATCCATGTCAATGCGGCCTTTGTAGTACAGAATGTCTCTCCGGATCAGATCCTAGGTAAGAAGGAAGAGTTTTGTTTGAGAATAAATACCATGAGAGTTGGCACCTGGTCACAGAAGAACATTGTCCAAAACACTGCCATTGTTCTGGAGTTCTACTGAGGGTTTGCTTGGTCTAAATTTGGGAAGGTTAGCTTAGCAATATGATACTGAAAAATTGGTTAACTAGATGATATCAGAGAAAGCATTTGTCCTACATTTAAAGACTCTCAGACTCCAGTATAAATCCTTACATGTGTTTGCAAAACTGCTGTTACGAAGTAGGAAGCAGTAAGACACAAAAGCATTGCTAGCATAAGTTTTTTTTTTTCTTTCCTAAAATACGTGCAAGTCTTCCAGAAGTATAAAATGAGCTGGCTGAGAGTGTACTTAGGAATCCAAGCAGGTCAGTGAGACCTATATATGAGTGGACATGAGTGGTATAAATAGCTAGGTGGCCACAGACTGCTGACCATAAAGGGAACACCACACAGTCAATAAACTATAACCCTAAGGAAACCTCCATCTTAAATCTCATACTAATTATCCCGCTCTTTTTCTTTTTATATTGTTTTATGTCATTTATATCTATTACACTTGTATAAGGTTTAAAAATATATAAATAACTACAGTGATTTATTTTAATTATTTAGCAAAACTGGAAAGGAAACATACACAACAATGCAGTGTGTTTACATACAAATATACAAACATATACACATATGCATACATACAAAAATTTAGATACATGCCTAAGAAAATTAGATACATACTAAATTCAACAGAGTACAAAGAGAATGGGGAGGAACAGAGAGGAATAGAAGAAAGACTATATTATTGAAATATATCTTAAACTTGAGTTAAATATATTGGTGATGATTCTATTATTTTATTTTTTATTTATTTATTTTAAGATTTATTTATTTATTTATACAAGCACTGGGTACAGTCAGAAGTGCAGGAGAGTGAGAGAATTCACCAGAGCCAGAGCGGGGAGCAGAACAGGCAGAGTGATGAAATACACCACTGAAGGGAGCAGTGGGCACGGCAGGAGAGGTCTGTCTAGCCATGTGGGACCCCCGCCAGCGTCCAGGATTGGAACCGGCACTGCAGAGCCTGTGGGCAGCTTCGCAGCCCAGCGCTCAACCACTGCGCCACCAGGGGAGGCCCTATTATTTTATTTTTAATGTCAAATATTTCATAAATAAAAAAATACAGGAATGGATGAAATGACCCATGGGCTGTGCAGTTGTAAAGTCGGACACTCTCTCTAGAATATTCTTTCATCCTCTCCTCCTTCTGAGCATTTCCCTCAGTTTCCTCTGAGAAGGACATGTGGTATGGCTGAGACTAGTTAAGAAAGGCTCCTGCATGAGTCTTCTCCTGAAAGAATCCCTCTACTAATGGCCCTTTCTGACCAACTCTACCTTTGTTCTGCTTGTATTTGGACTTACAGACAACCTGACAGTCAGAAATGCTCATTAATTTTTATTAAGATTATATAGTTCAACTGATGCAAAAATCCTCAATAAAATTTTAGCTATCAGAATCCAACAATGTATCCATAAGATAATTCACCACGACCAAGTTGGATTCATTCCAGGGGCACAAGGATGGTTTAACATCTGAAAATCAATCAACGTTATCCAACACATCAACAAAAAGAAATATAAAAACCATATGATAATATCAATAGATGCTGAGAAAGCTTTCGACAAAGTGCAACACCCATTCATGATAAAAGCCCTTGAAATTCTTGGGATACAAGGAACATACCTCAACATCATAAAGGCCATCTATGACAAGCCAACAGCCAGTATCATTCTCAATGGTGAAAAGCTGAAAGCAATTCCATTAAGATCTGGAACAAGACAAGGATGTCCACTCTCACCATTGCTTTTCAATATAATACTGGAAGTCCTAGCCAGGGCAATAAGACAAGAGAAAGACATCCAAGGAATCCAAATAGGAAAAGAAGAAGTCAAACTATCACTATTTGCAGACGATATGATATTATATATAGAGAACCCCAAAAACTCCACAGAAAAGCTAATTCAACTCATCAATCAGTTCAGTAAAGTGGCAGGATACAAAATCAACACGCAAAAGTCAGTAGCCTTCCTATACACAAACAATAAATCTGAAGAAGAAGAAATCAAAAAGACCATCCCTTTTGTTATTGAAACAAAAAAAAATCAAATATTTGGGAATAAATCTAACAAAAGAGGTAAAGGACCTATACAAAGAAAACTATAAAACACTGTTAAAAGAAATAGAAGAAGACACAAAGAAATGGAGAGACATCCCCTGCTCATGGATTGGAAGAATAAACATTATTAAAATGGCCATCCTTCCAAAAGCAATATACAGATTCAATGCTATTCCAATCAAAATTTCAATGTCATTCTTCAAAGAAATAGAACAATTATTGATGAAATTCATATGGAATCACAAAAAACCCCGAATAGCCAAAGCTCTCCTGAAAAAAAAAGAAGGGAATGGAGGCATCAGACTCCCAGACTTCAAACTATACTACAAAGCCATAATCATCAAAACTGCATGGTATTGGAACAAGAACAGACATACAGACCAATGGAATCGAATAGAAAATCCAGAAATAAACCCACAGATTTATGGTCAACTAATCTTTGACAAAGGAGCAAAGAATATGCATTGGAGCAAAGAAAGTTTGTTCAATAAATGGTGCTGGGAAAACTGGGTCGCTACATGCAAAAGAATGAAGCTTGACCACCACCTCACACCATACACAAAAATCAACTCAAAATGGATTAAAGAACTAGACATAAGACCTGAAACCATAAAATATATAGAAGGAAATATAGGCGAAACACTACGTGATTTGCACATCAAAGACATCTTTACAGACACATCACCCAAAGCAGTGATAGTGAAGGCAAAGATAAACAGCTGGGACTACATCAAATTAAAGAGCTTTTGCACAGCAAAAGAGACAATAACAAAAACAAAGAGAAACCCCACCAACTGGGAGAACATTTCTGCACCCAACACTAATGATAAAGGACTGATCACAAAAATCTGCAAAGAGCTGATGAGACTCAACAACAACAAAGAAAATAATCCAGTCAAAAAATGGGCAGAAGAGCTTAAAAGAAACTTCTCTGAAGAGGAAATGCAAATGGCCAACAGGCATATGAAAAAATGTTCAACATCACTTGTCATCAGGGAAATGCAAATCAAAACTACCATGAGATACCATCTTACACCAGTGAGAATGGCACATATTAAAAAAACTAGCAACAACAAATGTTGGCGAGGGTGTGGAGAAAAAGGAACTCTTCTGCACTGTTGGTGGGAGTGCAAACTGGTCCAACCACTGTGGAAAGCTGTGTGGAGATTTCTGGACCTACTAAACATAGAGCTTCCATATGATCCAGCAATTCCACTCCTAGGTATTTACCCAAAGGACACAGAAACATCAATTCCAAAGAACACCTGCACCCCTATGTTTATAGCAGCACTGTTTACAATAGCTAAGCTTTGGAAACAACCCAAATGCCCAAAAATAGATGACTGGATCAAGAAGATGTGGTACATATATACCATGGAATATTACTCAGCATTCAAAAAAGATAAACACATGCAATTTGCAGCAACATGGATGGCGCTGGAAGGGATCATGCTCAGCGAAATAAGCCAAAAAGAAAAAGAAAAATACCGGATGGTCTCACTCATAGCAGGAATCTAGAAAACTTAAATAAGGGACCAGGAAAATGAATAACTATAAGATAGTGAAAATCAAAATCAACAAAAAACTATGAACCAGAGACACTTTTAGGGGGGCGGGAGGGGAGGGATTGGGGTCAGAATGGGGGGGCTGCAATTGTATGGGGAATATAACAATAAAATTTATTTAAAAAAAAAAAAAAAAGATTATATAGTTCAGTTAACTATTCCCATTCTACCAAACTGTTTGATATCCCTCACTTCTAAGCCACAGTCTGCCTGCAAAAGATTTGAGTTTGGCGATGCACATTCCCCATCCAAACTCTTCTCACTGCATAGTAAACTGGACTTTTCAGTAGGGATGGGAAGGCTTTCTTTCAGGATTCTCAACACAGCTCTGTCAATACTTAAGTCTAGCCTGGAAAATACAGGGGCTATTGAATTGCTTTGCAAAAATAGCTAACACAGTGTTGTTGTTGTTGTTGTTGTTTTCCAAAATGATTGTGGGTATTAATAGCCTGTGAGTACAGATGGGATCTAATATGTTGGGTGCTCCTGGCATCAAGTTCACAGACAAGGAAGAGGACAGTTACATGAAGTGGACCAACAATGCCTAAAGCCTATTTTAGAGCCTGGACTCCTTTCATCATGCTTAAAGAGGATAAGCTCAACCCTAACCAAAAGTATGGAATAGCACCAACTTCCACTATCCTCACTAACATTTTGTGAGGCATATGCATACAAAGTGGACCCTGTCAGATAATATAAATACAAAAACAGAACAAGCTAAGGACAATACAGCAATGTAATCTAGCTTGATCTTGTAAAGTCTGGAAACCTGTCTTACAATACATAATACAAATACACACAAACCTGGGAAAGCAGGACTAGACCACACAGCTAATAGGTGGGTGCCTACCTGGTTAGAACATAGACAATCTCAACCTCCTTCTATTACTAACTTTACCCTGAAGCCTCCTTTCCCTCTGAATTGATTTATCATAATCATTGTCAGTCTTCAAAGTCTTTACTAGTTTCCAAAAATGGAAAGAATATGCAGGATCCTGGAGCTAAAAAATAAGCGTCAACTGAACCTTCTATCGTTTCTTTAAGTATTTAAGGATAACAAAGGGAAAGAGAATTCTGCCTGTGATGGGAAGAAGGCTAAAAGATGTACTATTAAATTCTTCCTTTGCCTACTCCTTCTTTCTTCCCAAGAGAGTAGGATTTGAGTTTTCCAAATATCAGATTTTACATAAAGCCAAGTGTAGGAATGTGATAGGGGTGATTAAAGATGATCACTGCTCAGAAAACTCAATCAGAAATGGTAGCTAAGGTTACAAAGCAGCATGAAACAATGGAAGTAGTGTGAATTGGAGTCCAAAACATTAAATTGAACCCTACCTGCTTAGCCTTGGGCAAGCTAGGTAACCTCTCTAAGCCTCAATTTCCTCAACTGTCAAACGAGGAGGCATTCTGAAATGATCATAAAGTTCAAATCTAAACATGCATTGTCCAGGTCATGTGGCAAGCCTGTTTGATAAATATGATACTGAAATTTCTTTCACAGTCCTTTTAAAACTTTTGATAAATCTGAAAAATATCGTCATCTTCAGTGCATTTGCACATTCAAAATATGTTAAACTCATGCTATTCATAGCAACATGAATGGAGTTAGAAGGAATTAAGTTCAGCAAAATAAGCTAGAAGGAAAAAGAAAAAAAAACATCAAATGGTTTCACTTATAGGGGAACAAAAAAAGGCATCAGGAAAGAATAATAACAATAATAATAATAAAAAACAAAATTAGCAAGCAACTATAAATCAGAGACATTCTGCAGGGGAGGGGGAGGCAGAGGGATCAAAACAGGGGAGGGAAGAGTACAAGAGACTATGGTGATGGTTCATGGGTGAATCGCTGGTGGGAATTTTATGGGGACTAAACCTGAGAGGAGAAAGTATACATTGTACAAAAATTAACAATGATATAAGTGTGTGCGTGTGTGTGTGTAAAACAAAAACAAAATATGTCAAATATTGTGATTAAAGGTAAATCAAGGGCCTCCCCTATTGGCACAGTGGTTGAGCGCTGGGCTGCAAAGCTGCCCGCAGCCTCTGCAGCGCTGGTTCTATTCCCGGACGACTGCAAGTGTCCCACATGGCACGCAGACCTCTCCTGCTGCACCCACTGCTCCCCTCAGCAGTGTATTTCATCAGTCTGCCTGATCTGTCCCCCGCTCTGGCTCTGGTGAATTCTCTCACCCTCCTGTGCTTTTGACTGTACCCAGTGCTTGTATAAATAAATAAATAAATCTGAAAATAAAAGAAAATAAAGGTAAATCAAAGCAAACATAACACTGAATATTTAAAATTTTATATAGCTATGCCATTGTGCCTGAAAATTCCTACATCCTTACAGGGCAGGGGCAAGAGTGTTGGTAGTAGGTAGCAAACTGTATTTACCACCCACTCATCAAAATCACAAATCTATACTTAGGTTTAGATAATTATCTCCTCCCTGCCTCAATAATCCCTCTTACCAGCTTTTCTTTTTTTTGAAGAATATAGATAAAACTTTATTTAATTACAGCTCTGTCCTCTCAGAAAACTGAATTTTTAAAATATTACATGTAAAAATACTGAAACTCTACTTATTTAAAATAAGTTGCTCTTAAAGTAAAATTCTCATGTTCTTATTTTCAAAAAAGCCTTCATTGAGTGTACCCTCCAATTCAAGTTATTTTGGTTTCCCTTTTCTCAAATATTAGCACTCATGACTACCACAATGCTAAATTGCTAATGAAGTTCTGTTTCACAGCTTTTAGTTTTATTTGCCCATTTAGGTTGTGTCTAGCACTGTACCTTCCTTAGTCTTGTCTCACTTAGGGGTTGTCCAGGAAAGGACAACTGACAAAGTCACAGAGATTTATCTGCTCAGATTCTGCACATGCCAAGAGGACAAATTCCACCTGAGTCCTGGTAGCTTATGGGACCAGGATTGTATACAGGGACCAGGCTGCCCACAGGTTGCTAATGATGGCCAGAGTATTTTCACCAAAGGTGCTATTTGGGTTATCACAAATTCCCTGCCCAAATGGGGTCATTTCTAATAGGATCCTGTGGGGCTAGAAAAGGAATATGGAGTCACTTAGCCTCTTTTCATCATGGCCTTCTGATGGAAAGTGACTCAACAGCTACTATGTAAACATAATATATACTCCATATGCACAGAAATGCATCTTTCAGATATCTATAAGTACATATTGGCTTCATGCTGGCTTTGTCTAGCGACAGTATAAAAACACAGGTGGGACTTTCTGTCACCACTACCCACGTATCCTGTCCTCTGCTGTAGCAATAAAGGCATGTCATATCTACCCAGGGCTCCTTGACTCTTCTTTGGTCTGCCTGAATCCAGGGTGAATCTGTCAGACATTGAGCACTTGAAGTACAATTGACGTAGTAGGTAGCATTCAAAATAGCTGTTTATGCAGGCTTCTGAGTCCCAGGTGGGATGGATGGATGGCTAACCACAGGAATGTGGTACTTGGTGTCCAGATTTCTCTTTGTGTGGGCACCTCCCCATGAATGGTCAGAGGTGGATTGGCCCCCCAATGCATATGGAAAAGACCCTGCATATAGTAGGGAAGACCCTAGGCGAGTGTACTGCTCACACAGTGGCCAGGGCAGTGGGGTGGGTGTTTCTCACAGCCTTGTGGTTCCAGCCAGAAACTATACTGAAAGAGGCAGGGAAGCCTCAAGAGACACAAGTTGTGCTGATGGCACTGCAGGAGTTCTTGAGGATCCTGGAGGAGCAGAAGGCCCAGGGAGCCTGGCCCACTACTCCTGAGATAGTGAATTCCTCTGAGGACCCTGGCCCATCACTCTAAGCCCACCCAATCAGTAATGCAGAAGATGAACGCCAGCCTGTGATCCTAGGGTTTCAGGATATTGCACTGTCACACATGACAGAGTTCACCACATATCGCCCACACACCCATGTGGAACTAGTGGACTTGGGTAAACAATTCTGTCAACAACTGGGGGAACCCCTTAGAAGCCCAGTTGCTTTGTTTATGGGACCTGAGGGGGGGGTGGATGGGATAATATTCATAGCACAGGATATGGTAAAATTACTTTGGTAAATATTCACCCATTGCTGTGACAGCAACTACAAATACCCGGCAACGTGGTCAGGGCAAACACTCTTTGTTGTAGTGGCTAATGGCTGCCATGTGGATGGTACGGGCCTACATGGGAGATGTACTAGAGACTGTGAGTTAATGGCAAACATGTTGAGCTTCTGCAAGTGCTCTGTGAGTTGGGGATGTGGCGAGCTATGTTTAACTTATGTTAAACACTCATGGCACCAATGAAGAACGTTTCACAGTGGGGATGAGGGATTTGGTCCTGAAGAATGTCCCTGCCCCCTCATTTGGATCCCTTCTGGCAATCCTATTCTTGTATGTGGGGCAGTGGATAAGTAAAGTCACCACAATTGTGGTCTGTCTAGCAGAAGTTGAAAGGTGGCACTGCCAGAAGGGAACAAGGCAACTCGAAAAGTCACCAAAGAAGGCAGGTAACTTATTAAATACATTCCCACACAAATATAGGTGGATATGCCGGAGGCAGGTTTAGAGCATGCTAAAATTGATGGGAAGTCCAGTGCATGCCTACTAGATTTGTGGCAACAGTTCTAGGAGGACCAGAGTTTCAGTCCCATAAAAAAAGAAACTGCTGTGAAGGGGATATTGAGGACTCCAAATTATAGGCTCGAGCTGTGTGTCTTGAAGACCATTGGTTACAGACTGACCTGAGGGAATGCCATGTTCCCCTTTGACCTGTCTGCAGGGAACAAGTGGGGACAGGAGGCCATATGGGGAATCAGCCATCCACTGGTCCCCAAGTGATGTGCAGTGGGTTTTGGCATTGGGGTAGAATGTACCCTGCTATACAGGAACCCAGAGATGTTTCAGGGGCATGCTTCATACATTGAATGTGGGCATTGTGCATGCTAACCACAGTCCCTTAATTAACCTGTGTGGTCAGTGCCTAAGCCTGATGGCTCTTGGCATATGATGGTGAATTAATGTTAATTGAATAAAGTGGTTTCCCTTTTGCATGCAGCAGTGCCCTCGGTAGCAGATTTGATGGACCATCTGAGCCATGATTTGGGAACATATCATTTTGTATCTGATCTGGCTAATGCTTTGTTTTCCATTGATGTAGCATTTGAGAGTCAAGACCAATTTGCTTTCACATGGGAGGTCCAGCAGTGGATATTTACCATGCTTATACAGGGGTATCTGTACAGCCCAATATTGTACCACAGGGTGGTAGTGACTGACCTGACTCAGTGGAAAGGCCACCTTTATTGCTCTTGTACCATTATATTGATAATATTTTATTAACAAGTGATTCCTTTGCAAATTTGGAAAAGTCTGAATCCTTCCTGCTTACACATTTGAAAACATGTAGTTGAGCAGCCAATGAAAACAAACTGCAGGGGCCTAGATTGTCTGTCAAGTACTTGGTGGGGGGGGGGGTCTGCTTGATAATACAAAATTTATTCTCAAAGCTGTTATAGATAAGTTGCAGGCTTACCACACCCCCAACCACAGTGAAGCAGTTGTAAATCTTTCTGAGATGCCTTGATTACCAGACACTGTTTATACCTCACCTGGTCCAGCTCCTATGGTCAATATATATGTTACTATAGAAGGAAGTTCGGGGATTGGTCTTCTGAAGAAGACACAGCATTCACTGCAACTAAATTCGCTATAAAGGCCGCTCAGGCTTCACGGGTTTTTAATCCAACTCGTCCTTGTGAGCTAGACATGCAGATTACTCAGGAAGGGTTTGGTGGGGGCTCTGGCAATGGTCAGAGCAGCTGCAGCAGCCCATTGGGTTCTTGTTTCAACTTTGTAAAGGGGCTGAGACTAGGTACTCATTAGTTGAGAAACAACTAGGCATGGCTTAAGTATCCTTTTTGGCCACTGAAAGCATAAGTGCTCCTGTTCTGATGCAGACTGTTCCCAACAGCTGGGTGGGTATGGGATTGGGTGACAATCTCTAGCTATGGTACTGTCCAGACACCAACTTTGGAAAAATGGGGGAATCTATCTGCAAAAGCGTAACACCCTGTCAACTAGCCCCCAGTGGGAGGAGTTGCAAAAGGTTCTTGTCCCAGTGACATATGTCAATGTGGAACCATTCTCAGAGGTCTGTGTGGAAGCCGAACCAGAGGCCAGCCCTTACAAGGAGGAGTGAGTGCCAATTCTAGCAGGGGCCTGATATATGGATGATTCCAGCTGGGACAAACTAGCATCATTGACAGCTGTGGCTGTACACTCAGAGATGGACATTATCTGGTATGAGACGGGGAAAGGACAGAGCAATCAATGGGCTGTGCTACATGTAGTATGCATGGTGGTGGGCCATGAAACCCCCACCCAGTAGTTGGGCAGCATATAAGGGACTGACAGTGGATTTTCACCTAGCACCTAATCAAGTGGAAAGTCATGCATTGGTCATTGTGGGCACAAGCTTTATGGAGAGATCTGTGTGACCTAAGACATCAAAAACAGGTAACTCTACCATGTTATGGGACATGTTCTGCTACCCTCTTTGGGTAATGATGAGGTAGACAATCTAGCAAGGGACAGCGGGTTGAGACTACCCTGGGTTGCTCAATGGCTAAAAAGATGCCTATTCCATGCAGAACAGAAAATTATGTGAGCCATGGTACATGACTAGGGCTTACCTGTGACATTAAAAGGAATTCAAAATGCCCATGAGCAATGTGTTGTGTGCTCTAGGGACCATACCTAGAAAACTTTTGCATCTACAGATCAAGCGCTATGGGGACAGGTTCCCCTAACATGTTGGTAGATTGACATTCGTGGCCACTACCCCGATCCGATGATAGCCAACAGTACATTGTCACATATGTCAACACTGCCACTGCTCTGCTGACCAACTACCCTGTTCTGTGCCTGGAAAAAAAAGCAGTTGTGGTGGCACTATTGCACCTCTGTGCCACATATGGACATGCATTGGTAGTAGAGATAATCAAGGAACTCATTTTACAGGTGTCCAGATACAACGGTGGACAAAGGACATAGATGTTGACTGGAAAATCTATACATCATATAATCCTAAGGCAGTGAGAATCTTAGAATGCTACAATGTCCTATTGAAACAACGACTGTGAGCTGCGGTCACCATACCAATGCTAGCCAGCTGGATCCAGCGCCTATGGGATATTGTAGACTCTTAATGAAAGAAGAAGATAAGGTGGCTTAGCCTCTGTGGAAGTGTTGCTGCACTGTGCAGCCACCCCCATCCAGCTGCAAGGACAGGGACAGACTACAGACATTTTGCTTAAGCCTGGGTTTGGGTGGTAGGACAATATCTTATTGCCATCCCTGACAGGCATCCCAGGACAGACTATGGACTGGGTATGGCCATGGTCAGTAAGGTGCCCTCACATGCATTAGATCGTCCTAATAGCCACTTGGGGGCAAGGGTTAGAGACTGGCCTACAAGTAATATCTTGGGTAACAGGGCAATAGCCCTCAGGAGTGTGCATAATCCACCTAGGGACTGTTGCTCAAAGGACTATTTCAAAAGGAACAAATGAACTGACCATTTGGCCCATCATGAGTTCACCCCTCCTGCTGCATGTAGAACTGCCTAATACCTTCTCACTGGCAAAGTGAGTATGGTACTCCTGGTGTAGGAAACCACTGTTGTCAATCACAATTCTGTCTTCTGATAAGAGCCTGGACTATATATTGCCAGAGGGGAAATACTTGGTACTGCTTGTACCATTTACCTCTCTATGTGTTCATCCCTAGGTTGGTTTGCACCAATTCCTTAGTGGACTGCAAACATACATACACAAATTTTGCTAATAAACACACCTGTTGGATATGCACTAAACTTCCACCAGCACATCAAACCTGCCATGTTTCACAAATCCATGAGTGGAGCAGCGTGGACAGCATCCCACTATAATGTTACCAAGGGCAAGGTGTTTGCCTTAGTCCAAGAACAGTTAACCATTCCTGCCCTTGGGTAGGATACTTAGTATGGGATTGGCTGGGGTGGCTCACTGTGGAGTCAGCAGAATTGATCACAGCCACCCCTTTCTATATTGAGGGAGTGGGCAAAAGGGCCACATGGGGTGGGTCCCAGAAACTTTGTGCCCGAATAGAGGAAAACTATAAAGTGGGGTCCAAAACCACATGACAATAGAATCCCGGTTCCCACTGGGAAAGTCCCAAAAGCGAGACTTTGGATCTGTGGGCAACATGAATGCCCATACTTCTCAGCCAACTGGACCAGCCACTGTACTTGGGGTTGGCTTTTCTTGCTGGCATAGATGATGCCCATGTTAAAGGAGTGGCCCTGAAACTGGTGGGCCTTTAAGGCCCACCACTGAGTTAAGAGAACCCTGTGATGGTTCTGTCCCTTAGCTATCTTTTCCCTGCAAGGAGCCACCATAGTAACGGAGAGAGAGGTCACTACCCTTGTACTCCATACTGTCCAGGCACTCAATGACATACACTGGGCCTTGGGGCTCCTAAATGAGGAACTTTACCAAATGTGTAAATTCACTTTACAAAACAAAATGGCCCTGATATGCTCACTGCATCACAGGGCAGTTTTGCACCCTTGTGGGCTCTGAATGCTGTATATATGTTCAAGATGAACATAAAAATGCTAGCTAGGCCTTGGTGGTCCTTACTGTAGAAACACAGAACATTAAAAACTGACAGGAGATCCTTTGCCAAAGTGGTGGGTATCCCTGATGTCCAGCTGGCAAACTGTCCCAGCTGTCCTGGTGGAGGGTGGTGTGTGGCTGCCTGCATCCTGCTAACAGTCTGTTGTAGATTATACTGCTACTGCAGGTTGTAGATGCAATGTTCCACACTCATCACTAAGTGTCTCTTGCTGAAGAATATCATGTGGCTAAAAATATCCTGATGGGGTGGACTGTGGACTAGAGAAGGGATATGGAATCATTCAGGCTATTTACACCATGGCCTTTTGGTGGAAAGTGACTCAGCAGCTGCTATGTAACCATGATATATACTCCACATGCATAAAAATGCATCCTTCATATAACAATCAACACATCTTTGGCCTTATACTGGCTTTGTCCAGAGACACTATAAAATGACAGAACTACTCCACAGCTCCTTGACTCTTTTTTGGTCTGTGTGAATCCAGAGTGGACCTGCTAAGCATCAAGCACTTGCAATACAGATGCCAACCTTCCTCCTTTTCCCTTATATTCATCTGAATTGGAAGGGAGCCAGTACTTTTCCAGGAAAAGCTCTGGAGGTATGCAGACAGGCATTCAAACTCTGTCTAGAGTCATAGTTCTAGCAAGAAGACTACCTTATCTCTGATATTACTTAATTGCAATAGTTGGGAACTATTTAAATAGTTGGCCTCACTGGATATTCACAGAGCTTAGGAAGACACTGCAAAACATTTTGTACAAATGACTGATGTTGCAGTCTGGGGGATGCAAATCTTCAGGATTGCAGCCAGCTTTGCATACAGTCAGTGAGATCCTCTGTGCCCCATGTTACTCCCCCATGGCCTAGACCACTTTGATTTTTTTTCCAGAATCTGGGGCTGTAACAGGACTGAGTTTATATTTCTCACTACTATACTCCAGCATCTAGAGCAGTAACTTAGTAATAACAATAATTATAAAAATAGTAACAGTGAATAATTAAATAGCATATATCAGACACCATTTTCCAAATGTATTACATTTTCCCAAACTTTACTAAAATATAATTATAAAGACTGTATATATTTAGGTACATCACAATTTGTACATCACATATACACATATATTATCATCACAATCAAGCTAATTAACACATCTATCACCTCACATAGTTATCTTTTTTGTGATAAGAATACTTAAGATTTACATCTTAGGGAAGTTCAACTATACAATACAGTATTGCTACCTATAGTTAACCTGCTGCACGTTAGCTCTCCAGAACTTACTCATTCTGCACAGCAGAAAATTCAAGCAAAACTGCCTCCATTTTCCCTATCCTCCCATTCACTAAAAACTAACATTTTACTCTCTTATGAGTTTGACTGTTTTAGATTCCATATATAAGTGATACAATACCTACCCCACAGCTCCTTGACTCTTTTTTGGTCTGTGTAAATCCAGAGTGAACCTGCTAAGCATCAAGCACTTACAATACAAATGCCAACCTTCCTCCCTTTGCCTTGTATTCATTTGAATTGGAAGGGAGCCAGTATTTTCTCCAGGAAAAGCTAAAGCTCTGGAGGTATGCAGACAGGCATCCAAACTCTGTCTAGAGTCATAGCTCTAGCAAGAAGACCACCTTATCTCTGATATTACTTAATTGCAATAGTTGGGTACTATTTGAATAGTTGGCCTCACTGGGTATTTGCCCTTTTTTGGTCTGGCTAATTTTATTTAGCATAATGTCCTCTAGATCAACCATGCTGTTGTAATGGTAGGATGTTCTTTGACAAGGCTGAATAATACTCCATTTTGTGTGTGACTACACCTGTGTGTATGCTTGTCTCTATGTCCATATAAATATATCACATATTTATATGCATATATATCACATATGTACATGCATATATAATATCAAATATTCTTCATATACTCATACCTCAGTGGATAAATGTTTTGCATTTGTTAACCTAAATAATCCTCACAACAATCTTACAATTCAGGAGGAGCAGTAAGCATACAAGAGTTAAGAGACTTGCTCAGAAATCCAAGCAGTTAAATGGCAGAGCTGGGATTTGAATCCAGGATATCCGGTTCTAAAACAGGTGCTTGTTTAACCACCAAAACAAATAAAACTGCTGAATTAAATATTAATACTGCATATAGAGTAATAGCATCAATAGCTAACGTTTACTAAGTATATATTATGTGCGAGACATTCCAAGTATATTGTCTCACTTAACTCTTACAACTTCCCTTCCATTTTTATGTAGCTAGTATTATGATTCCCCATTTTTCAAAGTGAGGGGAAAATAATAGGCACAGGGTATTTGCCAAAGTTACATTGTTTACAGTAAAAAGAAAATTTGTGACCTCTTGTTTGGCTTTAGAATCTGTGCTCTTAACAGTATACTTCACTGCTTCGCGCTCTCTTCAGTGGTTCTCCTTAAACCCCCTGACATGAAATTTATTATCATCCCAATTTTACAGAAGAGAATAAGGACCTAAAATTAAAGAACTAGCCTAAGGATAGACAAGTAGAACATAGGACCTGGTGTTCTGGTTTCAAATCCCCATGTTCTTTCTGATCCATCCCCACCTCTTTTCCTCTGTTGCATTTCTGAGTTTTCTGAAATGGCTGGTCCTCCAAGTCTGGCCCTTCAGTGAGGAAGAAATGGCTCAAATGTCAAAAGTTCCTTGAACAGAAGTTCTCTCTCTAGCATCATTACATTCTGTTTAGTTACAATCCTCCCAGAATATGGTGCAAGCAGCATAAATACTGAGTAGCGGTAACACAGGTGATGATACAGAATTCCAAAGGAACGATTAAGGACAGACGGTGCAAGGATAAAGCTGTTTGGGGTAACTGCAATACTGTAGGAATAGTAGTGAATAGTTAAATAGTAAAAGGAAAAAAGGGGAAAAAAGGGAAACTATCCTAAAGCAGCAAAATAATTTTTAGTGTAACCATCTCAGAAAGAAAATAATAAAATATGCACATGCATAACTAAAATAATAGGCAATGAGATGCAAAGGTACAGAGATAGCTATCATAGAGATGAGGAAAGAGAACAAAAAGTCTTATCTAGAATTTTCAAAGAAGAGGTTAAAAGGAAAGTAGAAGAACAGAAAACTTAAAGAAGGAATCACATAATTAGAAGCCACTGGTGGCTTTTCCTACCTACTACAATGGCCATTAAAAAGTATCTTCATATTTACATTCAGATACATGAACACACTAAAATAAGCTAAGAGTTTCTCAAGTTTTTCTAGTAGATGGAACAATACCAACTTCCAGTGTACAAAATGGGCAAGTTGTTGCATAATTGGGAATGAAGAGAATCTTGAGAGTGTAATGACAACTTAGTAACTGTGCCAAACTATCTCAGAGATCCAATAGGTGTTTCAATCTCTCCTATATATTTTCTCAGGCAGGTAATTATCTGGCTCATTTTTTGGTACATCTAGTGATGAGGAACTTACTCACTAACTTACAAGGTTATCTATTTCATTGTTGGGGTTGGAGAAGACTAGTTAAAACTAGCATCTATTAGGACTTATGCCTTCTAGCAGGCAGTTTATATTCACTGATTTCATTTAACATTCCACTAGAATCCTGAGCAGGAGTTATTACCCCCATTTTATTGATGACAAAGTGGAGGTATAGGAAGGGAAAAGTCACTTACTTGAAATCATACAACTAGTGAGGGCTGGTAATAATGAGCCCAAAGTTTATGCTTCATCTACTACTCCACATTACTCTGTTTACAAGAAAACTGGGAAAGTCTAAAATGCCAGAGTGAAACTCAGATATTCTCTGTCCAGTATACAATGCTCCCATTAACTAGTCTAGTTACTGGCAAGAGAGAAAGTGAGTTTTACATGACATGGCTTTTCACTTTTTTAAAAGATTTATTTTTATTTATTTATGCATACAAGAACTGGAGTGCAGGGCAGAGGTGTGGGGGGTGGGGGGTGAAAGGATTCATCAGAGACAGAGTGGGGAGCAGAACAGGCAGATCTACTGAAGCGAACTGCTGAGGGGAGCAGCGGGCAAGACAGGAGAGGTCTGCTGTGCCATGTGGGTCAGCTTCCTGGCCAGGGTTGAACTCAGGATTGAACTCAGGATTGAACTCAGGACACAATGGCATTGAACTCAGGTTCAAACTTCGGTCATAGTGGCTGGCAATAGCTTAATAGCACTGACTTTAGCACCACCAGGGAGGCACCCAACATGGTTTATTCTTGAGAATAATTCTGAATACCTTTGATTATTTCATCTTTTTAAATGTTTATAGACTGCTTAACAACCTATTGTAGAATTCTGACAAACTCAATGGCAATAATAAAATAAAATTTGCCAATAAAGAGTTTGAGGCCAACTTGCCTGGCTGTTGCTGACTAGCTATGTATCACCTTGGTTAAATTATATAACTTCTCTGTACCTCATTTTTAACATCTTTATTTATTTATTTATTTATTTATTTATTAAGATTTATTTATTTATACAAGCACTGGGTACAGTCAGAAGTGCTGGAGGGTGAGAGAATTCACCAGAGCCAGAGCAGGGAGCAGAACAGGCAGACTGACGAAATACACTGCTGAGGGGAGCAGCGGGTGTGGCAGGAGATGTCTGTGGGCCATGTGGGACCCTCGCCTATGGCCGGGGATTGAACTGGTGCTGCAGAGGCTGCGGGCAGCTTTGCAGCCCAGCGCTCAATTGCTGTGCCACCAAGGGAGGCCCACATTTTGAATATCTTTAAAATGGGAATGATAACAATACCTACCTCATAGGTTTGTTGTGAGGGTTAAATTCAGTTACTGACTGTAAAGGTCTTAAAACAGAATCATAGAGGCACTCAATAATTCTTAGTTCATTATTTAATTATCAATCTTTATTTTCCAGAAAACTTCACGTTTTTAAAAATTGGTAGATTTTACCATCTATAGCATTCTTTTTTTGTGTCACTTTGTCCTTTTTTAAAAGTTTTGTATATTTTTTACATCATTTTTCATTTTTGTAGAATGTATACATTTTCATCTTGGTGATAGTCCCTGTACAATTCCCATCCCCATTGTTTTAATCCTACTTCCTTCTCCCCCACACCCCTGCCTTGTAGTATGTCTCTGGTTTATAGTTGATTGTTGATTTTGGTTTTTACTTTAGTATAATTAGTCTTTTTCCTGATCCCTTATTTAGGTTTTCTAAATTCCTGCTATGAGTGAGACCATCCAGTATTTTTCTTTTTTCTTTCTGGCTTATTTCACTGAACATGATCCCTTCCAGCTCCATCCACATTGCTACAAATAGCATGAGCTTATCTTTTTTGATTGCTGAGTAATACTCCATTGTGCATATGTACCACATCTTCTTGATCCAGTCATCTATTTCTGGGCATTTGGGTTGTTTCCATAGCTTACCTATTGTAAATGGTGCTGCTATAAACATAGGGGTGCAGGTGCCCTTTTGAATTAATCTTTCTGTGTCCTTTGGGTAAATACCTAGGAGTGGAATTGCTGGCTAATAAGGAAGCTCCATCTTTAGAAGATTGAGAAACCTCCACACAGTTCTCCATAGGGGTTGGATGATTTTGCACTCCCACCAGCAGTGCAGGAGAGTTCCTTTTTCTCCACATCCTTGCCAACATTTGTTGTTGTGGTTTTTTTATTATTATTATTTATTTTTTTAAAGATTTATTTATTTTTATACAAGAGCTGGGGTACCGGCCAGTGATGCGGGAGGGTGAGAGGATTCACCAGAGACAGAGTAGGGAGCAGAACAGGTAGATGGACCAAAATACACTGCTGAGGGGAGCAGTGGGCGAGACAGGAGAGGTCTGCTGTGCCCTGTGGGCATCTCCCTGGCCAGCTGGGAATCGAAACCCGCACTGCAGAGGCTGCGGACAGCTTCACAGCGCTGCACTCAACCAGCTGCGCCACCAGGAGGCCTGTTGCATTTTTTAATATGTGCCATTCTCATTGGTGTAGGATGGTATCTCATTGTAGTTTTGATTTGCATTTCCCTGATTATCAGTGATGCTGAATATTTTTTTCATTCGCCTATTGGCCATTTGCATTACCCCACCCCCCAGGAGAAGTTTGTTTTTAGCTCTTCTGCCCATTTTTTGACTGGGTTTTTTATTTTTTTGTTGTTACAGTCATGCTTATGGTTTATTACAATGTAGGGGTATGGGTTGAAATTAGTCAAGGAAAATCACATAGAGCAGAGTCTAGAAGGATAGTATACTAAGAGCTTCTTTACACCTTTTTTCTATTTTTTTCAAGGCACAGATGTATGATAATACCATGGTATATATGCCATCCAGGGAAGTTCACCTGAACATCAGTCCCTAGGATTTTTAACGGGGCTCAGTGGATGGATGGCTACCCACAAATCTGACTTCAGTCTCCATTCCCTCTGGATATCAAGTGGTAGAAGCTGATACTGTGTGACCCAAAACCCCCACAATAAATCACATTGTTATATTCTAAGGGTTTAAAAAAGCCTTTCTTTTTTTTCTGCTTCTATTTCATATGCAACATTTATCTAGAAAGAGCTAACATTTTTCCTTTTTTTGTTAATTTTTCCTTTTTTTACATCATTGTTCATTTTTAAACAATATTTGCTTCCCCCCACCCCCTCAAGTGTAGCACCGATAGAGTTTCCTTCACCAATACACCCGTACACAATCACCTCAGTCCCCAGTGCTCGTCCTTCCCTTCCTCTGATCCCTCTCCCTCCTCCTCCCATGCAGTAGGTCTCTGATTTATAATTGTCTGTTTTTGCTTTGTTGTGTTTTGTACTGTTATTATTTTTTTACACTGATGTCTTATTTGGTTCCCCTATATTCCTGCTATAAGTGGAACCATCCAATATTTTTTTTTCTTCTTCTGGCTTATTTCACTTAGCACAATTCCTTCTAGTTCCATCCACGTTGCAGCAAATGGCATGAGTTTATCTTTTTTGATTTCTGAATAATATTCCATTGTGTATATATGCCACATCTTCTCAATCCAGTCATCTATTTTTGGGCATTTGGGTTGTTTTCAGGTTTTATGTATTGTGAATAGTGCTACAATAAACATAGGTGTGCAGGTATTCTTTTGAATCAATGTTTTTGTGTCCTTTGGGTAGATCCCTAGTAGTGGAATTGTCAGGTCATATGGTTGCTCCATTTGTAGTAAACTGAGGAACCTCCAGACAGCTTTCCATAGTGGTTTAAATAGTATGCACTCCCTCCAGTAATGTAGGAGAGTACCTTTTTCACCACATCCTCACCAACATTTGTTGTTGCTTGTTTTTTTCATATGTGCCATTCTTACTGGTATAAGGTGGTATCTCAGTGTGGTTTTGATTTGGATTTCCCTGACTATAATGGATGTTGGCCATTTGCAATTCCTCTTTGTAGAAATGTCTTTTAAGTTCTGCCCATTTCTTGACTGGATTGTTTGTTTTGTTTTTGCTGAGTTGTGTAAGCTCTTTGTCTATCTTTGTGATCAGTCCCTTATCCATTGTATGGAGTGCAAAGATTTTTCCCAATCAGTGGGGTGTTTCTATTTTGGTTTAGACCAGATGCATGGGAGGGTGAGAGGATTCATGAGAGAGAGAGTGGGGAACAGAACAGGCAGATCGACAAAATACACTGCTGAGGGGAGCAGTGAGTGCGGCAGGAGAGATCTACGCACCATGTGGGACCCTCGCCAGTGGCCTAGGATCGAACCAGCACTGCAAAGGCTGTGGGCAGCTTCACAGCCCAGTGCTCAACTGCTGCACCACGAGGGGTGGCCCTGTATTAGTCTTTTTTTCTGGTCCCTTATTTAGGTTTCCTAAATTCCTGCCATAAGTGAGACCATCTGGTATTTTTCTTTTTCTTTCTGACTTATTTTGCTGAGTATGATTCCTTCTAGCTTCATTCAAGTTGCTGCAAACTGCATGTGTTTATCTTTTTTGATTGCTGGGTAACATTCCATTGTGTATATAACACATCTTCTTGATCCAGTCATCTAATTTTGGGCATTTGGGTTGTTTCCATAGCTTAGCTATCATAAATAGTGCTGCTAAAAACATAGTGGTGAAGGTGCCCTTTGGAATTAATGTTTCTGTGTCATTTGGGTAAATGCCTAGGAGTAGAATTGCTGGATCATATGGAAGCTCTATCTTTAGTAGGTTGAGGAATCTCCACACAGCTTTCCATAGTGGTTGGACCAATTTGCACACCCACCAGCAATGCAGGAGAGTTCTTTTTCTCCACAACCTCACCAACATTTGTTGTTGCTAGTTTTTTTTTTTATATATGTACCATTCTCACTGGAGTAAAATGGTATCTCATTGTAGTTTTGATTTGCATTTCCCTCATTACAAGTGATGTTAAGCATTTTTCATATGCATGTTGGCCATTTGCATTTCCTCTTTGGAGAAATTTCTCTTCTGCCCATTTCCTGACTGGATTATTTTCTTTGCTTTTGTTGACTATCATCAGCTCTTTGTAGATTTTTGTGATCTGTCCTTTATCATGAGTGTTGTGTGCAAAAATGTTCTCCCAGTCGGTGGGGTTTCTCTTTGTTTTGGTTATTGTCTCTTTTGCTGTGCAGAATCTCTTTAATTTGATGCCTTCCCAGCTGTTTATCTTTGCCTTCACTATCACTGCTTTGGGTGATTTGTCTGTAAAGATGTCTTTGAGTTACATGTCATGTAGTGTTTCGCCTATATTTCCTGCTATGTATTTTATGGTTTCAGGTCTTATGTCTAGTTCTTTAATCCATTTTGAGTTGGTTTTTGTTCATGGTGTGAGGTACTATTCAAGCTTCATTCTTTTGCATGTAGCGACCCAGATTTCCCAGCAGCATTTATTGGACAAACTTTCTTTGCTCCAGTGAATATTCTTTGCTCCTTTGTCAAAGGTTAGTTGACCATAAATTTGTCATTTTATTTCTGGATTTTCTATTCAGTTCCATTGGTCTGTGTGTCTGTCCTTGTTCCAATACCATGCAGTTTTGATGATTATGGCTTTGTAGTATAGTTTGAAGTCTGGGAGTGTGATGCCTCCATTTCCTTCTTTTTTTTTCAGGGGAGCTTTGGCTATTAGGGGTTTTTGGTCATTCCATATGAATTTCATCAATAATTGTTCTATTTCTGGGCCTCCCCAGTGGCACAGGGTTTGAGCAGTGGGCTGCAAAGCTGCCTGCAGCCTCTGCAGCGCTGGTTCGATCCCCAGCCAAAAGCGAGGGTCCCACACATCACGCACAGACCTCTACTACCACGTCCGCTGCTCCCCTCAGCAGGGTATTTTGTCAGTCTGTCTGTTCTCCTCCCTGCTCTGACTCTGGTGAATTCGTTCTCACCCTCCCACTCTTCTGACTGTACCTAGTGCTTATATAAATAAACAAACAAATAAATAAATAAATAAATAAATCTTAAAAAAAAACTGTTCTATTTCTTTGAAGAATGACATTGAAATTTTTATTGGAATAGCATTGAATCTGTATATTGCTTTTGGTAGGATGGCCATTTTAATAATGTTAATTCTTTCAATCCATGAGCAGGGGATGTTTTTGTGTCTTGTTCTATTTCTTTTAACAGTTTTTTTTTTTATATAGTGTTCTTTTATAGGTCCTTTACCTCTTTAGTTAGATTTATTCCCAAGTATTTAATTATTTTTTGTTTGGATAATAAAAGGGATTTTTTTAATTTATTCTTCTTCAGATTTATTGTTTGTGTATAGGAAGGCTACTGATTTTTGCGTGTTGATTTTGTATCCTGCCACTTTACTGAACTGATTGATTAGTTGATTAGTTTTTATGTGCAGTTTTTGGGGTTCTCTATGTATATTATCATATCATCTGCAAATAGTGATAGTTTAATTTATTCTTTTCTAATTTGGATTCCTTGTATGTCTTTCTCTTGTCTTATTGCTCTGGCTAGGACTTCCAGTAATATATTGAAAAGCAGTGGTGAGAGTGGACATCCTTGTCTTGTTCCAGATCTTAATGGAAATGCTTTCAGCTTTTCACCATTGAGAACAATACTGGCTATGAGCTTGTCTATATGGCCTTTATGATGTTGAGGTACGTTCCTTGTATCACAAGAATTTCAAGGGCTTTTATCATGAATGGGTGTTGTACTTTGTTGAAAGCTTTCTCAGCATCTATTGATAGTATCACATGGTTTTTATATTCCTTTTTGTTGATGTTGAATCATACTTGTGTCCCTGGAATAAATCCTACTTGGTTGTGGGGAATTATCTTATGGATACACTGTTGGATTCTGATAGCTAAAATTTTATAGAGGATTTTTGCATAAGTGCTCATCAGAAGATTGGCCTGTAGTTTTCTTTTTTTTGCGTTGTCCTTGTTCAGTTTTGGTATTAGTGCAATGTTCGCTTCAACTTGTTTGGTATTATCCCTTCCTTCTCAATTTTTTGAAAGAGTTAGTGAAGGATAGGCAATAATTCGTTTCCGAATGTTTGGTAGAATTCATTTGTAAATGCACTAGGTACTGGGCTTTTGTTTTTGGGGAGGTTTTTGATTACCATTTCAATTTCACTGCTTGTAATTGGTCAGTTTAGGTGTTCTATTTTTTCTTTATCTAGCTTTGGGTTATTGCAAACTTGTAGGAATTTGTCCATCTTTTCTATATTTTTGAGCTTGTTTGCATACAACTCTTCATAGTAGTTTCTGATTATTTCGTTGATTTCTGCTGTGTCTGTTGTGATTTCTCCTCTTTCATTTGTGATCCTATTTATTTGTGCTTTCTCCTGTTTTTTTCCATTGTGATCCTGGCTAGGGGTTTGTCTATTTTATTTATTTTTTTGAAGAACCAGCTTTTGGTTTCATTGATCTTTTGGATTATTTTTTAGTTTCACTTTCATTTATTTCTGCTTTGATTTTTATTGTTTTTCTACTGGTTTTGGGGTTTTTTGTTGATTTTTTTTTCTAGTTCTTTGAGCTTTGAGATTATTACTTTGAGATCTTTCTTATTTCTTGATGCGAGGCTCTATTTCTATATATTTTTCTCTTATAACTGATTTTCTGTGTCCCATACATTTAGGAAATTGGTATCCTCTTTGTCATTCAACTCAAAGAATTTTTTAATTTCTTCTTTGATCTCCTCATTGGTCCAGTGTTCTTCCAGCAGTGTTGGTTTCAATCTTCATGAGGTAGGAGAGATCCTTGACTTCGTTTTAAGGTTTATTTCTAGTTTGATGCCTTCATGGTCAGAGAAGATGTTTGGTATCATTTCAATCTTGGTGTATCTGTTGACGTTTTTCTTGTGTCCCAGTATGTGATCGATCCTAGAGAATGATTTGTGTGTGCTTGATTTTTTGGGGTGGGTTGAGTGTTCTATGTTTGTTAACCCATGAGCTCTAGGTCTTTATTTAGTGCTTTAGTGTCCTTACTTATTTTTTGTCTCATTGAACTATCCATTGTTGATAGTGGTGTGGTGAAGTCTGCCACTACTTATGTGTTTTCTCTGATTATCTCGGTCTGTTTTGGGAGATGATAATAGTTTTCTGATATATTTGGTGCTCCTTCATTTGGTGAGTATATGTTAATGAGTGTTATTTCTTCTTGAAGTATTGTCCCCTTGATCATAATGTAGTGACCGTTGGGGTCTCCTTTTACCTTTTTGAGTTTGAAATGTGTTTTATCTGATGTAAGTATAGCTGTCCCTGCTGTCTTTTTTGGTCCATTTGCTTGTAGGATTGTTTTCCATCCTTTACTTTGAGTCTAATTTTATCTTTTGTAGCTAAATGTGTTTCCTCGAGACAGCAAAAGGTTGGGTTTTGTTTCCTAATCCAGCCTGCGGCTCTGTGACTTTTTATTGAAGAATTTAGTCCATTTACATTTAGAGTTAATATTGATGTGTTAGCATCTGTTTTTGCCATTGTGTTTGTCTTTCCTCCGATTTTATTTATTATTCCTTTAATAACTATTCTTTTGGCCTTCTTTCATTGTTATTTCCCTCTGTTGGTTCTGGCTTTCGGACTTCTGATAATATTTTGGAGTGGGGGTTTAGTTGTAATGAAAATCCAGAGTTTCTGTTTGTCTGGGAAGGTACTTATTCTTTCTTCATAGAGGAAGGAAAGCTGTGCAGGATAGAGTATTCTTGGTTGGCATTTGTTGTCTTGGAGTCTGTTGACTATGTCCCTCTACTCTCTCCTCACCTGTAGTGTTTCTTTGGAGAAGTCTGATGTCAGTGTGCTTGGTTTCCCTTTGAATGTTATCTGTTTCTTCCCTCTTGTCAGCTTCATTATTTTTCCCATATATTTGATTCTTGGGTGCTTTACTATTATGTGTATTGCTATACTATTCCTTCCCTCATGGAATTTTGGTATTCTTCTTGATCCTTGCATGTCTATTTTCAGCTCTTCTTCACGTTTGGGAAGTTCTCTTCAATTATTTCCTTGAATATTTTCTCTGTTCCTATGCCTCTCTCCTCTCCTTCTGGGATTCCTATAACTCTTATATTTCCTTTCCTCATGGAGTCAGATATTTCCTGAAGTCTTTCTTCAGTCTTTTCCTTTGTACTTCTCTTTCCTTTTATGTTTTGGTTATTTTTATTTCTGTGTCTTTGGAGAGTGCTTATTCATTCTTCCATTTTGTCTATTCTGTTATCACTGCTTTTCCCAGAGTTCTTTAGCTCTTCTGTTAATCTAATCCTTTGATCTCCTACATTTCCTTCACTTCCCTCTTTGAGGACTCAATTTCATTCTTCTGATCATTGTTTTCCTTTATGTGGTCCATCAGTTGTTTTTTTTTTTTTTTTTTAAATATCATGGCAATTTTAAATTCTCTTTCTGGAAGTCTCAAAAGTTCTTCCAAGTCACTGTTGTTGCAATCTGGTGGGTGGTTTTCTTTTTTGGTGTTGTGTTTTTTCCTGAGGAGTTGCTATGTTGCATGTAGTTTTTCCTCTCCCTGCTGCCTGTTTTCTAATTTGCCCTATGCGTTGGGACACTATGTTTCTGGTACTGGCTGGCATCTTTTTGGTGTGCTCTTTCTGGGATTTCAGAAACTGGCAGTCTGAACAAATCAAATACTGAAATGCCAGAAGTCCAGTGAGGCAGTGGTACTTTGAGTATGTTAATGGTCGTTGTCACAGTATTTCACCTCCTTCTGTGTTTAATTCCAAACATGTGTCTTGAAGTCCCACAGACTTCCCTGGAGGTGGGGCAGTTAGATTGCACTCTGGTCTCCAAATTGCTGGATACCCCTCTGTGCTCCAATGCCCTACCAGGTGGGACCAGGCTTGTGGGGCCTTCAGCTCACCTCTCACTGCGCAGGGAGCCTTCTCCCTGTTTCAAGCAGTCTTTATTGAAGGAAGGTCCCTATTCTAAAAGAGCAAGTCAGAGATGCACTTTCCTGTGCATGCCATCTGCCCTGGGGTTAGATGCCCACTCCCCTTCTGGACTCGGACTGCTGGCCAGAAGGGGCCTGTCATGGGGGTGCTTCCCAGCTCATCTCTGGCTCTGTGAGGAGATTTCTGCCAGTTTCAAGCAGTCTTTATTGAAGGAAGGTCCCTGTTCTAAAATGGTGAGTAGGAGATACACTTTCCTGCATGCGCAGTCTTACTTTCAGTCTATTTTTATCTTTTGTAGTTAGATGTGTTTCTGGGAGACAGCAAGAGTTTGGGTTTTGTTATTTAATCCAGCCTGCAACTCTGTGCTTTTTTATTGAGGAGTTTAATCTGTTTACATTTACAGTTAATATTGATACATTAGCATCTGTATTTGTCATTTTGTTTATCTTTTCTGTGGTTTTATTTTTTGTCTTGTTTCACTCCTATTCATCCCTCTGTTGCATCTGGTTTTAGAAATCTTTGTAGAATTTTTTGGAGTGAGTGTTTAGTTGTAATACAATTCTGGAGTTTCTGTTTATCTGGGAAGATTCTTATTCTTTCTTCATAGGAGGAAGGAAAGCTTTGTGGGATAAAGTATTTTTGGTTGGCATTTGTTGTCTAGGAGTTTGTTGACTATGTCCCTCCATTCTCTCCTTGCCCATAGCATTTCTTTGGAGAAGTCTGATGTCAGCCTGATTGGTTTTCCTTTGTACGTTATCTGTTTCTTTCCTCTTGTCAGCTTCATCATTTTTTCCTTGTCTTGGATTCTTGGGAGCTTTATTATTATGTGTCTTGCTGTATTTTCCTTTCATCATGGAAGTTTGGTGTTCTTCTTGATTCTTTTATGTCTATTTTCAGCTTTTTCTTCATGCTTGGGAAGTTCTCTTCAATTATTTCCTTGAATATTTTCTTTGTTCCTATGTCTCTCTCCTCTCATTCTGGGATGCCTATAACTCTTATATTTCTTTTCCTCATGGAGTCAAATAGTTCCCCAAGTCTTTCTTCTCTCTTTTTCCATCCTACTTCTCTTTCCCTTTCTGTTTTGGTTCTTTTTATTTCTGTGTCTTCGAGAGTACTTATTCGTTCTTCCATTTCATCTACTCTGCTTTCATTGCTTTTCCCAAAGTTCTTCAGCTCCTCCATTCATCCTTTGATCTATGCATTTCTTTCACTTCCCTCTTTAAGGACTCAATTTCATTCTCCTGGTCATTGATTATTTTTCCCGTATCATTTTCAACTTCTTTCAGTTTTTTAATCATGGCAATTTTCAATTCTCTATCAGGAAGGCTTGGATGTTTTTCCAAGTAACTGTTGTTGCAGTCTTGTGGTTGATTTTCTTTGTGTGGTGTATCCTTTCCCTGAGGGCTTGCTTAGTTGCTTATAGTTTTTCTTCTGCCTGCTGCTTGTTTAGTGATTTGTCCTATGTGTTGGGACATTGTTTTGCTGGCCAGCATCTCTTTGGTGAGTGTCTTCTAGGATGTCAGAAGCTTTGACAGTTTAGGTGAGGTCTGGATATGAACCTCCCTGTCTTAAAGATGGTGCATCTGGGGGACGCTCCCCTGTGGGTGTGATCTGCCAGTCAGTGACTGGATACCCCTCTGATCTCCATCTCGCTGCAGTCTTTTCTTGTGGCAGTCTCGGGGCCTGTCTCCTGTGGAGTTTCTGCTCACTTCTGACTGCGTTGACAGCCCTTTCCCAGTTCCACATAGTTTTGGTTAGGACCTTACATTTACTTCCCTGTCGCAAAGATCTATAGTGTTCTTATATTCTGGGACTCATGATTCTGCTGAGTTTAACTTTAAGAATTCCAATGGGGATATCTGAGAATTATTTCAGTGATGTATATATTTTTAAATTATATTTCACCTAAATTCCATTAGAGTGCAAGCCCCATGAAGGTGAAGCCAACTGCACAGAGCAGGGATGAAATGCATGCAATGCAAAGAATGAATACAGAGCAGTGAGATACTTTCTTATAACTTCAGGTGTTTTTGGTGCTCCAATTCCCCTCAACAGGGTTATGATCTTTTTTCCTTAACAAATAAATTTTATGTTCCACTAGTAACACTAAACCATCTGCCTCAAGCAGGGGGTTGCCAAGATGGTATCTTCTCTTTTCTTCTTTTTTAAAAATCATTGATATTTTCTTGAGCATTTTTAAAAACTATGACTCCTAGGATTCATCATTCTTTCTTTATAGAGGAAGGAAAGCTTTGTGGGATAAAGTATTCTTGGTTGGCATTTTTTTAAGATTTATTTATTTATACAAGAACCAGGGTACAGTCCAGATGTGCGGGAAGGTGAAAGGATTCACCAGAGCCAGAGCAGGGAACATAACAGGCAGACTGACAAAATACACTGCTGAGGGGAGCAGCAGGTGAGACAGGAGAGGTCTGCTGCACCATGTGGGACCTTCGCCGCTGGCTGAGATTGAACCGGCACTGCAGAGGCCGCGGACAGCTTCACAGAGTGGCACTCAACCACTGCGCCCCCAGGGGAGGCCCGGTTGGCATTTGTTATTTTGGAGTTTGTTGACTTTCTATCTCCATTCTCTCCTTGCTTGTAGTGTTTCTTCAGAGAAGTCTGATGTAAGCCTGATTGGAAGCACTGTTTGTCACTCCTATTAAATGTCTCACATGTAAATTGTTACATATTATCTAGATACTTGCTAAGGGCTTGTGTTTCTTCCATTTTAAATATGCACTCATAAGAATGCTTACTATAGCCACATTTGATTATTTAGCTTGCTTGTTTCCTTTCTTAGTTGTTAAAAGGATTACTGAGATTTTGAAGAGTTTTATAATTGTGTGCCTGAGGTGACTGCTTTATTCACTAATCCCTAGTAATGGTCTTCCCCCTTTGCTTCCTTTGTAGAATTCTTTTGTCAAAGAATCTTCACTTCCAGAAAACCTTATCTTTTCCTTACAGCTCTACCACAAGATGAACATCTTTGGTAGTAATGGCAAGAGGTTCTCCAACAATCCAACAGAGAAAAGACCTTGTCCTTTCTTTACAAATACTTTTGGCCCCATGATCATTTCTCAAAAGTTTACCTCCTATTTGCTAAACAGGAAGGTCACATAAAAATGCTCAACCATATCCTCAACACAAACATCAATACAATTTTAATAGCCATTGAAAATTCAGACTGTAGTTTCTCATGATGCAGCAACAAAGCATATATTTCTCTCTGTCCCATCAGATAAGCTCTTCCATTTCCTTTATTTTTCCCTTAGGCTTAATAAACTCTGTGGTTTACATTTCAAGGGAAAAGAGCTTCCCTACAAATATAACATCAGATGATGGCAAAAGCAAGCTGGAATAAAAAGAATCACAAGATGTTTGTGTCACAAGGATAGACAATGTGATCCTTGCTCCTTCTACTCTCATGTAAGTCTAGATAAATACCCCTGCAGTCTGCCAAAGATTGGGACTGTGGTCTTTCAGATACTTGTCCAGTGCCCTCTTCAATTTTTCAACATATTAAACTACTTTCCTTCTCCTCAAACTACTTATTTTTATTTGCCAAGGGAGCCAAGACCAACTGGCATTCTGGTATCAAAACTGATGAGTCAGCCAGGAGATGGGTGCCACTCTGGTTCTCCCTACCATGACTCTGACTTCCAATGGATAGAACAGTTGGCTGCAGCAGCATACCAGGCCTTACCAATTTATGCTATCTGAGTGGGACCTGGGATATCTCTGGTGTCATCCTACACCTTCCTAGTTTAACAAGGAGGTAGAGGAGAATTCCAGCAGTTGCTGGAGTTTGGTTTCCTCCAGGGAACCTCCCATCTCCTTGGAAGAGACACAGCTCTTTTCTGCCCCATGGATTCAGTCTTTAGGTTATGGAAACTACTGGCATTTGGGTAATTTCCAGTATGCACACCAACACCTTCATGTTGACACATTTAGGAGGGGTTCTTTGAGTTTCATCAAATTTGAGGCATTGTTAGGCTTGGTTGGGTAGGTACTGGGAACTGTCAGATATTTCTCACTTTGGTATTTGGAGTTTCCTGTTGTTCTAGGAACCCAGGAATTTGGTTTAAAAAAATTAAGGGAGGTACCATATTTGTTCCTTGAAAAAAATTATTGAGTGGTTGACATATGTCTAAGTAGCAGCCCCTTTCCCTATTTTCCCTTAGGAGCCCCTGGTATTACTGACAGTGGGGACTGCGCATTAAATTTGTAATACCTTAGTCAGGCTATATTCTCCTTTCCTAAACTGTATCCCTTGAAAGGTCCATGCAGGAGGCCAGAATGCAAAAGCCAACCAGGAAGCCCACCTGGGGGGCAGGAATGTGAATGCCTGCCTGGAGGATTCAGGCAGTGAGCCCCCCTCCCCCTAGGTGTCTCTACTCAGACAAAGAACCTCTACCTGCCCCAGGGAACCTTTTCCTGCCCTACAAACTTTTCCCGCCCTACAAACTTTTCCCGCCATACAAACCCAACTTCCCACCTGACCCCTCCTCACCCTATAAAACCCTGCTTCCCCCTAACAACATGCGCGGCTTCACTGACCCCCACCTTGGTGTGTGAGGTCCGCCCAGGGCGCAATAAACTTTCCCTCCCTTTGAGAAATTTAGCCTGGCTCTCCTGTTCTTTACTGCGCTGTACCTTTCATACCTTATTTATGAGTCCCTTGTATCTGTCTTTTCCTGAAATCTGGTATAAGTCTGGGTGCTTTGGCAATAGGCACCCTCTCTGGGATACTGGCTAGATACCCAGAAGTCCTGGGTTGAACGAATGACAGCAGTAGGCTTGGGCCAAGGCTTCTATTTACTTTCTGTTCTTCATACCTTACTCTTTCTCCACACTGTGCAGATAGCTTTGAGGAACTGATATTTGCGCTATGCTGTCTGTGTGAGAAATTCAAGAAAGCATCTGGAGTTAGGTCTTTGATAATTATAAATTGGTATGTCTGTTTTTTGCTTGTTTAGTCAGACAACTTATTCAGCATTATACTTATTCAGTATTGCTATAAAAGAGAATTAGAGTATAAGTAAGTTGTGGAGGCTTGTCTCCACTTCAAGGACTTATTTTCTTCCTCATTTAAATTTGTTGGCATCCTCTCATAATCACACACTTTAATTTAGCCTTCTGGGATCAGGCTTGGTTGGTTTTATCAAAATTACATTGGACATTCTAGTAAGCTATACATGATGCTTATTGGTTGGCTGAAAAAAAATTCTAAATTGCTTATTGTGCCTGTGAAAAATTTAGAGATTGTTTTAATCTAAGTTTTTAAATTAAATTTAATTAATTTGGTAAAAGGTAACTTTGGAGAGGAAATGTGGATTTTGTGAGCTAAATTACAAACCTCAGATTTATTATTAGGGTCTGTGAACAGGTAAATTGCAAATAAGACCTTGATATATTCTCTCTCTTTCCTCATTATCTACAGATAAGGTATTCTTTAGTCTTTCTCACTAACAGGCCTAGACTTAAATGAGGTCAAGCAGAAACAAGGACTTTGGGAAGAAATTTGAATTTTCTATGCTTGTCTTTAAGATGTTTCTAGTCTTAGGTCCTAGACGTTTTGGTAGTGGTTAGAATGGGACACTTATTCTAGCATGTAAGGATTTTAGCTTCCATCTCATATTGGAAATCTCTTGGATATAAAAGCTTATTGGAAGAGAACTTAGCTAAAGGTGTATCAAACTTAACTTAGAAAACTAACCTCTTTGAGGAATTAGACAATCTTTGTCTTGAAAATGCGTATAACTGGTGAAACTGTCCACCCACCCAAAATCTCTGCTAGGAATTTAAGGGAAAATGTGGACGTAAGAAACATAGAACATTTAATTTTCTGCCCCTCTTTCTTTAGAACCTAAGAGGCATTCTTCGAATATAAATTTAAAGAATGTTTTCTTATTTAAAAGAGTTAGTATTTAAAATTTGAATTAATAAAAAATTTCAGTGTCATCATAAATATTGATAAATATATATTTCTAAAAATTATTACACATAGCCAAAATTTTAAATGAAAGACATATTTGTGTCTGTGTTTGCCTTTGTGTCTTTTGTCTCCAGAGGGTTATTTTACTAGAGTTAATTATAAATGGCACCTATATAAATTATAACATTAAAAAAAACAAATCTTGAGATCATGATCCAGAATTTTGGGTAAATAAGAACTAGTTCAAACTTTAATGGTTTAATTTGAAGCATGCATGCCTTTAAAATTTTAATGGTAGTATGTATGTTTAAATTAAAATTTAGCTGTTAATATCCAGCAAGGAAAACAACGAACCTTACCTATGCCAACAAAGTAAGATTCGCTTAAAAAAATACAATTTTAAACAAATGAAATAGGGATCTATGGCAATTCCTCTCAGAGGTATATGGGAACTTAAAACTTGAAAATAAGGTTCAATTAAATAATGGGTTAGAGTAAAATTAATTATTTTTTGCTAAAATATTTTACCAATTTAATTGTATGAGATAAAAATGTCACCTCAAAACATACCTCTAGCAAAAAGCTTAGTCTAATCCACTGCTGAGCCACCAGCACCTCTAGAAGAGACAGAAGCCTTAGTCTGGGCCTTGCAGGTCCTTGATCTATATCAGGGATCTTCAGCAACACCCAGGTAAATACTACTAACTTTAGGTTCAGCCACCAGCTCTTTGGGAGCAGATGTAAGCCCCAGTCTGGACACTGCAGTGATTAGCTTTTCACCAGTGTTCTCCAACTGTACCTGGGACATACAAAGCATTCATCACTAAGCTACCAGCACCTCAGAAACAGACTCAAACCTCAGAATGGGCCACATAAGGCCCAGGGATATTCAGCCACCCTCTGTTCTCTTAGCCTCCAGAAACAGGCCCAGAGCCACCATTCCTGGGCAGGGGAAGTCCCTGCAACCCATCCTCTTGATCCAGCACCCCATCCCTCAGCCCTTCAACCACCAGAGCTAGACCTTGAAAGGTTTCTAGGGAGGCTCAGTACTACCCTAGATCATGCAGGAATCCCGTAGCTATGGCTACCATCAAGTAAACTCCCAGATCATTTGGACAGAAGGACTCATAAACAATAAATGCCCCAAACACACGAGAGTAAACCAAAAGCAAACAATGGGGAGAAATAAAAATACAAATGGCCAATGAAACCCACAGGGGAACAGTACACCACAGAAAGACAAAGACCCTAGAACCAAACCACAAGACATGGAAGAGTTTCTAAAGCTCTCAGGAATGTAATTAAAGATTTCCATGATTATGAAAGCTAAATTTTGGAAACAACAAAAAGAAAATTCAGAAAAGGAAATGAATACTATGAAAAGTACGATCAACAAACAGAAGATGAAATTAAAACTGTAAACAGGAAAATAATAGAATTGCAGGAGGAAGCAAAATAATTGTGAAGATGATGGGATTCCATGGTGGCCTAAGGGTTAAGTCTCAGCGCTATCACTGCTGTGGCCTGAATTTGATGACCAGCCAGGGAACTGACCCACGTAGCAGAGTAGACCTCTCCTGTCTTACCCACTACTCCCTGCAGCAGTGTATTTTAGTAGATCTTCCTGTTCTGCTCCCCACTCTGTCTCTGGTGAATCCTCTCATCCCCACACTTCTGGCCTACAGCCCAGTTCTTCAATGCAAAAAATAAATAAATAATTAAAATTAATACTCTTGAAGATGGAAAATAGGTAAGAAGATAGAATTGGAAAAAAAGGAAGGAAAAAGAATGAATAAACACTTCAAGAATTATTTGCTATTATAAGGAAAGGAAATATAAGAATAACAGGAATCCCAGAAGGAGAAGAGAGAGAGAGAAGGTAACTAAAATATATTTAGGCAAATAGTAGAGGAGAACTTCCTAAACTTGAAGAAGGAAATAAACATAAAAAAGAAGCAAAAAGAACACCTAACTATCTAAATGAAAGGAAAATTACAGAAAGACACATAATAGTAAAACTCCTTACAGTCCAAGACAAAAAAAAAAAAAAAAAAGAATCTGACGAGAGGGTAGAAAATGATACCCTGCAAAAGAACATGAATTAGACTAGTGTTGGATCTCTCTTATGAAACACCAAGGGCAAGAAGACAATGGAATGACATAATTAAATATTCCAAGAAAAAAAATGTCAGCCAAGTTTACTCTATTCTTGCAAGACTCTCCTTGTATGACAGAAAGATAAGGACCTGCTCAGACAAAGAAAATCTTAGGGAGTTTGCATCATCAAATTCCTGCCCCTATCCAAGAAATATTAAAAGACCCTTAGGATCTACACTAGGAGAAGGAATGTACACAAAAATGAATAAGGAATTAATTAGAATCACAAACCAAGGAAAAAGACAGTGAAGGATGTTTACATGTCAATAATCACTCTAAACATTAATGGTCTGAACTCATTAATAAAAAGGACCGAGTATATATTTGGATAAGAAAACAGGGGTGTTTCCTAGAGGCAGCAGAAGATTAAATTCTAAGTATCTATGGTACAAGCAGACTTAAAGAAAAAGGATGGAAAACAATTCTGCAAGCAAATGGCACACAAAGGAAGGCAAGAAAGCTATATTTATATGAAACAAAATAGAATTCCAGCTTAAAATAATAACAAGAGACAGGGATGGACACTATATAGTGATGAAGGGGACAATACAAAAGGAAGACATAACATTCATCAATATGGATTCACCAAATGAAGGGGCACCAACTACTATCAAATATGAAAACAGACACTGGAGGATATACGTATGTGGCTGGAGACATCAAAACCCCTCTCACCAATGGACAGATTAGTTAGAGGGAATATAAATAAGGACATGTCCACCCTTAACAAAGAAGTAGACTACATGGATCTAATAGAAATTTACAGGGTACTACATCCAACAGAAGACAAATACACATTTTTTTCTCAAGTATACACAGATCATGCTCCAGGGCTGACCATATATTGGGTCACAAGAAAAACGTCAACAAATACACGAAGACAGAAAACATACCAAGTAACTTTTCTAACCACAATGGTACTGAACTAAAATTCTCTACAAAAATAAAAAAAAAAGATATACTTTAATATGTGGAGACTGAATAATATTCTACTGAATGAACACTTGGTTAATGAGATCAAAGAAGAAATTAAAAAAAAATACCTCCAAGTAAATGAAAAAGAGAACAAAACCTTTTAAAACATATGGCACAAAACAACAAAAATTTTAAGAGAGAAGTATATAGCAATACAGACCCACATTAAGAAACTAGAAAGAGCCCAAACAATTTTATCTGTCATCTGAAAGAACTAGAAAAAGAACAAAAAAATCCCAATTTGCCAGTGGGAAGAAGGAATAATAAAAGTAAGACCACAAAGAAATGCAACAGAAATAATAAAGACAGTCCAAAATATCAATGAAACTAAAAGCTGTTTTTTTTAAATAAACAAAATAAACCTTTAGCTAGTTTCACTAAGAAAAACAGGGAGAAAGTGCCTCCCTGATGGTGCAGGGGTTAAAGATAGTGCTATCAAGCTATTGCCAGTCACAGCAGAGTTTGATCCCTGTCAGATCAGGGAGCAACCCACATGTTGCAGCAGACTTCTCCTGCCTTGCCAGCTGCTCCACACAGCAATGTATTTCAGTAGATCTGCCTGTTTTGCTCCCCATTCTCTCTGGTGAATCCTCTTACCCCCACACCTCTGGCTTACACCCCAGTTCTTCTATACATAAATAAATAAATATTTTTTTAAAAAAATAAAAATGGGAGAAAACCCAAATAAATGGGATCTAAAATCAAAGAGGAGAAGTTACAGCAGACACTATAGAAATTCCGAGGATAAGAAGAGATTAGTAGAAATATTTTTTATGCAAACAAATTTATAACAGATGAAACGGACCAATTCTTAAAATTAAGCAATTATCCAAAACTGATTAGGGAACAAACAGAAAACCAGAACAAACCAATCACAAGCAAGGAAATTAAAACACAATTCAAAATATTCCTAAAAAATAAAAGTTTCAGACCAGATGGCTTCACAAGTGTGTTCTACCAAACCTTCAAAGACAAAATAATACCTCTCCAGCTCACTGTCTAAAAAACTTGAAAAATAAGGAATTCTCCTAACACATTTCATGGAGCCAACATTACACTAATATTAAAACCAAATAAAGACAACAAAGAGAAAGGGAATCATAAACCAATCTCCCTAAAGAACACATATGCAAAAATCTCCAATAAAATATTAGCAAACTAAATCCAACAATGGATTAAAAAGATTATGTACCATAACTAACTGGAATTTATACCAGGAACACAAAGATGGTTCAACATCTGAAAATCAATCAATGTAATACACCACATCAACATAAAGGGAAAAAAAGCACAAAGTCATTATCAATAGATGCTGAGAAAGCATCTGATAAGATTCAGCATCCCGGGCCTCCTGGTGGCACAAGGGCTTAAGCTATCCACAGCCCCTGCAGCACTTGTTCTATCCCTGGCCAGGGAGGTGACCCACATGGCACAACAGACCTCTGCTGCCTCACCAACTGCTCCCCTCAGCAGTGTATTTCAGTTAGTCTGCCTGTTCTGTTCCCCACTCTGTCTCTGCTGGGTCTTTTTGCCCCCCATGCCTCTGGCCTGTGCCCAGTTTTTGCATGCATGCATAAATAAATCTTAAAAAAAAAAATTCAGCAACCATTTGTGTTTAAAAAAAAAATTTGAAAAACTGGGGATAAATGGAATGTATTTTAACACAATGAAAGACATATATAAGAAACCCACAGCTGTCGAAAAACTGAAAATCTTTCCACTAAGGTCTGGTATAAGACAAAGTTGTTGAAATAAATCTGGAGGAGGCGGAGCAACATGGTGGCGAAGAGACACTGCGAGTAAGATCTCCCATTAAAAAAAGTTAATAGGGAGGAAAAGCGGCAGATCCCAGTGAGAACTGGGACACGGAAGATAAACGGAGGACTCCAGCAAACTACCCGAAGAAGAAAGTTGCCATAAAAGAGGACTAGAAGTGAGGAAAGCGCAGAACCCTGCTCCCCTCCCCCACCCACAAAGTCGGCACTCTCTGACCAGCAGAAAGGAGGAAAAAAACAAACTAAAACGACCAACAAGAACAAACCATGCATCAGGCGGGACTGTGAGTGGAAAGGATCTATTTCAGCCACCACACCCTGTGAACGGGAGCTGTGGAGAACCCTGCAGGATTCGAGCGGCGGTGAGCTCCAGGCGCCATTAAAGAACAGCAGAGACCCCGGGAGACCTGCACACAGCCCAGGCCGGCCAGTAAGCTTGCACGGAAAAGCAGCGCTCTGGAAAAGCAAACATGGATTGGGATCTCGCAGAAAAGCGGCACGCTTGAAAAGCAAACGCGTTCGGGATCGCGGCTGCCCAGGTCCCCACGCCTGAGACCTAGGCTTGCTGGGAGACGCAAGGGGGCCCTCACTGAGGTGAAAGTCCCTCACTGAGTAATCTGAAACCAGGCGCCCGGACACGGGAGCAGGGTGCAAAAGGCGCCATTGCTGCAGCCACTGAACTGGGCTACAGCCCGCGTCCTAGACCTGAGGGCTTTGGAACTGAGACCCGGGGCACGAAATTCGGGGCGTGGGTCTTACACGTCAGCGGGGCACAAGACAGACACAGCACCCCAAAGCCGTTGAGGTTTTCATTATCATTCCCACTCTGTTCCCTGCCACTCGGGGTGAAAAACACAGCTCCCCAAGGGCTCTAGGAGAGATCTCTGGCGCCACCTAGCGACCAGAAAAAAAGTCACTAACACCTTTCTTCAGAAAATACCACTTGACTGGCAGAAGGCGGAGCCCATGGCAAGCTGGGAAGTTAGCCCACCACAGGCAGCTTTAGACCAGCAGTCTGAGCCCACAGGGGGAGCGGGCACCCACGGCCAGGGCAGACCGGGTGTGCAGAAGAGTGTACCTGAGACCAGACGCACAGGGAGTGCATCCCACATCGCCATTTTAGAACAGGGACATTTCTTCAGTAAAGACTGCCTGCAGAAGGCTCCCTCAGGAGCAAGAGGTGAGCGGGGAAGCTCGCCCACGCCAGGCCCCGTCTGGCCCAGTCCAAACCCAGAGGGGGAACGGGAACCAACCGCCGGGGCAGACCAAGCACACGGGGGAGTGGGTCCCCACATTGGCATTTTAGAACAGGGACCCTTCTTCAGTAAAGACTGCTTGACACCGACAGATGGCTCCTGGAGAAGCCAGAGGGGAGCGGAGAAGCTCACCCAAGATGCCGGCCAGTCCCAGCCACACAGTATCCCAATGCATACGACAAATTAGAAAACAGACAGTAGGGAGTAGAAGAACCACACGCAACCTAACAACCCCTCAGGAAAAAAGCACACCACAAAAAGAAAACCACCTCACAGATAGCAACGACAGTAACTTGGAAGAACTTCTGAGCCTTCCAGAAAGAGAATTTAAATTTGCCATGATTAAAAAAATGACAGAACTCATGAAGGAAATTGAGTCCCTAAAGAGGGAAAACAATGCTCAGCAGAATGAAATTGAGTCCTTAAAGAGGGAAGCGAAAGAAATGCAGGAGATCAAAGAATTAATGGAGGAACTAAAGAACTCTGGGAAAAGCAATGAAAGCAGAATAGATGAAATGGAAGAACAAATAAGTACTCTTGAAGACACAGAAATAAAGAGAACCAAAACAGAAAAGGAAAGAGAAGTATGAAGGAAAAAGAACGAAGAAAGACTTCAGGAACTATCTGACTCCATGAGGAAAGGAAATATAAGAGTTATAAGAATACCAGAAGGAGAGGAGAGAGATGTAGGAACAGAGAAAATATTCAAGGAGATAATTGAAGAGAACTTCCCAAATGTGAAGAAGGAGCTGAAAATTGATATACAAGAAGCAAGAAGAACACCAAACTTCCATGACAAAAGGAAAAATACAGCAAGACACATAATAGTGAAGCTCCCAAGAATCCAGGACAAGGAAAAAATAATGAAGCTGACAAGAGGGAAGAAACATATAACATTCAAAGGAAAACCAATCAGGCTGACATCAGACTTCTCCGAAGAAACACTATGGGCAAGGAGAGAGTGGATGGACATAGTCAACAGACTCCAAGAAAACAGATGTCAACCAAGAATACTCTATCCCGCTAAGCTCTCCTTCCTCTATGAAGAAAGAATAAGGACCTTCCCAGACAAACAGAAACTATGGAATTTCATTACCAGTAAACCCCCACTCCAAAAAATACTACAAGGAATCCTAAAGCCAGAAACTCAGAGGGACAAATAACAACGAAAGAAGGCAAGAAAAAAAAAATTTATTAAAAGAATAAATAAAATCAAAGGAAAAACAAACACAATGGCAAATACAGATGCTAACATATCAATATTAACCCTAAATGTAAATGGACTAAATTCTTCAATAAAAAGACACAGAGTCACAGGCTAGATTAAGAAACAAACCCAACCTTTTGCTGTCTCCAGGAAACATATTTAGCTACAAAAGATAAAAATAGACTCAAAGTTAAAGGATAGAAAACAATCCTACAAGCAAATGGACCAAAAAAGAAAGCAGGAACAGCTATACTTATATCAGATAAAACAGATTTCAAACTCAAAAAAATAAAAAGAGACCCCAACGGTCACTACATTATGATCAAGGGGACAATACTTCAAGAAGAAATAACACTCATTAACATATACTCACCAAACGAAGGAGCACCAAAATATATCCTACAACTATAATCAACTCTGAAAACAGATATCAGAGAAAACACATATGTAGTGGGAGACTTTAACACACCACTATCAACAATGGATAGATCAATGAGACAAAAAGTGAGTAAGAACATTAAAGCTCTAAATAAGGATCTAGAGCTCATGGGCTTAATGGACATCTATAGAACACTAAACCCAAAAAATCTGAGTACACATATATCTCAAGTGCACATGGATCATTCTCCAGCATCACATACTGGGACACAAGATAAACTTCAACAGATACACCAAGATTGCATTCATACCAACCATCTTCTCTGACCATTAAGGCATCAAATTAGAAAAAAACCATGAAAAGAATGCAAGGAACTCTCCTACCTCATGGAGATTGAAAACCACACTACTGGAAGACCACTGGACTAATGAAGAGATCAAAGAAGAAATTAAAAATACTTTGAGTTGAAAGACCAGGAGGACAACAATTTCCTAAATGTATGGGATGCAGCAAAAGCAGTAATAAGAGGGAAACATATAGCAATAGAGGCTCATATCAAGAAACAAGAAAGATCTCAAAGAAACAACCTAATCTCAAAGCTCGAATAACTAGAAAAAGAACAACAAAAATACCCCAAACCAGCGGAAGAAAAGAAATAATAAAAATCCAAGCAGAAATAAATGAAAGCAAAACTAAAAGAACAACCCATGAGATCAATGAAACCAAAATTGGTTCTGGGCTGCCACTGGTGGCACAGTGGTTGAGCGCTGGGCTGCAAAGGTGCCTGCAGCCTCTGCAGCACTGGTTCAACACACAGCGAGGATCCCACATGGCATGACAGACCTCTTCTGTCGTGCCTGCTGCTCCCCTCAGCAGTGTATTTCATCAGTCTGCCTGTTCTGTTCCCTACTCTGGAGAATTCTCTCACCCTCCTGTGTTTCTGAGTGTACCCAGTGCTTGTATAAATAAATAAATATTTCAAAAAAAAAAAAAGAACAAGAGCTGGTTCTTTGAAAAAATAAAAAAAAATAGACAAACTCCTAGCCAGGCTCACAAAGGAAAAAAAGGGAGAAAGCACAAATAAATAGGATCACAAATGAAAGAGGAGAAATCACAACAGACACAGCAGAAATCAAAAGAATAATCACAAACTACTATGAACAGTTATATGCAAACAAGTTCAACAATCTAGAGGAGACAGACAAATTCCTACAACTCTACAATCACCCAAAGCTAGACAAAAAATTAGAACACCTATACAGACCAATTACAAGCAGCAAAATTGAAATGGTAAAAAAAAATCTCCCCAAAAACAAAAGCCCAGGATCTGATGGATTTACAAATGAATTCTGTCAAACATTCAGAAACTAATTAGTGCCAACCCTTCACAAACTCTTCAAAAAATTGAAATGGAAGGGATAATACCAAACACGTTCTATGAAGCCAACATTACACTAATAGCAAAACCGAACAAGGACAACACACACAAAAAAAAAGAAAACTGCAGGTCAGTCTCTCAAATGAACACGGAGGCAAAAATCCTCAATAAAATTTTAGCTATCAGAATCCAACAAAGTATCCATAAGATAATTCACCACAACCAAGTAGGATTTATTCCAGGGACACAAGGATGGTTCAACATCTGAAAATCAATGTTATCCAATACATGAACAAAAACAAATATAAAAAACATGTGATAATATCAATAGATGCTGAGAAAGCTTTTGACAAAGTACAAAACCCATATATGATAAAGGCCCTTGAAATTCTCAGGACACAAGGAACATATCTCAATATCTTAAAGGCCATATATCACAAGCCCATAGCCATTATCATTCTCTGTGGTGAAAAGCTGAAAGCATTTCCATTAAGATCTGGAACAAAGGCCTCCCCTGGTGGCGCAGTGGTTGAGTGCTGGGATGCAGTGCTGCCTGCAGCCTCTGCAGCGCTGGTTCAATCCCCGGCCGCCAGCAAGGGTCACATATAATGTGCAGACCTCTCCTGCATGTTTGCTGCTCCCCTCAGCAGTGTATATCGTCAGTCTGCCTGTTCTGTTCACCGCTCTGGCTCTGGTGAATTCTCTCACCCTCCCGCGCTTCTGACTGTACCCAGTGCTTGTGTAAATCAATCAATCAATTAAAAAAAGATCTGGAACAAAAAAAGGATGTCCACTCTCACCACTGCTTTTCAATACTGGAAGTCCTAGCCAGAGCAATAAGACAAGAGAAAGATATCCAAGGAATCCAAATAGGGAAGGAAGAATTTAAACTATCATTATTTGTAGATGATATGATAATATACAAAGAGAACCCCAAAATCTCCACAGAAAAACTAATTCACCTAATCAATCAGTTTAGTAAAGTGGCAGGATACAAAATCAACACACAAAAATCAATATCCTTCCTATACAAAAACAATAAATCTGAAGAAGAATAAAAAATAAGAATTAAAAAATCCCTTTTATTATTGAAACAAAAAAAAAGTCAAATATTTAGGAATAAACCTAACAAAGAGGTAAAGGACCTATACAAAGAAAACTATAAAACGCTGTTAAAAGAAGTAGAAGAAGAAACAAATAAATGGAAAGACATCCCCTGCTCATGGACTGGAGGAATTACCATTATTAAAATGGCCATCCTACCAAAAGCAATTTACAGATTCAATGCTATTCCAATAAAAATTTCAATGACATTCTTCAAAGAAATAGAACAATTATTGATGAAATTCAGAAGCACCAAACCTCCAAATAGCCAAAGCTCTCTTGAAAAAAAAAAAAAAAAAAAAAAAAGAAGGGGATGGAGGCATCACACTCCCAGACTTCAAACTATACTACAAAGCCATAATCATCAAAACTGCATGGTATTGGAACAAGAACAGACACACAGATCAATGGAACCGAATAGAAAATCCAGAAATAAACCCACAAATTTATGGTCAACTAATCTTTGACAAAGGAGCAAAGAATATGCACTGGAGCAAAGAATGTTTAATAAATGGTGCTGGAAAAACTGGGTCGCTACATGCAAAATAATGAAACTTGACTACTACCACACACCATGCAAAAAAACCCAACTGAAAATGGATTAAAGAACTAGAATAAGACCTGAAACCATAAAATACATAGAAGAAAATATAGGCGAAACACTACATGACATGCAACTCAAAGACATCTTTACAGACACATCACCCAAAGGAGTGATAGTGAAGGCCAAGATAAACAGCTGGGACTACATCAAATTAAAGAGCTTCTGCACAGCAAAAGAGACGATATCCAAAACAAAGAGAAATTCCACCAACTGGGAAAAAAAATTTTGCACACAACACTCATGATAAAGGACTGATCACAAAAATCTACAAAGAGCAGATGAGATTCAACAAAAACAAAGAAAATAATCCAGTCAAGAAATGGGCAGAAGAGCTAAAAAGAAACTTCTCCAAAGAGGAAATGCAAATGGCTAACAGGCATATGAAACAATGTTCAACATGACTTGTAATCAGGGAAATGCAAATCAAAACTACAATGAGATACCATCTTACACCAGTGAGAATGGCACATACTGAAAAAACTAGCAACAACAAATGTTGGTGAGGTTGTGGAGAAAAAGGAACTCTCCTGCATTGCTGGTGGGTGCGCAAACTGGTCCAACCACTATGGACAGCTGTGTGGAGATTTCCTTACCTACTAAACATAGAGCTTCCATATGATCCAGCAATTCTACTCCTAGGTATTTACCCAAATGACACAGAAACATTAATTACAAAGGGCACCTGCACCCCTATGTTTATAGCAGCCCTATTTACCATAGCTAAGCTTTGGAAACAACCCAAATGCCCAAAAATAGATGACTGGATCAAGAAGATGTGGTATATACCCAATGGAATATTACCCAGCAATCAAAAAAGATAAACACATGCAGTTTGCAGCAACATGGATGAAGCTAGAAGGGATCATGCTCAGCGAAATAAGCCAGAAAGAAAAAGAAAAATACCAGATGGTCTCACTCATATGAGGAATTTAGAAAACCTAAATAAGGAACCAGTAAAAAGACTAATCAATACAAAGTAAAAATCAAAATCAACAAGCAACTATAAACCAGAGACATAGTACGGGGTGGGGAGGGAAGGAGAGTGGAAGGACTAGGGTCAAAATAAGGGGTGTTGCAATTTTATGGGGAATATTATCAAAATGAAAATGCATATATTGTGCAAAAATGAAAAATCATGTAAGAATTATATAAAGTAAAATATTAATTAAAAAAAGAAATCCATCCCATTTACAAATTTCATCAAAATAAGTTAAATATTTGGGAATAAACTTAACAAAGGAGGAGAATTACCTTTACAAGGAAAACTATAAAACACTGTTAAAAGAAAGATAATTAGACACAAAGAAATGGAAAGATATTCACTGCTTATAGATTGGAAGAATCAACAATGCCAAAATGTCCATCCTACCCAAAGCAATTTATAGATTCAATACAATTCCAATAAAAATCCAAATGGCACTCTTCAAATGAAGTAATGCAAAGAATTATTAAAATTGATATGGAACCACAAAAAAACCCTAAGAAGTCAAAGTTCTCCTGAATAAAAAGGGAGAAAATGGAGGTATCACACTTAGGGACTTCAAAGCATACTTTAAAGCCATTATAATTGAAACAGCATGCTACTGGAATAAAGACCAGTGTAATAAAATTGAGAGTCCAGAAATAAAACCACACATTTATGCAAAATTAATACAAGACTAAAGAGCAAAGTAAATGCAATGGAATAAGGAAATCCTGCTCAGTAAATGGTGCTGGGAAAACTGGACTGCCACATGCAAAAGAATGAAACTAGATCATTTTCTCACACTATATTGAAAATCACCTCAAAATGGATAAAATAATTTAATGTAAATCCTGAAACCATAAAATATATACAAAACTAAATGGGTTTTCTTAAAACATCTACAATCATATTAACTAAAATTTCTAATAATGTAGGTTTACCTTTGCTTCTTTTTTTAAAGATTTATTTATTTATTTATTTATTTGTTTGTTTATTTATTTATTTATTTATTTATGCATACAAGAACTGGGGTAAAGGCCTGAGGTGGAGGGGGCGAGGTTAGAGGTCTCACCAGAGACAGAGTGGGGAACAGAACAGCCATTCAGTCTAAGGGGATAATATGTTATTACAATATCTTACAAATAAAATTATAAAACTAGAATATAACAACTCTAAATGCAAATAAAATGAGATGTATGTTAAAGAAAGAAATAATATGTTGGAAATGAATATTTTGAATATCTTGGGAAGGATTTAGTGTCAACATGAAACTTGTTACCTTTGGAATGGAATGGTATAAGAAATGTGAAAGTAAAAGAATATGTTTACAGCTCTGAGAGAGGTATCTTAGGAAAATAAAGTTCATGTGGTCAAATGAATTCTTATGAGTAAGCTAAATTTTAATATCAGTAGTGTACATATTTAAAAGCAAGCTTTAATTTGCTTTAAATTGCTTTTACTAGCTTTTGATAACAAAAGACTGTTTAGAAAATCTGATACTCTTGTTGCTATTTTACATTAAGACTTGGTTAACTGAGAAGAGCCTAATCTTGTCAGCATCCGTTGAACATCATAAAACAAAAAATAGATCTACTTAAAAACCTTTACTTGTCAGTCTGGGTAATTATTATTTTATAAAATCCCTAAAAGTTTGTTAAGCCTGTGACAAAACTGTCTTGACATCAAATTTCTAAAATATCATTATTTGATCAGGAAAAATATATGGATGTTTTGGAAGAAATCCTAATAATTTCTTTTTCTCATGGAATGCTAAAACAAATTGGGCCAGTCTGGGCATGTTAAATATCCATAGAAAGCATTGTCCTGAAGAAAACAGTTACACATTTTCAGTGCATATGTGAATTGACAGCAATGTTTTAATATATATACTTCTTAAAACCTAATCTATTCTGGTATAATATTGGTCACTTCTATTATTCTAAAATGATATTCTATTATTAACTCTACTATTTACAATAATTTTATTATTCTAAAATTATTCATAAACTTGAGCAAACATCCTTATCTCTTTCTTTATACTCGGACTTTTAAGTGTGGTTATTTTTAAGACTTTTCCTGTTTATATGACTTACTTACTAAGCTTGCATTCAGAAAAATCAGAGTACTGACAATACTCTGGAAATACGTTTTTGCTGTAGAACTGAGAAAAACTACAAACCTTATAAAAAAATTGAATTTATGAAAATTGCCAGCAGAAGATCTAGAATAACTACATGTGACTGAATATACTGAGAAAGATTTTTATGATTTTAATGGTTTTTAAAAATATTTGTTTTTTTGGGCCTCCCCTGGTAGTGCAGCGGTTGAGCGCTGGGCTGCGAGGCTGCCCGCAGCCTCTGCAGCGCCAGTTCGTTCCCCGGCTGCTGGCGAGGGTCCCACAAAAAAAAAAAAAAAAAAATTGTTTTTAATGTCTTTTTATTTCTAGAACACTTGCCTTTGAACTGCACTATAGATCATACAGATTTGTATCTTTTGTGCACAAACTGGAACATTTGTTTTTTTTTCTCTCTCATTTCATTATGAAAAAAAAAAAACTTGTAATGAATATTTGTACTTCTCGTGCCAATATGTCTATCTTTGCATAATCTCAATGGGGAATTTTACTTGTCTCTCCTTTAACTACAGAATTGGAAACATGTTTTATTACTTGGCTTTGATTGGAATGCTCGGAGTTGAATTTGAGCTGAGCCTAGAAGAGCCTGTCACTTTGCTTGTAGGGTTTCAGAGACCTCCAATGAAAGTGGGGAATCTTGACTCTACTGGTGAGACTGGAAAAGCCTGAAGAAAAAGCCCTGGGAACCTTGAGGAGAGAAAATATCAGGTGGATTCTGGTAAGACTGTGGTCTTAATCCTGACATCTGAAAGGATCAGCTGTGTAGCCCTCGCTCTAAGCCCTTATGGAGTATTCAAAAAAGCCAACAAGATTCTGCTTGTGTTGCTGCATCTTCCACAATAAAAAAAAAACCCTGATGATGGTTCAGTTCAGCAGGAAGTAGCCAGATGACCATGACACCCTGTTTTCCCATATGGAAGTCAAACTAAATGAAAGGTCATACCTGACAGTGGGAAAAATGATGCAGCAACAAGGTATGTTTCTCTATGTTCCACAAGATAAGCTCTCTCATTTCCTTTATTTTCCCTTTAGGCTTAAGAAACCCTCATTGTTTACATTATGAAGGAAAAGAACTTCCCTACAAAGATAACATCAGAATTTCTCACCACCAGATGATGGAGAAAGCAAGCTGGCATCAAACAGTATCACCAGACACTTGTATTGCAAGGATGGACAAACTGATGCTTTTGTACATTTATCTCTCTATTCCCTTGTAAATCTAGATAAACACCCCTGAACTCTGCTGAAAAGCAGGATGATGGTCTTTCATGCACTAGTCTGCTGTCCTCCTTAAACTGTTGACAAATTAAACTACTTTTCTTCTCCTCATACTGTTTTCTTTTATTGGCCAGAAGAATTGATACTGGCTGGCATTCTGGTATCACTCATACTCTAGGAAACCAGCATCAAGAAGATCCAGGTATGTGGAGTTAGTGACCATTTTACCCAGGATCTGGGCTAGCTTTGCTCTAGAAAAAGTGTTTGGTATTGGTAGAACAAGAAGTCTGCCATTTGAGGGAAACTATGTTTTTCAAGGTTTCTCTTTCTTGTTTTGGTATCATTGTTCCCTGCTTCCCCTATCTTGTCAGCTTGGTTGACTTGAATTCTTATCCCACCTTGATTTCTGGTTTATCCTTAATTAACAGGTCCTACTAGCTGATCTGCAGTTTATTCATCATTCCATTTTAGTCTTCTCAGGCCTCTTGGCTCCTAAACTAGCTCACCATTCATCTTGTTTTATCCTTTTATTCCTAGTCTTCACCTCATTATTTGTGTCCTGGCTCTTCATTCTATCTCCTATAGCTTCGGTTTTCCAGAGCTAAATTTCACAGTTCACTTAATGTCAACCTTGGTGAAAAATTCAAATTAATATGGTCTGAGTGACCCTAAAATAAAACATCTTCCTAAATGTTTTTCTCTCTATGACTAGTTGTTGTGAGGGTATATATGCCACAGTAAGAAGAATGGGTACATGTTGTAGGAAAATAAAGTGTTAATGTCGTTTTGCCCGGGACATTGGAAGATGTGCAACCACCTTTTGGCCTCCTGATCCGGGAGCCTGGTCAGCGCCCGGACCAGGAGCCAAAAGATAGGGCTGGTTATGTAACTGTTCACGATGTCCGGGACCACCAAGAAATATGGCTGGTTATGTAACTCCGGGGTGTTGTGTGCAGAAACATGACCAGCCCACCACGAATCCCTGAGCTTGGATACTGGCCATATCCGACCTTGGGAGATAAAAACACAATGGTCGCCCAGCTGCTGCTGTTCACAGCTGCTGGACTTGGATATGTCTCCCGTGCTGTTCTCCAGAGTGCTGATTCTTTGTCTCCGTGATGCTGTTCTCCGGAGTGCTGACTTTTTGCCTCCGTGATGCTGTTTTCCGGAGTGCTGACTCTTTGCCTCCGTGTAGGGTAAAGAAAATATCACGCTTTTCTGCCCTTCCACCATCAGGATAGATGATGGATCCTTGTCCTGAATGCATGCCTGATGGCGGGCACCTGGAATAGGGTGTGGGCATAGGTAGATGGGATTCAGCTGAGCTAAGACTGTGCTTTTAAGGGCGGCGTCACGGGGACGCCAGCAGTAGCAGCAGCAGCAGCAGCACTAGAAGATGAAGCATAAGCCAAAAGAGAAGCCGAGAAGCAGCAGAACGAATGCCAGAGAGCCCAGATAGAGTAAAGACTTGCTGGGGGCCGGGAGGCCAGCCTCCCAGCCCGCCAGCCAGCACCCCTGCCTGCCATATGCCTGGTGAACCCCAATAAAAGACCTGCAAAAAACCACTGAGGACTCTACTCCTCCTTTACCAGGTCTGCATGGGATCAGAAAACCTGCACTGTGTCCAGTCCTGCCTTTACAATTGGCGTAGTCGGCAGGATCCATGCAGACGGGTATTGGAGCCCTCCGAACACCTGGAGGGACTAAGGAGAACAGACTGTTTGCCTGTGATGACGCCGGAGGCGCCATGGTGGCACAGAAGGTGGACAACGTCCACGAGCTACAGGACGAGACTTGGCGTGAAGGAGACGCCCGAGAGAACCAGACAATGACACCCAAAAGGACCGGCCAACAACCCCTGAGGCAGCAGAATCGTCGGGGAGGAGAGAACCACGATTCAGCACTCGCCGGTGCTGATGCAGGGAGAGGCCAATGGACTTCAACTGCTGGACATGGACTGATAAACTTGGACTGACAATCCCACCAGAAGGCGGAGGACCTTGGCAGGTTATGTTTTTTTTTTTTGAGAATCTGGGAGTGGCCAGTGGGCCTAGATGGCCAAAAGCAGCCTGTGCATGCCCAGCAGCCAGGTGGAGGAGAAAAGCCAAGTAAGAAGGCAAAAGCTGGTACTGATGCTAAGTTGAGAAGCCCTAAGCGGCTGTTAAGCAGCCTGGGTATGCTGAAGAACTGTGAGTCTCGTAAAATCACCTGTGGGTGATGCCCTGCTCATTCTTGAGTGAGGGTGAGGAGCTGAGGAACCTGTCCTTGGGGGACGGGTAGGGAATGTGGCTTGGGGTGGAGCCCAAGCCGAATGTAGAGTTTGGATCCCCGACCCATGTGATTGTGCAGTGGGTTGGCTTGAGTGCAGGGGTCTGTGAGTCACACTGGTGGCTGTGAAGGCCGAGTGTTGGAGCGACTGCAGACAGAAACCCTGAGGGTTGGCGTTTACCCCCAGCAGAATAAAATTGCCAATCCCAGAGCTAGTGCATCCTGGGGGTGGATGCTGTGTGTGCCTTGTAGCTGAGACTACAGCCAGAGAAGGCCAGGAAGCCTGACGGCTCCTGGTGTGATATAGCAGAGGCCGTGAGTGATTCCCCTCCCTTGTATGAGCAGTGCCTTCGGCAGCAGATTTGGTGGCTCATCTGCTGGTACCAATAATTGTCTTTTGCACTAGGTTGGTGCCCTGCCTGGACTTATTTGTGTTCTGTTGTATTTTTTTATATTGTATTTTGTTATATTTGATGTATTTGCTTTTGTGGGCCATGGCTGCATTGTTTGTTTGCTTAGAAAATTGTATATATATGTATAGACTGTATGGCAGAAAACCCTGAGGGGGTGGACTGTAGGGTAAAGAAAATATCAGGCTTTTCTGCCCTTCTGCCATCAGGATAGATGATGGATCCTTGTCCTGAATTCATGCCTGATGGCGGGCACCTGGAATAGGGTGTGGGCATAGGTAGATGGGATTCAGCTGAGCTAAGACTGTGCTTTTAAGGGTGGCGTCACGGGGGGACGCCAGCAGCCCCAGCCAGCAGCAGCAGAACCTGAAGGAGAAGCCGAAGCAGAAGCAGAGAACGCCAGAGAGCCCAGATAGAGTAAAGACTTGCTGGGGGCTGGGAGGCCTCCCAGCCTCCCAGCCCCCCAGCCAGCACCCCTGCCTGCCATATGCCTGGTGAACCCCAATAAAAGATCTGCAAAAAACCACTGAGGACTCTACTCCTCCTTTACCCGGTCTGCATGGGATCAGAAAACCTGCACTGCGGTCCAGTCCGGCCCTTACACTCCGTGATGCTGATTTCTGAGAAAACTGTATGTATGCATGTATGTATGCATGTTCATCGGTTTGGTTGGATTTGGGGCACTGTTTATAATTTTGCTCGCACATTGCCTCTGTTGCTCACAATAAATCCTTTTCCCTTTAATATGGTGTCGTTATTGAATCCCACGGAATTGAGCCTCCCTCAAACACCTGTGCACAGGGCTAGCAACTATATTTTATTGCTAGTAACACATGTCTATTGGTGACATAGATGATATGCTGAGAAATTCATTGGTTGCCTTTTAACCCTCAAAAATCCTGAATGTACCAGGAAAAGTTAGGGGGAGATAACAGGAGACCTGAGTGTTTGGTCAAGTTTGAGATTCATAAAAAATCTCTTTTCCAGTGTCAGTTCCAGGCTAAGGAAGCTATTATCCCCATTAACTACCCAGCTATTGGCTCTAGAGATGACATACAAAGCTTATACCCAGACACTGAGGCAGTTTGAATCAAAGTTCAATTTTCCCTTCAATCCACTCTCAAAGACAAATAGATATATATTTAATAAAATATATGACACACACAGAGAAACAGGGGTTTAAAAATCTGGGATTTATGTTGTACTGGAAAATAAAAAGTGTTAAACATGGTGTTTCATTAGAATTCCTCTTCAGAGAGATTATCTACTGAATGAGGAAGAAGACAAAGGTACTGGATGATGGTGAAGATGAATTTAGAAAGTCACTCTAACATCCTTTGGTTTTTCCCTCTTCTTTTACCTCCCTTGATTCAAAATTCTTTCCAGGCAATCCCTGGTACTGAAAGTGGTGTGAACTCCTTATCCTGGAAGAGTGGGTGTGGGGAAAATAATGCCATAATGAAGGATCATGTTGGGAGCCTGCTGCCCTAAAGGGAGCTGGAGTTTGTGGAGAATACCTGTTTGCTCTGCATACAGAGTAACAGGACGTTAGAAGTTCTGAAAACAGAACTTCTTCCCAGAATTGACTCCTGTTCTCTGAGGATGTACTGTCTTGTGTGCATGTTCCCTACTAACCAGGAATACTTGTTTTCAGTAGTAACTTATTAATCTGTATAAGCACAAACACAATTGTGTGCTATTTTCTTGTTCCTTTGTTCATATCTTCAATAAAAGCTTGGGGTGGGAGAGTGAAAGGCAGAGCTGCTCTTGATGGCACTCCCCCCATTCTCCCCCCATTGCAAATTCATTTAGATTCTGAGTCTTCGTTAATAGCAGAGAACTTCATTGGCTATCCTATACGCGGCAGGATCAGACTTCCTGCCAAGGAGGAGAAACTGACAAACCAACACGCACACTCCATCAGCCAGGGGTCAATGACAAGAGCAAGATCTATGCTCAAATGTAATGTAGAGAAAGGAGGGTGGAGAAGTGCACAGTTGAATGTCATAGGGAATTGACACATCTAGTGTACAAAATGGGTAGGGGGCATAGTGGATATTCCTGTACTACAAAGGTAATAGCAAAAGCAGAAGTCTCCTTGTTGGTTCCTAGGGCAGTAAAAGGACAGGTGGCCAGAGATATTAGAATGAAAATGAGGGGAAGTGCTCAGGTGGGGGTAACCAAGTGGGATAGAAATATTTCACTATTTTAAACAACTGGTGTTAGTCAACTGGCTATCAACTCTGGGTGGGAGTTAGAAGGATCACTATGAGAGGAAAAAGGCAAAAGGTAAGAAAGATACCAAGACAAAAAATGTATCAACTTGAGTTTCACTGCACATAAGCCTGACCTACCTGTGATATTCAGTCTGTACCAGTGATACTGATATGGAAATGCTGTAAATCGCCTGCTTTTTCCCTAACATTTTTTTTCTTGCTTCACTGGAAGCCTGAGGGTGATGGAGAGGTAGGGGCTAATGTCTGGCAAAGTGTCCATTTTCCTCAGGAAAGAAGGGGGTGGGATTACCTTCTTGCAGAGGACCATTTGGTGATCAAACAGGAAGAAGACTCGCTGCTGGTTGCGGCCATAGGGCTGGTAGATCCAGGCCATCTCCCCAGTGTAGATGAGCTCCGAGCTCCTGTCTAGGATGTCCTCACCCTGAAAACAACATGTAATCATGAGAAACAGACAGGTAAGACAAATGATCTTGTCACCTGCTTGGAGGCACTTAGAGCCAGATATAGATTTGAGCAGAAGGAAGACAGAAAGGTTTTGGTGGGGAAGAAAAGATGGAAGTAGAGACTCTAGGAACTCTTAAAAGATTCCAGAAAATACTCCATACTCTTGTTCAACCTGAAGTCCCACATGGAGTTCACCCAGAGCCCCACCACAGAAGACTGCTATAGTTAACTCAAATGCGGGTTGTGTTCTGACCCGGCAGACCTGACACCTGCTGTTATATTTCTCACTTCCCTTCTATCCCTCATTCCCTTTCTCCATCCCCGTCCCTCTTTCACTCCCCCTTTCTCTTATGCTCCCTCTCTCTTTTTCTCTATAAATGACTCTGCATAGTCTTTATTACCAGCTCTAGTTTCGTAGTTTTTTTTTTTTCTTGTAAATAATAGTAAGCTTATGTGTGCAGTAAAATTCCCTGTTTTCCAAATGAGTAAAAGAGAACAGGGGAGGGCAAGAAGATGGTGACAGAGAGAAAATATATTCACCTTCTTAAAATCATTTTATTCTTCCTTAAAATCTATTTACTAAAAAGAAAGTTCATGACCATGTGCTTCCTTGGTCTGTTACCCAGAGAGCCTGAAACTACTCCTTGGTTTTGGTTTTTGGCCTTTTGGGGCTTTTTTGGTGGATCTCTGGTCTCAGAGCCTGGGCAGGTGGATGGCCATTTCATCCTTCCATCTGGCCTCCTGCTTTGTGGCCTTCCCTGCCCCTGTTTCAGTTGGCAACCGTGGCAGGACTGGATATCCGTATTTGATCAGCCCAAGGATCCTCTCCTTGTGCCAAGACACCTGACAGGATTTGATTTGGGAAATATAATTGAATAAGTCATGGGTTCAATTGTTATTTCGGGAGGTTCTGCTTCTCCTGCACCCCCTTCTCCTTCTGCTGCTTCTGCCATAGTTTCTGGATTCATGAGTATTATAAGGTCTGGTGTCAACAAGTTAATATTTATACTATTGGAGTTTTTTTGGGCATATAGTTGGAGCCCAGTTACTAGTATGGTTCCTCGTAGGTATGATAGTACAGATGCTATTTGGTGCAAAGCGAGGGGGGCAGGATATTGTAAAAAAATGCAAGAGCAGATATTGAAACTGCAAGAGCAAGAGAGGTTGTCCTCCAGAAATCAGATTTGGGGAAGGTAGAAGTCCATTTGATGGCCCAGAGGAAAGGGGACCAACCTTTCCCTTCTAGTGGTAATAGGGAATCACAGGAAGAGGAGGACCGACACTTAATGGAAACTTTGAATCCACCAGTGGAGAATCCCTCCCATGTGGCCAGTACACCTCCTAAGGAGGTTGTGAAGGCTCCACAAGCCCCACTGTCCCCCAGTAATAAGACTTCTTTTCATATTAGATGAGGCACTCAATTTGCTCAAGGGAATTGCTCTGGGGCAGGACAATTTCCTCTTCGTCAATTCCCAATGGGGGGATTGAACAAATGAGGTCAGCCTGCTGCATATTATTGGTTTTATCCCTTTTTCCATAAGGATCTCTTCTTAAATTGGAAAAGCTCTATCCCTTAGTACTGGCAAGACCCCCAAAAGACGGCAGATTTGTTTGCCTCAATTTTTGCCTCTCATTGGCAAAGTTGGGCAGGCATACTGTCTATGTTAAATACATTGCTTACATGTGATTAGCAAAGGATGGTTTTGGGAAAAGCTAGGGAAGAAGCTGTTCATCTCCACTTGGAAGATATAGGTAAACCGGAATTGGAGGAGGCTGTTCTTTTGGTAGACCCTAACTAGGATCCAAATAATGGAGACATGGAAATGTTGGAGCACTATCAAAAGTGTCTATTAGTGGGGTTAAGGCAGGGGATCCCAAAACAAAAGATATTTGGTAAAATATTAGAGGTACATCAAAAGGCTAATGAAGATCCTTCTGAGTTCTTAGAATGAACTATGCAGGCACACAGGAGATATATGGATATAAACCCAGATGTTCCAGAAAACAGTAGGATGGTAAATATGATATTCATTGCCCAGAGTACTCCAGCTACAAGGAGGAAGTTAACCAAGATTGAGGGTACTGTAGAAATAACTCTTTCCCAATTAACGGACATTGCATTCAAAGTCTACAATGGAAGAGAGGAAAGGAGACCTAGGCATGCAATGGTATGTGTGGGAAGAGAGTGCAGGACCAGGTTCAGAAGGAAGAGAAGAGTCAATAAGAGAACCTCTAAGTAGAAATCAATGTGTATATTGGAGAGAAGAAATTCATTGGAAAAATAGATGTCCTTGGTAAGAAAGGAAAAGAGGCCCATGAAATCTCAAAACAGGGATTCATATAAACACTGTAAAATAGAAAATGGGCAAAATATGAGAAGTGAAGGACCAAGAAAGGAAGAGAAAAGGCAAATGGTGGTTAAGAAGGACAGTTCAGGGCCTCCCTGGTGACGCAGCGGCTGAGCTCTGGTTTGCCAAGCTGCCCGCAGCCTCTGCAGCGCAGGTTCGATCCCTTGCCCTCGGCGAGGGTCCCACATGGTGCACAGACCTCTCCTGCTGCCCGCTGCTCCCCTCAGCAGTGTGCTTCAGTCCTTCTGCCTGTTCTGCTCCCTGCTCTGGCTCTGGTGAATTTTCTCACCCTCCCACGCTTCTGACTGTACCCAGTGCTTGTATAAATAAATAAATCTTAAAAAAAGGATAGTTCAGATGAGAAATAGAGGTGCCCAGGGGTTCCACTCAATATGAAAAGGCCTATTGGAGCCATGGGCAACACTTAATGTGGGGGATTGTTTGGTAGATTTCTTGGTTGACACTGCAGCAACCTATTCAGTTCTAAATTCAAAATTAGCACGAGTAACAAGAAAACTGTACCCATCACAGTGGTTATGGGAAAGCCATAACAAAAAGCCTTCCTACAACTGTTAGATCATCAATTTGGAGACAAAAATTTGCAACATAGACTCCTTTATATGAGGAATGCCCTATTCCATTCCTTTGTTGTAATCTGCTTAGTAAATTGAAGGCTCAATTTATCTTTTCACCTCAGGATCAGAGGGTACACTTACAGGTACCCCCAGAACATGCCTTGTATTATCGAATGATAGTTACCCAGGATGTTCCACCAAAAGGTGAACCATTGCTCACAGGGTAAATAGTATGGTCTAATGGAACGCCTGGGTGTGCCAGAAATGTAAATCCTATAAGAAATGAATTGGTGAAAGGGAGCAAAACCCCAAGGGGAAAGCAGTATCCTCTGAAAGAAGAGACTGAGAGGAATTCAGCTGCTATTAATGAGATTTCTACAGAATGGACTCATTCAGCCCTGTCACTCCCCAAATAATACTCCCATATTACCAGTAAAGAAACCCCACACAGAAGAATATTGTTTTGTACAGGATTTGGGGACAATTAATGATATTGTTGAACATTATCATCCAATGCTGCCAAATCCTTACGCTGGTATACCTGGAGATTATGGTTGGTTCTCTGTATTGGACTTGAAGGATGCTTTTTTCTGCATCCCAGATGCTCAGGATCAGAAGATTTCTGCTTTTGAGTGGAAGGACCCAGTTTCCAAAACTGCTTCATGATATTGCTGGACTGTGTTTCCACAAGGATTTAAGAATTCTCCAATGATTTTTTTTTGAGAAATATTGGTGAGGGATCTTCAAAAGATACATTTGAAACCAGGCATCCTCCTGCAATATGTGGATGACCTATTGATTGCTATGTCTGACTATGACTCTTGTTTGGAAAATATTGTGTTGGTCTTGAACCATCTAGCAGAATGTAGTTACAAGGTGTCACAACAGAAGGCCCAGCTATGCAAGAAAAAAGTGGCATACCTGGGGTTTGAGATTGAGAAGGCAAATGGCTGAGAGGAAACAGGTAGTTTCTGCACTTAAGGTTCCTAGCAGTAAAAGGCAGTTACGTGGATTTTTGGGAATGGCCAGGTTTTGTAGAATTTGGATCCCCAACTTTGGACTTACAGCAAAACCTCTTTTTGAAGCTCTCAAAGGCCCAGACTCTGAACATTTATGTTGGACTCTTGAATACAAACAGGCCTTTGAGAAAATAAAGAGTAAATTGAATGAAGCACTAGCTTTAGGATTGCCAGCCCTAAGCTTTTCAGACTGTATGTCCCTGAAAGAGAAGGAGTTGGACTGGGAGTGTTGATGCAATTATTGGGACCAGAAATGCAGCCCATTGCATATCTGTCCAAACAGTTGGATCAGATGACTAAGGGATGGCCATCATGTTTGTGGGCTGTGGCTGCAACTTGTTATCTTCTGCATGAAGTAGAAAAGTTTACTTTGGGCCAGCCCATTACTGGTCAGAACACCAGGTTCTGACATTGTTAGAACAAAAGGGTGGACTTTGGCTGACTGCTGGGTGTATTGAAAATATGAAGCTGCCCTAATGGATAATCCCACTGTATAGTTACAAGTGACCAGTTCTTTAAACCCACCTACTTGGCTCCTAGTTAATACAGGATACTTTGAAGATGGGACTCTAGCCAATAATTGTCTGGAGATTATTGAAACTAAGCCTGCTAGCAGGCCAGATTTATCTGACAAGCCTCTGCTAGATCCAGATTTGGAGCTGTTTACAGACGGGAGCTGCTTTATGAACCAGGGCCACTGATGTGAAGGATATGAAGTGGTGACACTTAAAAAGATACAGAAGCCAAGGCCCTTCAAGCAGGGACATCAGTTGGCCTGAGTGCAGGGGTCTGCGAGTCACATTGGTGGCTATGAAAGCTGAATGTTGGAGCGACTGCAGACAGAAACCCTGAGGGTTGGCGATTACCCCCAACAGAATAGAATCGCCAATCCCAGAGCGAGTGCATCCTGGGGGTGGATGCTATGTGTGGCTTGTAGCGAAACTATAGCCAGAGAAGGCCAGGAAGCCTGACGGCTCCTGGCGTGTTACAGTAGATGCCGTGAGTGTTTCCCCTCCCTCATATGAGCAGTGCCTTTGGCAGCAGAAGTGGTGGATCATCTGTCAGTACCAATAATTGTCTTTTGCACTAGGTTGGGGCCCTGCCTGGACTTATTTGTGTTCTCTTGTATTTTGTTGTTATATTGTGATTTATTTGTTTTTGTGGGCCATGGCTGCATTGTTTATGTTTGATAAGAAAATTGTGTGTGTGTGTATATATATAGACTGTATGGCAGAAAACCCTGAGGGGGTGGACTGTAGGGTAAAGAAAATGTCAGGCTTTTCTGCCCTCCCACCATCAGGATAGATGATGGATCCTTGTCCTGAATGCATGCCTGATGGCGGGCACCTGGAATAGGGTGTGGGCATAGGTAGATGGGATTCACCTGGGCTAAGACTGTGCTTTTAAGGGCGGTGTCACGGGACGCCAGCAGCAGCAGAAGCTGAAAGAGAAGCCGAGAAGAAGCAGCAGAAGCAGAGAAGGCCAGAGAGCCCAGATGGAGTGAGGATTTGCTGGGGGCTGGGAGGACTGCCAGCCTCCCGGCCCCCCAGCACCCCTGCTTGCCATATGCCTGGTGAACTCCAATAAAAGACCTGCAAAAACCCACTAAGGACTCTGACTCCTCCTTTACCCAGTCTGCATGGATCAGAAAACCTGCACTGTGTCCAGTCCTGCCCCTACACACAGTCTGTTACAACTCCTTGGTCCCTCCCGGTCATCGGAGGGCTCCATACCCGTCTGCATGGATCATCTTGCCGACTTACGCCAATTGTAGGGGCAGGAACGGGCACTGTGCAGGTTTTCTAGGATCCAGCAGACCAGATAAAGGAGGAGTCAGAGTCCTCAGTGGTTTTGCAGGTTTTTATTGGGGTTTACCAGGCGAATTGCAGGCAGGGGTGCTGGGGGGCCAGAAGGCTGGCAGGCCTCCCAGCCCCCTGCAAATCCTCACTCTATCTCGGCTCTCTGGCGTTCTCTCTGCTTCTCTGCTCTTCTGTTCATTCTGCTGCTTCTCGGCTTCTTCATCGGCTTCTCCTCGGCTTCTACTGGCGTCCCCGTGATGCCGCCCTTAAAGCACAGTCTCAGGCCAGGTGAATCCCATCTCAGGTGCCCGCCATCAGAAAGCATTCAGGATGACAGGGTTCCCTCATCTCTCCTGATGGCGGGAGGGCAGGAAAGCCTGATACCTTTTACCTTACCCTACAACTACCTACTGGGGAGAAATAAAAACAAAAGGTCATGGAAAAGAAGGCACAACTCACACAATGCACCATGGAAGAAAATAATGAAGCTGAATCCAAACTTTATGACTCAGAATTAAAGCTTAAAAACAGTTAAAAAAAAAAAACAAAACATGAAGATCATCAATGAAATTTTACACTCTCAGTTAATTAAGGCTTAAGACATCAGAACTGGTATCTAAGAGCAGAATTAATTTTTCCCCAAAGAAATTGGGAAGTTATTTTTTTTTAAGGTGGAAATGATGGATTGAGGAACAGAATGAAATAACTAAAAACAGCCATGGAAAGTCTGGTAAGCAGACTTAATCATGCTGAGGAAAACATTTTGGAAATAGAAGATAAAAAAGTTCAAACAAGAAGTGGAAGATGAGAGAGAAATAAAAATTAGGAAAAACGAAGAAACTCTACACCAAATACCAGATTCAATTAGAAGAAGAAACATAAGGATAACAGGTGAAAAGAGAAAAGAATAGATTCCTAAATCAAAAAAAAATAATGGCTGAGGATTATCCAATGCTAAGGAAAGTACTAATCATAGGTGTCCAATCGGAGACAGAACACCCAAATTTCTAAACGTGAAATGACCAAGACCATTATTATTATATTTTCAAAAGTCAATGGTACAGCAACAAAAAAATTTGAAGGCTGCTAAAGGGGAAAAAATGCACTACACAAAAACACTCTGATTAGGCACTCTTCAGAACTTTAAGCAGAAACTCTACAGGCTAGTACAGAGTAGAATGACATATTCACAATTCTAAAAAATAAAAACAGCTAGTCAAGAATACTATCTCCTTCAAAATTGTCATTTGAATATGATGGAGAAATACTTCCCCAGACAAAAACAATCTGAGTTTACCACCACTAGCTGTGCCCTGAAGAAATATTGAAATAAGTTCAATAAGAAAAGAACAAAAAAAGAACACAGGAACTTGAAGTTAATGAACAGAAACTCAAAATAAGAAAGATAAAGAGAACAATAAGGGACAGAAACAAAACATTAAAGTGGAGAATGAAAAGGGCAAATGATGATTGATATCAGCACAAAATAGATTAATTATATATATATATATATATATATATATACACACACACATAAAGTTTAATACAACCCTTATGGTAACAAAAAAATAAAAAAACAAACCTCAGGATCATAGAGGAAATGAAGATGTTGAGAGAACAGTCAAAAGTCATGAAAATAAAAACTGAGATAGAAACTCATTTAAAAATAGGACCTCCCCTGGTGGTGCAGGGGGTTAAGCACAGCACTGTGAAGCTGTCCGCAGCCTCTGCAGTGCAGGTTCTATCTTGGCCGGCCAGCGAGGGTCCCACATAGTGCTGCAGACCTCTCCTGTCTCGCCTGCTGCTCCCCTCAGCAGTGTATTTCAGTCAGTCTGCCTATTCTGTTCCCTGCTCTGTCTCTGGTGAATCCTCTCACCCTCCCGCACATCTGGCCTGTACCTGTACCCCAGTTCTTGTATAAATAAATAAATAAATAAATAAACCTTTTTAAAAAAAAACTCATTTAAAAATAAAGAACCAGGGCCTTCCTGGTGGTGCAGGGGTTAAAGACAGCCCTATCAAGTTGTCACCAGCCACTGCAACTCAAGTTCGATTTCCGGCAGGCCAGGGAGCAACCTACATGGTGCAGCAGACCTCCCCTGTCTCGCCCGCTGCTGCTGTTAGCAGTGCATTTCAGTAAATCTGCCTGTTCTGCCCCCTACTCTGTGTCTGGTGAATCCTCTCGCCACCCCGCACCTCTGGGTTACACCCCAGTTCTTGTATGCATAAATCTTTTTTTAAAAAAATAAAAAAAAAAAAACAGAAAAACAATAAAGGAACCTGTGACCCAAGAGAAGATCTTTGCACATCATATATCTGATAATGGGTTTAATTTCCCAAATACACAATTTAATTTGGAAATTTAATTTCAAAACATACAATTAATATCCAAAATATACTCATACAACTCAACAACCAAAAAGCTAACAAACTAATCAAAAAAATGGACAAAAAACCTAAATAGACACTTCTTCAAACAATATATTCAGATGGTCTACAGGCACATGAAAAAATGTTCAACATCACTAATTGTAAAATAAGTATAAATCAGAACCACAATGAGATAGCATCTCACTCCTATGAGAGTGGTTTAAATCAAAAGATTGAAAATAATAAATGTTGGTGAGGATGTAAAGGAAAATGAACACTCATTCACTATTGTTGGGAATGCAATTTGGTGCAGCTTTTATGAAAACCAGTTTGGAGATTTCTCACACTTTAAAAAACAATCCATCTGACTCAGCAATACCATTGCTAAGTATTTACCCAAATGATATTTAAAAAATAGTATAAAAATATTATAAATGCCCATATTAACTGTTGCAGCATTATCCACAATAGATAGCTAAGTCATATAACTGACCTAAATAACTAGATGAAGAAATTGTGGATTATATACTTGATAGAATACTACTCAGCTATTTAAAAAGATGAAATTTTGTCTTTTAAGACAAATAGATGAATCTAGTGGTGATTATGCTAAGTGAAATAAGCCAGAAAGTGAAAGAATTACTGAATGGTTTTACTCATTGCAGAATACAAATAACCAAAGAAAACAAACTGGCAAAACACAGTAAATACTTCTTTTACTTTGTGAAAATATATTGGTTACCAGAGTTGATAGAGTATTATCACTGGAAATTTGGTGGAGAGTGAATGGAGTATGTGAGCATAAGGAAGTAGGAAGTTGTACACTCCCATTTTAGTATCATATAAAGGATTGTCAAATCAATAAAATTATGAACAAAAATAAAATGAAGATCATACCAAAACCAACCTTATCTGGCTGCTATGAGGATTATGTAAGTTTAAAACAATAAAGTGCTTACCACCCACCCACAATATGGCGGAATAGAGAGGCTGGAATCACCCTGATGATAACAACTTAAAAAAAAAAAAAAAAACTGATACAAGCTTTTGGCAAAACCCAGACACTTTGAACTGGCTATTTAATACCAGGACTTCTCCTGGGAGTTGAAGAACTAAATAAATATTCCATTCTTCATGGGCACCTGGCAGCAAAGGTATCCCACCTAACCAACAGCTAACACCCTAACCAACAGCTAACACTCCAGCAAATGAGGAGCCCTTACCCCAGCACTGGTGGCCACCTCCTTGGGAGAAGACAGAGCCCTAATCTCACACGTGTGTATGTGTGTGTGTGTGTGTGTGTTTATCCATTTATCCCCTGGGTCACAACACTGAGCAGCTTGGCAGTTCAGCGGAGAAGTGCTTCCCACTCAGCCTACTGGCAACTTCCAGCAGACTGGACCACACCACCAGTCACTAGTTCCTCCAGAGCAGACAGAACCCTAAAGCCCCAATGTTTTTCTTTTCCTTTTACTTCTATTTCTTTCTTTTTTCTTTGTCTTTTTTTTTCTTTTTTGTTTCCTCTTCCTGAGCTGCAACCTTGAAGGACCTAGCAGTTCAACATGGAAGTGCATCCCATTCAACGTGCAGGTACCTCCCAGCACACTGGGCCTTAGACTGGCCCTTGTGGTGCCATGTTCTGCATCGGGGACTCTAAGCTACCACCAGATAAGTACCCCTAGCCCTAAAACCGGCTCTCAGCTCCTTTGAGGGGACAGATTCTCAAGCTGCAACCTTATGGGAGCTAGTTGTTCACTGCATACTCCTGGCAGCATAGAAAGTACATCACATTCATCTTGCCAGTGACTCCCAGTAGAACAGGCCACACCCTGACCCTCTCAGTGCCTTGCCTTATGCTGGGGACTCTCAACTACCCCCATGAATCTTCGACAAGCACCTGCCTTCCTCACCCAAAATGGAAGGCACTGAGCCACTGCTCTTGGGAGAGGTCAAGTCTAAACAAAGCCTCTGGACTCAAAGAAATCCCTGCCCTCCCAGCCACCAGGACAAGGCCTGGGAGAGCATTAGGGGAGGCTCTAGCACTACCCTATATGCCACAAGACCACAGTATCTATACCCAGTATCAAGTAAACACCCAGTACAGTTGGGGAGAAGGACTCATACACAACAAAAATGCCAATTTCAGCACAACAAAATATGGGAGAAAGAAACAAAAATGGCCAAAGAAGCCCTCAGGGGAACAATACAACACAGAGAGAAATTCAAACATCAGAACCCATCAACAATGACACAGAATTCTACTCCTAGTCAGATGAAGAATTAAAATTGCCATAATTCAGAAAGTCAAAGAAGTGGAACAAAACTCAGAAAAACGAATCTGATACATATGAGCAGACAAGAAAAAAAAATAATACTATGAGAAAAATAACCAAAGAGCAGGAGAACAAGATTGAATCTTTAAATTAAAAAAAAAATACAGAATGTTTTAAAAGATTAATAGAAGAACTAAAAAAATTCTGGAAAAATCCATGAAAATAGATGAAATGGAAGACTGAATCAGTACTTTTGAGGATATGGATACAAAAAGGAACCAAGAAAGAAAAGGAAAAATATATTTAAGGGAAAAATAATGAAGAAAGACCAACAATTATCTGACTCTGGGAGGCAGAAAAGGAAACATAAGAGTTATAAGAATCACAGAAGGAGAAGAGAGGGAAAAGGGAGTTGAAAAACTATTCAAGAGAATTTCCCAAACAGGAACCAGGAAATGAAAATACACATTCAAGAATACAACTTATTGTAATGAAAGTGAAATCACAGCAAAATATATAACAGTAAAGCTTCTAAGTGTCCCAGAAAAAAAAATGAATAATGAAGCTGATTAGGGGAAAGAAAATAATAACCTATAAAGGAATACTGATCAGGCTAACATCAGATTTCTCTGAAGAAACACTACTGGGCACCATCACCTAAGTCCACTATGCTCCTTCCTCCCTTCCTCCCTCTGATCGCTCTCCCTCCTCCTCCCCTGCAGTAGGTCTCTAATTGATAATTGTCCATTTTTGCTTTGTTGTGTTTTGTACTGTTATTTTTTTACAGTGATGTCTTATTTGGTTCCCCTATATTCCTTCTATAAGTGAAACCATGTGATAGTTTTCTTTTTCCTTATGGCTTATTTCACTGAGCATAATTCCTTCTATTTCCATTCATGTTGCAGCAAATGGCATGAGTTTATCTTTTATGATTGCTGAATAATATTCCATTGTGTATATATATGCTACATCTTTTTGATGCAGTCATCTATTTTTGGGCATTTCAGGGTGCACTGGTGAAGGAAACTCTATGGGGACTACACCTGAGGAGGTGGGGGAAGCAAATATTGTTTAAAATGAACAATGCTGTAAAAATATAATAATAATAATAATAATAATAATAATAAAGAAACCCTACTGGGAAGAAGAGAATATAATATATAGAAGTAATATATTAAATGAAAACTCTGAGACAAGATATTTCAGTCAAGAATACTTTATGCTGCAAACCATTCCTTCATATAGGAAGAAAAAATAAGGAGCTTCTCAGATGACCATATCTTCAGAAATTCACTACCACTAACCCTGACCTTCAAGAAATATTATAAGAAGCCTTAAAATCTAAACCAACACAGTAACGAAAAAGAACAAGATAAGTTATTGCTTAGAAACACAAAACTATGAACAAAATGGCAATATCGGACTTCCAAGTAACAATAATCACCCTAAATCTTTTTTAAGATTTATTTATTTACACATACAAAAACCAGGGCACAGGCCAGATGTGCGCAAGGGTGAGAGGACTCACCAGACACAGAGCGGGGAACAGAACAGGCAGACTGACTGAAACACACTGCTGAGGGGAGCAGCGGGTGAGACAGGCCAGATGTGCGGGAGGGTGAGAGGATTCACCAGAGACAGAGCAGGGAAAAGAACAGGCATATTGACTGAAATACACTGCTGAGGGGAGCTGGCTGGGAAAGAATCCACACTGCAAAGGCTGCGGACAGCTTCACAATGCTGTGCTCAATCGCCTGCACCGCCAGGGAGGCCCCACCATAAATCTTTTTTTTTTCTCCCCGTCCCCCCTTTTTTTTATTTATACAAGAGCTGGGGTATAGGTCAGAGTTGCAGGAGGGTGAGAGGACTCACCAGAGACAGAGCAGGGAACAGAACAGGCAGACTGACCGAAAGCACTGCTGAGGGGATCAGTGGGAGAGACAGGAAAGGTCTGCCACACCATGTGGGATTCTCCCTGGCCGGCCAGGAATTGAACCAGCGCTGCAGAGGCTGCAGACAGCCTCACAGCACAGCGCTCAACATGCTGAGCCACCGGGGAGCCCCTCCCCAAATCTTAATGGAATATACTCACCAATGAAAAGATACAGAGCAGCCTTTTGGATTAGGAAAAAAAATAATAATCCAAACTTCTGCTGTCTCTAGGAAACATGCCTAAGTTCCAAAGATGAACAATGATTGAAAGCAAAGGTTTGGAAAACCATTCTATAAGAAATGGCCCCCAAAATAAGGCAGGGACTTATTAGATAAAATTGACCTCAAGTTCAAAAAGTTATAAGAAACATAGATGGGGCCTCCCCTGGTGGCGCAGCGGTTAAGCGCTGGGCTGCGAAGCTAACCGCAGCCTCTGCAGCGCCGGTTTGTTGCCCGGCCGCCAGCAAGGGTCCCACAAGGAAAAAAAAAAAAGAGAGAGAGAAAAAAGAAACACAGATGGACACTATTTAATGATCAAGGAGACAACACACCAGAAAGACGGAACACTCATCAATAGATATTAAGAAGCACAAAAATATATTAGACAATATAATTATGAAAACAGACATTGGATAAAACACATATGTGGTAGGAAACTTCAACACTCCCTATCAACAATGAGACAAAAAATTAACAAGGACACAATAGCCCTAAACAAAGATCTAGATTACATGGACTTAATGGACATCTGTAGGACAGTGTACACAAAAAAATGAACACACATTTTTCTCAAGCACACACAGATCATTCTACAGAATGGACCACAAACTGGTTACCAAAACAAAAATCAATAAGTATATAAAAATTGAAATTATGCCATATCCTCTCTAACTATAAAGGCATCAAACTAGAAGCCAATTAAGAAAAGAAAACAAGAAGCTCCCCTACTACAGGTAGAACTGAACAAGCTAATAAAAGACCACTGTGTTAATGAGGCAATCAATAAGAAATAAAAAAAAAATACCTTGAGAAGAATGACAATGAAGACATAAGTTTCCATAGCATGTGGAATACAGCAAAATCAGTAATAGGATGAGAGTACATAGTAGTACAGGCCCACATCAAGAAATAAGAAAGAACACAAACATCCTAATCTCTCATTTCAAGGCTACAAAAAGAACAACAAAAATATAAAAAATCGAGTAGAAAAAAGTAAATACTAAAAATTCATGCAGCAATATATGAAATAGATATTAAAAGACAATACAGAACATCAATGAAACCAAAAACTGGTCCATTGAAGAAAGTAACAAAGTAGGCAAAGTTGTAGCTAATCTTACCAAGAAATAAAAGGAAGAAAACTCAAATAAATAGGATGATAAATGAAACAGAAGAAATTACAATAGAAACAGCAGAAATCCAGAGGATCATCAGAAACTACTATGAACATTTATATGCCAACAAATTTAACAAAATCTAGATGAGGTGGACACATTCTTAGAACTATACAATCACCCAAAACTGAACTAGCAAGATCTAGAAAACTAAACAAACCAATTGCAAGTAGGGAAATTGAAACAGTATTCAAAACCCACCCAAGAAACAAAAGCCAGATAGTTTCACAAGCGAGTTCTATAAAACATTCAAAGATGAACAAATATCTCTTCAACAGAAAATCTTTCAAAAATTCAAGAAGGAAAACTACTAGATAGATTTTATGAAGCCAACATTATACTAATAACAAAACCAATCAAAGAAAACAACAAAAAAGAAAACTGTAGACCAATCTCCTTTATGAAAACAGATGCTAAAATTCTCAATAAAATCTTAGCAAACCAAATCCAACAAGGTATCAAAAGTACTATATGCCTCGACCAGTGGGATTTATTCCTTTGACATGGATGGTTCAGGATATGAAAATCTATTAATATAGTTCACCACATCAAGAAAAAGAAACTAAAAGCCATATGATAATATCAATAGATGCTGCAAAAATCATTTCATTAAGTTCAACAATGAAGACCCTCAAAAAAGTGGGATAAAAGCAACATATCTTAACATAATAAAAGCCATATATTACAAACATAAAGCTAACATTATTCTTTTTTGTTTAAAGATTTATTTATTCATGCATACAAGATCTGGGGTACAGGCCAGATGTGTGGGAGGATGAGAGGATTCACCAGAGACAGAGCAGGGAAAAGAACAGGCAGACTAACGAAATACACTGCTGAGGGGAACAGCGGGCAAGACAGGAGAGGTCTGCCATGCCATGTGGGATTCTCACCGGTCAGCTGGGATCGAAACCACACTGCAGAGGCTGCGGACAGCTTCACAGTGCTGTGCTCAACTACCTGTGCCACTAAGGGAGGCCCATAACATTATTCTTAATGGTGAAAAACTGAAAGCCTTTCCACCAAGATCTGGAACAGGACAAGGATGTCCACTCTCACCATTGATTTTTAATATAATTCTAGAAGTCTTAGCTAGAGCAGTTAGGCAAGAGAAAGTCATAAAACAAATACAAATTGGAAAAGGAGAAATAATACTATCATTACTGCAAATGATATGATAAGATATAGCGAACCCTAAAATTTTGAAAGAAAAAATAATTAAAACAATAAACGAGTTAAGTAAAGCACTAGGGTCATAATCAATACACAGAAAATAAGTAACCTCCCTATATGGAGGTTTTCTTCAGTCAGAAGAAAAGAAATTAAGAAAAACCTTCTGTTTATAATTGCACCAAAAAAATTAATACCTAGGAATCAAAATTGGTGAAAGACCTATACAAGGAAAACTCCAAAACACTGTTAAAAGAAATAGAAGAAGGGCCTCCCTTGTGGTGCAAGGGGTTAAGCACAGCACTATGAAGCAATCTGCAGTCTCTGCAGCATGAGTTCAATCCCTTGCAGGCCAGGGAGCAACACACATGGTGCAGCAGACCTCTCCTTTCATGCCCACTGCTCCCCTCAGCAGTGTGTTTCAGTCAGTTCCCCACTCTGTCTCAGGTGAATCCTCTCACACCACCCCCTGCATCTCTGGCCTGACCCTAGCTCTTGTATGCATAAATAAATAAATCTAAAAATAAGAAAGAGAAAAAGACACACAGTAATTGAAATATATCTCCTGCTGATGGTTTGGAGAATTAACATTACCAAAATGGCAATCCTACCAAAAGCAATTCCAATAAAAACCTCAGTGGCAACTGTCAAAGAAATAGAAAAAATATATATTATTGAAATTCATATGGAATCACAAGAAAACCTGAGCAGCCAAAGCTCTCCTGACTAAAAGGGGGAAAAGCAGAGGTATCATGTATCTAGACCTCAAATTATACTACAAAGCCATAAAAATAAAAACAGCATGGTATTGGAACAAAAACAGACACATAAACCAAATGGAATCAAATTGAAAGCCACACATATATGGGCAATCAATCTATGACAACAAAGCAAAGAATATGCACTGGAACAAGGAAAGCCTCTTTAATAAACCATGCTGGGGAAACTGGACTACCACATGTAAAAATATAAAACTAGTCTATCTCATACCAAACACAATTATCAACCCAAAATGGATAAAAGACTTCAATATAAGACAGTAAACCATACAATATATAGAAGAGAACATAGGCAAAATATCCTATGACATAAGCCTCAGAAACATATATGAAGACTCATCTCCAGAAGCAAGGAAAACAAAGGAGAAGATAAACAGCTGGAACAACATCAATCTAAAAATCTGTACAGCAAAAGAGATGATAATCAAAACAAAGATTACACAATTCAACAAAGATTACACAACTCAACAAAAACAAAGAACCCAGTGAAAAAAATGGGCACAAGAGTTAAAAAGACACTTCTCCAAAGAAGAAATGCAAATGGCTATCAGGCATATTAAAAATATTGAACAGCAGTAATTATCAGAGAAATAAAAATCAAAACCACAATGAGACACCACCTCACACTGGTGAGAATGGCCCAAACTAAAAATGTGGAAATAAAAAACGCTGGTGAGGATGTGGAGAAAAAGGAACCTTGTGTAAGACTGCTGGTGGAAATGTAAACTGGTCCAACCATTGAGCAAAGCTTTGTGGATGGTCCTGAAAACTCTAAAAATGGATATGTCATATGATCCAGAGATTCCACTTCTAGGAAACCACTCAAAGAACACAAAAACACTAATTTGAAAATAAACCTGCACTCCTATGCTTATTGTAGCACTTTTCACAATAGTAAGATATGGGAACAACCTTAATGCCCCCAAACAGACAAATGAATGAAAAAATTTGTGGTATATTACACAATGGAATACTAATCAGTGATCAAAAAGATCAACTCATGCCATTTGCAGCAACATGGGAGGAGTGAAGGGGATTATGCTAAGTAAAATAAGTCAAAGGAAAAAGATAATATTGGATGGTTTCACATATATATTATATATATATATATATATATATATAAAGTGCTTAGGAGAGTTTATATCACTCTAAGAAATAATTATTATTTTTAGTACTAATCTGTGCCCTATATCTTGTGCCAAATAAGGAACATGCTGCTTTTACCACCAAAACCAATATCAGAAAAATGGATATAATTTGCTCAAAATGGCAGAACCTTGGCCAGACTCACTCAAAATTCATACTCGAAACTACTAAAACACAGTTGACTTATGATTTCTTAGTGAAGTGGCTAGGAACCTTGGAGTATTCTGAGGTAAGAATCTTAGGAGACTTGTTATCTGGGCCCAGTGCTGCCATCAACTTACTCTGTGCCTTTGGAAGTAGCTCAACCACTGTCAAAAAGTTTCTTCACTTGGACAATGGGAATAATACAGTGATTCCTCTTGGCCCATATCACATAGCTGCTTGAGAGCTTCAAATCAGTACATAGAATGGGAAGGTTCTGTCTATATTCAGAGCCCTCACCCTTTAGCTTTTTTTTTTAAGATTTATTTATTTATTTATACAAGCACTGGGTACAGTCAGAAGCACGGGAGGGTGAGATAATTCACCAGAGCCAGAGCGGGGAACAGAACAGGCAAACTGATGAAATACACTGCTGAGGGGAGCAGTGGGCGTAGCAGGAGAGGTCTGCCAGGCCATGTGGGACCCTCGCTGGCGGCCGGGGATCCAACTGGCGCTGCAGAGGCTGTGGGCAGCTTTGCAGCCCAGCGCTTAACCGCTGAGCCACCAGGGGAGGCCCTCACCCTTTAGCTTTTCTACCTTACTTATACCACACATTTCTTTGCCTTGCCCCCAAAATGTACACTCCCTTCCCACTGCCCACCCTTCTCCATGGGTTTTGTGTTCTCTTCCATTCCTCCAGGATTTTGCGGATACCATTCTCTCTGCCTGAAGTGTATTAGCCTCCCCTGGGTGACTAAGGCAACAATTCATGCATCTCAATGCGTAGTACAGGGTCTAACAGAGAGAAAATGCTGAAAACATAAGGTATATAGTGTCACATATTTTCTGAAAATCCTACAAGTGCCACCCTGCTCACACAGAGTAAAAGTCAAAGTCCTATGAGGACATTATTTGACTTCCGCTTAAGTGCATGACCCTCATCTGCTCTCAGTCCCTCCTTACTCCAATCTGCTCACCCTGGTCTTCAAGGGCCTTTGTGGTTGTTATGGTCTCTGCCTACAATAGTCTCTCCCATGAAAGTTACATGGTTTACTCTACACTTTCTTCAAGTCTTTGCTTAAATGCCATCTCCTCAGGGATGCCTTCTCTTTGATAGGGTCATCCTATCAAAATCACTTTGCCCATCACTCTGGTCTATTACCATACTTTATTTGTTCATAGCTCTTTTAACTAATATTATATAGTCTGAAGCTTCTTTCCCTTACTAGAATATAAATTTGATGAGGGTTGTACTTTTTATCAATTACTAATATACTTGTAGAGCATAGAACGAACCTTGATACAGAGGTACTCAATGAAACTCTGCTCAATAAATTAGTCAATGGGTATTGAATGTATTGGGGCCCCATAAAATTAATCATAGTTTTCCTGTCGGTTTTGCAAACTTCCTTCCTAGGACTAAAGCCACATAAAAGAACAGTACTCTACTTGACTTCACCCCATTCTAATTATGGGTCCATTGTCTGATAAGGAGTTTTAGCTTGACCAGATCCAGGGAGAGATCAGCAAAGGAAATGCCATCAATTTCATACAGTTTATTTTTAATGCTGCCTACTGACAGATGGGCAGGGAAATAAGAAATCTATTGAGCTCCATATTTGATCTCCTGGACCCAGGAGTATGCCATACAAAGCCACCTTATCTTTTAAAAAGATGCTTTTGATACCTCCATCACATTGAGTTTTGTGTTTACTTTAACTTCTTTGTATTTAATCATCAGGTGGAAAACTGAAGAATATCAGGTATTATACAATTAGTTTATGAGGGGAGGGGCTCTATAAGGAAGAAATTGCAACAACACATAATCAAGTTCCCAAACACGAATTGCAAAGTTGGGTTCCTGGAAAAAGTCTATTAAAAAAAATAAAGAAAGAAAAAGAAAAAAACCTTTTAAAAAGAAGCTATTGGAGGGTATATTCCTTATCACTAGCTTCCAAGTGGATCTAATGATATGAAATGTAGTGAAGTGACAGCTCAACCAAACATCAGTATCAGAGAAATTAGAAATGGAAATTCATCAGAGACTGGAGTCCTTGGGAATAGGTTCTTCTTCCTGCCACTCCTCTGAGCTGTTCTAAGGTATTGATTATTATTACCTAGAACTATAGGTGGCACTTTTACTCAGGGACAGAGGAGTCCTGTGACACAGCAAGCAATATCTCATGAACTCAAGTCCATATGGGCTGCTCAGCAAAACATTTGCAAATCAAATTTACCAACAAAAAAGAGAAAATAGCAATGTATATTTTACCATTCCCCTGTTGACAAGCTACAGTATACACATATTACAGAAATAGCAAGACAATTTAGAAAGAATAACGTGGATATGTATGTAGATTCACAGAAAGATTTCCAACCATGAATTGAGTAAAATAAAAGCAAATTAAAATAAAAATTGATTTTGTTTTCAGAATTAATATTTAGCTATTTTACAATAAGAAAAAATAAAGATACCTATCTGAAAAAAAGGCCCAAAATATTCTTGGAATAAGTTGAGGGAAATTAAGCTCTAATGGTTTCCCCTTTGATTCTTCTGACAAATCAAGTTGAAATTATGACACAGATGCCTTTAATAGCTACCTTGCTGGTTTAAGCAGCTGAGGGAAGCAAGATAAAAGCAGCAAAGCAATGCTTAATTTTCTTGATTGGCAAGCTGACAGGACTTCTTTCTACCTGTTCAAATGCTTGGGCAGACAGAACATACAATGAACCTATACCAGGGATTGAGGTCGGTCCACCTATGCCAACAACCAACAAGTCATATAGTATTTCCTGGGAGAGAATGCCCAGCACACATTCTACCTTTAGTCTTACTGGGATTACCAAGGAAGTATTACTGTCTTTCTTATATAGAGACTCTTTACTGCAAAAACAAGACCCTGCAGTTTCACAAAGGAAAATTATTACATTCCCGATTAGAAGAATATGTGGTGCAGCAGTGAAAATATCACACAGTGAATCTGGTAACTACAACAGATTCAAGTTTTAGCTTTATCAATAACTTGCTGTGTGGCCTTGGTCAGGAATAGGTTTCTCAGTCTTCCATCACCCTTACAAGGTGTTTATGTGTGCACATGCATGCACATGTGCACACGCACACACCCACATGTGTGCACAAGCATGGCCAGAGTTATTAGTAAAGAGTTCTCTAAGACCCCTAGGGACTCTGAAATTCCAGAAATCTTTAAGGACAGATAACAGAAAACATGAAACATGATAGATCTGACTTTTGAAATGCACTTATTAGAGCTTGCTACAGAAGAAAAAAACTTTCAAAAGGGCAATTCCTCTGGAGCTGTTAAATTCCAGTGACCCTAGAGTCTAAAAATGGGACAATGGGGAATTTTTCTTTTCACTTAGATGAAGAAGGACATTGCAGTAGGAGGGTGCCAGTATTGTGTAGGTTTGGATGAGATTAAAGGACCAATCAAATATGCTAACTGTCCTTTCTGCCCATTGACACTGCCAAGTAAGCATTGTTAGTCTCTCCCTTTACTGCCATCACATCTAAGTCAGTCTCCCAAGGAGCAGAAACATCTAAGGAAGCTCTTCATCAGAGCTTTACATTTTGAAACAACATATGAGAGACTGAGAACCCATTTTAAACAATGAGGAAGGCTCACAGACTGAGTGGTAATGAGATATCCAAACATCAATTGATCCAGAAACTTTTGAGGAAATGGTCACAGACATGAGTGCAAGGCCACATGAGGTGGATGGAAGACTTGTGGAACCAAAAGTTCCATAACTTTTGGTTTCACAACTTCAGTTGTAGAATCAAAGAAGTCAAGAAAAGATTCTCAAAGACCTGGTGCCCTCTTAACTGTGAAAATGACTTTTGTTGGTGCCATTAAAGAAAACACTGAAGAACAACATTGCATAACATTATTTTGAACAGAATGGGAAAACTGAAGTAATTGAAATCATGATTGATTGAGGCAGTGTCAAGAAGACAAGCTTTGTTTTTGTAACCTTTGATGAACATGATTCTATAGTCAAGATTGTCATTCATAAATACCATACTGTGAATGTCCACAACTATGAAGTATGGAAAGCTATACCTAAGCAGGAGATGGCCAGTGCTTCATCTAGGAAAAGAGGTCAAAGTGGTTCTGGAAACTTTGGTGGAAAGCATGGAGATGGTTTTTGTGGGAATGCCAACTTTGATCATGGAGGAACCTTCAACTGTGAAGGTAGTTTTGGTGGCAACCATGGTGGTGGTGGATGTGGTGACAATGAGGATGGCTATAGTGAATTTGGTAGTAATGGAAGCAATTTTGGAGGTGGTGGGAAGCTACTAAGATTATGGCAATTAAAATAATCAATATTCAAATTTTGGACCCATGAAAGGAGGAAACTTTGGAGGCAGATTCTGGCCCCTATGGTGGTGGAGGTTAATAACTTGCCAAACCAGGGAGGCTATATTAGTTCCAGAAGTAACAATAGCTATGGCAGTGTCATAAAGTTTTATTTAACTGCCAGGAAACAAAGCACAGCAGGAGAGAAGAGCCAGAAAAGTGACAGGGACGTACATGTTACAACAAATTTGTGAACTCAGCCAAATGCAGTGGTGGCAGGGCCTAGCTGCTATGAACAAGAAATGTTTAGACAATATTCATGTGTATGGGCAAAAAACATGAAGATTGCATTTATGAGTAATTTTATAATAGGTTATTTTAGTTTCTGTGCTATGGAAAGTGTAAAGCATTCTAATAAAGGGTTTTAATGCAGATTTTATTCTTTCACACCAATGATCTTGATTGTTAAACATAAAAGGCTGATCGTGACATTGAATAATGTGTCCTCCCTGGTGTCCTCCCTGGTGGCCTAGGGGTTAAATCTCAGTACTATCACCCCTATGGCCAGAGTTTGATCACTGGCCAGGAGCTAACCCACATATGGTACAGCAGAACTCTCCTGTCTTGCCTGATGCTGCCCTTAACAGTGTATTTCAGTAAATCTACTTGTTCTTCTCCCCACTCTGTCTCTGGCCTGCAACAAAGTACTTCTACTCATAAAAATAAATAAAATAAAATGTGTTGTATAAAGTTAGTCTAATCTGAAGCCATCATGGTAAATTATCCCAACAGTGTTATGTTAGAATTCCTTCAGGGTGACATAATGTTCATTTTGAAATTTATTTATAAACTGCTTGGGCAGAGAAGTCATTGTTTTCAGAAATCTTGGTGTAGTTAAATTGACAGTTACTGTGTTGTGACTTGGAGTTCACTATCAAAAGGATCACCCAAGCAAAGCCATGGTTATTAATGATCGTTGGCACATCTTATGCAATATATCTAAATTGAATTATGGTACCACATAAAATTACATATGGGAATGAAGCTGGTGTATCATTTATTATTATACATCATCAATAAATTAATATCATCTTAAAATTTATGCTAACTATGGAAGCAGAGAGTAATTGTACCCTTATCAATCCTTGCTCAGAATTGTCTTTTTGTTTCCCACTCTTTGTTATCATAAAAACAAAACAAAAACAAAAACAAAACATACAATTCCTTCTGAGATTTGATTCTTTAAATCACAGTGAAGTGCTTCTGAGTTTGGTGTTAATGAACATTCTTGAAGAGACTAAATCATTTCAAGCTGTTCCTGGTTCCCAGCAACCCCAGTTGCAGGGACTACATTTAATATTCAGGGACTGGAAAGGGGAAAGATATTCTAAGACATAGGAAAAGAACTGCTGCTCTTACAGAGAAGCCTACCAGGGTTAAAGAAAAAAAAAAAGACACCTGCTAAACAGTCAATTTCAGAGTACTTTAGATTTGATGAGTCTGCTAGAAGTCATTTGGTCTAGTCCCCTGCCTCTGATCGGGCAACTACCTAAAGAAAACCAGAGACAAGAAAATGAGGATCCATGATTTCCTAATAAGTCTGGACCAGTGCTGGCTTTTTTTTTTTTAAGATTTATTTATTTATACAAGTACTGGCCAGAGGCGTGGGAGGGTGAGAGAATTCATCAGAGACAGAGCAAGGAGCAGAACAGGCTGAAGGACCTAAGTACACTGCTGAGGGGAGCAGCGGGCAAGACAGGAGAGATCTGCCTTGCCACGTGGGAATCTCCCTGCCCAGCCGGGAATCCAACCGGCCCTGCAGACTCTGCGGATAGCTTCACAGCGCTGCGCTCAACCCGCTGTGCCACCAGGGAGGCCCAGTGATGGCTTTATCTTATGAGCAACAGGGTTTCTGTGTGTAATTTGCTTTTGTGCAACTCAAAGAATCATTGCTGTTTTCTATTGTGTATAACACATCATTCTATAAGACTGAAAAACATGCCAACTGATCGGAATTGTGGATTGTAGTCTTTTCTTTTGGGAAAGGTCATCTACTTTAGGGAAGAACAGTGGTAGCAGAATAAAAGAAAGATTTTTTTTCCTGAGCCTTGTAAGTCGCTCTCTGAAAGGTTGATGTTTAATTCCTTAAAGGAGTGCTAAAATTGCTTGAAATGTTACGGAAAATGATAACCGAGTTGAGCCCAGTGACTTTGGGAGCTGTCTCTATTATTACACTGTGAAAATGAGGCTTCAGATTGCTAACTTCTCTGAAGCAAAACTCCTGAAATTTATGTAGTATTGCAAACTAATGATAAATGAATAAAATCTTTGTTTTTTTAAAAAAAAAAGATTGCTTTATCTTCCCTGGTAGCATGTTCAGCCTCCCTCAACTCAGTTATGTTAGACTAGTATGAAATGTCATATTTCACAGCTGGGGTCTGAAAGATATATGTGAAATATCATTATTCCTGGTTCTTTGGTGAGCAAAAGAGACAAATACAAACTAGTGTACTCAAGACACAGGTTCCTGCAATGTGTTATAATACACAGTTGTTTCTATTGAGCAGAAATCTCAGGATCTTCAACAAAGTAATGGCATTAAAGAGGCAGAATCTCTCTCCTTTTTTTTTAAGCTGTGTATATCTCCTAAAAGTGAGCATCAAGAAGAGAAGGCTGTAGTGGGCTTGGTCACTGAAGGCTTTTTGAGTCAATGTTGTTTCCAATTGAATGGAAGGCCATTAGTAATGACTTTTAAAAGTAAATGATAAAAAAATTGGTCTGTAGATTAAGCAAGGATGATGGCCATGATCTCAAATGTGAGGTGATGTCACCAACAAGAAAAGAAGTATGTTGGCTGACCTGTACCAGGGAACCAACCTTTTATTACTGGAATAATTAATACATGCCACTCCTAATTTAAGTATTAAATTGGTGGTGATAAACTCCAGGATATGAAAGATCTTTGAAAGTCTACTGAGTTAATTATTTCCTAGCAATACAACTTTCCTTTCTTATGTGTTTTGTAGAAAATATCCTTATTCAAATTTTTTTACATTTGTTTACCTAACATAATTTTAGGAGTACAACTTCACACCTCAACATGTGCACATGCTTCACTCACTGTCTGTCAAAGCTCCAGTGCCAATATTCCCTAACACATTACCTCTCCTAATCTCTTTTCCTCACTCCACCCCCTTCAGTAATCAGTATATCATTTCAGAGTCTAAGAGTTATTTTTGTTTTATTAACTTTTTTCCCCTGTGATTGTTTATTTTCCATAAATAGGTGAAACTATCTGGTAATTGTCTTTCAATTTCCAACTTACCTTACTTTGCATAATCACTTTAAGATCTATCCATTTTGTCCCAAAAGGCACTATGTCATCTTTTTTTAGCAGCTCAGTGTATTCCATTGAGCATAGATTAAATACTATAATTTCTTTATCCACTTCTCTTTCAATGGCCTTTTAGGTTGTTTTAAAAACTATGGAAATATGGGCCTCTCTGGTGGTGCAAGGGGTTAAATCTCAGCGCTATAAAGCTATTGGCAGCCACTGCAGCAAGAGTTCCATCCCCAGCCAGGGAGCTGGCCCGGGTGGCACAGCAGACCTCTCCTGTTTCGCCCACTGCTCCCCTTAGCAGTTTAGTTCAGTAGATCTGCCTGTTCTGCTCTCCACTCTGTCTCTGGTGAATCTTCTCACACACCACCTCCGCTCTCCCCACCCCCGTACCTCTGGCCCACACACAAGCTCTTGCATAAATAAATCTTTAAAAAACAACGATGGCAATACCATATGATCCAGCAATATCACTTTTAGGTATTTACCCAAAGAATCTGAACACTAACACTTAAATGCTGACTATAGAACTGAAGCATCCAGAGGGGGTAGGGGATGGGAAAAGAGTAAGAACAAAGAGGAAATGAAGCCCAGTGGACTGTGCTGTTGGACTATGATTGTTTTGTGGTGGATGCATTATGGCAGTGATACCTGATGGGATCCTATTGTTAATAATAAATGAATAAATAAATGAATAAATTCATTTTAAAAAGAAAACACTCATATGAAAGATTTATGTACCCTATGATTATAGCAGCATTATTTTCATGAACCCTCCCTTTCTTAATGAAGTTCTACAAAAAGATTGTAGTAAGATACCTTCTTAGAAAGCTATTCAAGTACCCGAATACTTTCATTAATAGGAAGTTTTGTCTTGGCTGTAATCTAAATCCTTTGTGCTGCTCTTCATATTTAATTCCTCTTCATGTATCCTTGGTTAAACTGGGAAGTTTTGGCTAAGTTATTCAGACTCCCCAATTCCCCTGTGGGTAAGGCTCTTCTTACCTCCCAGTCTAGGACAGAGGCTTGCCACTGGGCAATCTTGTCGATATTCTCCAAACGCCGTTTGCGTTCATTGATCTGTTGAGTCACATTTCTCATAACAGCCAGAGCAGCTGCCACATATCTGTAGTCACTGTGAAGACACAAAAGTACAAGTTGGATGAACCAATGTGCCAGAGAACCACAGTGCTAGGTAACATCCATTTTCCTTTTCCTACTTAGTAATGGAGCCCTGAATTTCAGATGGAACCCATGTCACAGGGAGTAAAAGGCTATTCTCCCTATCCTTTATAGCAAGTGGTGACTCTGCAACTAAGTTCTATCCTATTATATGTAAATAAATGTTTTGGGTAGAACTTTTGAGCAACTTTCTTTAAGGAAGAGAGCATGCCCTTACTTTAGCCCTTACTCAATCTTGATGCTTGGAATGTGGATGTGATAGCTGATGTTCTAGCAGTTATCTTGCATCAAAAGGGCAAGGTCCATGTTCCTAAGAATAGGATAACAGAAAGCTGGAAGAAGCCCAAGTGTCTAATGACCATGGAGCCACCACAGCAGCCACAGACTGCCTACCTGCAGACTTCTCTTACATGAAATAGAAATAGACCCTTATTGTCTTTATGATATTATTATTTTGTGGGTGTCTTAGCTGATACAACCAGTCAAGGACCAAGAATGGAGCCACACACATGACATGGTTCAAACAACTTTACCATCTTTTATCATCTATTTCTAGGGAAGTTACTATGAATTAAGATCATACCATTCCTCTTGTACAATATAAAGGATGTAGCATGCGGTAAAAAACAGAGTCTGGAGCCAGGCTCCTTGGATTCAAAACTTAGTTTGTCATTGATGAGTGATAGGGATTAGGGATTTTGGCAAGTCTCATTCACCTTTGTGACTCAGTTTCCTCATCTGTAAAGCAGGGTGTATTACAGTAGGATTTATGGAGGATTTATTCACCCATCTAAGCTGTTTACTTTTGGCTTATGGTAAACATTAGCAATGTTATTAAAATAAATAAAACATTTCTGTAGTATCAACATCACATAGGTTACCTCTCAAAACCTCTAGTTCCAGAAGTGCAACCCTATAGGCCCAGCTTCCTGGGACTTTAGATGGCTTATTTGTTGAAGATTACACAACCCTTCCCATTTTCCTTTGTTTGTCTGATATGATTTCCATTTGAGTGATTCCTGTGAAACACAGATTGAAAGTAAAATCCCAGCCATTTGGTACAAGTACAATAAACTATAGGAGGCAGGAAAATAAATTTCAGTTCAGTCTTCACACCTCTCATTAGAGAATCTAAACACGCTTTGTGATCACTAACCTATCCCTGCTCTTTGTCCCAGTACCAATTAGAAAGAAGAGAAGATAAAAAGAATATGCTCAGCCACTGCAATTTTCCCACCTAATATGTGAAGTGTGGGGTGCCAGAATAAACATTGGTACAGAAAAGGCAGTTTTGTCAGGGCAAATGCCATGCTGCACCTCCTTTTAGCTGGCCTTTGTGTCTTCAAATCTGTTCTCTGTACACTTGCCAGACCATCATCTTAAAATGCTATTAAATTCTATCACCTTCAGGGCCTCCCTGGTGGTTCAAGGGGTTAAGCACTGCACTATGAAGCAGTCCGCAGCCTCTGCAGCACGAGTTCAATCCCCAGCCGGCCAGAGAGAAACCCACATGGCGAAGCAGAACTCCTGTCTCGCCTGCTGCTCCCCTCAGCAGTGCATTTCAGTCAGTCTGCCTGTTCTGTTCCCCACTCTGTCTCTGGTGAATCCTCTCACCCTCCCCTCCCCCGCATCCCTGGCCTGTACCCCAGCTCTTGTACGCATAAATAAATAAATATTTTTAAAAAATTCAATCAACACCAATGACAGGATGCTCACTATTCCTCCTAATTAGTCTTTCCTGCTATTCTCTCTCAAGATAGTTCTATTTTAAAAAGAAAACAAAGCAAAATAATAAAAAAAAAAAACCTTTTCTTCATTCTGAGCCTCAAAGAATGATAGTTATTATCAGTTTTTCTTCTGGATACCACTGCTGACTCATATTGAATTTATGATTGACTAACACATCTTAAGTCTCTTTAAAATATTCCAGAGTTGCATCTTTCATATGCCCTTGATCTGTTAATTTCTAGACCCAATTGCAAAACATTATATTTGCTCCTGGTGCATTTCATAATTTTACAGTTACTTTTTTAGTCCTCTAGGAATCCACTGGTCTTCAAAGCTTCTCACTGACAAGATTATCTAAGTCTGCCACATAGAAGTAGGGCCATGTGAAGACAGAAGAAGTAGTTGAAGTGGAGGCCTCCTTGGTGCAAGGGGTTAAAATTTCATCACTATGAAGCTATTGCTGGCCACTGCAGCTGGAGTTCAATCCCTGGCCAGGGAGAGCCCACATGGCACAGCAGACCTCTCCTGTCTCACCCACTGCTCCCCTTAGTCAATCTGCCTGTTTTCCTCCCCACTCTGTCTCTGGTGAATCTTTTCACCCTCCACCCTCTCACTCCTATGCCTACACCCCAGTTCTTGTATGCATGAATGAATAAAATAAATCTTTTTTTAAAAAGTAGTTGAAGTGTACAAATAACTAACAAGTAATTACCCTATTCTTTGGGTCCATTTTCTGTCTTACATGTTTTTCCTCTCTCTATTTTGAGGACATAAGGAAAATGCTTTTTAAGTCACTCTCTGGGAAGAAAAGCATAGAGGTACAAATTTTCATACGGTAGCCACATAGCCACATTTAATTAAACTTAAATAATTAAAAAAACTTAATTCCTTATTTGCACCAGTTACATTTGCCAGTACTCAATAGCCACACATGCCCAGTGACTACTATACTGGACAGAACACATAAAGCACACATACATCATTGCAGAAAATTCTAAGTGACAGTACTGGCATGGAAAGGCTTATTACCTCTGCTTAGCTACTATTCAGCCATAGATTCATCACTGTTGTTGTACCAATCTGTCAACCTTTGGTCAACCTTTGCCATTTTTAGCTGGCTGCCTTACTCACAATGGTTAAAGAGAGAATGACAACATCTTTAACCTGCCCCACTAGCTTAGAAGTAGGTCAGTGAATAAGAGCATGGTTATTATTTTGTCAGGACTCTGGTCAGAGCCCCCAGGCCTCAACATTTGGCCCAGGCCCCTATGAGGAGACTGGGTTAATCATGACAACCTTGTGCCAGACATGTCAGCTAACCCCACTCTTGTACAGAATCTTCCTTCTTGTCAGCTTACAGAAGGTTGGGTGGAGAGGGGCATGTCACCCATGTATAAGCAAAGGCAATATTCTTCATTTATCAATTTCTATCTATCTAATCTTTTCTGGAGATCACTATGACAAGTTGCATTTAAGATATATCTTTGTGAACAACTATCTAAGCCTTTAAGCTGGCAGCAGTCTCTAATTGCCATCAAATCCAAACTACTTTGGCATGCATACTAGTAGCTATTGTCTTAACAGCTTCCTGAGGCCTGCCAAAAGGGGTGGGCTAGTACTTGGAGGGTAGTGGCCCAATGGGTCATCCAGAAGGAAGACATTGATTGATATAGCCTGTGACTGAATCACTCTCTCATATGCTAGAGTCTAGGAGTAAGAGATGGGACCAGAGACTCGGGACAAGAAGGCCTTGAATCAGGCCTTCTAACCACACAGTGAAGAATCAAGGAATGGGAAATTCCAAGCAGATGTCTTATCTTATGGCTCTCACTAAACCCAAAAAGGCCCTGAGGTTGTAAAACCTGACAAAACTTTTGTCTGTGTCTCGAAAATGATTTTTCTAGGGCTCTTAAAAGCAATTATATCATATATAATTTACATAGTGAGTATCATCAGTCCATAAGTATGATTTTTTAGATCCTCCTGTTAAGTTCCATGGAATAGATACTTAGGGAAACACAAGAGATAAGACATTAAATAAAAACATCTGAAATTGCCATGTATATTCCAGTTATTTATTTATTTATATATTATTGTTATTACTTATTTTATTTTATATATATTTTACATCATTTTTCATTTTTATACAATGTATGAATGTTCATATTGGTTATATTCCCCATACAATTCCCACCCCCCTTGTTTTGATCCTATTCCGTCCTCCCAACCCCCACCATACTGTGTCTCTGGTTTATAGTTGCTTGTTGATTTTGAATTTTACATAATTAGTCGCTTTACATCTGGTATTTTTCTTTTTCTTTCTGGCTTATTTCATTGAGCATGATCCCTTCCAGTTCCATCCATGTTGCTGCAAATTGCATGAGTTTATATTTTTGATTGCTCAGTAATATTCCACGGTGTATATATAACACATCTTCTGATCCAGTCATCTATTTTTGGGCATTTGAGAGTTTCCATAGCTTAGCTATTGTAAATAGTCCTGCTATAAACATAGTGGTGTAGGTGCCCTTTTGTTCTTTTTTTAAAGATTTATTTATTCATTTACACAAGAACCAGAGTACAGGCCAGATGTGCGGTAGTGTGAGAGGACTCCCCAGAGACAGAGCAGGGAACAGAACAGGCAGACTGATGGAATGCACTGCTGAGGAGAGCAGCAGGAGCAACAGGAGAGGGCTGCAGTGCCATGTGGGACCCTCGCCAGGCAGCTGGTATTGAACCAGCGATGCAGAAGCTACAGACAGCTTCACAGCACGGTGCTCAACTGCCTGCGCCACCAGAGGGGGCCCGCAGGTGCCCTTCTGAATTAATGTTTCTGAGTCCTTTAGGTAAATACCTAGGAGTGGAATTGCTGGATCATATGGAAACTCCATCTTTAGCAGACTGAGGAATCTCCACACAGCTCTCCATAGGGTTGGACCAGTTTGCACTCCCACCAGCAGTGCAGGAGAGTTCTTCTTCCTCCACATCCTTGCCAACATTTATTGTGACTAGCATTCTCAATATGTGCCATTCTCACTGGCATGATACCTCACTGTAGTTTTGATTTGCAGTTCCATGATTACAAGTGATGTTGAACATTTTTTCATATGCCTGTTGGCCATTTGCATTTCCTCTTTGAAGAAGTTTCTCTATAGCTCTTCTGCTCATTTTTTAACTGAATTATTTACTTTGTTTTAGTTGAGTCTCAGCTGTTTGTAGATTTTGTGATCAGTCCTTTATCATTAGTGTTATGTGCAAAAATTTTCTCCCACTCAGTGGGGTGTCTCTTTGTTTTGCTGTATAGAAGTTTGTTTGTTTGTTTGTTTTTAAAGATTTATTTATTTATACAAGCACTGGGTACAGTCAGAAGTGCAGGAGGGTGAGAGAACCCATCAGAGCCAGAGCAGGGAGCAGAATAGGCAGACCAACAAAGCACACCACCAAGGGGAGCAGTGGGCGCATCAGGAGAGGTCCGCGCGCCATGTGGGCACTGCAGAGGCTTCAGGCAGCCCTGCACCCTCACACCGCAGCGCCACCTGTACAGAAGCTTTTTAATTTGATGTTTATCTTTGGCTTCACTATCACTGCTTTGAGTGATGTGTCTTTAAAGATGTCACTGAGGTTTATGTCATGTAGTGTTTCTCCTACATTTCTTTCTATATATTTTATGGTTTCAGGTCTTATGTCTAGTTCTTTAATCCATTTTTGAGTTGGTTTTTGTGCATGGTGTGAGGTAGAAGTCAAGTTTCATTCTTTTGCCTGTAATGACCCAGTTTTCCCAGCAACATTTACTGAACAAACTTTCTTTACTCCATTGTGTATTCTTTGCTCCTTTGTCAAAGATAAGTTGAACGTAAATCTCTGGGTTTATTTCTGATTTTCTATTCGGTTATATTGGTCTGTGCGTCTGCTCTTGTTCCAGTACCATGCAGTTTTGATTATTATGGCTTTGTAGTACAGTTTGAAATCTGGCAGGGTGTTACCACCATTCCCATTTTTTTTTTTTTTTCAAGAGAACTTTCGCTATTCAGGGTATTTGGTGGCTTGAATGAATTTCATCAATTTTTTTTTCTATTTCTTTAAAGAAGGCCATGGAATCTTTTCTTGGAAGAGCATTGAATCTGTAAATTGCTTTTGGTAGGATGGCCATTTTGATAATGTTAATTCTTCCAATCCATGAGCAGGGGATGTCTTTCCATTTCTTTGTGCCTTCTATATTTTGTATTTTTTGTATTTTTTGTATTTTTTTCAGATTTACTTTTTCATATTCCCCATAAAATTGAACCCTCTTATTTGACCCCAATCCCTCCTCTCCCTGCTCACCGCAATAGTGTGTCTCTGGTTTATAGTTTCTTGTTGATTTTGATTTTTTCTTTATTTATTATAGTTATTATTTTTCCTGCTCCCTTATTTAGAGTTTCTAGATTCATGCTATGAGTGAGACCATCTTGTATTTTTCTTTTTCTTTCTGGTTTATTTCGCTGAGCATTATCCCTTCCAGCACCATCCATGTTGCCGCAAATTGCATGAGTTTATCTTTTTTGATTCCTGAGTAATATTCCATTGTGTATATACACCACTTTTTCATGATCCATTCATCTGTTTTTGGACATTTGGGTTGTTTCCAAAGCTTAGCAATTGTAAATAGTGCTGCTATAAACTTAGGGGTGCCGGTGCCCTTTGGAATTAATGTTTCTCTGTTATTTGGGTAAATAACTAGGAGTGGATTGCTGATAATATGGAATCTCTATCATTAGTAGGTTGAGGAATCTCCACACAGTTTTCCACAGTGGTTGGACCACTTTGCACTCCCACCAGCAGTGCTGGAGGGTTCCTTTTTCTCCACATCCTCGCCAATATTTGTTATTGCTTGTTTTTTTAACATGTGCCATTCTCTCTGGTGTAAGATGGTATCTCATTGTAGTTTTGATTTGCATTTCCATGATTACAAGTGATGTTGAACATTTTTTCATATGCCTTTTGGTCATTTGCATTTCCTCTTTGGAGAAGTTTCTTTTTAGCTCTTCTGTCCATTTTCTGACTGGATTATTTTCTTTGTATTTGTTCAGTCTCATCAGATCTTTGTAGATTTTTGTGATCAGTCCTTTATCATTAGTGTTGGGAGCAAAAATTTTCTCGCAGTCGGTGGGGATTCTCTTTGTTTTTGTTATTGCTTCTTTTGCTGTGCAGAAGTTCGAAAATTTGATGTAGTCCCAGCTGTTTATCTTTGCCTTCACTATCACTGCTCTGGGTGATGTGTCTGTAAAGATGTCTTTGATGTGCCTATCATGTAGTGTTTTCCCTGTATTTTCTTCTATGTATTTTATGATTTCAGGTCTTTTGTCTAGTTCCCTATTCCATTTTGAGTTGGTTTTTGTGCATGGTGTGAGGTAGTGGTCAAGCTTCATTCTCTTGCATGTAGTGACTCAAATTTCCCAGCACCATTTATTGAACAAACTTTCTTTGCTCCAGTGCATATTCTATGTTCCTTTTTTCAAATATTAGTTGACCATAAAACTGTGGGTTTATATCTGGATTTTCTTTTTTTTTTTTGATTTTTTAAATTAAATTTTATTTTTATATTCCCCATACAATTGCAACCCCCTTATTTTGACCCCAATCCCTCCCCTCCCCGCCTCCCCCCACCATAGACTGTGTGTGGATCATAGTTCTTCATTGATTTTGATTTTCACTTTCTTATAGTTATTCATTTTCCTGGTCCCTTATTTAAGTTTTCTAGATCCCTGCTATGAGTGAGACCATCCGATATTTTTCTTTTTCTTTCGGACTTATTTCGCTGAGCATGATCCCTTCCAGCGCCATCAATGTTGCCGCAAATTGCATGTGTTTATTTATCTTTTTTGAATGCTGAGTAATATTCCATGGTGTATATGTACCACATCTTCTTGATCCAGTCATCTATTTTTGGGCATTTGCGTTGTTTCCAAAGCTTAGCTATTGTAAACAGTGCTGCTATAAACATAGGGGTGCAGGTGCTCTTTGGAATTGATGTTTCTGTGTCCTTTGGGTAAATACCTAGGAGTGGAATTGCTGGATCATATGGAAGCTCTATGTTTAGTAGGTCAAGAAATCTCCACACAGCTCTCCATAGTGGTTGGACCAGTTTGCACTCCCACCAAAAGTGCAGGAGAGTTCCTTTTTCTCCACACCTTCACCAACATTTGCTGTTGCTAGTTTTTTTAATATGTGCCATTCGCACCTGTGTAAGATGGTATCTTCTTGTAGTTTTGATTTGCATTTCCCTGATTACAAGTGATGTTGAACATTTTTTCATATGCCTGTTGGCCATTTGCATTTCCTCTTCAGAGAAGTTTCTTTTTCGCTCTTCTGTCCATTTTTTGACAGGATTATTTTCTTTGTTGTTGTTGAGTCTCATCAGCTCTTTGTAGATTTTTGTGATCAGTCCTTTATCATTAGTGTTGTGTGCAAAAATGTTCTCACATTCGGTGGGGTTTCTCTTTGTTTTTTTACTGTCTCTTTTGCTGTGCAGAAGCTCTTTAATTTGATGTAGTCCCAGCTGTTTATCTTTGCCCTCACTATCACTGCTTTGGGTGATGTGTCTGTAAAGATGTCTTTGATGTGCAAATCACGCAGTGTTTCGCCTATATTTCCTTCTATGTATTTTATGGTTTCAGGTCATATCTCTAGTTCTTTAATCCAGTTTTTAGTTGGTTTTTGTGTGTGGTGTGAGGTAGTAGTCAAGCTTCATTCTTTTGCATGTAGCGACCCAGTTTTCCCAGCACCATTTATTGAACAAACTTTCTTTGCTCCAATGCATAGTCTTTGCACCTTTGTCAAATATTAGTTGACCATAAATCTGTGGGTTTATTTCTGGATTTTTTATTTGATTCCATTGGTCTGTATGTCTGATCTTGTTCCAATGACATGCAGTTTTGATGATTATGGCTTTGTAGTATAGTTTGAAGTCTGGGAGTGTGATGCCTCCATTCCTTTCTTTTTCTTTCAGGAGAGCATAGGCTATTCAGGGTTTTTGGTGATTCCATATGAATTTCATCAATAATTGATCTATTTCTTGGAAGAATGACATTGAAATTTTTATTGGAATAGCATTGAATCTGTATATCGCTTTTGGTAGGATGGCCATTTTAATATTGCTTATCCTTTCAATCGATGAGCAGGGGATGTCTTTCCATTTCTTTGTGTCATCTGCTATTTCTTTTAACAGTGTTTTATAGTTTTCTTTGTATAGGTACTTTAACTCTTTTGTTAGACTTATTCCCAGGAATTGGATTGGTTTTGTTTTGATAATAAAAGGGATGATTTTTGGATTTCTTCTTCTTCCGGTTTATTGTTTGTGTGTAGGAAGGCTACTGACTTTTGCGTGTTGATTTTGTATCCTGCCACTTTACTGAACTGATTGATAAGTTGAATTAGTTTTTCTGTGGAGTTTTTGAGGTTCTCTATGTATATTATCATAGAATCTGCAAATAATGATAGTATGTCTTCTTCTTTTCCTATTTGGATTCCTTGTATGTCTTTCTCTTGTCTTATTGCTCTGGCTAGGACTTCCATTATTATATTGAAAAGCAGTGGTGAGAGTGGATATCCTTGTCTTGTTCCAGATCTTAATGGAAATGCTTTCAGCTTTTCACCATTGAGAATGATACTGGCTGTTGGCTTGTCATAGATGGCCTTTATGATGTTGAGGTATGTTCCTTGTATCCCAAGAATTTCAAGGGCTTTTATCATGAATGGTTGTTGCACTTTGTCGAAAGCTTTCTCAGCATCTATTGATATTATCATATGGTTTTTATATTTCTTTTTGTTGATGTGTTGGATGACGTTGATTGATTTTTGGATGTTGAACCATCCTTGTGTCCCTGGCATGGATCCTACTTGGTTGTGGTGAATTATCTTATGGATACATTGTTGGATTCTGATAGCTAAAATTTTACTGAGGATTTTTGCATCAGTGTTCATTAGGGAGATTGGCCTGTAGTTTTCCTTTTTTGTGTTGTCCTTGTAAGGTTTTGGTATTAGTGTAATGTTGGATTCATAGAACGTGTTTGGTATTATTGTCCCTTCCTTCTCATTTTTTTCGGAAGAGTTTGTGAAGGATAGGCACTAATTCGTCTCTGGATGTTTGGTAGAATTCATTTGTAAATACATCAGGTCCTGGGCTTTTGTTTTGGGAGAGGGTTTTGATTACCATTTCAATTTCACTGCTTGTAGTTGGTCTGTTAAGGTGTTCTATTTCTTCTTTATCTAGCTTTGGGTGATTGTAGAGTTGTAGGAATTTGTCCATCTCCTCTACATTGTTGAACTTGTTTCCATATAACTGTTCATAGTAGTTACTGATTATTCTTTTGATTTCTGCTGTGTCCGTTGTGATTTCTCCTCTTTCATTTATGATCCTGTTAATTTGTGCTTTCTCCCTTTTTTCCTTTGTGAGCCTGGCTAGTGGTTTGTCTATTTTATTCATTTTTTTGAAGAACCAGCTCTTGGTTTCATTGATCCTTTGGATTGATTTTTTAGTTTCAATTTCATTTATTTCTGCTCTGGTTTTTATTATTTCTTCTGTTCTACTGGTTTTGGGTTTTTTTTGTTGTTCATTTTCTAGACATTTTGAGCTTCGAGATTAGGTTGTATGAGTTCTTTCTTGTTTCTTGATGTGTGCCTCTTTTGCCATATATTTCCCTCTTATTCCTGCTTTTGCTGTGTCCCATATATTTAGGAAATTGGTGTCCTCCTTGTCATTCAATACGAAGATTATTTTAATTTCTTCTTTGATCTCCTCGTTAATGCAGTGGTCTTCCAGAATTGTGGTTTTCAATCTCCATGAGGTAGGAGAGTTCCTTGCCTTCTTTTTATGGTTTAGTTCTAGTTTGATGCCTTCATGGTCAGAAAAGAGGGTTGGTATGATTACAATCCGGGTGTATCTGTTGATGTTTGTCTTGTGTCCCAGTATGTGATTGATCCTGTAGAATGATCCGTGTGTGCTTGAGAAAAATGTGTACTTCGTTTTTTGTTTTTTGTTTTGGGTTTAGTTTTCTACAGATGTCTGTTAAGCCCAAGCGCTCTATATCCTTATTTAGCGCTTTAGTGTCTTATTTTTGGTCTTGTTGATCTATCCGTTTTTGATAGTGGTATGTTGAAGTCTCCTGCTATGTATGTGTTTTCTCCGATGTCTGTTTTCAGAGATGACAATAGTTGTCTGATATATTTTGGTGCTCCTTCATTTGGTGAATATATGTTAATGAGAGTAATTTCTTCTTGAAGTATTGTCCCCTTGATCAATACTTCAAGAAGAAATTAATATAGTGACCGTTGGTGTCTCTTTTTATCTTTTTGAGTTTGAAATCTGTTTTATCTGATATAATTTTAGCTGTTCCTGCTTTCTTTTTTGGTCCATTTGCTTGTAGGATTGTTTTCCGTCCTTTAACTTTGAGTCTGTTTCTATCTTTTGTAGCTAAACGTGTTTCCTGGAGACAGCAAAAGGTTGGGTTTTGTTTCTTAATCCAGCCTGCGGCTCTGTGGCTTTTTATTGAAGAGTCTATTTACATTTAGAGTAAATATTGATATGTTAGCATCTGTATTTGTCATTTTTTGTCTTCTCTTTGATTTTATTTATTTATTATTTTAATAACTTATTTTTTGGTCTACTTTCATTGTTATTTGTCCCTCTGAGGTTCTGGCTTTAGGACTCCTTGTAGTATTTTTTGGAGTGGGGGTTTAGTCGTAATGAAATTCCAGAGTTTCTGTTTGTCTGGGAAGATCCTTATACTTTCTTCATAGAGGAAGGAGAGTTTTGTGGGATAGAGTTTTCTTGGTTGGCATCTGTTTTCTTGGAGTCTGTTGACTATATCCCTCCACTCTCTCCTTGCCCGTAGTGTTTCTTCAGAGAAGTCTGATGTCAGCCTGATTGTTTTCACTTTGAATGTTATCTGTTTCTTCCCTCTTGTCAGCTTCATTATTTTTTCCTTGTCCTGGATTCTTGGGAGCTTTACTATTATGTGTCTTGCTGTATTTTTCCTTTCGTCGTGAAAATTTGGTGTTCTTCTTGTATCTTGTATATCAATTTTCAGCTCCTTCTCACGTTTGGGAAGTTCTCTTCTATTATTTCCTTGAATATTTTCTCCCTTCCTACATCTCTCTCCTCTCCTTCTGGTATTCCTATAACTCTTATATTTCTTTTCCTCATGGAGTCAGATACTTCCCGAAGTCTTTCTTCGGTCTTTTTCCTTCGTACTTCTCTTTCCTTTTCTGTTTTGGTTCTTTTTATTTCTGTGTCTTAAAGAGTACTTATTCATTCTTCCATTTCATCTATTCTGCTTTCATTGCTTTTCCCAGAGTTCTTTAGTGCCTCCATTAATTCTTTGATCTCCTGCATTTGTTTTACTTCCAATTTAGAGACTCAGTTTCATTCTTCTGAATGTTGATTATTTTCCCTTATCATTGTTTTCCTTTATGAATTCTGTCAGTTTTTTTAATCATGGCAATTTTAAATTCTCTTTCTGGAAGGCTCAGACGTTCTTCCAAGTTACTGTCATTGCAATCTGGGGGGTGATTTTCTTTTTGTGGTATGCTTTTTTCCTGAGCAGTTGCTTGGTTGCGTGTGGTTCTTCTACTCCCTACTATCTGTTTTCTAATTTGCTGTATGCATTGGTACACTGTGTTGCTGGGACTGGCCGGCATCTTTGGTTAACTTCTCCACTCCCCTCTGGCTCCTCCGGGAGCCTTCTGCTGGTTTCAGGCAGTCTTTACTGACAAAATGTCCCTGTTCTAAAATGGCGATGCGAGACGCATTCCCTGCGCTCCCAGTCTGCCCCTTTGGTGGGTTCCCGCTCCCCCTCTGGGCTCGGACTGCAGGCCAGAAGGGGCCTGGCGTGGGCGAACTTCCTAGCTAACCTCTGGCTCCTTCGGGAGCCTTCTGCTGGTTTCAGGCAGTCTTTACTCTGGCTCCTCCGGCAGCCTTCTGCTGGTTTCAGGCAGTCTTTACTCTGGCTCCTCCGGGAGCCTTCTGCTGGTTTCAGGCAGTCTTTACTCTGGCTCCTCCAGGAGCCTCTGCTGGTTTCAGGCAGTCTTTATTCTGGCTCCTCTGGGAGCCTTCTGCTGGTTTCAGGCAGTCATTACTCTGGCTCCTCCAGGAGCCTTCTGCTGGTTTTAGGCAGTCTTTACTGGAGAAATGTCCCTGCTCTAAAATGGCGATGTGGGACGCCTATTTCTGGATTTTCTATTCGATTCCATTGGTCTGTGTGTCTGTTCTTGTTCCAATACCATGCAGTTTTGATGATTATGTCTTTGTAGTATAGTCTGAAGTCTGGGAGTGTGATACCTCCATTCCCTTCTTTCGTTTTTCAGAAGAGTTTTGGCTATTCGGGGTTTTTGGAGATTCCATATGAATTTCATCAATATTTGTTCTATTTCTTTGAAGAATGACATTGAAATTTTTATTTGATTAGCATTGAATCTATAGATTGCTTTTGGTATGATGGCCCTTTTGATAATGTTAATTATTCCATTTCATGAGTAGGGGATGTCTTTCCATACTTTGTATCTTCTTCTATTTCTTTTAACAGGGTTTTATAGTTTTCAATGTATAGTTCATTTACTTCCTTTTAGGTTTATTCCCAAGTATTTGTTTTTTTTAGTTTGTTTCAATAATAAAAGGAAAATTTTTCTTTATTTCTTCTTCTTCAGATTTATTGTTTGTGTATCAGAAGGCTACTGATTTTTCTGCATTGATTTTGTATCCTGCTACTTTACTAAACTGCTTCTGTGGAGTTTTTGGGGTTCTTTATATATATTAATGTATTATCTGTGAATATTGATAGTGTAACTTCTTCCTTCCCTATTTGGATTCCATGTATGTCTTTCTCTTGTCTTTTTGCTCTGGGTAGTATTTCCAGTATTATATTGAAAAGCAGTGGTGAGAGTGGATATCCTTGTCTTGTTCCAAACCTTAATGGAAATGCTTTTGACTTTTCACCAATGAGAATGATATTGGCTATGAGCTTGTCATATATGGCCTTTATGATGCTGAGGTATGTTCCATGTATCCCGAGAATTTCAAGGGCCTTTATCATAAGTGGGTGTTGTACATTGTTGAATGTTTTCTCAGCATCTATTGATATTATCATATGTTTTTACATATCTTTTGCTGATGTGTTGGATATATTGACAGATTTTCGGATGTTGAACCATCCTGTGTCCCTGGAATAAATCCTACTTGGTTGTGGTGAATTATCTTATGGATACATTGTTGGATTCTAATAGCTAAAATTTTATTTAGGATTTTGCATCAGTGTTCATTAGAGAGATTGGCCTGTAGTTTTCTTTTTTCGTGTTGTCCTTGTTCAGTTTTAGTATTAGTGTAATGTTGGTTTCATAGAACGTGTTTGGTATTATCCCTTCATTCTCATATTTTTGAGAGTTTATGAAGGTTTGGTACTAGTTGATTTCTGAATGTTTGGTGGATTCATTTGTAAATCCATCTGGTCCTGGGCTTTTGTTTTGGGGGAGGGTTTTGATTACCATTTCAATTTCACTGCTTGTAATTGGTCTATTTAGGTGTTCTATTTCTTCTTCATCTAGCTTTGGATAATTGTAAAGTTGTAGGAAATTGCCCATCTCTTCTTTATTGTTGAATTTGTTTGCATATAACTGTTCATAGTAGTTTTGATATTCTTTTCATTTCTGATGTATCTGTTGTGTTTTCCCCTCTTTCATTTGTGATCCTGTTTATTTCTGCTTTCTCCTGTTTTTCTTTTGTGTGCCTGTCTAGGGGTTTATCTATTTTATTTTTTTTTCCCGAATAAACAGCTTTTGGTTTCATTGATCTTTTGGACTTTTTTTTTAGTTTTGATTTCATTTATTTCTGCTTTGATTTTTATTATTTCTTTTTTTTCTACTGGTTTTATGGTATTTTTTGTTGTTTTTCTAGTTCTTTGAGATGTGAGACTAGGTTGTTTCTTTGAGTTCATTCTTGTTTCTTCATGTGAGCCTCTATTGCTATATATTTTCCTCTTATTACTGCTTTTGCTTCATCCCATACATTTAAGAAATTGGTGTCCTCCTTGTTATTCAACTTTTAAATTTTTTCTTTGATCTTCTCATTTGTCCAGTGGTTGGTCTTCCAGTAGTGTGGGTTTCAATCTCCATGATGTACGAGGGTTCCTTTCCTTCTTTTTATGGTTTATTTCTAGTTTGATGCCTTCATGGTCAAAGAAGATGGTTGGTATGATTTCCATCGTGGTGTATCTGTTGATGTTTGTCTTGTGTCCCAGTATGTGATTGATCCTGGAGAATGAACCTTGTGTGTTTGAGAAAAATGGGTACTCAGATTTTTCTGGGTTTTATGCTCTATAGATATCAGTTAAGCCAATGAGGTCTAGATACTTACTTAGAGCTCTAGTGTCCTTACTTATTTTTTTCTCATTGATCTATCCATTATGATAGTGGTGTGTTGAAATCTCCCACTACATATGTATTTTCTCTAATGTCTGTTTTCAGATATGATAATAGTTGTCTGATATATTTTGGTGCTCCTCATATGGTGAGTATATGTTAATGAGTGTTATGTCTTTTGAAGTATTGTCCCCTTGATCATAATGTAGTAACCATCTGGGTCTCTTTTTACCTTTTTGAGTTTGAAATCTTTTTTGTCTAAGTATAGCTGTTCCTGCCCTGTTTATAACTTTCAGTATATTTTTATCTTTTGTAGTTAAATGTGTTTCCTGGAGACAGCAAAATGTTGAGTTTTGTTTCTTTATCCAACCTATTACTCTGTGTCTTTTTATTGAAGGGTTTAGTCTGTTTACATTTAGAGTTAATATTGATATGTTAGCATCTGTATTTGTCATTTTGTTTGTCTTTTCTCTTGTTTTATTTATTTTTTAATATTTTTTTTTTTGGTCTTGTTTCGTTCTTATTCATCCCTCTGTTGGTTCTGACTTTAGGACTCCTTGTAGTATTTTTTGGAGTGGGGATTTAGTCAAATGAAATTCTGGATTTTCTGTTTGTCTAGGAAGGTCCTTATACTTTCTTCATAGAGGAAGGAAAGCTTTGCAAGATGGAATATTCTTGGTTGGCATTTGTTGTCTTGTAGTTTGTTGACTATGTCCCTCCACTCTTTCCTTGTCCATAATGTTTCTTCAGAGAAGTCTGATGTCAGCCTGATTGGTTTTCCTTTGTATATTATCTGTTTTTTCCCTCTTGTCAGCTTCATTATTTTTTCCTTTTCTTGTATTCATGGGAGCTTTACTATTATGTGTCTTGTTGTATTTTTCCTTTCATCATGGAAGTTTGGTGTTCTTGCTTCTTATATGTCTAGTTTCAGCTCCTTCTTTATATTTGGGAAGTTCTCTTCAATTATCTACTTATATATTTTCTCTGTTCTTATGCCTCTCCCTATCCTTCTTGGATTCCTGGAAATCTTATATTTCCTTTCCTCATGGAGTCATATAGTTCCTGAAGTCTTTCTTCATTCTTTTCCCTTCATATTTCGCTTTCCTTTTCTGTTTCAGTTCTTTTTATTTCTGTGATTTTGAAAGTACTTACTCATTCTTCCATTTAATCTATTCTGCTTTCATTGCTTTTTCCAGAGTAAGTTAGCTCTTTCATTAATCCTTTGATCTCTTGCACCTCTTTCACTTCCCTCTTTAGGGACTCAATTTCATTCTTCTGATCATTGATTATTTTCCCCTTATCATTGTTTTTCTTTATGACTTCTGCCAGTGTTTTAATCATGACAATTTTAAATTCTCTCTCTGGAAGGCTCAGAAGTTCTTCCAAGTCACTGATGTTGCTATCTGTTGGTGTTTTTCATTTTGTGGTGTGTCTTGGTTGATTGTAGCTTTTCTTTTCCCTGCTGCTTGTTTTCTAATTTGTCCTATGCATTGGGACTCTGTGTCGCTGGTACTGTCTGGCAACTCTTTGGGGTGCTCTTTCTGGGATATCAGAAACTGGTTGTCCAATAGAGTCCAATCCTTTATGCCAGAATTCCAGTAGGGAAGTCATACTATGGATATGTTAATGGCTGCTGTCCCAGAAAATCTCCTCCTTCTGTATTTGTTTAATTCCAGAGGCGGCTCTTGAGGCTGCACAGACTGCCCTGAAGTGGCTGCATTGCCCAATGGGCTCCAAATCACTGGATCCGCCTCTGGGCTCCAACTCTCTGCCAGGCAGGAACTGGCTTGTGGGGGCCTTCAGCTCATGTCTGGGTGTGGGGACAGCCCTTTTCCAGCCACACAGTCTCTGTGGGTTCCAGACGCAGTGATCCCTGTTCTAAAATGGAGAGTCAGGGGGAACTTCCCTGCACCTGTGGTCTGCCCCGGCAGTGGCTGGATCCCCCTCTGGGCTCCAACTGGTGGCCAGGTAGGGGATTTTAATCTCACCCCTGCCTGTGGGGACAGCCCTTTCCCAATTCCACACAGTCTAGGTGGGTTCTGGATGCACAGATCCCTGTTCGAAAATGGCGAGTCAGGGGGGCACTTCCTGTATATTCCAGTTTTATATCCATTCCAGTGAAGGCTACAGCAGAAATGTGGTCATTTGGGTTCATGACATCATGGGCTCGCAGAAGTGGAAGAGGTCTTTCAGGTTACCTACTACAATAGTTCACAAACCTTCTTGAGCATAAAAATCATCTGAAATCTCTTTGAAATCTAGGTTCCCAGACTACCGTCCATACTGTTCCTGATTTGCCATTGATTTACTTTTTGACTCAGTATTTTCCAGCCTTAGAATGGAAAAATTTGAGTAAAAGATTTTCCTTTAAGGGTTTTACCAATTTAGGTATAAAATATTTTCTATTTTACTTTTAAATATACTTAATTTTATTTAGGATTATTCAGTCTCATATTTGTTCTCATTAGAAACCATATCCTTAGAAAAGTTGGAACTCAGTGCTGGCAATAGGCTAATAAATCCATTCAAGTAAGGTTCAGTCACCTTCAGATTTCATGTCTAGTGAATACCTCTATCAATCCTTCAGCCAGTAAAGTAAGAATCAGTGAGGAAGAAGCTGAATTCTCCTTTTCAATATCCTGTTCTACCTGCATCCATCACCATATGAAAAGGAGAACTATAGTCAGTATTCCTCACACAAAAGGGAGAATACAGGGCTACACATTGATTTGAAATATTTTCAGGGTTCCAGAACCACTGAAGTGTAGGAAAAATGATTTGTTAAAGAAACAATATAAACATGAAAATGAATCCAGGGATTGGCTTAAAGCTTGACATAAACAAAATCAGCTGGCACACACCCGTGATTTAATGCAACAGAGTCTGGAATTCATCTCCATAGAAACCTGGCATTGAGTCAAATTAAAGTAAGAAGCTGGCCTTAACTTTTTCTACCTTGCATCATGCAGAAAACTAAAGGAAATTGGACAAAGGCATTCTTTCTTCTTGGAATGCTCAATCGAAAAGAACTGAATGATGAGCCAACCATTCTAAAGTCAGGGATTTAATACCAATAGAAGGCAGGGATTTAACGATAATTAAAGGCAGGGTCAAAATAGAATGAGGGGTCTAGATCATGAAGCAAAGCATATGAAAGAGTGGAGATTGTTCACTGTAGACCATCTCCATTACTGGAGATTATTTCCAGCATATATTTTACTGGTAGGGGGTGGAGGGATTATTTCCATTCAGGAAAGCTTGATTTCTTGGGGTTTTTTATTGTTTCTCTGAAAATACAAGAAAAATATTTTTAAACCTCAGGAAATGTCTAAAGCCCTTTCCCCCAGTCATTATCTGAGACTAAGGGGAAGGTGTAGTTGGGATGAGGCAGAGTAAAGTGGAAAAGTCTGAAGAAGAACAAGGATGCAGCATTGCTGAAGAAATCTAAGATCAAAACAAGTTATTTAAATCTATTAAGCATAGCAGAATATGCAGTTGAATAATTATTCCATCTGGGTTGACTCACTTGACTGACTTAAGGACTAAAGACTAGGCTATAAGTTCCCTGAAGGCTGTACAATGGTGATGATGAATATCAATTCTGTGTGCATACTGATTACAACTTTACAAGCAACTGTCACAAGACTTCCTTACTTTACACACATGCCAGCTTTGTGAGGTAACCAAGAACATTATATCAATCCCATTGTGCATATAGGTTGAGCTCAGAAAAGGCAGAAGGGTGTACATTTTCAATAAGGACCGACATGTAGAGGAGGCTTTCTCCCTCACTCCTGCCTCCTTCAATACTTTACCTATGGTCCTGGGCAGTATACTTGAGGAGCTCAGCCAACTGTAAGGGATACTTGCAGATCTTCTGCACTGGAGTCAAAAGGAAACCATCAATAGCAATGTCAATCATCTGCTGCAAGAGGCGACAGGCCTCAAAGAAGTGCTGGTAACGGCTATCCTTCATCAGTTTGGAGAGCTCCATGCAGGCATCCAGGTGATTGTTACAGTACTCAGAGTATATCCAGAATCCATCTTGCTGTGAGCAGAGGAAAAAATGGAAAGAAAGGTAAAAGCTACTGAGGACTCCAAAAGAAATGGAAAACCAGGCCCTGATCTATGTATGAATAGTGCAATGAGAACAATGTCAATCTTTTCTAAATTTATTTATAATTTAATAATAAAATTAAATGAGTTATTTGGGAATTAGAAAGACTGATCAAAATATTATATAGAAAAATAAGTCTTGAATAGTAAAGACATTCTGTAAAGGAAGGATGAAAAGGGAAGACTGCTCCTGATACCAGTAAAACACACAATGGCTATAAAATCCTGGCACTGCATCATAAAATGAGATAGGGCAGGGATTCCACTTCTGGCAATGCAAGACTAAGTTGTTTTAGATAAATTCTACCACTGAGGAAACCTAGAAAATTTGGAAAATAAAGTAAATTTCTGTTTGAAAGTATCACATCATCCAGAGGCTCACTTTATCTACAAAGAAATTCTCTTAGGAAATAACACAATAGAGCATTAAAGGATAACGAAACTGTGATGTATGCAAGTAAAACAGAAATAACCAAGGAAAACAATATATGAGTGTATGTATGTGTGTGTTTATGTATATTTTTTCTTTTTCTTTCTGACTTATTTTGCTGAGCATGATCCGTTCTAGCTCTATCATGTTGCTGCAAACTGCATGTGTTTATCTTTTTTCATTGCTGAGTAATATTCCATTGTGTATATGTACCATATCTTCTTGATCCAGTCATCTATTCTTGGGTATTTGGGTTGTTTCCATTATAAATAGTGCTGCTATAAACATAGGGGTGCAGGTGCCCTTTGGAATTACTGTTTCTGTGTCAAATGGGTAAATATCTAGGAATGGGATTGCTGGATCATATGGAAGCTCTATGTTTAGTAGTTCAAGAAATCTCCACACAGCTCTCCATAGTGGTTGGACCAGTTTTCACTCCCATCAGCAGTGTAGGAGAGTTCCTTTTTCTCCACAACCTACATCAAATTAAAGAGCTTCTGCACAGCAAAAGAGACAATAACCAAAACAATGAGAAACCCCACAACTGGGAGAAAATTTTTGCACACAACACTAATGATAAAGGACTGATCACAGAAATCTACAAAGAGCTGATGCAACATAACAAAAACAAAGAAAATAATCCAGTCAAAAAATGGGCAGAAGAGCTAAAAAGAAACTTCTCTGAAGAAGAAATATAAATGGCCAACAGGCACATGAAAAAATGTTCAACATCACTTGTAATCAGAGAAATGCAAATCAAAACTACCAATGGATACCATCTCACACCAGTGAGAATGGCACATATTAAAATGGCACATATTAAAAAATGGCACATATTAAAAAAACTAGCAACAACAAATGTTGTCGAGGTTGTGGAGAAAAAGGAACTCTCCTGTTTTGTTTTTGAATTTTCCTATAAGTTAGAGGTTATTTCCAAGTTTTAAATATCTCCATACATTTCCTTATACATTGTTCATTACACATTCAAAAATAACTTCACAATTGAGAATGTAAGACATGAAAAAACTAAAATAATAATAAATAGGCAATGGAATTTAGTAGACAAAAAGGTAAAGATGCTGTTATTATAAATAGACTTAAAATAGTATTTAGATGATAGACCATTTGGATGATAGACCATGATTGAAAGGGTTTCATCCCAATCAAACTTACCATGATAATTTATTAAAGGACAAAAATCATATGATTACTACAAAAGCAAAATAATAAGCATTTGAGAAAACACATTTGTTATAAAAGTCATCTGCTAATTAGGAACAGAAAGAAACTTACTCTATGTGATAAAAGGACAAACATAAAAAAACTAAAGCTAATATCATTCACAGTGGTGAAATAATGAGTGCTCCCCTCAGGTGCAAGGCAAAATATGCATGGTCTCACCTTTTCTAGGTAACAATATACTGGGAGTTCTAGTCAGTGTAATGCAATAAGAAAAGTAAATATAAGGCATACATATTGAAAAAGAAGAAATAAAATGGTCTCCGGCCTCCCTGGTGGTGCAAGGGGTTAAGTACCACATATGAAGCTATCCTCAGGTACTGCAGCACAAGTTCGATCCCCGGCCAGACAGGGAGCTACATGGCGCAGCAGACCTCTCCTGCCTTGCCTGCTGCTCCCCTCAGCAGTGTATTTCAGTCAGTCTGCCTGTTCTGCTCCCCACTCTGTCTCTGGTGAATCCTCTCACCCCACGCATCTCTTGCCTGTACCCTAGCTCTTGTATGCATAAATAAATAAAATAAAATAAAATCTTTAAAAAAAGAAATAAAATGGTCTTTATTCAGAAATTACCTGATTAAGTATAAAATGTTATATATATATATATATATATTTAGAGAGAGAGAGAGAGATAAAATACAAAAACAAAAACGAAATGAAGCACCTAAAACCAATTAATGAATTTGGTAATGTGTCAGGATTCAAAGTATATATAAAAATCAATTGTATTTCTATATCATATACTAAACTACAGTAAACTGAAATAAAAACATAATTTACAATAGCAGCAAACAAATATAACTAACTTTTAAAACTATGGCTATCTATACAATGAAAAATAAAAACAATACTGGGAGAAATTATATACAACCTACATACATAAATATTTAGAGATTCATGGAACTGAAAATACATCCTTTTCCCCAAAACTGACCTATAGATTTAATGCAATCTTAATCACAATGCTGACAGGATTTTTGTTTTTGCTTTTTGGTAGAACTTGGCAAGCTGATTCCTAAATTTATATAGAAATACAAATCACCTAAAATAGCCAAAATTATCTTGAAAAAAAAAATTTGGAAGACTTACGCTACTAGCTCTGAATAATTGCTAGAAGCTACAACAATCCAGATAGTAAGAAAAGTAACTACGTATGGTGTTATATGTTAAGCAGACTTATCGTGGTGATCACTTCACAATATATACAAATATCAAATGATTAAGCTGTACACCTGAAACTAATATAATGTTTTATGACAATTATATCTTACATTTTAAAAACCAGCAACAAAAATGGTGTGGTATTAGTATATGAATATTCACATATATCACTGTAACAGAATAGTGTCCCTAAAAATAGACTACTAGTATTAACTGACTTTTGACAAGGATACCCAGGTAAGTCACTGGAAAAAATAACAGATATTTCAACAAATAGTGATGGAACAACTAAATAACTATATAGAAACAAACTAACCATGACCTTTATTTTGTACTATAATAAAAATTAGCTCAAAAAAGGATAACAGATCTAAATATGAAAAATAAAATTGCACAACTTGTATAAGAAAACAGAAAAAAAAATATTTGTGACCATGTGTAAGGCAATGATTTGTATGAGACCCCCCAAAACATGAACCATAATAGAAAAAATAAATTCAATTTTGTCAAACTTAAAAGTTTATGCCTTTCAAAGATTCTGTCAAGAAAATGAAAGGCTAAGCCATACAATGTGACAAAATTCTTTATGAACCATATCTGACAAAGGACTTATAAATAGAATATATTAAAAAGAATTTGTGAAACTTAAAAATGGTTGAAATATATGAACAGACACTTCACCAAACATTTTATATAGATGACCAATAAGCACATGAAATAATGCTCAACATCATTAGCCATTAGGGAAAAACAAATTAAAATCATAGTGAAACACTAGTACACACTAATTAAAATGACTAAAATTTAAAAAAAAATACTGATAATACCAAGGACTAAGAACCATGGAGAGCAACTCCAATTCCTAAATATTAGAAATGGAAATGCAAAATGGTATGTTTACTTTAGCAAATGCTTTGGCAGTATCTTAAAAAATTAAACACCATGCAACCTAATAATCCCACCATTAAGTATTTAACCATGAAAAATGAAAACATATGTTCTCACAAGGACTTGTATAGACATGTTCAGAGCAGTTTCATTCATAGCAATTCAAAATTGGAAACAACCTAGATATCCTAGAATGAACTGGTAAATGAGTGATATATCTATAAAATAGAAAATTACTAGACAATAAAAAAAGAACTGACTACTGATAAATGCAACACCATGGATGGATATCAAAGGCAGGGTAGGTTTTATCTCAAATATACAATGTTCAATTAATATATTAAAATTATTCAATCCAAATTCACCACAGATTTAACAGATTAAAGGATAAAATCATATGATCATTTAATAGATCAATGGTTCTTTTTTGACCCCTAGGGGACATTTGACCATGCCTGGTGGTCATACTGGCAGGGGTGTGGTCCTACTGGTATCCAGTTGGTAGGGACCAGAGATACTGTCTCACTCATAGCAGGAATTTAGAAAACCTAAATAAGGGACCAGGAAAAAGGCTAATTATAATAAAGTAAAAGTCAAAATCAATATGCAACTATAAGCCAGACACACATTACAGAGGGTGGGGTGGGTAGGAGGGATTACGGTCAAAACAAGGGGGGTGGGAATTATATGGGGACTATAACCAAGATGAAAAAGCATACATTGTGCAAAAATGAAAAAGTGATTTAAAATATATAAAATAAATTAAAGAAAGAGGATTAACTCAGATTAACTCAGGCTCTAACTGGAACCAATACTCTATATTCTACTTTTCCCACTCAAAACTATGTTGATGATATCCATACACATGCATCTAATCTGTCATTTCCTGCTACATAATATCCCCAAATAAGAATCCCACATTCCATTCCCTTTGTGATAAGCACCTAAGTAGCTTCTAATTGCATTCCACCATACACAACACCGTCATGCGTTCAACAGCATTGTAAATAAATGCTCCCTCATGGACTCTGAGAATTTCTCTGGGATATATATTCAGGAATGGAATCTCTAGATCATACAGATGCTAAAATTTTATGAATACTGCCAAAATACCTTCTGGACTGGCTGAATCAGTTTAAATACAGTGCAGAAAAGAGTTAACATAGCAGGCCTGAGACTGCCATCTTTAGAAGATGTGCTTCAAAGTTTGGCCTTTGGCTGACATTTGAAACTTGGATCTCAAGAGCACTTTCATGATGCCCTGACAAGAGCATCTAACTATGTATAATTATATAAACAATGTGTTTTATGCTGAATAACTGTTTTCCTTCTGAGAGTCTAGAATTTTGGTAGGTCCTAAGCCGAGGGTGCTTATATGATCAATGCCCCATAAAAATCTGGGGCACTGAATACCTAATGAGTTTTCCTGGTGGACACATTTCACATGGGTGGTCATAACTCACTGCAATGGAAATTAAGAGCATCTTGTTACTTCCCTCCTAGGGATTGTTAGAAGCTTATGCCTGGTTACTTTTGGATTTTCCCTCATGTATCTTTTCCTTTAGATACATTCCCTTTTTATTATTTTTCTGTAATAAATCATAACAATAAGCATGTCTGAGTCCTTCTAGAAAATCTCTGAACACAGGGGTGGTCTTTAGGAATAGCCCCTCCAATACACATTTCCATAAGCAAAACGGGATAATTTACAGGTTACTTTTAGTTGCATACTCTTATGTGTCATTTTAATTTTGTATCATGCATATATTATCTCTTTAAGTATTTTATAAAAAGGGGAGAAAGAGTTGTCAAAATGACTAGGTTGCCCATGAATGAGTCCAAAAAGATTAGAGAATGCAGAGGTATACAGAGAAACCTTATATTCCAGATGAGGAAGCCCAAAGAAGATAAGGCACTAACCCAAGATTAATCAGAGTCAATCCAGACACAGGACTCAAATTCAAACTTTTCTGTTTCCTAGTGCTCCTTCTTATAAATTATGTTTCCACTTTTCCTATACTTGTCATAACACCTGCCCTAATGCTCTCCCTAAATGCCTTCCAGGGGCCTACTTTCTTGCTGACAACAGTTTCTCCAGTTTCTTAGATTCCTGTATTCTCCATGTAGTGAATAGTTTAAAGCCCCTCCCAAAACAGTGGGTCCCAAGGAAACTGCATTCAATTAGAATGGAAAATAGAAGTGGAAGAAAATTCCCACTGGCTAGTAAAGAGGAAAGAAAGGGAAAATGTAAAGGAAGAGCCCCAGGTCAAATCACAGCACCTTTCTAAATCTATTTACCCTGGCAAGGGGGTTAATATCAGGGTCAGAGAAGAATCTATCCCCCACCATAGGAGAGATTAGCTGAATAGGACAATATCTCAGACACTCCTACTGTCTCCTAAGCTCTCTGAAAACCATCCCCAAAGAGAAAGATACTTACATGCTCCAGAAAGCAGGGTCCTATCTCACTGAGATGGGGGTCATCATTGTTGTACTGTTTCTCCAGGTCTCTCACAAAGCCCATCTGAAACCTGTAAATGTCTTCAATGTTCCCAAAGATCACTTTCAGTTGCTCATCACTGAACATGTCCCTTCTCTTCCGGCATTGTTTCAGGTAGCCCTGTAGACAAAGGAAAAGCTCAGTTTGAAGATATCCCTGACTCAGGGTTTTTCTTCCTAAACACCTGGAAGCCTCATTTCAGTTCCATGAAGCAAAGGGGGATGAATCATTTCCATTTTTCATATCTACTCAATCAGTGAGTAATAAAGTTCGATCTCAAACAAACATCTACAGAATCCTGAGTTTTTCCATCATTTTCTTATCCCAAAAAGCCATAGGGCCCTTTACAGAAGCTGGTTAAACACAAACATTTTCACTTGTTTTATTAGCTATTGGTTTAACTGAATCCATTCACATCTCTAAAATTCTATTTCTTATAGGACCAATCCAAAATGTGGTAATAACATTGACAAAAATTTGGCAACAGATACCCAGGCAGGAAAACTATCCCAAAGTGAATAGGAAATGACAAGACTAACCCATTCCTTAAAGCAGATATTTTAACTATCTAAGGTAGCTGGCCAGGAAAGATTGTTTGAATGAGCTCAGCCAGTGAGTCCATAAATGTCCAGCCATACGATGCTTTTAACGGGTTGGAGTACAGGATACATTTGTGAATAAATGAATGAATGAATACACAACTAGGTATTGATGAAAGGGATGAACTCATAAAAGAGATTCTTGGACTGATACATGAATGCTGAAATAACACAATCAGACTTAGTCAACACTGTCAGTCAGAGGGGAACTACCTCAACATACATTTTTGATCTGAACTTACTGATATAGATTTTTAACTAATGGCCACTGTCCTCATTAGAAATAATTAGCACATAAAAATGTTTTTGTTAATGAATGAATTATGGCCACTTTATTTCACCTAAAATTTAAATGTAAGTTTTGTAACATCATTCATAAGTGCTAAGCCCCTCATTGTAAAGACTGACTAATCACTTCTGGCCCTTTCCCTACCTCTACTTTGTTTACCCTAATATAGCTGCTGATTAGGTCATCTAGGCATAATCTAGAATATCCTCATCCCTGACTTCAGTACCCTTTACCAACCTCTACCAAAACCTCACTTCCCTTATCTCTTCTCAACCTCCAGTTCAGATAGGTATCATTTAACAATTTACAAATTAATACTCTGTACCTGTTGACATTTATTTAACTAATGATTGCTGCCCTGGTTTACTGATATGCTCAAGATTCCCTGCATTTATTCATATTCAATATTTGACCATAAATACCCTCTATTCCCACAATACCCTTTTAGTTCCACTCTTTTTTTTTAAGATTTATTTATTTATTTATACAAGCCCTGGGTACAGTCAGAAGCGCGGGAGGGTGAGAGAATTCACCAGAGCAAGAGCGGAAAACAGAACTGGCAGACTGATGAAGTACACTACTGAGGGGAGCAGTGGGCCACAGGAGAGGTCTGCGCACCATGTGGGACCCCCTTCCAGTGGTCGGGGATCGAACCGGTGCTGCAGAGGCTGCAGGCAGCATCGCAACCCAGCGCTCAACCGCTGCACCACAGGAGAGGCCCTCCACTCCTTTTTTTTTTTTTTTTTGAAGTAGCTCCACAAATTCTTCCTCCCTAGAAAGCTTTACTTGACTAACAGGGAAATAAGCAATAACTCATATAGGTCCCTCCCTGCCTAATATGCAACTTCCATGGGTTGCCCGCCTTTCTCTCTCTCTTCTTACTTTTTCTCTCTTTCTTTTTATAATCTTATCACTACTTTTAATTTTCTTCATTAAGATGGAGCAAGGAGAGCAGTAAGCATATTATTTGGCAGGAACATTTCCATCTTGACATTAGGAAAGGAGGCAGAGACTTCCTCACCCTTGCTCCCAGTTTTTCTCCCTCTTGTACACCGAGAGGCACAGCTGGAAAAAAATTGGTAATGATGTCCTATAAAGGAGTCAGTTCTGGGCAAGGAAAGGTATTAGTGAGTGACTACGCTGGAAGATAGAAGCCAAGATGGAAAGCTCATTCATTCCTTGAAATGCTAGTTCAGGACATACTAATACATTTGTTCATTGCTCCCATTTGAAAGGTCTTAGGGAAGGAACACATTACTGTCAAAACTTCGGGATGCAGTAATAACACTCAATCTCAATGATCATGATATATAACAAAGTTGAAAAAGAAGAATGAAGACTTTGGAGAAGAGAGAACAGATAGAAATGTTAGCACAGATTCCTAAACCTTAAATATGTAATTTTCTCAAAGACATCATTTTCTTACTATTATATTTTGTGTTGTGCAACAAGAAACATTAACTGTATATTAGGAGAAACATTAACTGTTCAAAGGATGATGGTTTTGTAAATTGCTTTTCTGTGAAGTTAAAGCTTGATAAGATATATAGTGCGGCACATTTAACTTGATGAAATATAATGTAGCTATTAAAATTATTGGGGAGACTTCTAGAAATATAGAGAAGTATTTATGATATAATGTTAAAAATCAAAACACAAAGTGGTATGTTGCTATGATTACAATTCTGTATATATATATATGTATATATATATAGACACAGTGTAGTGAATTATGCAAAAGTGCAAATTGTTCTGTTATACTTGGCAGATTCTTGTTGACTTTTTCCTATTTTTTTCTTTTTTTCTTTATTTTTATATATATTTTACATCATTGTTAATTTTTAAACAATATTTGTTTTACCCTTCCACATCAGTTGTAGTCCCCATAGAATTTCCTTCATCAATGCACCTGTGCACCATCACTACAGTCCCAGGTGCTCCTCCCTTCCTCTGATCCTTCTCCCTCCTCCTCCCCTGCATGATGTCTCTGATTTATAATTGTCTGTTTATTTTGTTGTGTTTTGTACTGTTATTATTTTTCCCCAGATGTCTTATTTGGTTCCCCTATATTCCTCCTGTAAGTGAAACCATCCGATATTTTTATTTTCCTTCTTTTTTTTCCAAATATTTTATTCATTTTTTTAAAATATCAGTTGCAAATATTATTATTTTTTATATTTTTATTTATTTATACAATAGCTGGGGTACAGGTCAGAGGCGCGGGAGGGTGAGAGAATTCACCAAAGACAGAGCAGGGAGCAGAACAAGCAGATGAACCAAAGACACCGCTGAGGGGAGCAGCGGGTGAGGAAGGAAAGGTCTGCCACACCATGAGGGTTTCTCACTGGCTGGTCGGGAATTGAACCTGTGCTGTAGAGGCTGCAGACAGCTTCACAGCATGGTGCTCAACCCACTGAGCCACCGGGGAGCCCCTCTTTTTCCTTCTGACTTATTTCACTGAGCATAATTCCTTCTACCTCCATCCATGTTGCTGCCAATGACATCAGTTTATCTTTTTTGATTGCTAAGTAGTATTCCATTATATATATATATATATATATATATATATATATATATATATATATATATATATATATATACACCACATCTTCTTGATCCAGTCATCTATTTTGGGGCATTTGGGTTGGTTTCCAGGTTTTACCTATTATAAATAGTGCTGCAATAAACATAGGGGTAGAGGTATTTTATTTGAATCAATGTTTTTGTGTCCTTTGGGTAGATCCCTAGGAGTGAAGTTGCTGGGTCATAGGGTAGCTCCATTTTTAGTAGACTGAGGAACCTAAAGAGAGCTTTCCATAGTGGTTTGACCAGTTTTCTCTCCCACAAGCAATGTAGGAGAGTTCCTTTATTACCACATCCTCACCAACATTTGTTGTTGCTAGTTTTTTTTTGATATGTGACATTCTTACTGGTGTAAGGAGGTATCTCATTGGAGTTTTGATTTGCAGTTCCCTGATTATAATGGATAGTGAACATTTTTCAAATGCCTGTTAGCCATTTGCACTTCCTCTTTACAGAGGTGTCTTTTAAGTTCTGCCCATTTTTTGACTGGATTGTTTATTTTGCTTTTGTTGAGCCATGTGAGTTCTTTGTATATCTTTGTGATCAGTCCCTTATCAGTTGTATGGAGTGCATATTTTTTTTCCCCAATCAGTGGGGTATCTCTTTGTTTGGGTTAATGTCTCTTTTGCTGTGTAGAAGATTTTCAGTTTGATGTAATCCCAGGTGTTTATCTTTTCCTTGACTTTCTTTGCTTTGGGTGATGAGTCTTTGAAGATGTTACTGAGATGTATGTCTTGTAGTGTTTTACCTATATTTTCTAAATATATCTTATGGTCTTAGGTCTTATGTACAGATCTTTTATCCATTTTGAGTTGATTTTTGTCTATGGTAAGAGATAGTGATAGAGTTTCATCTTTTGCATGAAGAGGTCCAGTTTTTGAACAAACTATCCTTGTTCTATTGCATATTTTTTGTTCCCTTGTCGAAGATTAGTTGTCCATATATGTGTGGCTTTATTTCTTAGCTCTCCATTCGGTTTCATTGGTCTGTGTATCAGTCTCTGTTCCAATACCATACTGGTTTAACTATTATGGCTTTGTTGTATAATTTGAAATTCAGAAGTGTGATACCTCCATTCTCTTTTTGTCAGTAGGGCTTTGGCTATTCATGTTTTTTTGTGGTTCCTTATGAATTTCACCAGTATTTGTTCCATTTCTTTGAAGAATAACATTGAGATTTTTATTGGAATAGTGTTGAATCTATAAATTCCTTTTGGTAGGATGGCCATTTTAATGATGTTAATTCTTCCAATCCATAAGCAGGGGATGTCTTTCCATTTCTTTGTGTCTTCTTCTATTTTTTTTTAACAGTGTTTTATAGTTTTCTTTGTATAGGTCTTTTACCTCTTTTGTTAGGTTTATATGATTTTTTTGTTTCAATTATATATATTTTTAAAGATTGATTTATTTATGCAATTATATATATTTTTTTAAAGATTGATTTATCTGGGTGCAGGCCAGATGTGTGGAGGGTGAGAGGATTCACCAGAGAAAGATTGGGGAGCAGAACAGGTAGACGGACTGAAACACACTGCTGAGGGGAGCAGCAGGTGAGACAGAAGAGGTCTGCTGTGCCATATGGGTTGCTCCCTGGCTGGCTAGGGAATCAAACTCGTGGTTCAGAGGTGTGGATTGCTTCATAGTGCTGTGCTAAATACCTTGAGCCACGAGGGAGGCCCTTGTTTCAATTATAAAAGGTATGGTTTTCTTGATTTCTTCTTCTTCAGATTGATTGTGTGTAGGAAGGCTACTGATATTTGTGTGTTGATTATATATCCTGCTACTTTACTAAACTGGTCATTTTGCATAGTTTTTCTGTGGAGTTTTTAGAGTTTTTATGTATATTATCATATCATCTGCATATAGTAATAGTTTTACTCTTCATTCCCTATTTGGATTCCTTGCATGTCTTTCTCTTGTCTTTTTGCTCTGGGTAGGACATCCAGTATTTTTTTTTTTAAAGATTTATTTATGTATTTATTTATTTGTTTGTTTGTTTATTTGTTTATACAAGCACTGGGTACAGTCAGAAGTGAGGGAGGGTGAGAGAATTCACCAGAGCCAGAGCGGGGAGCAGAGCAGGCAGAAGGACCGAAGTACACTGCTGAGGGGAGCAGTGGGCGGCAGGAGAGGTCTGCGTGCCATGTGGGACCCTCCTCCGGTGGCCGGGTGCATCAGGGGATCGAACCGGCATTGCAGAGGCTGCAGGCAGCTTCACAACCCAGTGCTCCACTGCTGCGCCACTGGGGAGTCCCTCCAGTATTTTTTTTAAAGATTTATTTATTTATGCATACCAGAGCTGGAGTACTGGCCAGAGATGCAGGGGGTGAGAGGATTCACCAGAGACAGAGTGGGGAACAGAACAGGCAGACTGACTGAAATACATTGCTGAGGGGAGCAGCAGGTGAGACAGGAGAGGTCTGCTGCACCATGTGGGTAGCTCCCTCGCAGGCCAGGGATCGAACTCATGCTGCAGAGGCTGCAGATAGCTTCATAGTGTGGTGCTTAACCCCTTGCTCCACCAGGGAGGCCCAGGAACTCCACTATTATATTGAAAAACAGTGGTGAGAGAGGACATCCTTGTCTTGTTCCTGATCTTAAAGGAAAGGCCTTCAGCTTTTGGCCATTGAGAAATATATTGGCTATGGGTTTGTCATATATGGCTTTTATCATGTTAAGTTATGTTCATTCTATCCCAAGAATTTAGAGGTCCTCCATCATAAATGGATGTTGGACTTCATTGAATGCTATCTCAGATCTATTGATATGATCACATGGTTTTTATTCTTCTTTTTGTTGATGTGTTGCATTACACAGATCGATTTTCATATGTTGTCCATACTTTTGCCCCTGGGATAAATCCCAATTGATTGTGGTGTATTATTCCTTGGATGCATTGTTGGATTCTGTTGGCAAGGATTTTATTGATAATTTTTGCATCAGTGTGCATTAGGGAGATTGGCCTGTAATTTCATTTTTTGTGTTAGCTTCGTTTGGTTTTGGTATCAGTGTTATGTTGACTTTGTATAACATATCTGGTAGTATTCATTCTTTTCAAATTTATTGAAAGAGTTTGTGTAGGATAGGTACTAATTCATTGCTAAATGCTTGGTAGAATTCACTTGTGAAGCCATTTGGCCTGGGCTTTTGTTTTTGGGGAGTGCTTTGATTACTGCTTCAATTTTGTAATTCCTCTGCTTAGGTATTCTATTTCTTCTTTATCTAGCTTTGGATAACTATATCATTTTAGGAAATTGTCCATCTCTTCTAGATTATTGAATTTGTTTGCATATAACTGTTTATAGTAATCTCTGATTATTCTTTTGATTTCCACAGTCTGTCATGATTTCTCCTCTTTTGTTTATAATCCTATTTATATGTGTTTTCTCCCATTTTATCTTTGTGAGCCTGGCTAGAGATTTGTCTATTTTTTAATTTTTTTCAAAGAACCAACTTTTGGTTTCATTGATCCTTTTGATTTTCAAATTTCTATTTCATTTATTTCTGTGTTAATTTTTATTATTTCCTTTCTTCTCCTGCTTTTAGATTTTTTTTTGTTGTTGTTCTTTTTCTCGTTCTCTGATATGTGAGATAAAGTTGTTTCTTGATGTGAGCCCGTATTGCTATATATTTTCTTCTTATTACTGCTTTTGCTGCATCTCATACATTCTGGAAAGTGGTGTCCTACTTGTTTTTCAACTCAAAGTATTTTTTAAAATTTATTCTTTGGGGCCTCCCCAGTGGCGCAGCGGTTGAGCGCTGGGTTGCGAAGCTGCCTGCAGTCTCTGCAGCGCTGGTTCGATCCCCAGCTGCTCCCCGGCCACTGGAGGAGGGTCCCACATGGCTCACAGACCTCTCCTGCGGCCCGCTGCTGCCCTCAGCAGTGTACTTCGGTCCTTCTGCCTGCTCTGCTCCCCACTCTGGCTCTGGTGAATTCTCTCACCCTCCCGTGCTTCTGACTGTACCCAGTGCTTGTATAAATAAATAAATAAATCTTTAAAAAAATATGTTTGTAGGCTTTGTTACACAATAGCACATTGGACATATAAATAAACTTATAAAAATAAAATTTATTCTTTGATTTCCTCTTTATTCCAGTGGTCTTCTAGCAGTATGGATTGCAATCTCCATGAGGTGGGAGAGTTCCTTGTTTCCTTTTCATGATTTATTTCTAGCTTGATGCTTTGTGATCAGAGAAGATAGTTGGAATGATTTTGATCTTCATGTATCTGTTGATGTTTGTCTTGTGGCCCAGTATGTGATCAATTCTGGAGAATGATCCATGCCCACTTGAGAAAAATGTGTACTCAGATTTCTTTGGGTGCAGTGTCCTATAGATGTCTGTTAAGTCCAGGAGTTCTATGTCTTTATTTAGGGCTACAGTGCCTTTGTTTATTTTTTCTCTTGATCTCTCCATTGGTGAGATTGGCTGTTGAAGTATCCTACTATATGTGCATTTTCTTTAACGATTGTTTACAGAGCTGATAATTATTGTCTGATATATTTTGGTGTTCCCTCATTTGGTGAGTATATGTTGAGGAGCGTTGTTCCCTTGATCATAATGTAGTGTCTGTCTATGTCTCTTTTTACTTTTTTTTTTAATTTGAAGTCTTCCATATGATATAAGTATTCTGTTCCATTTAGTTGTAGGATTGTTTTCCAACCTTTGACTTTCAGTCTATGTTTATCTTCTGTGGTTAAATGTGTTTCCTGGAGACAGCAGAAGGTTGGATTTTGTATTCTAATCCATCCTACAACTCTGTGTCTTTATATTGAAGTGTTTAGTCCATTTACATTTGGAGTTAATATGATATGTTGACATCTATAGTTGCTATTTTCTTTATTTTTTTGTGATTTTATTCCTTGCTTTATTCTATTCTTTTTATTCATTCCTCTGTTGGTTTTGGCTTTAGGACTTATTGTAGAATTTTTTGGATAGGGTGTTTAGTTGTAATGAATTTCTGGAGTTTCTGTTTGTCTGAAAAGGTCCATATTTTTTCTTTATCGAGGAAGGAGAGCTTTGCAGTGTAAAGCATTCTTGGTTGGCATTTGCTGTCTTGAAGTTTATTGAATATGTTACTCCATTCTCTTCTTGCCTGAAGTATTTATTTGGAGAGGTCTGATTTTAACCTGATTGGTTTTCCCTTACAAGTTATCTGTTTCCCCTTTCCAGTTTCATGTTTTTTTTTTTTTTTTTTTTACTTTTCTTGGACTCTTGCAAGCTTTACTATTATGTGTCTTGCTGTAGTTTTCTTTTCATTGTGGCATTTGGGTGTTCTTCTCACTTCTTGCATGTCTATATATGTCTCCTTTTTCATGTTTGGTATGTTTTATTCAATTATCTCCTTGAATAATTTGACAGTTACTTTGTCTCTCTCCTCACCTTCTACAATGCTTACAACTCGTCATGGAGTCTAATAATTGTCAAAGAGTGTCCTCAGTCTTTCTCCTATGTACTTTTCTCTCCTGGTTCTTTTTTTTTTTTTGGATCTTCGAGAGTACTGATCTGTTCTTAAATTGCATCATTTCTGTTTTCATTGCTTTTCCCAGAGTTCCTTATCTCCTCCAGTAATCTTTAAATGCTCTATCTTTCTTCTTTCCCCCCTTCTTAAGGTCTCAATTTTGTTCTTCAGCTCATTGATTATTTGTCTCATATCATTTTTTTCCTTTTAGTTTTCTTTATGCTTTTTGTTTTTTAAATCATGATAACTATTACTTATCTATCTGACAGACAGAAAATTTCTTCCATGTCATTTTGGAGATCTGGTGACTCTTTTCTTTCTGTGGAGTGTTCTTCTCCTGTGGGTTTGCTTGGTTATTTTTTATTATTTTATTTAATTTTATTTTTTATCATTTTTGTATTATTATATTCCCTATACAATTTCAACCCACTGCTTTTGCCCCCCCCCCCCAAAGTATGTCTCTGGTTCATAGTTGTTTGTTGATTTTGATTTTTTTCTTTCTTATAGTTATTCTTTTTCCTGGTCATTTGTTTAAGCTTTCTAGATTTCTGCTATGAGTGAGACCACCCGGGATTTTTCTTTTTCTTTCTAGCTTATTTTGCTGAGCATGATCCCTTCCAGGGCCATCCATGTTGCTGCAAATTGCATGTGGGTATCTTCTCTAAATGCTGAGTAATATTTCATTGTGTATATGCACCACATCTTCTTGATCCAGTCATCTGTTTTTGGGCATTTGGGTTGTTTCCAAAGCTTAGCTATTGTAAACTGTGCTGCTATAAACATAGGGGTGCAGGTGCTCTTTGGAATTAATGTTTCTGTGTCCTTTGGGTAAATACCTAGGAGTGGAATTGCTTGATCATATGCTCTATGTAGGTTTAGGAATCTAAAGCTCTATCTTTAGTAGGTTTAGGAATCTCCACACAGCTTTCCATAGTGGTTGGACCAGTTTGCATTCCCACCAACAGTGAAGGAGATTTCCTTTCTCTCCAAATCCTGGCCAATATTTGTTGTTGCTAGTGTTTAATATGTGCCATTCTCACTGATGTGAGATGTTATCTCATGGTAGTATTGATTTACATTTCCCTGATTGTAAGTGATGTTGAACATTTTTTCATATGCCTGGTGGCCATTTGTATTTCCTCTTTGGAGAAGTTTCTTTTTAACTCTTCTGCCCATTTTTTTTTGTTTTTGTTGAGTCTCATCAGCTCTTTGTAGATTTTTGTGATCAGTCCTTTATCATTAGTGTTGGGTGCAAAAATGTTCTTCCAGTCTGTGGGGTTTCTCTTTGTTTTTGTTATTGTCTCTTTTGCTGTGCAGAAGCTCTTTAATTTGATGTAGTCCCAGCTGTTTATCTTTGCCTTCACTATCACTGTTTTGGGTGATGCGTCTGTAAAGATATCTTTGAGGTACATATCATGTAGTCTTTCACCTGTATTTCCTTCTATATATTTTATGGTTTCAGGTCTTATGTCTAGTTCTTTAATGCATTTGAGTTGGTTTTTGTGCATGGTGTGAGGTAGTAGTCAAACTTCATTCTTTTGCATGTAGTGACCCAGTTTTCCCAGCACCATTTATTGAACAAACTTTCTTTGCTCCAGTGCATATTCTTTGCTCCTTTGTCAAAGATTAGCTGACCACAGATCTGTGGGTTTATTTCCTGGTTTTCTATTCGGTTCTGTTGGTCCATGAGTGTGTTCTGGTTCCAATACCATGTATTTTTTATTATTATGGATTTTTTTTTGTGTAATTTGAAATCTAGGAGAGTGATGCCTCCATTCTCTTCTTTTTTTTTTTTTTTTTTCCGGGTTTTGGCTATTTGGGGTTTATGGTGGCTCCATATGAATTTCACCAATATTTTTTTTTCTATTTCTTTGAAGAATAACATTGAAATTTTAATTGGAATAGCATTGAATTTGTAGATTGCTTTTGGTAGGATAGCCATTTTGATAATATTAATTCTTCTGATCCATGAGCAGGGGATGTCTTTCCATTTCTTTGTGTCTACTTCTATTTCTTTTAACAGTGTTTTATAGTTTTCTTTGTATAGGTCCTTTACTTCTTTTGATAGCTTTATTCTCAAGTATTTGATTTTGTTTGTTTCAATAATAAAAGGAATGGTTTTCTTTATTTTTTCTTCTTCAGATTTATTTTTTGTGTATAGGAAGGCTACTAATTTCTGTGCATTGATTTTGTATCCTGACACTTTACTGAACTGATTGATTAGTTGAATTAGTTTTTCTGTGGAGTTTTTGGGGTTCACTATGTATATTATCATATCGTCTGAAAATAGTGATAGTTTGACATCTTCCTTGCCTATTTGGATTCCTTGTATGTCTTTCTTTTGTCTTATTGCTCTGGCTAGGACTTCCAGTATTATGTCGAAAAGCAGTGGTGAGAGTGGATATCCTTGTCTTGTTCCAGATCTTAATGGGAATGCTTTCAGCTTTTCACCATTGAGAATGATATTGGCTCTGGGCTTGTCATATATGGCCTTCATGATGTTGAGGTATGTTCCTTTTATCCTGAGAATTTCAAGGCCCTTTATCATCAATGGGTGTTGTAATTTGTCAAATGCTTTCTTAGCATCTATGGATATTATCATATGGTTTTTATATTTCTTTTTGTTGATGTGTTGGATTACATTGATTGATTTTCAGATTTTGAACCATCCCTGTGTCCCTGGAATAAATCCTACTTGGTCGTGGTTAATTATCTTATGGATGCATTGTAGAATTCTGTTGGCAAGGATTTTGTTGAGGATTTTTGCATCAGTGTTCATTAGGGAGATTGGCCTGTATTTTTTTTGTGTGCTGTCTTTGTTGGGTTTTGGTGTTAGTGTAATGTTGGCTTCATAGAAGGTACTTGGTAGTATTCCTTCTTTTTCAATTTTTTGAAAGAGTTTGTGTAGGACAGGCACTAATTCACTGCTGAACATTTGGTAGAATTCAATTGTGAAGTCGTCTGTACCTGGGCTTTTGTTTTGGGGGAGTGCTTTGATTACTGCTTCAATTCTGCTGCTTGTAATTGGTTTGTTTAGTTGTTATATTTCTTCTTTGACCGGAGTAATCTCTTATTATTCTTTTGATTTCTACTGAGTCTGTTATGATTTCTCCTCTTTCATTTATAATCCTATTTATATGTGTTTTCTCTCATTTTTTCTTTGTGAGCCTTGCTAGAGGTTTGTCTATTTTATTTATTTTTTCAAAGAACCAACTTTTGGTTTCATTGGTCTTTGGATTTTTTTTTAATTTCAAATTCATTTATTGCTGCTTTGATTTTTTATTATTTCCTTTCTTCTACTGGCTTCAGGTTTTTTTTGTTGTTCTTTTTCTAGTACTTTGAGATGTGAGGTTAGGTTGTTTCTTTGAGGTCTTTCTTCTTTGAGTCCTTTCTTGTTTGTTGATGGGAGCTTGCATTGCTATATTGCTATATATTCTCCTCTTACTACTGCTTTTGCTTCATCCCATACATTCTGGAAATGGTGTCCTCCTTGTCATTCAACTCAAGGTATTTTTTAATTTCTTCTTTGATCTCCTCATTAGTCCAGTGGTCTTCCAGTAGCGTGGATTTCAATCTCCACGAAGTAGGAAGGTTTCTTGTTTTCTTTTCATGATTTATTTCTACCCTGACACCTTTGTGATCAGAGAAGATAGTTGGAATGATTTTGATTTTCATGTATCTGTTGATGTTTGTCTTGTGACCCAATATGTGATCGATTCTGGAGAATGATCCATGCACACTTGAGAAAAATGTGTACTCAGATTTTTTTGGGTGCAGTGTCCTATAGATGTCTGTTAAGTCCATGAGTTCTATGTCTTTAATCAGGGCTCTAGTGGTTTTTTTGGTCTCATTGATCTGTCCATTGGTGAGAGTGGGGTGTTGAAGTCTCCCACTATATATGTCTTTTCTTTAATATCTGTTTTCAGAACTGATAATAATTGTCTAATATTTTTGGTGAAACTTCATTTGGTGAGTATATGTTGATGAGTGTAATATCTTCCTGATGTATTGTCCCCTTGATCATAATGTAGTGTCCATCTAGGTCTCTTTTTACTTTTTTTAATTTGAAGTCTATTTCATCTGATATAAGTATGGCTGTTCCTACCTTCTTTTTTGGTCCATTTGCTTGTAGGATTGTTCTCCACCCTTTTACTTTCAGTCTGTGTTTATCTTTTGTGATTAAATGTTTTCCTGGACACAGGAGAAGTTTGGATTTTGTTTTTCAATCCAGTTTGCTACTCTGTATCTTTTTACTGATGAGTTTAATCCATTGACATTTAGAGTTAATATTGATAATGCTGGAATCTGTGTTTGTCATTGTGTTTGTCTTTTTGTGATTTTATTCCTTGCTTTATTCTGTTCTTCTTGTTCATTCCTCTGTTGTTTTTGGCTTTAGGACTTCTTGTAGAATTATTTGGAGTAGGGGTTTAGGGTTTAGTTGTAATGAATTTCTGGAGTTTCTGTTTATCTGAGAAGGTCCATATTTTTTCTCTGTAGAGGAAGGAGATCTTTGCAGGGAAAAGTATTCTTGGTTGGCATTTGCTGTCTTGAACTTTGCTGAATATGTTACTCCATTCTCTTCTTGCCCATAATGTTTCTTCAAAGAAGTCAGAATTTAACCTGATTGTTTTTTCCTTATAAATTATCTGTTTCTTCCCTCTTGCCAGTTTCATTATTTTTTCCTTGTCTTGGACTCTTGCAAGCTTTACTATTAGGTGTCTTGCCATAGTTTTACTTTAATTATGGTAATTGGGAGTTCTTTTCGCTTACTGTATGTCTATATTCATCTCCTTTTTCATCCTTGGGAAGTTTTCTTCAATTATCTACTTGATAATTTCTCAGTTCCTTTGTCTCTCTCCTCACCTTCTGGAAGGCCTATAACTCTTATGTTTCTTCTCTTCACGGAGTCTGATAATTGTCTAAGAGTCTCCTTATACTGCTCATTTCCACTTCTCTCTTCTTTTCTCTTTTGGCTCTTTTTATTTCTGTATCTTCGATAGTACTGATCCGTTCTTCCATTTCATCGATCCTCTTTTCATTGCTTTTCCCAGAGTTCTTTATCTCCTCTAGTAATTTTTTTTTTTTTATCTCCGACGTTTCTTTTCTTTCCTTTCTTAAGGTCTCAATTTCATTCTTCAGTTCAGTGATTATTTGTCTCAAATCATTTTTTCCTTTTCATTTTCTTTCTGCTTTTTAATCAGGATGATTATTAATTCTATGTCTGATAGGCCGAGAAGTTCTTCCATGCCATCGTTGAGCTCTGGTGACTGTGTTTCTTTTTGTGGTGTGTCTTCCTGCTGACATCCTTGGTTATTTATATTTTTTCTTCTCCCTGTTGTTTGCTTTTTAATTAGTTCTACGTGTTGGGACGTTGTACCACTGGTGTTGGCGGGCATCTATTTGGAGTGCTTCTTTAGGGGTGTTGGAAACTGTTTACCAGACAGAGACCAGCACTGGCAGGCCAAAACTCCATCAGGGTGTTGATGCTGTGTTGCTGGGCTCTCTCCCTTACAGTTCCCTCCCTCTGTATTTACTCAGGTCCAACAGGGAATCAGCTAGTTAGTGATTTAGTTCTGGTCATGAGGTGGCGCCAGAGACCAGTACTTGCTGACCTGTGTTTTTTCCCAATGGTTCTCTGAGTAGAGGAGTGGGGGCAGAGGGGAGCACCTCAACACAGGGGCTCTTAATCAAGCCAGGTGCTGTGTCTGCCCTGTGTTCACCAGGTGTTGTGCCTGTAGCTGTATGGATCCCACGCTCTGAAGTCTGCATTCTAGATCTCAGTTTCAGGGCTATCAGATCCAAAATGCTGGCTGTCACCTTCTGCAGTGCCTGCTGCTATGGCACATCTCACACTCCGGATCCTGTGCCTGGCTCTCAGTTCCAGGATGGGGTCTTGCTCCATGCCTTATTTCTCCCCTTACCCCCATTTGTGTGGCCCACCCTCTCTCAGTGCCTGAGGGTGTCTTTGTGATCCCTGGTTTCCAATTATAGGGTGTTAATGATTTTTTTTTTGGTCACTAGGTGGTGCCAGAGATCTTTCCTAATGTCCTTCGGAATTTTTTTAATCCAGTGGGTCCCCGGGAACAGAATGGGAGTGCAGTGGAAAGCCTTAACAGCATGGGGGTGCTGTGTCTGTCTTGTGCCCCACTATCGTGGGGATCCCACGCCCCAAATTTCGTGCCCCAGGTCTCAGTTCCCAAAGCCCTCAGGTCCAGGACGCGGGCTGTAGCCCAGTTCAGTGTCCACAGAAATGGTGCCTTTTGCACCCTGCTCCCGTGTCCAGGTGCCTGGTTTCTGGTTACTCAGTGAGGGACATTCACCTCAATGAGGGGGCCCCCCACCCCCGCGCGTCCCCGCAAGCCTAGGTTGCAGGCACAGGGACCTTGGTAGCCCTGATCTGCATATGCTTTTTAAGCTTGCTGCTTTTCTGCACAAGCTTACAGGCTGGCCTTGGGCTGTTTGTAGGTCTCCTGGAAGTCTTTGTTTTTCTCCAAAGGCACCAGGAGCCATTCGCTCACCTCCACAGCAAATCCTGCAGGGTTCTCCACAGTTCCAATTCACAGAGTCTGGTGGCTGAAATAGTTCCTTTCCACTCACAGTCCTGTTGATGTGTAGTTTGTTCTTGTTGGTTGTTTTATTTATTTTTATTTTTTCCTCCTTTCTGTTGGCCAGAGAGTGCCGACTTTGTGGGTGGGGGAGGGTAGCAGGGTTCTGAGCTTTCCTCCCTTCTAGTTCTTGTTTATGGCAACTTTGTTCTTCAAGCAGTTTGCCAGAGTCGCCCGTTTATCTTCCGTGTCCCAGTTCTCTCAGGGACTTGCTGCTTTTCCTCCCTATTAATTTTTTTTTTTTCATAGCAGGTCTTACTCGCAGCATTTCCTTGCTGCCATGTTGATGATGTCTCCTCTTGATTGGTTATTTATATTTTTCCTTCTCCCTGCTGTTTACTTTCTAATTAGCTCTATGTGTTGGGACGTTGTGACACTGGTGAGGGCGGTCATCACTTTTGGTTGCTCCTGCCAGGGTGTCGGAAACAATTTACCAGACTGAGTCCAGCACTGTTAAGCCAAAACTCCACCAGGGTCTTGATGCTGTGGCTGTGTTGCTGGGCACTGTCCCTTATAGTTCCCTCCCTCTGTATTTACTCAGCTCCAGCAGGGATTCTTGGAGTCCCAGCCTTCCAGCTATCAAATAGTTGGTGATTTTGTTCTTGTCACTAGGTAGCACCAAAGACCTATACTTTCAAGCCTCTGCTTTTTCCCAGTAGCTCTCTGAGAAATAGAAGGTAGTTGGGAGCATCTCAACACAGGGGCTATTGCTTATGCTGGGTGCTGTGACTGCCCTGTGTTCACACGTTGCTGTGCCTGCATCTGTGTGAATCCCACGCCCTGAATTCTGAGCTCTAGTTCTTAATTCTAGGGCTCTCAGATCCAAAATACTGGCTGTCACCCTGTGGGTGCCCATCGTTATGTCATGTCCCACATTCCGGATACTGTGCCCTGCTCTCAGGTCCCGAATATGGGTTGTCGCATGGGATCTTTAGCAGTCTTGCTCCATGCATCATTTCCCTTCTCACACAGTTTGTGTGGCCCGCCCCCCTCTCAGAGCCCGAGGGTGGTTTTGGAATCCCTGGCTTCCAACTATCAGGTATTTGTGATTTTGTTCTGATCACCAGGTGGTGCCAGGATCTTTCCTAGTATCCTTCCAGAATTGTGCTTTTTCCCTTATAGGTCTCTGGGGAGAAGGGGTGGTGGGGTAGTGTGGCGTGCCAATGGCATAGAGTGCTGTGTCTGCCCTGTGTCCCACCATCGTGGGGATCCCACACCCCAAATTTCATGCCCTGGTTCTCAGTTCTGAAGCCCTCAGATCCAGGACATGGGTGGTTGCCCAGTTCAGTGCCCTCAGATATGGTGTCTTTTGCACACTGCTTCCGTATCCTAGCACCTGGTTTTTCACTACCCAGTGAGGGTCATTCATTCACCTCAGTGAGGGCTCCTGTGCATCTCTCCACAATCCTAGTTCATGGGTGTGTGATTTTTTTCCTATTTTTAAACTTCCTCTAATGCTGTTTAACAATTAACAGATCAAAAATGGAGAAAAAGTCTTTGCTGGAGAGTTTAAAGCTAATATAGCCTTAAGAAGGTTGCTTGAAGTATATCATTATCAAGTAAAGAGGGGGAATTCAATGCCTCCTCCAAATCTTCAGCCCTAATGTTTAAGGTACATGACTGTTGAAAGTGTTACACATAATAGACAGAAACTGACCTTATCACAGAAATATGAAATGAGACATACAAATATGGGAATCAGAAAACTCCAAAATGTCACTTCTAACCCAACATCATACAATTAACTGCCTTCTGAGAGGAGAAAGACCAGGAAAAAATGACCAATTCCATGAAGTCTTGATTTTATTTGTCATCCCCTTCCTTTGGCTGACCCAGTGACTATATCAAAGACAAACAGAGGATTTGCTTAGGTCAATCCACAATTGTCTCTTTGTCATTCACACATTTTGAGGGTATATAAGTTTAAGATGAGCTGCTAATGAAATGTGAATACCTAGAAATCTAATTCCATTTTAGTTAGGAGAGAAAGAAAAAAAAAAAACAGCTTGAGATGGTAGAATGAGAGAATTAATGGGAAAGTAATTATACAACTGCAGGAAAGAAACACTCGATTCTTAGTCCTATTTTCTGATGATCATGGAGAACAGAACCAGAGTTAGAAGAGATAAATACAGTAGAGATAGGACTGAAAATCAACACTATGAAGAATGGTAGAAGTGATATTGATTAATTTGCTCTGTGGAGCAGCTATCAGGTTTCTGTCAGAGCCAGTGCTATGTGAGCTCTGCAGGTAATGGGCAAGTGCTCTACAGTCAGAGTTAGGTTCAATATACTGAAGGTCTTCTCGCCTGATACATCATGGATCACTCTTTCTTAGTTTCCTTTGCCTGGATATCCTCTTTAATGTGTCTCTTAATATCAGAGAAGCCTTAGGCTCCATTCAAATAATTTCATATTTATCAGTGGTTTTAAAACCTGCATTCCTTGATTATTGCAACTCTATTTACAGTAGCCACAATATGGAAACAACCTAAATGCCCAAAAACATATGAATGGATCAAGATGTAATATATATACACAATGGAATATTACTCAGTGATCAAAAAAGATAAACTCAGACCATCTGTGGCAACATAGATGGAGCTGGAAGGGAATATGCTAAGTGAAATAAGTCAGAAGAAAAAGAAGAATATTGTATGATTTCACTTATATGTGGGCTATAGAGAAATCAAGCAAAGGAGTTTGAAAAAGACAAAACTTGCAAGCTGGCAATAGATCTAAAGCATCTAGCAGGGGAAGGGGAAGAAGAGGAGTTAAAACAGGGGAGAAGAGAGCAGAAGGGATTTTGGTGATGGATCACAGGCACTATGCTGGTGGGAGAATTATGGACTACTCTTGAGGGAAGAAATCAAATACTGTCCAAGAATTAACAATGATGTAAGATAATTAATACATTAATTTTAAATAAAAAAGACAGAATCATTTGCCTTCAAGAAGAGAAGAATCAAGATGTTTCTAAATAACTGTCACAAGGCAGAGAAAGCAGAAAGGGTATGTGGCTTTTACTGACAACTTTTCATTATTTTTTTAAATATTTGTTTATGCATACAAGAATTGGGGTACTAGCCAGAGGTGCAGGGGGTGATAGGATTCACCAGAGACAGAGTCAGAACAGAACAGGAGGACTGACTAAAATAAACTGCTGAGGGAAGCAGTGGGTAAGGCACGAGAGGTGTACTGTGCCATGTGGGTCACCATTCTGGCTGGGGATTGAACTCCTGTTGCAGTGGCTGCGGATAGCATCACAGTGCTGCAATTTAACCCCTTGCACCACCAGGGTGGTCCCTGATAGATATTCTTTAAATACCCTCTGAGCACATCTGAATGCTAAGAAAGAATAAGGTGATATGGCAATAGGTGTGAACTGATCCTCTGAACCTCATCTCTATCTCCTAAGAGTAACAGTGAGTATAGGTAGGGAGGCAATTCACACAGTAGTTAAAAGGATAGTAGAAGTTACCAAACCAGTTGCAATCAACATGAATTAGCCCTGGCACTGATATGGTAACAGTCAAGGAAGGTTGCCAGTTTATTTCAATCGATTCTTAAACCTACAATGGTAGATTTAGGTGTCTGATCTAGTAAACCGGGCTACAAATATTGCTTTGATATGGGATACAAGTTACAGACATGATCTCCAGGGAAGATTTTCCTCACAGGGAAATAAGATGGATCAGATAGCTTCTGGATAAGCTAGGGTTAAGGAAATCCTTTAAGGAAAAGCTCTCACAAGTCCATACTTGTGAATATGTACATATCAGAAAAGATGTCTAGGATCCCTTTCAGCTCTGACTTACTAGAAATTTTATACATTTTTTTCCTGGAAGACTATACCCTGACAGGGGACATGATAAACATCATGAATGCATTTCAAAAAACAAATAGGGAACTATTACCATAGTTGTGCCATTGACAGCTGTCTGCCCAGAGATTAAAAAAAAAAGAAAAAAAAGGCTATCATATAATTGTTGTTTGATAAATATTTTGTTGAATAAATGAAAAATGAACAATTCTTCTCATGATATTTATGACCAAAGGTAAGTTAGGACTAGAATATTTAAATGTGGCTCCCTGGTTTCTCTGTTGACCCAGGAGTTCCTTTTTCAAATAAAACTATTTAAAACTCAAGAGGATGATAGCAGTAAGGTAGTGCAATATGGAAATCTGACAAAGATTAGTATTGAGAATGGTTGGGAGAGACCCTGTGCAGTGGGCAGAGGGGCCTTGAACTGAGTCCCTCAGGCATGTGAAAACACAAGCGTCTCGGAGGAAAACCTCTGAGTGACAGGACCTGGTGTTGAGTGCCTGGAAAGTGACCTGCATGGAGTCAGGCCTCTACATCTTCACAGTCTTAGAATAACAAAATAATGAGCGAACTTCCCAAGCTCTAGCTAGGGGCAATAAGATTATGTGAGTGAGAACTAACCACCTGGTACCCTACTGTCTGAAATAAATAGATAATAGTAAGAAAGTAGACAAATCATTCATATGTGTTGTCAGTATATGGTATGCTTTGATGTTACACCTGCTGCAATTAAAATAGTATATAATGAGCACTAAGACAATAAAGATTTACTGCATGCTGGACATGACAGTCCCCCATGTCTGATTTCCCTCACCGTCACTTCCCAGGTCCAGGACTCACTAGAAGTCCACAAGTGGTACCCCAATCGGGACCTGAGGGTGATACCTCCCGCCGAGAGTGACAAGGTGTCAATGGCTGCAGCTGACAGTTTACATAAGGTGGTGAGTAAGCAAGGGGAAAATAACAGAATGAGGCATTCTTCTTCTTATCTTTCTACTTTTGCTTCTTTGTTGAAACATTTATTGGCTGAAAACGGGGCAAAAGTCCCACTCTCTCGAATTCTTGACTGTTTGTATGTTGTTACTGAATATAATCTTTGGTTTCCTGATACTGGTACTTTTGATATTCAAACATAGGACCAGTTCCTAGAGACAATGGTCTGGAAACACAAGCAGGGGGAGCCGATCCCTGTAAAGTTTTGGTCCACATGGGCTATGCTTAGCGTAGCTATGTTAGCTGTGGATGGAAAACTCCATCCTGGTACAGCCACTTTGGTACAAACTACACAAGAATCTCTGCATGAGAATGAACTTGATGATGACACTTTAGCTAAGGCAGCTCAAGCTGTTCCGCAATCTTTAGAAGATTGTGATGATGATGTTCCTTTACAAAAAATCCAATACGTGACCAAGGGGCTCAGCCTCTTGTTATGGCTCCTATTACTAATTCTGCCAAACCCTTCTCAAGCTTGTAGCCAGAGGAACGATATTCTATGCTGCAGTCTCCTTTTGGCAGACACGGTTGCCAACAACGACCAGGCTTTAAGCCAGCTGTAGAAGACTTACAATAACTTAGAGGGCATGGGATGCTGTGGACCTCAGGTAATGCCCTCTGCCCCTTTCCCTGAGGAGAAGGAAAAAATGAAATTCACAGGCTCACGTGAAGTGCGCCCTGAGTGTGTGCCTTTGCCAGACACAGGGCAGAGTACATACAAAACCTAATCTGAGGAACCTGAATTGACAAAAAGTTATGTTGCTATTATGGAAAATGATATTGAACTAGACCTTAGAGACAAAGGATGGGACTTAAAAAAGAAACAAATGGATGACAGGTTGTTAAATATAAAAACTAGACAACAAATAAAAAATAAGGTGACACGGTCTTATGAATGGAAAAAGAAAGAAAATGTTTAGCAGTAGTGAAAAAATGTAACCCGTGGATTCCAGAGGATAGGGAGTTAGATATAAAAACTCTTCAAACAAGTAAGAGAAAATGCGACATGATCTTATAAATGGAGGAAAAAATGCTCAAGCTTTTCCTGTTAATTATTTGTGGAGGAGGCTAGGTTTCCCCCACTAGAGTTTTGCCATTTGTTCCTTTAAAAAAAAAAAAAGGTATTTCTAAATAATAGTATTCAAAGTTCATTCACAATTGTTACAGTGATAGAAAATGGTTAAATATGACTATATGAGACTATATGACTATAATATGACTAAAAGGGTTTTATTAAAATAGTATAAACCCACTGCAGTGAATGGGTGGGGGCTGCCCCTGGTCTCAACAAGCAGCTGCCTGGACTTTCTCTCAGGTGTTGAGATCACTGGCAGGTCTCTATTGCCTTCCTACTGTGGGGGACTGGACTTTCCTTTTGTCCACCTTAACAAACAATTTTGGTTCATTCTAGGAAAAAAAGTTCTATTTCCCTGTGTTTTTCTGATTTTAAAGTCTAGATTGTTTAAGGTAAAAACTGCTGAGTTACATTGAACTTGCAAACAAGCTATACAAAACGCTTATTGGTTGAATAAAAGCTTTTAAATTTACTTATTAGACCTGTAAGAGATTAAGTTTCTTGTTAAAACTAATTAACCTGGCAAAATATAAAGTGATAATACAGACATTTTTTAGCTAAATTCTAAATCTCAGATGTTGATAAAGGCCTAAAAATGGGCAGACTGTAAAAATTTACCTCTTCTCCTGTTCTCCAGTTAACAGTGTCTTTTTTGTTTTAAAATATGCTCGTTCTCAGTGAGATGAAGCATTGACAACCTAAAGCCAAAGGATCATTTCTTAAAAATATAAACTCAAAAAATATTTTCTTATCTAAAAAGTTAGTAAAAATTGCCATGACTGTTGTGGTCTCAAGCCAAAAGTCTTTGGTAATAATTAAGATTAAATATTTATTCTATATAAAGAATTTAGCTTTTAACTCATTAAAAACCTTTTTAAGGGCCTCCCCGGTGGCGCAGCGGTTGAGCACTGGGCTGCGAAGCTGCAAGCGGCCTCTGCAGCACCGGTTCGATCCCTGGCTGCTCCCCAGCCACCGGGGGAGGGTCCCACATGGCGCGCAGACCTCTCCTGCCGCCCGCTGCTCTCCTCAGCAGTGTACTTCAGTCCTTCTGCTTGCTCTGCTGCCGGCTCTGGCTCTGGCGAATTCTCTCACCCTCCCGCGCTTCTGACTGTACCCAGTGCTTGTATAAATAAATAATAAATAAGTAAATAAATCTTAAAGAAAACACCTTTTTAATATAAAAGTGTATAGAAAAAACTTGGTGAATGAGAATATCAAACATAAATGAAAAGTTAAGGCATCTAAAAAACCAGGTTGTTTGAAATGTTTTATAAAGGCTCTTTTACAATGTTAAAGGTATTTTTTATTTTATCTGGTCTTCAAATACTAATGTAAATTCTCTGTGCATGGCTTCTTTAAAACCAGAGTAACTCCTAAAAATAGAAATTTAAAATATTATTGATCTACAGTTGTTATAGGACTAAAATTAAATCATTAACAGGCTTCTCAGTATCTTCACAAATATTGATAAAATAACTATATCTTAAAATATATACACATGGCCAAAATTTTAAATGATTTCAAGAGATCTCTCTATCTGTTTGTCTGTCTTTGTGTTTGTTTTGTTTTTTACCTCCGGGGGACTAATTATAAATAGCGCCTAAATAAATTCTCATAAAACAAATCTTGAGATCGCAATCAAACAATTTCTTGATAAATAAAAAAACTATTTACAATAGCTAAGCTATGGAAACAACCCAAATGCCCAATAATAGATGAATGGATCAAGAAGATGTGGTACATATACACAATGGAATATTACTCAGCAATCAAAAAATAAACACATGCAGTTTGCAGCAACATGGATGTAGCTAGATGGGATCATGCTCAGCAAAATAAGTCAGAAAGAAAAAGAAAAATACCGGATGGTCTCACTCATAGCAGGAATTTAGAAAACCTAAATAAGAGACCAGGAAAAAGACTAATCAATACAAAGTAAAAATCAAAATCAACAAGCAACTATAAACCAGAGACACACTACGGGGTGGGGGGAGGAATGGAGGGGCGAGGAGAGGAAGGACTACAGTCAAAATAAGGGGGGGTGCAATTGTAAGGGGAATATAACCAAAATGAAAATGCATACATTGTGCAAAGATGAAAAAAGATTTAAGAATTATATAAAATAAAATATTAAAAAAACTAGTTCAAATTTTATGATATAATTCAAAGCATATATGCCTTAAAGTTATGTTAAGTATTGATAATTACTTTGTTTAAATGTGTTTATTTCAAAAGAAATTTCTGTTATAAAAGGTACTTTTTTTTTTTTATAGAGGCATGCTTTATTTATTTATTTGTTTGTTTGTTTGTTTTTGTTTATACATGCACTGGGTACAGTCAGAAGCACGGGAGGGTGAGAGAACTCACCAGAGCCAGAGCGGGGAGCAGAGCAGGCAGAAGGACCAAAGTACACTGCTGAGGGGAGCAGCGGGCGGCAGAAGAGGTCTGCGCGCCACGTGGGACCCTCCTCTGGTGGCCGGGGAGCAGCCGGGGATCGAACCGGCGCCGCAGAGGCCGCGGGCAGCATCGCAACCCAGCACTCAACCGCTGCGCCACCGGGGAGGCCCTATAAAAGGTACTTTTGTCTTTCCTACTGAGTCACATGCATGTGAAAAATGTACATATTATCTATATGATGCTCTGATTTTTTTTGTTTTTATTGATTTGCCTAATGCATTTGTTTGATTATTAGCCAGCCTATAAAAACCTTGGTATGTGCCATTGTGTTATTAACAGCCATGCAAAATGGAATTCCAGTCACAACAGAAACTAAAGCTACAACTAAACTTTCAGGTTTACTTATTGCACCTATATGTGAAAGCTGAAAATTCTAATGTCATATTACCTTGTGTATTCACATTTAAGTCATCTAGTCCAAAGAGATGACAGTATTACTGCTAACAAAAGATGTGACAATCCTAAATCAATGTAAAGTAAAATGTGTGTTTACAAAGAAAAGCATGTATTAAAAATAGATATTTTAATGGTCCTAAAAGTAAAGTAGTAAGTGTTAAAGGAAATGTTGAAGGTCTAAAAGAATTAAAAGTAACAAAGCTGAGGAAAGTGATGAAGATTTGAGAAAGGAATTTTAGGAAAATAAATTTTGTATACTCAAATGATCTATATTATTTTAGTGTTTTGGGAACACGTTAGCTGAAATAATTTTTGGTTAACAGTAACTGAGTTGTAATCTAATGGGTTGTTTCAAAACATGTACTTATAGACTAGCATTGGGTATAATCTTGACTCTTGTCTAGGTTAATGATTTTGGGTACATAATGACTTTTAGTGTCTAAAGAATTACTAAGGTTTTTGAGATGACAATTAAAGGTTATGATTTGACTGTCAATATTATACTTAGGGCTGGAATTTTTATAGTGATTAAATATGGTTGTTGTTGCTGTTTTCTAATATTCATGACACAGCTTCCCAAAAATCTAAATTAAAGTAAAATTTGGTAGCCTGTCATCTAATCGGTTAAAGGAGATTATATGGAACCTCAGTAGAGCTTTAGAGATACTCCAAAAACTTTCTCCCTTTCCTCCTGGGAAAGACATTATATAAATTTGTCCTATCTTGTTTACCTGGTAAAGTTACACTACAAGGGAAGCATTGTCACTTGGGAAAAATTGTAAAACTCTAATATGTACAAAAATGTTAACATTGGTTTTCTAAAACAAAATCTTTCAATACCTGATATATATGTAAATTGTCAATGATTATTGTTGCCTTGCAATATTATATACTTCAATGGTTTAATGTCTGCAGGAATTGTTTCTACACAAAATAAGAAGAAAAGGCCTCAATTGATTCAAAATGTTACAACTTTTGAGAGTAAATTTTTTTTCTACAAAGGACTGCATAGACTGTTGGAGATACATCTGATTTTTACTGATTTGTTTGGCATAATGTTGAAAATGTTTTTACATTTTGCCCTGAGTCAACAAAATTTTCTTGTTTTGACTGACCAGACTCTATAGCAATGTTATATTATATATATATATATATATATATATTCTTTTTCTAGCAGAGCTAACTTGTATTTACCTTTTGTGTGGCTTTGAGTACAATTCTTCCAGGGAGTTGACATAGAGCTAAACCAAAATGTGGAGAAACTGCTGTTTTATTCGTAAGGGTCCAGAGACCTCCGAAAATGACGAGGAAGCTTGCCTCCACTGACAGGACTGGCCAAGCCGAAAAAAGAAAAAGCCCTTGTGGAGTCTGGTGAGACCAACTTTGTTTTTAAAGCCTACATGGACTGGATTCTAAGAGTTCACTCTGATCCTCTCTGGAGTATTTCAACAAAGCCAACAAAAATTGCTGCTTGGATATTTTGGATATTTTGCCCTGTGATTTTATATAAAAACAGGTAAAATGGTCTAAAAGTAAATTTAGTGCACAAATATTTTGCTGTGCTATTATATGAAATTGGGATCAAGGTAGAGAACATTTGTTTTTAAATAAGTTAAATTAGTTCTAAAATTTTCCGTTTTGCTTCTTTTTTCCTGTAATTTGATATATTTACTGTTTTCTTTTGGCTAATGCCTCCTGATGCTCTTTTGGCATGGCCTAACTAATTTCCAGTAATGAAGGATTGTCATACTGGACCTTCATGGACAATACTGGTGACAGACTGTTACTCTCTAACATACATTAAAACTCTGAAAAAAAAAAAAAAACTGTTTCCTAAGACTGCATCCTGGGATCTGCCCTTACAAATCAAAAAAGGGGGGAGAGATTCCCCTGCTATACCTATTGCTCCTCAGAACCTGGGTTAACATTGCTCCTCCTATTAAAACCAATGATCAATTTGGCTTGCAGATTCGTACACTTATGGAAATGTATGTTGTTCTTTCTTTTAACTTTACTGAAATGAACACAATGCCTAAGGGATGCAGCAATAAGCCGGTTTGTCAGCAAATTTCATATAAGAATTACACATATTCCCCTACTTTTTGGAATCAGTGCCATAGGTTAAAAGGAAAATTGTCAAAATCAGGAAAATATATTTTTGTTGATTGGGGATTTCACGGGAAGTTTTTGACTAACTGTTCTAATGACTGTGGTGCTAGTTTGTCATTATGTTACAAATGCAGTTTCGGAATGTATCAAAAAATGGGACTGTAAAAGATAGAGAACAATATGGACTTATGGCTTGGCATGATGGAAGGCATGGCACCACTGAGACCTTGTTTGTCCCTTGCTCCTGAATGGTGGGGACCTGAAAAATGGGACTTTCAGAAGCTAATAGTTTCCACCACCCTTATGCAATTTTGGAAAGGCAACTTCTCAGGAACATTGCATTCTATGTCTCGAAATCACTTTGTAAATGATGCTAGTTTCTATATACAAGCTTGTGTTCTATTCCCTTTTGTAATAGTCATTGGCACTGTTTCCTTTGATGAAAATGTTAAAACTGTAACATGTAATAACTGTTCTTTATATTCCTGTGTGAACTCATTGGCTAAGTTTAATATTAGCTCTCATTGTGTTAAAAGCCAGAACACATTTGTGGCTACCTGTAAACCTAACCCAACCCTGGGAGGAGTCTCCAGTGACTGGGACATTACTTAAGGTGATTGACAAACTCCTCCGCTGCAATCAACATTTTGTGGGATGGCTTGTGGTTGCCATACTTGGACTGATTGCAATCACAACCATGGCAGCGGTTGCAGGAGAGGCACTTCAAACTGCAGTGCAAAACCATGACTTTGTTGCTAACTGGTCTCATGAATCTCGACTCCTTTGGTGACAACAAGTCTGCATTGATGAAGATTTACAAGAGTGAGTGGGGGAGCTACCACAGACTGTTAAATGGTTGGGTGATTAATTTGTAGCTATGTAACAACAAATTATGTTACATTGTGATTGGAATGTTAGTACTTATTGTGTAACTCCTGTACAGTTTTATAATGTCTCTACTTCTTGGTCTCAAAATCAACACCATCCTAACTGTGTTCATGGTAATTTGTCTTTGGATGTAAAGTCTTTACAAAATCAAGTACTTCAATTCTTTTCTAAAGAACTGCCTACAAATTCTTTTGATGAATTAGCTGACGTTATTGTCAATGCTCTACAGGGCATGGATCCCTGTTCATTTGTTCAAAGTTTAACTCATAGTATTGGTAGTGGAATTATAGCTATCCTAATATGTGCTTTGTTGATTGGAATAGGGTATTCCTGCCTCCGATGAAGGACAAGCCTCCAGTTCGACTCCACTAGATTGATGCTTGAATTATTAAAGAAAAAAGGGGGAGATGTTGGGAGAGACCCCATTCAGTGAGCAGAAGGGCCTTGACCTGAGTCCCTAAGGCATGTGAAAACACATGCATATCAGAGGAAAACCTCTGAGTGACAGGACCTGGTGTTGAATGCCTGGAAAGTGACCTGCATGGCGTCAGGCCTCTACATCTCCACAGTCTTAGAATAACAAAAATAATGAGTGAACTTCCCAAGCTCTAGCTATGGGGCAATCAGATTATGTGTGTGAGAACTAACCACCTGGTATCCTACTGTCTGAAGTAAATAGATAATAGTAAGAAAGTAGACAAATCATTCATATGTGTTGTCAGTATATGGTATGCTTTGATGTTACACCTGCTGCAATTAAAATAGTATATAATGAGCACTAAGGCAATAAAGATTTACTGCATGCTGGACATGACAGTCCTTCACGTCTTATTTCTCTCACCGTCACGTCCCAGGTCCAGAACTCACTAGAAGGCCACAGAGAATATACAGACAACTCCTGTAAGTATGCAAGAAAAATATGAAAGATCACAATGACAGATCCACAATTAACATCATACTGAATGGAGAAAAACTGCAAAATTTTCCTCTAATATAAGATTCAAGCAACAGATATCTGGAGAGCCACTTTTATCACTATTATTCAACATAATACCAGAAGTCCTGGTAACAGTCAGGGAAGGTTGCCAACAATATGGTGAGAGGAATTAGGCAAGAAATAGAAATATTAAAAATCCAGGACAAGACTAAGATTGTATCAGAGAGGGTTATCTTCTATGCTCATAGGAGGATAATATGAAAGTTATCCAGGAGGGAACTAAATCCACAGGGTCCCATGACTTATGGCAAAACTAAACCATCTTTCAGACATTGGAATTCAGCATGGACCACACCAGAATGTACACTGAAGAAATTAAATTCTACTCAACAAAAGGTGGGTAGAGAGAGATGCTTGGAGCTTGTGTTCTGGGGCAGGAGTTTGTCATAACAACCTTGGAGATTGGCCAGCAAAACTGGTGACAGAGAGCTGAGTGGTATAGAGGCTCAAAGTTTCTGGAGAGGAGCTGGGGTATACACAGAGGGCTAGGTCACCCATGAGAAGAACAAGAACATTGTGCTGGACTGAGCTATCCCTCTATACCTTGGGGCTGAAACTCACCAGGTGAAATGTGCTGAAACATGCAAATAGCAGAGAATGAGGAGGAATGACAGAGAGGAGGGTTGTAGACAGTGTCAAAAACATGAGCAAGCCTCCACAATCCTTCATTACTGAAGAAACACGATGGGCAAGGAGAGAGTGGAGGGACGTAGTCAACAAACTGCAAGAAAACAAATATCAACCAAGAATACTCTATCCCCCATAGTTTTCCTTCCTCTATGAAGAAAGAATAAGGACCTTCCCAGACAAACAGAAACTCTGGAATTTCATTACGACTAAAGCCCCACTCCAAAAAATACTACAAGGAATCCTAGAGCCAAAAACAACAGAGGAAAGAATAAGAATAACAAAGACAAATAAAAAAAATATTAAATAAATAAATGAAACCAGAGAAAAGACAGACAAATTGGCAAATATGTTCGCTAACATATCAATATTACCTCTAAATGAAAGTGGACAAATCTCTTCAATAAAAAGACAAAGAGTCACAGGCTGGATTAAGAAACCAAACCCAACATTTTGCTGTCTCCAGGAAACACACTTAACTGCAAAAGATAAAAATAGACTGAAAGTAAAAGGATAGAAAACAAACCTACAAGCAAATGGACCAAAAACAAAGGCAGGAACAGCCACACTTATATCAGATAAAAAAGATTTCAAACTTAAAAAGGTAAAAAAAGACCCAGACAGTCACTACATTATGATCAAGGGGGAAATACTTCAAGAAGAAATAACACTCATTAACAAAAATACTCACCAAATGAAGGAGCACCAACATATAACAGAGAACTATTATCATCTCTGAAAAGATATCTGAGAAAACAAATATGTAGTAGGAGACTTCAACACACCACTATCAACAATGGATAGATCAAGAAGACAAAAAATAATTAAGGAAACTAAAGCACTAAATAAGGTTCCAGATCTCATGAGTTTAACAGATATCTATAGAACACTAAACCCAGAAAATTCTGAGTACACATTTTTCTCAGGCACACACTGATCATTCTCCAGGATCGATCACATACTGGGCCACAAGACAAACATCAGCAGATACACCAAGATTGAAATCATACCAACTGTCTTCTCTGATCATGAAGACATCAAACTAGAAATTAACCATAAAAAGAAGGCAAGGAGCCCTCCTACCTCATGGAGATTGAAACTCACACTACTGGAAGACCACCGGACTAATGAGGATATCAAAGAAGAAATTAAAAAAATACTTTGAGTTGAATGACAAGGAGGACACCAATTTTCTAAATGTATGGGATGCAACAAAAGCAGTAATAAGAGGAAAATATACTGCAATACAGGCTTACATCAACAAACAAGGAAGAACTCAAAGAAAAAAATCTAATCACAAAGCTCAAAGAACTGGCAAAAGAACAACAAAAAAGCACTAAAACCAGTGGAAGAAAGGAAATAATAAAAATCAAAGGAGAAATAAATGAAATCAAACTAAAAAAAAAATCCAAAATGTCAATGAAACCAAAAGTTGCTTCTTCGAAAAAATAAATAAAATAGAACACACCTAGTCAGGCTTACAAAGGAAAATTGGGAGAAATCACACATAAACAGGATCACAAATGAAAGAGGTGAAATCACAACAGACACGGCAGAAATCAAAAGAATAATCAGAAAATACTATGAACAATTATATGCAAACAAGCTCAATATTCTAGAAGAGTGGACAAAGTCCTTCAACTCTACAATCACCCAAAGCTACATAAAGAAGAAATAGAAGACCTAAAAAGCCCAATTACAAGCATTGAACAAAAAGTGGTAATTAAAACCCTCCCCCAAAAAAAAGCCAAGGACCAAATGGGTTTAGAAATGATTCTACCAAATATTGAGAAATGAATAAGTGGGTATACTTCATAAACTCTTTCAAAAATTTGAGAAGGAAGGGATAATACCAAACATGTTCTATGAAGGCAACATTACACTAATACCAAAAGTGAACAAGGACAATGAAAAAAAAAGAAAACTGCAGGCCAGTCTCTCTAATGAACACTGCTGCAAATACCCTCAATAAAATTTTAGCTAATGGCTTATTTTGCTGAGCATGGTCCCTTCTAGCTCCATCCATGTTGCTGCAAAATACATGAGTTGATCTTTTTGATTGGTGAGTAATATTCCATTGTGTATATGTACCACATCTTCTTGATCCAGCCATCTATTTTGGGGCATTTGGGTTGTTTCCACAGCTTAGCTATTGTAAATAGTGTTGCTATAAACATAAATGTGCACTCCTATAAAGTAGGAGTGGAATTGCTGGATCATATGGAAGCTCTATCTTTGGTAGATCGAGGAATCTCCACACAGCTCTCCATAGTCGTTGGACCAGTTTGCACTCCCACCAGCAGTGCAGGAAAGTTCCTTTTTCTCCATATCCTCGCCAACATTTATTGTTGCTAGTTTTTTTTTTTTTTTTTTTTTTTTAAATATGTGACATTGTCACTGGTGTAAGATGGTATCTCATTGTAGTTTTGGGAAATAAGCCAGAAAGAAAAAGAAAAATAATGGATGGTCTCACTCATAGCAGGAATTTAGACAACCTAAATAAAGGACCAGGAAAAAGACTAATTATAATAAAGTAAAAATCAAAATCAAGAAGCAACTATAAAATAGAGACATATTCTGGGGGGTGGGGGGAGGAAGGATTAGGGTCAAAATAAGGGGGGGTGCAATTGTATGGGTAATATAAACAAAATGAAAATGCATACATTGTGCAAAAATGAAAAATGTTGTAAGAATTATGTAAAATGAAATATAAAAAAATAGCTAATGAAATCCAAAAATATATCCATAAGATAATTCACAATGACCAAGTAGGATTTATTCCAAAGAAAAAGGAAGGTTCAATATCTGAAAATCAATCAATGTAATCCCACACATCAACAAAAAGAAATATACAAACCATATGATGATATTAATAGATGCTGAGAAAGCTTTCGACAAAGTACAACACCCATTAATGATAAAGGGCCTTGAAATTCTCAGGATACAAGGAATATAACATCATAAAGTCCATATATGACGAGCCCATAGCCAATATCATTCTCAATGGTGAAAAGCTGAAAGTGTTTCCATTAAGATCTGGAACAAGACAAGGATGTCCACTCTCACCAAGGCTTTTCAATATAACACTGGAAGTCCTAGACAGAGCAATAAGACAAGAAAAAGATATACAAGGAATCCAAATAGGGAAGGAAGAAGTTAAACTCTAACTATAAACAGATGATATGATAACATACATAGAGAAACCAAAATCTCCACAGAAAAGCTAATCAAACTAATCAAGCAGTTTAGTAAAGTAGCAGGATACAAAATCAATACAAAGCAATCAGTAGCCTACACAAACACAACTATAAATCTGAATAAGAAATCAATAAAACAATCCCTTCTATTATTGAAACAAAAAAATCAAATACTTGGGAACAAACCTGACAAAAGAGGTAAAGTATCTATACAAAGAAAACTATAAAACACTGTTAAAAGAAATAGAAGACATAAAGTAATGAAAACACATCCCCTGCTCATGGATTGGAAGAATTAACATTATCAAAATGGCCATCCTACCTAAAGCAGTTTACAGATTCAATGTTATCCCAATGAAAATTTCAATGACATTCTTCAAAGAGATAGAACAAATATTGATGAAATTCATATGGAGCCACCAAAAACCCTGAATAGCCAAAGCTCTCCTGGGGAAAAAAATAAATAAATAAACAGAAAAAAAAAAAAAAACAAGGGAATGGAGGTATTGCACTCCCAAACTTCAAACTATACTACAAAGCCATAATAATCAAATCTGCATAGTATTAAAACAAGAACACACACAGAACAATGGAAATCACATAAAAAATCCAGAAATAAACCCAACTAATTTTTGACAAAGGAACATAGAATATGCAATGGAGCAAAGAAAGTTTGTTCAGTAAATGGTGCTGGGAAAACTGGATTACTACTTGCAAAAGTATGAAGCTTGACTACTACCTCACACCACGCACAAAAACCAACTCAAAATGGATTAAAGAACTAGACATAAGACCTGAAACCATAAAATTTATAGAAGGAAATATAGGGGAAAAACTGCATGACTACACCTCAGCAACATCTTTAATGACATATCACCCAAAGCAGTGATATCTAAAGCAAAGAAAAACAGCTGGGACTGCATTAAATTAAAGAGCTTCTGTACAGCGAAAGAGACACTAACCAAAACAAAGAGACACTGCACTGACTCAGAGAAAATGTTTTCACACAACAATAATGATAAAGGACTGATCACAAAAATCTACAAAGAGCTGAAGAGACTCAACTAAAACAAAGTAAATAATCCAGTCAAAAATGGGCAGAAGAGCTAAAAAGAAACTTCTCTAAAGTGGAAATGCAAATGACCAACAGGCATATGAAAAAATGTTCAGCATCACTCCTAATCAGGGAAATGCAAATCAAAACTACATTGAGATATTATCTTACACCAATGAGAATGGCACGTATCAAAAAAAACAAACAAACAAACAAACAAAAAACAAAAAACTAGCCACAACAAATGTTGGCAAGGATTTGGAGACAAAGGAATTCTCCTGAACTGCTACTGTGAGTGTAAACTGGTCCAACCACTATGGAGAGCTGTGTGATGATTCCTCAACCTGCTAAAGATGGAGCTTCCATATGATCCAGTAATTCCACTCCTAGGTATTTACCCAAAGGACACAGAAAAATAAATTCAAAATGGCACCTGCACCCTTATGTTTATAGTAGCACTATTTAAAATGATTAAGCTATGGAAACAACCAAAATGTCCAAATATAGATGACTGGATCAAGAAGATGTGGTACATATACACAATGGAATATTACTCAATAATCAAAAAAGATAAACTCATGCAATTTGCAGCAACATGGATGGAGCTGGAAGGGATCATGCTCAGCAAAATAAGCCAGAAAGAAAAAGAATAATACCAGATGGTCTCACTCATAGTTGGAATTTAGAAAACCCACATAAGCGACCAGGAAAAAGACTAAGTAAAGTAAAAATCAAAATCAACAAGCAACTATAAATCAGAGACACACTATGGGGGGAGGGAAGGGTGGAAGGATTAGGGTCTAAATAAGGGAGGTAGGAATTGTATGGGGAATATGGGGAATATAACCAAGAAGAAAATGCATACATTGTACAAAAATGAAAAATGGGGCCTCCCCTGGTGGTGCAGCAGTTGAGCGCTGGGCTGTGAAGCTGCCCACAGCCTCTGCAGCATCGGTTCGATCCCTGGCCTACCAGCGAGGGTCCCACATGGCGCGACCGACGTGTCCTGACATGCCCGCTGCTACCCTCAACAGTGCATTTCGTCAGTCTGCCTGTTCTCTTCTCCGCTCCGGCTCTGGTGAATTCTCTCACCCTCCCATGCTTCTGACTGTACCCAGTGCTTGTATAAATAAATAAATAAATCTTTTAAAAAATTGATCAGAACTTTAAAAAAAAAAACAAAAATGAAAAATGATGTTAAATTTATATAAAATAAAATTAAAAAATAAAAAGTTAAAAGTAAAAATTGAAAAAATAAAAAAAGAAATAATAAATTTTCCAATCCCACCACAAGGAAGTGGATGATCTTTTCTTTCAATCAGATAAAATAGCTCATTACTGCCTTGATAAAGAAATTCAAACAGTCCTACCTGGTGGCGCAAGGGGTTAAGCACCGCACTGCGAGGCTTTCCACAGCCTCTGCAGCATGAGTTCGATCCCAGGCCATCCTGGGAGAAACCATATGGCGAGGCAGACCTCTCCTGTCTCACCTGCTGCTTCCCTCAGCAGTGTGTTTCAGTTGGTCTGCCTGTTCTGTTCCCTAATCTTTCTCTGGGGATTCCTCTCACCCCCCTCACCTCTGGCCTGTACCCCCACTTTTGTGTGCGTAAATAAATCTTTAAAAAAAATTCAAACTAATGAAAGAATATACAGGAATGCTGATTTAAGAGACAGAAAAAAATTAAGAAACACAAATGAAAAATAAAGGTAAATTAATGAACACAAGATAGAAATTAAAGCTTTGGATTAAGAAAATGATGGCGATCCAGGATTTGAAAATGTGTTGAGGACAAAAAAAAAAAAAAAATTAGAGCATTAAAAAAATGAATCCAAAATCTGTTTCTTTGAAAAAACAGACAATCTCTAGCTAGGTACATTTAGGGTAAATGGTATTTCAGGCTTTTCTGCCCTCCCCCCATTAGGATTGACCTGCCTGATGGGGTACCTGCAGTTTTTACATTGTTGCTAACTGACTTGTTTACTTCTGTGGGCCATGGGAGTAGTATTGAGATGGTTGCCAAGAGAAGCAGAAGCAGGAGAAAGAGACAGGAGTAAGAAGGGGAGAAAGAAGCAAGAGAAGCCCAGAGTGAAGACTTGCCTGGGGTAGGAAGCCTGCTGTCCTCCTGCCCCCCTGGCTCTACTGCCTGCCTTGTACCTGGTTGCTGTGTTGCATGTAAACTCAATAAAAGCCTGAGAAACACACCGAGTGCTCCAGGACTCACCTTTACACATATGCCAGATCATAGATAACCTGCTCAGTGCCAATCCTGCCCCTACAGTCTACAGATAAAAAAGGGAAGAAACTCTAATAAACAGATTCAGAAACAAAAGAGAATTTACAACAGACATCTCAGGTTATCATGAACATACGTATGGCCATAAGCTCAATAACCTAGAATATATAAACAAATTTTAAAAACATACAACCTTCTTTGGCCGAATGCAGAAGAAATAGAAAATGTGAACACTTAAAATCAAAGAAATTGAAGCATTACTCAAAAATATTAAAAAAAATTAAAAGCCGACCACCAAACAATTTCATAAGTGAACTGTACCAAATCCACAGAAATGAAAACCTGTACTTTTCAAACTCTTTGAAAAAAATGAGAAAGAGAATGCTCCAAACAAATTTTATTTATTTTTACAATCAATAAATTTTATTTTTATATTCCCCATACAATTGCAACCCCCTTATTTTGACCCCAATCCCTCCCCTCCCGCCACCTACCCCCCATAGATTGACTCTGGTTCATAGTTTTTTCTTGATTTTGATTTTCACTTTCTCATACTTATTCATTTTCCTGGACCCTTATTTAAGTTTTCTAGATCCCTGCTATGAGTGAGACCATCTGGTATTTTTCTTTTTCTTTCTGGCTTATTTCGCTGAGCATGATCCCTTCCAGAGCCATCCATGTGTTTATCTTTGTTGAATGCTGAGTAATATTCCCTGGTATATATGTACCATATATTCTTGATCAAGTCATCTATTTTTGGGCATTTGGGTTGTTTCCAAAGCTTAGCTATTGTAAACATTGCTGCTATAAACATAGTGGTGCAGGTGCTCTTTGGAATGGATGTTTCTGTGTCCTTTGGGTAAATACCTAGGAGTGGAAGTGCTGGATCCTGTGGAAGCTCTATGTTTAGTAGGTCCAGACATCTCCACATAGCTCTCCATAGTGGTTGGACCAGTTTGCACTCCCACCAACAGTGCAGAAGAGTTCCTTTTTCTCCACATCCTCGCCAACATTTGTTGTTGCTAGATTTTTTAATATGTGCCATTCTCACTGGTGTGAGATGGTATCTCATGGTAGTTTTGACTTGCATTTCCCTGATTACAAGTGATGTTGAACATTTTTTCATATGCCTGTTAGCCATTTGCATTTCCTCCTCAGAGAAGTTTCTTCTTAGCTCTTCTGCCCATTTTTTTACTGGATTATTTTCTTTGTTGTTGTTGAGTCTCATCAGCTCTTTGCAGATTTTTGTGATCAGTCCTTTATCATTAGTGTTGTGTGCAAAAATGTTCTCCCAGTTGGTGGGGTTTCTCTTTGTTTTTGTTATTGTCTCTTTTGCTGTGCAGAAGCTCTTTAATTTGATGTAGTCCCAGCTGTTTATCTTGGCCTTCACTATCACTCCTTTGGGTAATGTGTCTGTAAAGATGTCTTTGATGTGCATATCATGTAGTATTTCGCCTGTATTACCTTTTATGTATTTTATGGTTTCAGGTCTTATGTCTAGTTCTTTATCCATTTTGAGTTGACTTTTGTGTATGGTGTGAGGTAGTGGTCAAGCTTCATTCTTTTCATGTAGCGACCCAGTTTTCCCAGCACCATTTACTGAACAAACTTTCTTTGCTCCAATGCATATTCTTTGCTCCTTTGTCAAAGGTTAGTTGACCATAAATCTCTGGGTTTATTTCTGGATTTTCTATTTGATTCCATTATTCTGTATGTCTCTTCTTGTTCCAATACCATGCAGTTTTGATGATTATGGCTTTGTAGTAGTGTGAAGACTGGGAGTGTGATGCATTCTGTTCTTCCGTTCTTAATTTTTCAGGAGAGTTTTGGCTATTCGGGGTTTTTGGTAATTCCAAATTAATTTCATCAATAATTGTTCTATTTCTTTGAAGAATGACACTAAAATTTTGATTGGAATAGCATTGAATCTGTAGATTGCTTTTGGTAGGATGGCCATTTTAATAATGTTTATTCTTCCAATCCATGAGCAGGGGATGTCTTTCCATTTCTTTGTGTCTTCTTCTATTTCTTTTAACAGTGTTTTATAGTTTTCTTTGTATAGGTCCTTTACCTCTTTTGTTTGATTTATTCCCAAATATTTGATTTTTTTTGTTTCAATAATAAAAGGGATGTTTTGTTTTATTTCTTCTTCTTCAGATTTATTGATTGTGTATAGGAAGGCTAATGACTTTTGCGTGTTGATTTTATATCCTGCTACTTTACTAAACTGATTGATGAGTTGAATTAGTTTTTTCTGTGGAGTTTTTGGGGTTCTCTATGTATATTATCACATCATCTGCAAATAGTGATAGTTTGACTTCTTCTTTTCCTATTTGGATTCCTTGTATGTCTTTCTCTTGTCTTATTGCTCTGGCTATGACTTCCAGTATTATATTGAAAAACAGTGGTGAGAGTGGACATCCTTATCTTGTTCCAGATCTTAATGTTATTGCTTTCAGCTTTTCACCATTGAGAATGATACTGGCTGTTGGCTTGTCATATATGGCCTTTATGATGTTGAGGTATGTTCTTTGTATCCCAAGAATTTCAAGGGCTTTTGTCATGAATGGGTGTTGCACTTTGTCAAAATCTTTCTCAGTATCTAATGATATTATCATATGGTTTTTATATTTCTTTTTGTTGATGTGTTGGATAACGTTGATTGATTTTCGGATGTTGAACTATCCTTGTGTCCCTGGAATGAATCCTACTTGGTCGTGGTGAATTATCTTATGGATACATTGTTGGATTCTGATAGCTGAAATTTTATTGAGGACTTTTGCATCAGTGTTCATTAGGGAGATTGGCCTGTAGTTTTCGTTTTTGTGTTGTCCTTGTTCGGTTTTGGTATTAGTGTAATTTTGGCTTCATAGAATGTGTTTGGTATTGTCCTTTCCTTCTCAATTTTTTGGAAGAGTTTGTGAGGGATAGACACTAATTTGTCTCTGAATGTTTGGTAGAATTCATTTGTAAATCCATCAGGTCCTTGGCTTTTGTTTTTGGGGAGGTTTTTGATTACATTTTCAATTTCGCTGCTTGTAATTGGACTGTTTAGGTGTTCTATTTCTTCTTTATCTAGCTTTGGGTGATTGCAGAGTTTTAGGAATTTGTCCATCTCCTCTAGATTTTTGAACTTGTTTCCATATAACTGTTCATAGTAGTTACTGATTATTCTTTTGATTTCTGCTGTGTCCGTTGTGATTTCTCCTCTTTCCTTTATGATTCTGTTTATTTGTGCTTTCTCCCTTTTTTGCTTTGTCAGCCTGGCTAGGGGTTTGGCTATTTTATTGATTTTTTTCGATGAACCAGCTCTTGGATTCACTGATCTTTTAGATTGTTTTTTTTAGTTTCAATTTCATTATTTCTGCTTTGGTTTTTATTATTTCTTTTCTTCTACTGGTTTTGGGGTTTTTTGTAGTTCTTTTTCTAGATCTTTGAGCTTTGAGATTAGGTTGTTTCTTTGAGTTCTTTCTTGTTTCTTGATGTGAGCTTCTATTGCTATATATTTTCCTCTTATTACTGCTTTTGCTGCATCCCATACATTTAGGATATTGGTGTCCTCCTTGTCATTCAACTCAAAGAATTTTTTTAATTACTTCTTTGATCTCCTCATTAGTCCAGTGGTCTTCCAGTAGTGTGGTTTTTAATCTCCATGAGGTAGGAGAGTTCCTTGCCTTCTTTTTATGGTTTATTTCTAGTTTGATGCCTTCATGGTCAGAAAAGATGGTTGGTATGATTTCAATCTTGGTGTATCTGTTGACGTTTGCCTTGTGCCCCAGTATGTAATCGATCCTGGAAATGATCCGTGTGCACTTGTGAAAAATGTGTACTCTGTTTTTTTGGGGTTTAGTGTTCTATAGATGTCTGTTAAGCCCAAATGTTCTAGGTCCTCATTTAGCTCTTTAGTTTCTTTACTTATTTTTTTTCTTATTGATCAATCCATTGTTAATAGTGTTGTGTTGAAGTCTCCCACTACATATGTGTTTTCTCTGATACCTGTTTTCCGAGATGACAACAGTTGTCTGATATATTTTGGTGCTCCTTCGTTTAGTGAATATATGTTAATGAGTGTTATTTCTTTTTGAAGTATTGTTCCCTTGATCATAAAGTAGTGACTGTTGGGACCTCTTTTTATCTTTTTGAGTTTGAAATCTGTTTTATCTGATATAAGTATAGCTGTTCCTGCTTTCTTTTTTGTTCCATTTGCTTGTAAGATTGTTTTCCATCCTTTAACTTTGAGTGTATTTTTAACTTTTGTAGCTAAATGTGTCACCTGGAGACAGCAAAAGGTTGGGTTTGTTTCTTAATCCAGGCTGCAACTCTGTGTCTTTTTATTAAAGAGTTTAGTCCATTTACATTTAGAGTTAATATCGATATGTTAGCATCTGTATTTGCCATTGTGTTTGTCTTTCCTTTGATTTTATTTATTTATTCTTTTAATAACTTTTTTTTGGCCTTCTTTCATTGTTATTAATCCCTCTGAGGTTCTGCCTTTAGGATTCCTTGTAGTATTTTTTGGAGTGGGGGTTTAGTTGTAATGAAATTTTAGAATTTCTGTTTGTCTGGGAAGGTCCTTATTCTTTCTTCATAGAGGAAGGAGAGCTTTGCAGGATATTCTTGGTTGGCATCTGTTTTCTTGGAGTCTGTTGACTATGTCCCTCCACTCTCTCCTTGCCCGTAGTGTTTCTTCGGAGAAGTCTGATGTCAGCCTGATTGGCTTTCCTTTGAATGTTATCTGTTTCTTGCCCCTTATCAGCTTTATTATTTTTTCCTTGTCCTGGATTCTTGGGAGCTTTACTATTATGTGTCTTGCTGTATTTTTCCTTTCGTTGTGGAAGTTTGGTGTTCTTCTTGCTTCTTGTATATCAATTTTCAGCTCCATCTTCACATTTGGGAAGTTCTCTTCAATTATCTCTTTGAATATTTTCTCTGTTCCTACATCTCTCTCCTCTCCTTCTGGTATTCCTATAACTCTATATTTCCTCATGGAGTCAGATAGATCCCGATGTCTTTCTTCGGGCTTTTTCCTTCGTACTTCTCTTTCCTTTTCTGTTTTTGTTCTTTTTATTTCTGTTTCTTCAAGAGCACTTATTCGTTCTTCCATTTCATCTATTCTGCTTTCATTGCTTTTCCCAGAGTTCTTTAGTTCCTCCATTAATTCATTCTTTGATCTACTGCGTTTTGATTGCTTCCCCCTTTATGGACTAAATTTCATTCTTCTGATCGTTGATTATTTTTCTCATATCATTGTTTTCCTTTATGAGTTCTGTCACTTTTTTAATCATGGCAATTTTAAATTCTCTTTCTGGAAGGCTCAGAATTTTTTCCAGGTTTTTGTGGTGTGCTTTTTTCCTGGGGAGTTGTTAGGTTGCGTGTGGTTCTTCTACTCCCTACTGTCTGTTTTCTAATTTGTCGTGTGCTTTGGGACACTGTGTTGCGGGGACTGGCCAGCATCTTGGGTGAACTTCTCCACTCCCCTCTGGCTCCTCCAGGAGCCATCTGTCTGTTTCAAGCAGTCTTTACTGAAGAATGGTCCTGTTCTAAAATGCCGATGTGGGGGACACACTCCCCTGTGCCACTGGTCTGCCCCAGCAGTAGGTTCCCGCTCCCCCTCTAGGCTTGGACTGTGCCAGAAGGTGCCTGTCGTGGACGAACTTCCCCACTCACCTCTGGCTCCAGAGGGAGCTTTCTGCTGGTTTCAGGCAGTCTTTACTGAAGAAATGTCCTTGTTCTAAAATGGCGATGTGGGACACACTCCCTGTGAGTGTGGTCTCAGGCACACTCTTCTGCATGCCCGGTCTGCCCTGGCCGTGGTTGCCCGCTCCCCCTCTGGGCTCAGAGTTCTGGTCGGAAGGGGCCGGGCTTGGGCTAACTTTCCAGCTCGCCACTGGCTCCTCCGGGAGCCTTTTGCTGGTTTCAAGCAGTCTTTTCTGAAGAAAGGTCCCTGTTCTATGGGGTGTTAGTGACTTTTTTCTGGTCGCTAGGTGGCGCCAGAGATCTCTCCTAGTGTCCTTTGCGAGCTGTTTTTTTCACCCCGTGGGACAGGGAACAGAGCGGGAATGGTAGGGTAAACCTCAATGGCTTTGGGGTGCTGTGTCTGCCTTGTGCCCCACCGTCATGGAGAACCCACGCCCCGAATTTCATGCCCCGGGTCTCAGTTCCAAAGCCCTCAGGTCCAGGATGCAGGCTTTAGCCCATTTCAGTGTCCGCAGAAATGGCGCCTTTTGCACCGCACTCCTGTGCGCAGGCGCCTGTTCCTGATTACTCAGTGAGGGACTTTCACCTCAGTGAGGGCCCCCGCGCATCTCCCCACAAGCCTAGGTCGCAGGTGCAGGGACCTGTGCAGCCGAGATCTGCGTTTGCTTTTCAAGCGATTCACTTTTCCGCACAAGCTTACCGGTTGGCCCGGGGCTGTGTGCAGGTCTCTGGGAGTCTCTGTTGTTCTCTAATGGCGCCTAGAGCCGTTCGCTCACCTCTGCGGTGAATCCTGCAGGGTTCTCCACAGCTCCCATTCATGTTGTGTGGTGGCTGAAATAGTTCCTTTCCACTCAGAGTCCGGCTTGATGCGTAGTTTGTTCTTGTTGGTCATTTTAGTTTGTTTTTTCCTCCTTTCTGTTGGTAGGAAAGTGCCAACTTTGTGGGTGGGGGAGGATAGCAGGGTTTCGCGCTTTCCTCCCTTTTAGTCCTCTTTTATGGCAACTTTCTTCTTCGGGTAGTTTGCTGAAGTTGTCCGTTTATCTTCCGTGTCCCAGTTCTCATTGGGACCTGCCGCTTTTCCTCCCTATTAATTTTTGTTTTAATGGGAGATCTTACTCGCAGTGTCTCCTCGCCGCCATGTTGATCTGCCTCCTTCTCCAAACAAATTTTATTAGATCAACATTACCTTGCCACTAAAAATCATATGAAGACACACTCACACACACACACACACACACACATCCCCCAAAACATAACATACCATTTTCCCTATGAAAATAGATTAAAAAATCCTCAAAAAATCTTAGCAAACCAAATTCAGTAATGCTTGAAAGGACCATATATCATCATCAAGTGGAATTTATTCTATGTACACAAGGGTAGTTCAACATCTGAAAATCAGTGAATGGAATTCACCACATCAACAAAAAGAAACATAAAAATCGCATAATCATATCAATAGATGTAGAGAAAGCATTTAATAAGATTCAATATCAACATATGATTAAAAAGCAACAAAAATCGTGATAGGCAGAACATACCTTAACATAAAAAGGCCATATATGACTAACCCATAGCTAATATCACTCTCTATTTTTTAAAAAAAAATGTAAGAACTTTTTACTTAATTTTTATTTTTTTGGTGGATATACAATTTATTGTTTCCTTATTATTTTCAGTTTTATAAATTTTATTATTATTATTATTATTATTTATACATATTTAAAGATTCATTTATTCATGCATACAAGAGCTGGGGTGTAGGCCAATAGTTGGGGAATGAGAGTATTCATCAGAGACAGAGTGGGGAGCAGAACAGGCTGAGCCACTGAAATACACTCCTCGGGGGGTGCAGTGGGTGAGACAGGAGAAGTCTGCTGCACCATGTGGGTCACCTTCCTGGCTGGGGAAGGGACTCATGTGCAGTGGGTAGCTCCAAAGTGCTGTGATTAATCCTTTGTGCCACTAGTGAGGCCCCTATATAAATATTTCATTACATCATTCTTCCTTTGTGTAAAATGCATGCGTTCTCCTATCTCAGGTATAATTCCCATAAATTTCCCACCACCAATTCACTGGTGCACCATCACCATAGTCCCTTGTGTTCTTCCCTTCAATGTTTTGATTCCTCTCCCTTGCCCACCCCTGCAGAGTGTCTCTGATTAATAGTTTCCTGTTAATTTTGTTTTTTTTTAATTTATTATAATTACTTTCTTTCCTGATCCCTTATTTGGTTCCCCTACATTCCTCCTATAAGTGATACCATCCAATATTTTTATTTTACTTTCTGTCTTATTTCACTGAGCATCCCTTCCAGCTCCATCATGTTGTTATGAATGGGGATGAATTTATCTTTTTTGATTGTTAAATAGTATTCCATTGTGTATATATACCATATCTTCTTGATCCAGACATCTATTTTTTGGGCATTTAAGTTGTTTCCCTATCTTACCTATTACATATAGTGCTACAATGAACATAAGGGTAAAGGTATCCTTTTGAATTAATGATTTTGTGTCCTTTGGGTAGACTTCTAGGAGTGGAATTGCTGGGTCATCTGGAAGCTCCATTTTTAGTAGTTTGAGGGACCTTCACACAGCTTTCCATAGTGCTTGGACTAGTTTGCATTCCCACCAGCAGTATAGGACAGTTCCTTTTTTCTCCATATCCTCACCAACATTTGTTGTTTCCAGTTTTTTGTTTTTTGTTTTTTTTAATTGTGGGCCATTCTCACTGGTGTGAGGTGGTATCTCATTGTGGTTTTGATTTGCATTTCTCTGACAACAAGTGATGTTGAACATTTTTTTTCATATACATGTTGGCAATTTGCATTCTACCCAAAGAAAGAGACATCTTTGATTGGGGGAAACAAATTGCATACAATAATGCTGATGACAAAGATCTACAAAGAGCTTATGGAATTCAACAAACAATCCAGTCAAAAACTGGGCAGAAGAGCTAAAAAGACACTTCTCCAAAGAGGAAATGCTAACATCAGTCTCAATTGTAAAAATCTACAAGCTTTTCCTCTAAGATATAGAAGAAGACAATGATGTCCATAATCTCCACTAGTATTCAACACAGATTTGGAAGTGTTAGCTAGAATAATTGGCAAGTGAAAGGTGTAAAATGGATCTACATTGGGAAAGAAGTAAAACTATCATCATTTGTAATGACATGGCAATACAGGTAGAAATCCCTAAGACTAACCCTATAAAAAAATAGAAAAAAAAAAGAATAAGAAATGAAAAGAAAATTGGTAGCTGAAAAAATCAATTTATAAAAATCAGTTATGTTCCTATATGCAATCAACATGCTAGGAATGAAAGAAATCAAGAAAAAAATCCCATCATAATTGCATCAAAAAGAATGAAGTACCTGAGAATAAACAACAAAGTGGGTGATAGACCTGCAGAATGAAAACGATAAGATACTGTTAAAAGTGGGCCTCCCCAGAGGCGCAGCAGTTGAGCGCAGGGTTGCAAACCTGCCCGCGGCCTCTGCAGCGCCGGTTCGATCCCTGGCTGCTCCTCGGCCACCAGAGGAGGGTCCCACATGGCACGCAAACCTTTCCTGCCGCCCGCTGCTCCCCTCAGCAGTGTACTTCAGTCCTTCTGCCTGTTCTGCTCCCCGCTCTGGCTCTGGTGAATTCTCTCACCCTCCTGCGCTTCTGACTGTACCCAATGCATGTATAAACAAACAAACAAACAAATAAATAAACAAATAAATAAAAATTACATGCCTAAAAATAAAAAAATATACTGTTTAAAGAAAGAAAAGAGGACACAAAGAAATGGAAATATGTTCCATGATTATATTGGATGATATAACATTATTAAAATTGACACTTTACCCAAAGTAATGTATACACTCTATGCAGTTCCTACCAAAGTTCCAATGAGATTCTTCAAAGAAATAGAACAAATTTTACTGAAATATATGTGGAATGAGAAAAGAAGCCAAATAGCTAAAACAAAACTGATATAAAAGTGGAAGAACAGAGGTGTCACATATCTAGACTTCAAATTATATTACAAAATTGCAGTAACCAAAACAGTATGATACTGGAATTAAATCTTATACACCATCACTGGAATACAATCAAGAGTCCAGAATTAAACCCATATTGATATGGATTACAATCAAGAACCCAAGAGTTTACATTGAAGAAAATAGAATCTCTTTAACAAATGTTGCTATGAAAACTAGACAACAACTCGCAAAGGAGTATTAAAAAACTACATCACAACATACACAGAAATTAACTCAATATAGACTAGAGACATGAAAGCATAAATTACACAGAAGAAAACATGAGCAAAATACTCCACAACATTGGCATCAGTGATGTTTTATGGATTTTTCTCAAAAGGCAAGAGACCCAGAAAAGAATAAAAACAAATGGGACTTCATCAAACTATAAAGATTGTGCACACTGAACAAAATCCTTATTAAAAAAGACATCCTACTGATGGGAGAATATGTTTACACATCATATATTTGATTAGGTTCTGATATCCAAGACATACATAGAATACATACAACTTAATAAAAAGAACAACAAAAACAATATAAATACAAACAGAAAAGCTAAATTGATATTTATTCAAAGAAGACAGGCACATGAACCCCTACACATGGGGTTAAATGATGCTACATGTGGTCATTTAAAAATGGTTCAACCTCTCTGGAAAGCTGTGTAGATATTCCTCAACCTGCTAAAGATGGAGCTTCCATATGATTCAGCAATTCCACTGCTAGGTATTTACCCAAAGGACACAGAAACATTAATTCAAAAGGGCATCTACACAGCTATGTTTACAGCAGCACTATTTACAATAGCTAAGCTATAGAAACAACTCGAATGCCCAATAATAGATGACTGGATGAAGAATATGTGGTGTGCATACACAATGGAACATTACTCAGCGATCAAAAAAGATAAACTCATGCAATTTGCAGCAACATGGATGGAACTGGAAGGGATCATGCTCAGCGAAATAAACCAGAAAGAAACAGAAAAGTACTGGATGGTCTCACTTATAGCTGGAATGTAGAAAACCTAAATAAGGGACCAGGAAAAAGACTAATTATAATAAAGTAAAAATCAAACTCACCAAGCAACTATAAACCAGAGACACGCTACAGGGGTTGGGGAGGAGGGAGGAGGGAGGAGGGGATTAAAACAAGGGGGGTGGGAATTGTATGGGGACTATAACCAGGATGAAAATGCATACTTTGTGCAAAAATGAAAAATGATAAAAATATATAAAATTAAAAAAATAATAAGTAAATAAATAATAGAAAATAAAATGCTATAGATTTCAAACATAAAAATAAGAAATCTTGGTATTTGTGACAATGTGGATAGAACTGTAGGGAATTATCCTAATTGAAATTAATCAATAAGAGAAAGACATCTACTGAAAGATTTCACTACTATGTGGAATATAGAGAAACAAAGCAATGGAACAGAAAAAAGTAAAACAAAACAAACCTTCGGAATCTGATTGCAAAACTAAAGTTACCAGAAGAGAAAGAATGTTGAAACAAATGTTGCAAAGAGTCCAATGGAGGAGGGCTGAGAATACCTTGTGGTGGGTGTGGTTTTATGAAACACATAAGAGAAAATGTGATACTATGCCTTTGAATGATACATAGTATTGCAAACCAATGTTACCTCAATTAAAAAAAAGAACTTTTACTAGCATCAGTGAATGAACGACTTTGCTAAAAATCCCTTTATTTCCTACTTTCACATTGTTAAGTGAGGATTTGCTTACTTAAATATTTGTAAAGAACTTTCTGTCCCAGGAGTATGAAAAATAAGTTATCTAATAGATTGTGGCTTTTTCTTTTTTTTAAGATTTATTTTTATTTATTCATGCATACCAGAACTGGGGTTCTTGCCAGAGGTGTGGGTGGTGAGATGATTCACCAGAGACAGAGTGGGAAGCAGAACAAGCAAATAGCTCCCTGGCCAGGGGTTGAACTCATGACTTAGTGGCTGGTGATAGCATGATAGCAGGGAGGCCCGACAGTGGCTTTTTCTACACTGAATTTATAATCTGCCATTTATCTTTCAAAAAGTACAAGAGTAGAAAGTGTTTACAGATCACTCTCAACCTACAGAAAGAGTAGAGTATGCCATGCTAACACATTAATGCCTGATGTTAACAAATGCCTCCATCAGTACCAAGGAAGAAGTACTGTAAAATGCATAAATAACTTGTATCACTACCATAGCTTTCTCTAATAAAAAAATATCCATCACACAAATTCAGAGAGAGTGTGATATAGAGAGTGAAATTAAAGGGCGACTGTTCTCATCTGTTTAATTTAGAGTTGGAGAACAAGGCCCAGCATGTAAAAGACTCATCTGAGGTTTTCAAGCAGTAATGATCAAGGAGGAACCTGTACATCTGAGTCTCGAGTTTTTTCTGATAAACCAGTATTCCTTGCAGCTTTTAGATACAGATGACACAACTCTGAGCTAAAATATTGTCCTATGGAGCAGTTATACATATCTTTCTCCACCTTTACTTTGCTCTAGCTAAACCTTCCTTTGACATCTATGGTCAACAAGATATTTACCATTTACCATTTAAATCATTAACTTCAGTCCCAAGAATAACTGTGAAATGTAGGACGAGCAGGTCACCTACAAAAGCTATACCAGGGTTGGCTGAATTGGGCAAGTCCCCAAGTAAGTGAACAAGTACAACCACTTATGGGAAGATGAATACTTCTATTGATGTACTGAGTCTGTGTCTTGTAGGAAAAGGCTAGGATGGCTAGGATTCCCACTGGGCCAATGCCCGAGAACTTTGGGGAAAGTAATTTTGCTTCTCAGAGACTCAATCTATTGATATAGAAAGTAGGAATAACAATAACAACATTTTTCCTGTCTGAAAATCTAATGGTGGGGCCTCCCTGGTGGTCTAGTGGTTAAGTGTCAGTGTTATCACCTCTATGAACTGAATTTAAATCCCCGCCAGGGAGCTAAACCACAGTGTATTTCAGGAAATCAGCCTGTTTGGCTCACCACTCTATCTCTGGTGAATCCTCTCACTCCCTGCATCTTTGGCTTACACCCCAGTTCTTCAATGTAAAAATAAAAATATTTAAAAATCATAAAAAACAAATAAATAAAACTCAAATGGCATAAGATGTGAATGTACTTTATCAAAGTAGAATACATTCACATAATTATATTTAAATATGATTTTTTTTAAATCTTTTTTTTTTCAAGATTTATTTATTTATACAAGCACTGGGTACAGTCAGAAGCATGGGAGGGTGAGAGAATTCACCAGAGCCAGAGCGGGGAACAGAACAGGCAGACCAATGAAGTACACTGCTGAGGGGAGCAGCGGGCAGCAGGAGAGCTCTGCGTACCATGTGGGACCCTTGCCCGGTGGCTGGGGATCGATCTGGTGCTGCAGAGGCTGCAGGCAGCTTCGCAACCCAGCGTTCAACCGCTGCACCACTGGGGAGACCCCTCAAATATGATTTTAAAGATTTATTTTTATTTATTTATGCATACAAGAACAGGGGTGTAGAGCAGAGGTGCAGGGGTGAAAGGATTCACCAGAGACAGAGTGAAGAGCAGAACAGGCAGATCTACTGAAATACACTGCCGAGGGGAGCAGGTGAGACAGGAGAGGTCTGCTGCACCATGTGAGTTAGTTCCCTGGCCAGGGATTGAACTCAGGCCATAATGGTGATACCATGATAGCACTGAGGCATAACCCCTAAGCCACCAGGGAGACCCCTAAATATGATTTTAAACAATAGTTATTAAGCATCTATCATGTGCCTGACACTGTATTAGGTGATGGGGATATGTAAGCAAATCAACATATGCAAACCCCTATTCCTCATAGAATATAAATTCTTGTAGGGGAGATGGGCAATAAACAAAATATAAAAGCAAAATGTATTATGTGTCACATATCAACAAAGAAAGTAAAGCAGAAAAGGGGGAAAGATAATACAATTTGAAATAAAATGGTCAGGAATGGCCTCAAAGAGAGGGTGATACTTGAGTAAATGCATAAGGGAGGTAATGAAGAGAGCTATGTGAACTCTGGGGGAAGAGTACTTTATGCAAAGGAAAAAAAGCCAGTGAAAAAGGCTGTGAAAGGGGGACATGTCAGGCATTTTTAGGTTACAATAAGACTGTGGCTGAAGTAGTGAGATCATGTGAGAAAGAAGCAGATAAAGTCACATAGGCAAGAAGAGCTTGATAACAGAAGGATTTGTAAATAATAATTAGAATTCTGACTTTTTCTCAGTGAGAACTTGAAGACCATTTGAGGGCATTAAGCAGAGGAGTGACCTGACATAGGTTTTAAACAGCATCCCTGGCCTGCCAGACAAAGAAATGTTCTTACTTGTATTACAGATCCTATCACATTATAAGATGGGAAGATATAGTTTTACAGCCTTGCTTCTTAAATTTTAATATGTATTATTAAAATTCAGATTCAGTAGGTCTGGGGCATAGCTAAGGATACTGAATTTCTAACAAGTTCATGTAATAAAGATGTTGCTGGTCTAGGACATAACACTTTGACTGAAGATGCTTAATCCAAGACCTGGCATGGAGCAGGACTCTCCTAAACATTTGATACATGAAACACATGTTGGTGGTTTCATGCCCAATGCCATATAGCCCATTCAAGTGGATATGTCTTTTTAAATATCAACCATTTTCCTAATGAGGAAAAGATAAAGGAGGAACATTGATAGATGGAGGGGAAGGAAAGGAAAACTACATTTTCCCTAATAGTTGTAATATTGTTACAAGAGTTTCGCTAATGCCACAGGAACAAGTGTCATCATCCCCATCCCAATTTCCATTTAAAATGGAAGGATTACAACTGCCAGCATTCCATGAAACAGACTTCCTGAGCTGGAAAGCTGCTGGGAACTAGGGGAGGGATTGAATAGCCAGGTTGACCTTTAATACACTGAAGGCAGGTGTGCCTCACTCTCTGGCTTGTTCTACTCTGACTGGCACCATGGTAATGCTGGTAGGATGGAGGTCATCTAGACACATGCTAGCCAATTAAAATCTCTCTCTCTCTCTCTCTCTCTCTCTCTCTCTCTCTCTCTCTCCTCTCTCTGTCTCCCCTCCCTCCTTCCCTCTCTCTCTCCCCCCTCCCTTTTCTAACTCCCTTTGTAATTTTGTTTTATTATTTTTCTCTGCATGTGCGCATTTGGCTCTTGTTCCCAGTTTTCAAGCATATGGGAGGGCTCACAAATTTGAGCATGCCCCTTTTATTTCTGTGGATGTCTGCTAATAGCTGGTGCCCAATGTGGAGCCATCACATCTGTGGTTGACCAGATTCTTTCACACATTAGTCACCCTAAGAGAGTTGCAATTGCATGACACATGGTGGAATTTCTCTCTTCTAATTTAAATGAGTTTGGCTTTATTTCAGAAAAGCACTCTGTGTTTTGATTTAAACATGGCTTCATATCATGTAGTGTTTCGCCTATATTTCCTTCTATGTATTTTATGGTTTCAGGTCTTATGTCTACTTCTTTAATCCATTTTGAGTTGATTTTTGCATATGGTGTGAGGTAGTGGTCAAGCTTCATTCTTTTGCATGTAGCGACCCAGTTTTCCCAGAACCATTTGCTCCTTTGTCAAAGATTAGTTGACCATAAATGTGTGGATTTATTTCTGGATTTTCTATTCGATTCCATTGGTCTGTGTGTCTGTTCTTGTTCCAATACCATGCAGTTTTGATGATTATGGCTTTGTAGTAGAGTGTGAAGTCTGGGAGTGTGATGCCTCCATTCCCTTCTTTGTTTTTCAGGACAGCTTTGGCTATTCGGGGTTTTCTGTGATTCCATATGAATTTCATCAATAATTGTTCTATTTCTTTGAAGAATGACACTGAAATTTTGATTGGAATAGCACTGAAACTGTAGATTGCTTTTGGTAGGATGGCCATTATAATAATGTTTATTATTTCAATCCATGAGCAGGGGATGTCTTTCCATTTCTTTGTGTCTTCTTCTATTTCTTTTAACAGTGTTTTATAGTTTTCTTTGTATAGGTCCTTTACCTCTTTTGTTAGATTTATTCCCAAATATTTGATTTGTTTTGTTTCTTCTTCTTCAGATTTATTGTTTGTGTATAGGAAGGCTACTGACTTTTGCGTGTTGATTTTGTATCCTGCCACTTTACTGAACTGATTGATGAGTTGAATTAGTTTTTCTGTGGAGTTTTTGGGGTTCTCTATGTATATTATCATATCATCTGCAAATAGTGATAGTTTGACTTCTTCTTTTCCTATTTGGATTCCTTGTATGTCTTTCTCTTGTCTTATTGCTCTGGCTAGGACATGTGGTACATATATACCATGAAATATTACTCAGCATTCAAAAAAGATAAACACATGCAATTTGCAGCAACATGGATGGCGCTGGAAGGGATCATGCTCAGCAAAATAAGCCGGAAAGAAAAAGAAAAATACAGGATGGTCTCACTCATAGCAGGAATCTAGAAAACTTAAATAAGGGACCAGGAAAATGAATAACTATAAGAAAGTGAAAATCAGGGCCTCCCCAGTGGCACAGCGGTTGAGTGCTGGGTTGCGAAGCTGCCCGCAGCCTCTGCAGCGCTGGTTCGATCCCCGGCTGCTCCCCGGCCACCAGAGGAGGGTCCCACATGGCGCGCAGACCTCTCCTGCCGCCAGATGCTCCCCTCAGCAGTGTACTTCGGTCCTTCTGCCTGCTCTGCTCCCTGCTCTGGCTCTGGTGAATTCTCTCACCCTCCCATGCTTCTGGCTGTACCCAGTGCATGTGTAAACAAAACAAACAAACAAATAAATAAATAAACATGCCTCTATAAAATAAAAAAAAAAAGAAAGTGAAAATCAAAGTCAACAAAAAACTATGAACCAGAGACACTCTGTGGGGGGTAGAGGGCGGGAGAGGAGGGATTGGGGTCAAAATAATGGGGTTGCAATTGTATGGGGAATATAAAAATAAAATTTATTATAAAAAATAAAATTTAGTATATTTAGTATAGACAGTTCTTTTTCTTTTGTCTTCTTCCTCTTCTTCACACTTAAATTTTAATTTGGGTCACCTGACAAAGTCACAGAACTGATTTTGGTTTTATTTGAGGTCTGGTGGACATACCTGTGGGGTTCATTTTCAACCTCTGGCTTAGTAGTTTTTGCTCTGAGGGTTTCCTTAGGGGGGTGTGTATGTGGGTTTCTGGCTGACTGAACCAAGTTCAGTGTAAGTCAATGTCTAAGAAGTATTTTTTTTCCTGTAGCACAACATATGCACTAGAGTGATAAACATGATCTGTTGGTGAAACTTTGTACTGTAAAGATATTTTTCAATTGGAGGAATTTTGTAAAACATCAGACAGATGGGATGAGTTACTATATATACACATGTTTATGTCCCTCCATGAGTTATAGATAAAAGACATAGACTCACCTGATGGCACAAAGAAAGGCAGAACCTGACAGCAATAAGTGGGAGAAGGAATAGGAAAGAACAACCACTTACTGGAAGCTTTGAATCTACCAACAGAGAAAACCTTTAGAGAGAGTCAGCATCCCTCCTTAGGTGGCTGCAGATGCTCCCTCCATAGGCCTCACCTCCTTCCCCACATAAGAGGACCAGAATGTCTTCTCCTTCTCATAACAGGTCCTGATTTGATCAAAGGAACTGCCTGGGAGTAGGGAAGTTCAGTCTTCTTCAATTCTGGGCAGGTAGATTGAACAGGCCAAGCGTAGCCTGCCAGATACTATCTGTCACAAGTTCCCATTTCTACTGGGACATCCTGAATTGGATAAAGTCTGCCCCTTCATACATACAGTATCCTCAAAGGATGGCTAATTTGTTTGCTTCTAATTTTTCCTAGCATTGGCACACCAGGGTAGACATACAATCCATGTCATATGTGCTATTTAAAAATATATATTTATATACTTTTTGCATTGTTGTTCATTTTTGTACTTTTGATTTCTCCTCTTAGGTATAATCCCCATAAAATTACCACCAACAAGACACCCATGAACCATCACCATAGTTTCTTGCGCTTTTTCTTTCTCCTGTTTTGATCCCACTCCCTCGTCCTCCCCTGCGGAATGTCTCCGATTTATAGTTAGCCTGATAGTTTTGTCTTCTTTTTTTCTGAGTCCCTTGTATGGTTTCCTTACGGTCCTCCTAAAAGTGACAGCATCTCATGATTTTTCTTTTTATCCTTCTGACTTCTTTAACTAAGCATAATCCCTTCTGGGTGCATCCATATTGCTATGATATTTCATGAGAAATGAATGGTTTTAGGAAAGGCTAATGAGGCTTGTCATCTCCACCAGGAAAAGCCAGAAACTTCAGAACTATAAAAGGTTGTCCCAATTCTAGACCCTAAACAGGACCCCAGTGTTGTGGGAATGGGAAGGCTAGAACACTAGAGAAGATACTTATTACCAGTACTGAGGAAGGGAATGCCTAAACAAAAGAGCATCAGATCTATGGTCAGCTTGCTAGTTTTGTCTTTTTTCTTGACCTTTTGTTCAGTTTCTCTATGTTCTGGATACAAGTGAAACCATCTGATATTTATCCTTTCCCTTCTGGCTAATTTCAGTTAGCATAATCTGAGGCATACGGAAAGGGGAGAGAGGGAGGTCCAACCAAGGGAGGGAAGAACACAAGGAAATATGGTGATGGTTCATGGGTGATGTGGTGGTGGGAGAACTGAAGGGAGAAACCAATTACTGTACAAAAATGAACAATGATGTAAGAAAAACATAATAATAATAAAAGAACGGAGCTTAGTGAAAAGGTCAATGAGGTTCCATTTGAGTTTTTTAAAAGGATATCCTGTTGGCGCAAGGGTTAAGACACAACCTATGAAGAAATTTGCAACCACTGCAGCGTGAGTTTTATTCCCAGCCAGCCAGGGAGCAACCTACATGGCACAGCAGACCTCTCCTGTCATGCCCGCTGCTCCCCTCAGCAGTATATTTTGGTCAATCTGCCTGTTCTGTTCCCCACTCTGTCTCTGGTGAATCCTCTCACCCCTCACTCCCCTCTGCCCTGGACCCCAGATCTTGTATGCATAAATATATCAATCTTTTTTTTAAATGGATATTCAAACTTAAAGTACTTACACAGACTGAATCCATATGTTCCAGAAATGCTCAGATGATTAACATGACATTCATTGGGCAGACTACTCCAGAGAAAAGATTTAAATTAACCGAGGTAGAAATTGCTGTATAGATGAGTCCTTCCCAATGGGTGGATAAAGCCTTTAGAGTTCAGAATCACAGAGAATAAAGGAGGCCTCATCTTCCATCGATTTTCACACAGAGGGAAGACAGGACAGGATTTAGGAGGAACAGAGAAGGGACATGGAGGGAAATAGAAGTGAGCCTTTAAGGAAGAGTCAGTGTGCTTATTGTAAGGAAGAGTACATTGGAAGGACAAGAATCCCAGGTTGGAAGAAAGAATGAGAAAATGGGAAGAAAGGAAAATGATGACAGCACAGAATGAGGATTCAGATGGGGATTTCAGAAGGAAATACAGGCAAAGTAAAAGGAATGAAGAAGTAAGGTGGGAGGAAAAGACAGAAAATGATAGTCCAGGTTGGGGGTTCAGATAAAGAATATGGGTACCCAGGGGCTCTACTTGATCTGGAAAAGTCTCATGATAACCCCCATGGAGTTGTGGGTAACTCTCACCTTGAAGTACTCTTTGATTGACATTTTGGTAGACACTAGAGATACCAATTTGTTTGGAATTCTGCATTAGTGCAGATCACCAAGAAGACTGTACCAGTCACTGGGGTAATGTGAAGATCATAACAGAAAGACATTTTACAACCTCTGGAATGGTAATTTTGTGATACAAACCTATAACATTGTTTTCTATACATGGAAGAGTGTCCAGTTACCCTCCTTGACTGTCACATCTTAACTTATTGTGCATATTATTTTCTCACTCTAAGATCAGAATCTGCACCTATGAATATCCCCAGAATATGCCTTATGATTCCAGACGGTACTCACTCAGGATGCTCTATCAAAAAGTAAAATGTTTCCCGCAGAAATCTATGAAAGGGTAAGTGAAGTGGTTTTAGCATATGGAACCCTGAGATATGCAAAAAATGCAGATCCTGAAAGAATAGAAATGGTGTGAAGGAGCAGAGGCCAAAAGAGAAAGAAATATCCTTTGAAAGAGGAGGTCTTCAGGGAAATTCACTCAGTATCACAAAAGTTTCTTCAATCTTGCCTCATTTGGCCTTGCCAGCTCCCCTACAACACTAATTTTGTTGGTAAAGAATCACTCTTCATTCAGGATTTGAGGGCCATTAATGAAATTGTCCAGGACATAATGGAAATTTGTCAAACACTTACACACTGTTAACTACCATACCTGGGATTTGGGGTTAGTTCACAGTAATGGCTTTGAAGGATGCCTTTTTCTATATCCCAATGTATGTGCAGGAGTCCAAAAGCACTCTGCTATATTGTTGGACTTTGCCCCCATAAGAGTTTAAGAATTTCCCAACTATATTTGGATAAATGCTGACCAGGGATTTCAGAAAGGTTCAATGTAAACAGGGCATCCTCCTACAAATATGTAGACTATTTACTAATTGCCAGGCCTGACTATGAATCTTATCTGAAGAATATCATATTGATTTTGAATCATTTAGCAGAAAGTGGTTATAAGGGGTTAGTTCAAAAGGTTTACAAATACAAACAGAAGATAACATACTTGGGCTTTGTGATTAAAAAAGGCAAATAAAGTCTCATGACCAAAAGAAAACAAGTGATTTCAGTTCTAAATCTCTAGCAATCGAAGGCAATTATATAGATTTTGGGAATGACTGGGTTTTTGTAAAATTTGTATCCCCCAAACCCTTAAAGGACACCCTCAAAGGCCAGGATTCTGAACCTTTGTTTTGACCTCTGGAATGTCAACAAGCCTTTGATTAAATAAAGGGAAGCTGGATCTCAGCACCACCCTCAGGGCTGCCATACCCTAGGAAGCCTTTTTGATTCTATAGGCAGAGAAACAGAAAGTTAGCCTAAGATTCCTAGTCTAATTAATAGGCACAAAAAATGCAACCCTTCACATACCTGTTTAAACAACTGGACCACACTAATAAGGGATGGACTCCCTGTTTGTGGGCTGTAGATGACATTTGTGACCTTTTGCATGAAGCAGAAAAAATATGTCTTAGGTCAGCTCATCACTGTATATGTCACATCATTGGCATTGTTTTAGCACAGAAGTGTGGACTTTGATTGACTACTGGGCAAATGGAGACATATCAAGCAGTGCTAATAGAATGCATATCTATAAGTTACCAACTGTGTAAATCCAACTACCTTGTTTTCAAGCAATGTAGAAAGCCTTAAGAGTGGAATCTAAATCCACAACTGTCCAGAAATCATTGAAACAGTGTATGCTAGCTGACCAGATTTGTCTCACCAGCTCTTGCCATATCCAGATGGGAGCTGTTTATAGATGGGAGCAGATTTTGGACACAAGATTGTTGATGTGCAGGATATGCAGTGGTGATACTTCAGACACTATAGATGCCAAGACCCTCCCATCAGGTATGTCAACAGACAGCCAAGTTGACAGTTCTGACCCTGGAAGTCACTTAAAGGTAAGAGGGAAAATAGTCATTATCTCAAAATATTTTTTCATGGCCCTACACCACATGCAGAGCTATGGAAAGAAAAGGAACTCCCTACAGGAAGTAATAAAGACATTAAACACCTTCTAGAATTCTTGTCCTTGCTGAAAGCAGTAGATTTTCCATCATCCATAATAGTGATACATTGTCCTAGCCACCAAAGGGATAGACCTGAAATTACAGAAGGCAATGAGCAGCTGACTATGTTGCTAGAGTTGCTGCATAGCGTACTCTCTAGGAAGCACTCATCCATCCCATAGAATTATCTCAATTTGTCTACAAATATACTGATTGGGATGAGGAAAGGGCCTTTGAATAGGGATTTGCTAACTTCAACCCTAGTTCCACTTGGAGGATGAACTTAACATGATATACTCTTCTCAGAGGCTCTAGTCTACCCATTATTGAAACATAAACTTGAGGGATCCCACAATGGGAGAGATGCCTTCCAGCATCCTGAGTACCCATATTTAAAAAGGTGCTATTTGCACAGAGTGGCTCACTGTATCACCCAAGTTTTTCACTTATGCACCTAGAATAACCCCAATGCTGACTCGCACCCTAAAGCTACTGGGGTTCAATATATGGGCAAGTGCCCTTTTGAAGAATGACAAGTGAATATTACCCTAATGCCTAAGACCACTGGCAATTAAAAGTATGTTTTGTATCTTCAGATATCTTCTCAGGATGGGTTAAAGCATTTCCTCCCCACTAGGGTGGAAAAAGCTTGAGAAGTTGCCAAATAAGTACTAAGGGAAGTAATCCTTAGCTTGACTTGCACAACTCTATTCAGAGTAACAATTGTCCTGCATTTGTTTCAGAAGTCATTCATAAAAATGCCATCTAGAGGGCCTCCCTGGTGGCACAGAGGTGGAAGTCTCAATGCTATCAAGCTATCTCCAGCCACGGCAGCATGAGTTTGATCCCCAGGCTTGAAGCTCATCCACAAGGCACAGCAGACCTCTCCTACCTCACCCGTGCTCCCCTCAGCAGTATATTTCAATCAGTTTGCCTGTTCTGCTCCCCATTCTGTCTCTGGTGAATCCTCTCACCCACATACCTCTGACTTACACCCCAGTTCTTGTATGTGTAAATTAATTAATTAATTAATTAATTTTAATAAATAAATTAAAAATAAATCTTAAATCTTTACAAAATGTATTCTAGATTACTTGGAAACTACATGATGCCTGGAAATCTCAATCTACACTCACGCTGAAAAAATGAATTACACTTTAAAGAAGACCTTGGCAAAACTATGCCAAAAAACCCACCTGCATTGGGATCAGGAATTGTCCACTGCTCTCCTACAGATAAGAATGAATCCCAGAAATGGGCTATGTTTAAGCCCCTTTGATACTGTATTTGGAAGACTATTCCAAGCTTCAATTTTAAACACTGCATCAGACATTATTTAAGCACCTTTGATAGTGTTTTTGGAAGACCAGTCCAAGCTTCAATTTTGAACACTGTACGAAACATAGAACAATAAGGTAGAATCAACATATTGAGGCTATTTTAGCTGTTACTTCTAAGTTTGCACTTTTTATGATTTCTACACCTCAAGATGAACCATTGCATCTTTTCATAACTTGTGATCAGGTCTTATTCAAGACCTGCTAGGGTGGAGATACCCAAACTTAACTGTTGAAGAAGTGATCTGGTCATTATGGTATTTTGCTAAACTCATTCTTTGAAACCTGTAGACACAAAACCCTGCAGCGGCACTGCAGAGGCTGCAGGCAGCTTCGCAGCCCAGCGCTCAACTGCTGCACCACCAGGAGAGGCTCTTCCCTTTTTGTCTTTTTGCAGACTGCTGTTTTTGTTCTTTGTTTGTTTTCAGGTAAATCTGTGGTTAAGGTAAAAAACAAAACAAAACAAAACAAAACAAAACAAAAAAACATCCTGGCCAGTTCAATGTGAATAGAACTGACTTTCAATCAGACAGTGATCAAGAGTTTGCTTTTGCATGGAAGCAAAGAAAAAGTTATGTCTTGGGCCTCCCCTGGTGGAGCAGCGGTTGAATGCTGGGCTGTGAAGCTGCCCACAGCCTCTGCAGTACTGGTTCTATCCCTGGCCGCTGGCCAGGGTCTCCCACATGGTACGCAGACCTCCCCTGCCGCACCCACCGCTCCCCTCAGCAGTGTATTTCGTCCATCTGCCTGTTCTGTTCCCCGCTCTGGCTCTGGTGAATTCTCTCATCCTCTTGCGCTTCTGACTGGACCCAGTGCTTGTATAAATAAATAAATAAATATTTTTAAAAGAAAAAAATAAATAAAAAGCTGTGTCTTTGAGAAAATGAATAAAACTTTATTTGCAGAAGATATTCCGTGCAGGTTAAATAAAAACTGATAATTGATTGTGTCTATATGATTTAGATCTGTATGTCTTCCCCTTTGTGTCTAATTGTTCTGGCAGATTGAAATACACTGCTGAGGGGAGCAACAGGTGAGACAGGAGAGGTCTGCTGCTCCATGTGGGTCAGCAAACTGGCTGGGGATCGAATTTGTGCTGCAGTGACTGCTGATAGCTTCATAATGCTGAGACTTAACCCCTTGCACCACAAGGGAGGCCCAATAATGAAGATAATTTTAATAAGTTTTATTTGAAATGATGCTGTTTTCAGGGGTCTTTTTTTGATTCCAGAAAAACTTATTTTTCAGGTGAACATGATGAGCAGAAATGTTAAATTTAATTTTGTGAGCAGAATTAAATCATGCATTTTCTGTTTCCTTGATACCATCATAATATGGAAAACTGTAATAATTATTATTATTCATGGCAATGTGTCATGAATAATGATATTTGCATAATTTCAAAAGGGAATTTTATTTTTCTCTTCCTAAATTAGATAATTTGAAACATTTTATTTCTAACATTTTGATAGGAATTCCCTCTCAGAGTTGAAATAGATCATAGCCAAGAAGGCAACTTTGCCTGTAGGTTCCAGAGATCTTCAAGGAAGGTAGGGAAAATTGACTCCATTGGCAATTCTGAAAGTCTGAGAGAAAAGTCTTGGGTACCTTTAGAAGGAGAAATCTCAGATGACATCTGTTAAGGGTGTGACCTCGTTGCCCCCAAAAAGTTCAACTTAAGATCCCTTATGGAAAGTTCCAACAATGCCAACAAAAATTCTGCTTGGAAGCCTGCCCTGTGTGTGTGTGTGTGTATTTGCAGACATATTGTGCAAAAAAAATGAATTGGAATTAGATTTAGTTAATAAATGCTTTTTACTGTATTATTTGATAGAATTGGAATGAAGGTGACAAAATTATTTTAATCAGCAGAAACAATTCTAAGATTTTTTAAAAAGATTTATTTATTTATACAAGAGCTGGGATACAGGTCAGAAGTGTGGGAGGGTGAGAGGATTCACCAGAGACAGGGCGGGGAGCAGAACAGGCAGACGGACCAAAGGCACTGCTGAGGGGAGCAGCGGGCAAGACAGGAGAGGTCTGCCACACCATGTGGGCATCTCTCTGGCTGGCCAGGAATCGAACCTGAGCTGCCAAGGCTGCGGACAGCTTCATAACACTGTGCTCGACCCGCTGCACGACTGGGGAAGCCCTCTTTTTTCACTCTTCTGAGCTTTACCAATATTCTGTTTGCTATATGCTTGGTTAACGTCTGTGGCTTTTTGCTTGGACTGACTGACCATTTTCTAGAAATGGAGGACTTGCCATATTGGAGGTCAATGTACAATGTCTGGTGACCTGATTGTTAATTCCTTTAAATGCGCTGTAACCCCAGAAAAGACAGTCTTCTGAGGGTACATCCCAGTATCCCAACTTTCACCACAGAAATGGTAGGAACAGGGCCTCCCTGGCAGTGTAGTTGTTAAGTCTCAGTGCTATCACACTATCACCACTGTGGCCTGAGTTTGATAATTGGACAGGGAGCTGACCCACATGTTGCAATAGGCCTCTCCTGTCTCACCTGCTGCTCCCCTCTCTGTGTATTTCAGTAGATCCACCTTTTCTGCTCCCCACTCTGTCTCTGGTAAATCCTCTCACCCCCCGCATCTCTGGTCTACACTCCAATTCTTCTATGCCTACATAAATAAATAATAAAATAAATCTAAAAAAAAAGAAATTGTAACAGCAAAGGAAAACTGGGGAATTTGTGGAGGACACAGCAACAGGTGCCATCTTCCCTGCCACCTACATCTCAGAAAACTTTTACTATAACTACCAGCATGCCATGAGCCAGAATTCTTGAACAGTGGGTGCTGCTGCATACTAGTAGTGCAGCATAGTGGCCAGGTTGACCTAGAGAAAGAAAAGACAGGCAGGCCTCACCCTCTTTCTTTTTCAGCTATAACTTACACCTACTGGTAAGACAGAAGACATCTACCCACATGCTAGCCAATTTCTCTCTCTCTGGTCCCCCTCTCCTAACTCCTCTTATAAATAAACCTTCATTTTTTACTTCTCTCTATACCCGCTTTTTGGTCTTGTCCTGAGTTCTTAAACATGTGGGTGAGGACTCACAAACTGGGGCAACCCCTTTTCATTTCTTGGGTTGCCCAGTAGCAATATTGTGCTTACTTAATTTCCTCAAAAACTTTAAGGTATTAATATAATGAAGCCTACTAGACAAATGAGAAAATTAAGGTCAGAGGGGTTAAAGAGCACGTTCAAGGCCACAGGGTTAATTAGTGACTAAATTAGAATATGAAAGCCAGTATACCCATGTCCCCAAAGCCTTTGCTATCTCTATACTATAACATCACTTCATGAATTGGGAGCAGGATGAGGGGGTGTTTATAATCTTTACCTGGCAGGAGTGAGAAAATAAATTGAAGAGCATTAAAGTCTACAGACCTTGGCTTTGATTTTTCCAGAGCTAAATTGCCCAACATGGTTACCCTAAGTCTCATGTGGCTATTTAAATTAATTAAAACAAAATAAAATTTAAAATTCATTTTCTTAGTAATATTAAACATATCTCAAGTGCTCAATAGCCACAAATGCCTGATTAGTTCCTATTCTGTTGAAGAGTTCAGATATTGAGCTTTGTCATTATTGCAGGAAGTTTAATCGGGTAGCACTGCTCTAAAGAAACAAGAATTTTTAAAAATTTATTTGTATTTATTGATGTATAAAGAACTGGGGTATAGGCCAGAGGTGTGGGGGGTGAGAGGATTCACCAGAGATAGAGTGGGGAGCGGAACAAGAGGATCTATGGTAATACACTGGTAAGGGGAACAGCAGGCAAAACAGGAGAGGTCTGCAGCTCCATTTGGGTCTGCTCCCTGGCTGGGCACTGAACTCGTGCTGGACTCATATTGAATTCATGCTGCAGTGGCTGGCCATAGCTTGATATGCACTGAGACTATGACCCCTGCACCACCAGGGAGGCCAAGAAACAAGATCTTTGAAAAAGGTTGGAACTAAACTAATGACTTCAGTCAAGAATCTGGTACCACTCAACAGGTTTGGGGAACAGAAATATGACCTGACCCCTCATCTGGAAAGATGGTTATAAAAATATTTAGAGTTGAAGCCAGTGAATAAGTGTGTGTGTGTGCATGTTTGTGTGTTTAATCTTTTTAAATCATTCTTTTGTACATTTCTCATTGGTTTTTCCATCTGTTTAGAAAAATGGCGTTTGAAAATGCCAACTTGTCTCTGCTGAATTCAATGAAGTGTGAGGAAAAGGTTTTTCATCTCATTCATATCAAGGAGACTGAATGGAAAAAAAATTGGGAATGCGGAGCCACAGATACTGAGGAGCAAAGTGGCAAACAGCAGGGACAAATACTTGTTCACCCTGTCTTTATCTCCAGTATGTCTGGAGATATAGCTTTATCTCAAACTCAACCAGTTTTCTAAAAGTGAGGATTTCTAAAAGTAGAAGATCTGCACCATCAGTATCACCAGGGATACTTGTTAAATATAGAGATACCTGTGCCTTTTCCCAGACTAAAAATTTACAACATTGAGGGGGGAGAGAGTTGAAAAGGAGTTGGGATCTGCATGTATAACAAGCTTCCCCAGGGACTCTGGTGCACAAATTTGTGAACCACTGGCATGAAGGGAGATGTGTTTTATTTAAATAATGAGGTCAGACCCTTACATATGGTGGCAACAACTGGAGCAGAAGCTAAGAGGATATGTGTAGAAATTAAGGGGGGGAGGAAGAAACTAAAAAAAAAAAAAGGTAAGGAGAGGCATAGGGAGAGATGAGAGAGAAACAGAGCAAGAATTAGAGAAAAGAAGAGAAACAGTGAGACAGAAAAACCCCAAGAAAACAGTTTTGTCCACTAGAGAGAAATTAGGAGCCCGTCCAGCTGTACTTATTAACATCTTGGGATTGTCACAGGTAGAGTCCATATGGTTTGTTGATTTTCCATTGAAATGCCCTCTACCCTACACTGAGTTCAGTCACATGCACTAACATACCAGGGCCTACCTCACAAATGTCTTTGAGATGCTTGATGTAATGACGCTCAGTGCTCATGATCTCATTGATGACATTGGCTCGCATCTGGTCCCGGTTCTGGAGTGGCCGGCCCAGACAGAGGCAGTCTGAGTTGGGATCCAAGTGCCCATTTTGCATGTCACTGGATCCTTCTTCCACCCCATCCTCCTGGTTCACCCAAAGCTGTGGAAGCAAATAGAAGAATAATTAATTAGTTTCTTTCTTTGAGAAATTTCAGCCCAGTAGGAAAAGTATAAACTAAAATCTTCAGGTATTCAGAGAGCCTTCAACTGGAGGCCCAACTATAAACAGAATGGCATGCCTAGCTCTAGGGTGACATGCTGGCCCTAGACATGAGTCCAATTCTCTACACTTCTGCTGACCTATCTGTAAAATAGAGGATGGAGAATAATTTCCAAATTTTTGTTGGCTAAAAATATTTCAGAGGAGAGAATTATGGTAAGCAGAACTCATTCATGCTGGAACACATACAGGCAGCACAGCTGCACTGAAAAATAAGGATTAAGTATATGTCTTGGGTGCCCCAACTGGATTGGTGCCACAAACCATAGTACCTACCAGCATGGAAGCTAAAGCTTGATACTGGAGTGGACAACCCCAAAACAGGCCATTTTTATTGATTCCTATCAAAGGGTGTACAAATAATCATTAAAATTTGAGTGTAAAATTCCTTGGATATGCAAGGATCTCTAATTCCTTGAGGATGGAGTGGGAATGACAGAATGTTCCCCCACCATATAATAGAAATAGTTGTTGTTTGAACACTTACTACACACCAGCCATTATGCTAAGATATTTTAATAAACTCTACTATTCCAACCTTCTAGGTAGGTAGGTACCATTATCATCACCACTTCACAGAAGAGGAAACTGAGGCTCAAAAACGTTAAGGACTTTGCTTCAAGTCACACAGTTAAGGAGCAGAGGATCTGGGATAGGTGCCAGGCAGTGTGTAACTCCAGAGAATGTGCTCTTAAACACTGTACTAATTTTTTAAATTATTAATTAATTAATTTATATTTATTTTACATCATTGATCAGTTTTTTTTACAATGTTTGCTTTCTTTTCTCAGGTGTAGTCGCCATAGAATTTCCACCACCAATTCACCAGTGCACCATCACCACAGTCCCTTGTGCTCTTCCCACCCTCATTTTGATCACTCTCTCTCCCCCTCCCCAGCTGAATATCTCTAATTTATAGTTGTCTGTTTCTTTTTGTTTTGTTTTCTTGTGTTTTTTATTATTATTATGTTTTCCCTGACACCTTATTTGATTCCCCTATATTCCTCCTATAAGTGAAACTATCCGATATTTTTCTTTCTCTATCTGACTTATTTCACTGAGCATAATTCCTTCTACCTCCATCTATGTTGCTGTGAATGGCATTAGTTTATATTTTTGTTTACAATTTATTTATTTATTTATACAAGCATTGGGTACAGTCAGAAGTGCAGGAGGGTGACAGAATTCACCAGAGCCAGATTTGGGAACAGAACAGTCAGATTGACAAAATACACTGCTGAGGGGAACAGCGGGGGTGGCAGGAGAGGTCTGCTGCACCATGTGGGACCCTTGCAGGCAGCCAGGGATAGTTTATCTTTTTTGATTGCTGAATAGTTTTATGTGAGACTGGAAATAATTAGGGAAGGGCTTGGGCCAAGGTGAGCTGATGAGTGGGTAATTATTAGAATCATCAGAAATGGATAGAGTTGGGAGAAGTTGAAACTATTCAATCCAAATCATGAAGGCAAAGAGATGCATAAAAACCTCTTCTGGGGAAGCTGGGTGAAACGTGTTTGGATGAAGGATAACTTCTCTTAAATATGCCATCAGGGAGAAGGTTTATTTCACCTTAGGCTTTGAAGGCAGAACACTGGGGTGGAGGGTGCAGAGAAAAAAAGGAAGGATAAGACCCTGGGAATAGTGGTAAAATCTTCTAGGGAAAGTAGCCAAAGAGCTTTCCAGTTGTCTAAATAGCTTTAATCAACAATCCATCTCTCCCCTCTTCACCCTCCAACTTTTTCCACATTCATGCTCAAGAATATAAGTTCAGAGGGGGCAGAGCAACATGGTGGCGAGGAGATGCTGCGAGTAAGAACTCCCATTAAAAAAAGTTAATAGGGAGGAAAAGCGGCAGGTCCCAGTGAGAACTGGGACACGGGAGATAAACGGGTGACTCCAGCAAACTAACCGAAGAAGAAAGTTGCCATAAAAGAGGACTAGAAGGGAGGAAAGCGCCGAACCCTGCTCTCCTCCCCCCGCCCACAAAGTCGGCACTCTCCGACCAGCAGAGAGGAGGAAAAAAACAAACTAAAACGACCAACAAGAACAAACTACGCAGCAAGCGGGACTGTGAGTGGAAAGGAACTATTGCAGCCACCACACCCCCTGAACGGGAGCTGTGGAGAACCCTGCAGGATTCCCCGCGGTGGTGAGCAAACTGCTCAGGGCGCCATTAGAGAACAAAGAGACTCTGGAGGGGACCTGCACACAGCCCAAGGGCAGCCAGTAAGCTTGCGCTGAAAAGCGGCGCACTTGGCCTGCTTGAAAAGCAAACGAGGATCTGGATCAAGGTTGCCCAGGTCCCCCCAATTGCAGGGAGACTCACGGAGGCCCTCACTGAGGTGAAAGTCCCTCACTGAGTAAGCAGGAACCAGGTGCCCAGGCACGGGAGCGGGGTGCAAAAGGCGCCATTCCCGTGCCACTGAACTGGGCTACAGCCCACGTCCTGGACCTAAGGGCTTTGGAACTGAGACCCGGGGCACGGAATTTGGGGTGTGGGTTCCCCACGACGGTGGGGCACAAGGCAGACACAGCACCCCAAAGCCGTTGAGGTTTACCCTACCAATCTCGCTCTGTTCCCTGTCCCACAGAGTGGGGGAGGGCGTCGAAAAGCAGCCTCCCAAGGACAATAGGAGAGATCTCTGGCGCCACCTAGCGACCAGAAAAAAAAGTCACTAACACCCCATAGAACAGGGAAATTCCTTCAGAAAAGACTTCTTGAAAAAGGCAGAAGGCTTCTGGAGGACCCAGTGGCCAGCTGGGAAGTTAGCCCACGCCAGCCCCTTCCAACCAGCAGTCTGAGCCCACAGAGGAAGAAGGCACCCACGTCCGGGGTAGACCAGGTGCGCAGAAGAGTGTGCCTGAGACCGGATGCACAAGGACTGCGTCCCGCTTCGCCATTTTAGATCAGGGACATTTCTTCAGTAAAGACTGCCTAAAACCAGCAGAAAGCTCCCCCAGAAGCCAGAGATGGCTCCTGGAGGAGCCAGAGGGGAGCGGAGAAGTTCACCCAAGATGCCGGCCAGTCCGAGCAACACAGTTTCCCAATACATACGACAAATTAGAAAACAGACAGTATGGAGTAGAAGAACCACATGCAACCTAACAACTCCTCAGGAAAGAAGCACACCACAAAAAGAAAACCACCCCCCAGATTGCAACGACAGTAACTTGGAAGAAATTCTGAGCCTTCCAGAAAGAGAATTTAAAATTGCCATGATTAGAAAAGTGACAGAAGTCATAAAGGAAAACAAAGATCAGAAGAAGGAAATTGAGTCCTAAAGAGGGAAAACAATGGTCAAAAGAATGAAATTGAGTACCTAAAGAGGGAAGTAAAAGAAATGCAGGAGATCAAAGAATTAATGGAGGAACTAAAGAACTCTGGGAAAAGCAATGAAAGCAGAATAGATGAAATGGAAGAACGAATAAGTACTCTTGAAGACACAGAAATAAAAAGAACCAAAACAGAAAAGGAAAGAGAAGTACGAAGGAAAAAGAACAAAGAAAGACTTTGGGAACTGTCTGACTCCATGAGGAAAGGAAATATAAGAGTTATAGGAATACCAGAAGGAGAGGAGAGAGATGTAGGAACAGAGAAAATATTCCAGGAGATAATTGAAGAGAACTTCCCAAATGCGAAGAAAGAGCTGAAAATGGATATACAAGAAGGAAGAAGAACACCAAACTTCCACAACGAAAGGAAAAATACAGCAAGACACATAATAGTAAAGCTCCCAAGAATCCAGGACAAGGAAAACATAATGAAGCTGACAAGAGGGAAGAAACAGATAACATTCAAAGGAAAACCAATCAGGCTGACATCAAACTTCTCTGAAGAAACACTACGGGCAAGGAGAGAGTGGAGGGACATAGTCAACAGACTCCAAGAAAACAGATGCCAACCAAGAATACTCTATCCCGCAAAGCTCTCCTTCCTCTATGAAGAAAGAATAAGGACCTTCCCAGACAAACAGAAACTCCGGAATTTCATTACAACTAAACCCCCACTCCAAAAAATACTACAAGGAATCCTAAAGACAGAACCTCAGAGGGACGAATAACAACGAAAGAAGACCAAAAAAAAAAAAGTTATTAAAAGAATAAATAAATAAAACCAGAGTAAAGACAAACACAATGGCAAATACAGATGCTAACATATCAATATTAGCTCTAAATGTAAATGGACTAAACTCTTCAATAAAAAGACACAGAGTTGCAGCCCGGATTGAGAAACAAACCCAACCATTTGCTGTCTCCAGGAAACACATTTAGCTACAAAAGATAAAAATAGGATCAAAGTTGAAGGATGGAAAACAATCCTACAAGCGAATGGACCAAAAAAGAAAGCAGGAACAGCTATACTTATATCAGATAAAACAGACTTCAAACTCAAAAAAATAAAAAGAGACCCCAATGGTCACTACATTATGATTAAGGGGACAATACTTCAAAAAGAAATAGCACTCATTAACATATATGCACCAAACGAAGGAGCACCAAAATATATCAGACAACTATTGGCCTCTCTGAAAACAGACATCAGAGAAAACACATACGTAGTGGGAGACTTCAACACACCACTGTCAACAATAGATAGATAAACAAGACAAAAAATAGGTAAAGAAACTAAAGCTCTAAATAAGGACCTAGAGCATTTTGGCTTAACAGATATCTATAGAACACTAAACCCAAAAAAAAAAAAAAAAAAAAAACGGAGTACACAGTTTTCTCAAGCGCACATGGATCATTCTCCAGGATGGATCATATACTGGGGCACAAGACAAACATCAACAGATACACCAAGATTGAAATCATACCAACCATCTTTTCTGACCATGAAGGCATCAAACTAGAAATAAACCATAAAAAGAAGGCAAGGAACTATCCTACCTCATGGAGATTAAAAACCACACTACTGGAAGACCACTGGACTAACGAGGAGATCAAAGAAGAAATTAAAAAAATCTTTGAATCAATGACAAGGAGGACACCAATATCCTAAATGAATGGGATGCAGCAAAAGCAGTAATAAGAGGAAAATACATAGCAATAGAAGCTCACATCAAGAAACAAGAAAGAACTCAAAGAAACAACCTAATCTCGAAGCTCAGAGATCTAGAAAAAGAACAACAAAAAAACCCCAAAACCAAAAGAAGAAAAGAAATAATAAAAAACCAAAGCAGAAATAAATGAAATTGAAACTAAAAAAACAATCCAAAAGATCAATGAACCCAAGAGATGGTTCTTTGAAAAAATCAATAAAATAGAAAAACCCCTAGCCAGTCTCACAAAGGAAAAAAGGGAGAAAGCACAAATAAATAGGATCATAAATGAAAGAGGAGAAATCACAACGGACACAGCAGAAATCAAAAGAATAATCAGTAACTACTATGAATAGTTACAAGCAAACAAGTTCAACAATCTAGAGGAGATGGAGAAATTCCTGCATCTCTACAATCACCCAAAGCTAGATAAAGAAGAAATAGGACACCTAAACAGACCAATTACAATTAGCAAAATTGAAATGGTAATCAAAAACCTCCCCAAAAACAAAAGCCCAGGACCTGATGGATTTACAAATGAATTCTACCAAACATTCAGAGACGAATTAGTGCCTATCCTTCACAAACTCTTCCAAAAAATTGAGAAGGAAGGGACAATACCAAACATGTTCTATGAAGCCAACATTACACTAATACCAAAACCGAATAAGGACAACACAAAAAAGGAAAACTACAGGACAATCTCCCTAATGAACACTGATGCAAAAATCCACAATAAAATTTTAGCTATCAGAATCCAACAATGTATCCATAAGATAATTCACCATGACCAAGTAGATTTCATTGCAGGGACACAAGGATGGATTAACATCCGAAAATCAAACAACGTTATCCAACACATCAACAAAAAGAAATATAAAAACCATATGATAATATCAATAGATGCTGAGAAAGCTTTCGACAAAGTGCAACACCCATTCATGATAAAAGCCCTTGAAATTCTTGGGATACAAGGAACATACCTCAACATCATAAAGGCCATCTATGACAAGCCAACAGCCAGTATCATTTTCAATGGTGAAAAGCTGAAAGCAAATCCATTAAGATCTGGCACAAGACAAGGATGTCCACTCTCACCACTGCTTTTCAATATAATACTGGAAGTCCTAGCCAGAGCAATAAGACAAGAGAAAGACATACAAGGAATCCAAATAGGAAAAAAAGAAGTCAAACTATCACTATTTGCAGATGATGTGATAATATACATAGAGAACCCTAAAAACTCCACAGAAAAACTAATTCAACTCATCAATCAGTTCAGTAAAGTGGCAGGATACAAAATCAACACGCAAAAGTCAGTAGCTTTCCTATACACAAACAATAAATCTGAAGAAGAAGAAATCAAAAAAAAAAAACATCCCTTTTATTATCGAAACAAAAAAAAATCAAATATTTGGGAATAAATCTAACAAAAGAGGTAAAGGACCTATACAAAGAAAACTATAAAACACTGTTAAAAGAAATAGAAGAAGACACAAAGAAATGGAAAGACATCCCCTGCTCATGGATTGGAAGAATAAACATTATTAAAATGGCCATCCTACCAAAAGCAATCTACAGATTCAATGCTATTCCAATCAAAATTTCAATGTCATTCTTCAAAGAAATAGAACAATTATTGATGAAATTCATATGGAATCACAAAAAACCCCGAATAGCCAAAGCTGTCCTGAAAAACAAAGAAGGAAATGGAGGCATCACACTCCCAGACTTCAAACTATACTACAAAGCCATAATCATCAAAACTGCATGGTATTCAAACAAGAACAGACATACAGACAAATGGAATCAAATAGAAAATCCAGAAATAAAACCACCGATTTATGGTCAACTAATCTTTGACAAAGGAGCAAAGACTATCAAAGACATCTTTACAGTCACATCACCCAAAGCAGTGATAGTGAAGGCAAAGATAAACAGCTGGGACTACATCAAATTAAAGAGCTTCTGCACAGCAAAAGAGACAATAACAAAAACAAAGAGAATCCCCACCAACTGGGAGAACATTTTTGCACACAACACTAATGATAAAGGACTGATCACAAAAATCTGCAAAGAGCTGATGAGACTCAGCAACAAAGAAAATAATCCAGTCAAAATATGGGCAGAAGAGCTAAAAAGAAACTTCTCTGAATAGGAAATGCAAATGGCCAACAGGTATATGAAAAAATGTTCAACATCACTTGTAATCAGGGAAATGCAAATCAAAACTACCATGAGATAGCATCTTACACCAGTGAGAATGGCACATATTAAAAAAACTAGCAACAGCAAATGTTGGCGAGGTTGTGGAGAAAAAGGAACTCTTCTACACTGTTGGTGGGAGAGCAAAATGGTCCAACTACTATGGAGAGCTGTGTGGAGATTTCTGGACCTACTAAACATAGAGCTTCCAAATAATCCAGCAATTCCACTCCTAGGTATTTACCCAAAGGACACAGAAACATCAATTCTAGAGAAAACCTGCACCCCTATGTTTATAGCAGCACTATTTACAATAGCTAAGCTTTGGAAGCAGCCCAAGTGCCCAAAAATAGATGACTGGATCAAGAAGATGTGGTACATATATACCATGGAATATTACTCAGCATTCAAAAAAGATAAACACATGCAACTTGCAGCAACATGGATGGCGCTGGAAGGGATCATGCTCAGCAAAATAAGTCAAAAAGAGAAAGAAAAATACCAGATGGTCTCACTCATAGCAGGAATCTTGAAAACTTAAATAAGGGACCAGGAAAATGAATAACTATAATTAGTGAAAATCAAAATCAACAAAAAACTATGAACCAGAGACACTTTTTGGGGGGTGGATGGCGGGAGGGGAGGGATTGGGGTCAGAATGGGGGGTTTGCAATTGTATGGGGGAATATAAAAATAAAATTTATTATTAAAAAAAGAATATAAGTTCAAAAAACTTAGATATATCCTTATTGCTGCCACCAGAAAACTTTGCTGATGAGTGGCTTTGGGAATACAGAGGTTTGGGAATTAGCTAGAGGCCAGTAGTTACTTCTTAACTATGTATTCTTGCCTTTCCTTTTGTCTCACATATGGCGGGGAGTGTGGTTACCACCCAAGAAACTGGAGACATCGCAACTATTTTCCACAGGTCAAAGCAAGTAGGATTCACTCTATTTTAATGTAATTTTCACATATAGCCAAATGTGCATAAATGTATCTCTACCCAGGGCCTCCCCTGGTGGCGCAGGTGGTTAAACACCGCACTGTGAAGTTGTCTGCAGCCCCTGCAGTGTGGGTTGGATCCAGGCCAGCCAGCGAGGGTCCCACATGGTGCGGCAGAACTTTCCTGTCTCACCCGCTGCTCCCCTCAGCAGTATATTTCATCAGTCTGCCTGTTCTATTCCCCGCTGTGTCTCTGGAGAATCCTTTCACCCTCCCACACATCTGGCCTGTACCCCAGTTCTTGCATAAGTAAGTAAATAAATAAATAAATAAATAAATAAATAAATAAATAAATAAATCTTTTTAAAAAAATGTATCTCTACCCAGAACCTTATTACCCTCTATAATTTCTGTATTGCAAATTTCTTTCCAGTTTCCAAAGTTTGGCTATGTGTCTTCTATATTCTAATAGTTTCCTTTTAACACAATCAATAGACAATGATGAGGGATATTATTCAAAAAGTAGATCTGTTCAAAAGGTGATTCTACTCATTGATACAAACACATCCTGTACATCATGCTGTGCATTTATAACAATGAAAATCTCATCCTCTAATAATCCATTAGTTGTTTCCTACTTCTCACAAAGCAAATAAAACTCTGCTATGAAAACAATACCATGGGCAGATGGTTACTTCTTAGTAGTTTAAGAGAAGTCAAGTTAAAATATTGAATTTTTGATTGCTGGAATGAGATGAATATTTGGGACATGTCCAGTGAGATGGAACACAGAACATTGGTGTGGGGACATAGGAGAAAGCAGGGCAAGACAGAAGGAGATCAAGCCATACTCTGAACAACAATGAGTGGGAAGGAAGGTGCTGGCAACCAGATAGAAACAGATTCATTACACAGAATTTGGTAGAGGAATGACTTCTAGCTGAAAGCTTGGGTAGTAGGAACCTTCACAAGGAGCTTCTGAAATAACGACACATTTATCTACTTCATTTTTACAACCACAGAATCCCACTACATGGGTTAAGATGCCACCTTAACTCGAAATAATGAGTGGCAGATTCATTTCCTTGTTAAATCTATGTTAGGTGCTTACTGTGTATCATATACTTAAGTTACAGACAAAAAAAAAATCTCTGCCTTTTGTAAGCTAATGTTCAAAGAAAGACGCTTCTCAGCCTGAAAAAAAAACGTGTCATATAAGGCCCAATTATTGTGTCCCACAGAAGGAGGATTCCACATAAGATCCCCAAGATCCAAAACTGATTTTCTGTTCTAAACTCTAAGTACCCTGCTCTTCAGTGTTCTCCTAATCTGTGTTTCAGTTCTATGCAAATGAAAACTGTCTGCCTTTTTGTCAAGGTGTATAGACATATGTCAACTCATGAACTCATCTTCCCTGGGTGCAATGTCAGTCCAGAGTGCCATATCATCCCCAGCCCAATAATCTTAGCAAGCTAATGCATAACTGCTCATGAATTTGTTTCATTGTAATAAGCATAGTTGGGATTCTGGGTGGCAAGTAAGAAGACAGACAACGTCCAGAGAATGGCAATTGGGAAGATTTTCCTTGAAAACTTTTCTTCAGCTTTCATTGAACTCTAACCAAGTGTGTGTTGTTACAAATCAATTTAACAAATAAGTATTTTGGACCTATTCTGTGCTTAACTACTTACTATGAGAGACACAGGGTCAACCAAAACAATTCAATTCCAGGGAGTGATTTCTAAAACATAAAAGATCTCTGGTCCTCATGTCTTCTTTTTCCACTTCAACTACCATGGCTCCTATTCCCTAGATGATTTTCCTAGGTGATCTCCTAGTTCTATCACTTCCACACCACTATTAGACCAGTTTCCTTGACTTTCACTCCTACTGATCATGCTCACACTCCTAAATCCCCAGTAGTTCCTCATTGCCAAGCCAAATCTCTTATACCAGAATTCAAACATTACTACAATCTGGCTTCAATTTACATTTCCACCCTTATTTTCTACTAAGCCATTCAGAAATACTGAGCTCCTCCCAAACCAGTCTATTTTATGTCCAAAATCATTCCAAACTATGGTCTTTAATCCACACATAAACATGGAAATAATATATTCCTGAATATTTCAGCCACTTTGGTAACAATAAAACAACATCTTAATTTACTGATGAAGAAACTGAGGCCCATAGAAGAAAAATGACTGTCATAGAGTTAGTAACATATTGAGATCCCCATTTTAATATGACTTTTTATTTTGTACATATCTTCTGTTTTTTTTTCTGTTTCTTTTTAAATTATAGTTTATACAGAAATATATTTGTTTTGTACAAAGTTATTTATTACAAGGAAGACTCAAATTATTAAATCAGAAATAAAAAAGAAATATTACTATCAAAAGAACAGAAATAAAAAAATATTAAAGGGAATATTTTGAAAAACTGTACAAATATCTATAAAGATATAAACTACATAAAATAGCTCAAAAAGAAATAGAAATATGAATAGATCTATAACAAAAAAAGAGACTGTATTTATAATCAAAAACATCCCACATGGGATAAAAAAACAGGGCCAGATACCTTTACTGGTGAATGTTACCAAATATGTAAAGAAAATTTAACATCAATCTTTCACAAATGCTTCAAAGAAAAGGAAATGCAGAAATTCTCAACAAAATACTTGCAAGCTAAATACAGTACTATATTTAAAAAATGCGCCTTACCAGATAAGAGTGATCACAGAAATGCAAGGTTGGTTCAACATATGAAAATCAATATAATACACCATAATGAGAGGAAAGTGCCTCTCCAACTGGCCGTTTTAGAACAGGGACCATCCTTCAATAATGACGGCTTGAAATGGGGAGAAGGCTCCCCATGCAGGCAGAGGTGAGATGGGAAGCATCCCCACACCAGGTCCCATCTGGCCAGCAGTCCGAGCACAGAGGGGGAGCTGGCATCTATGGCCGGGGCAGACCGCGCATGCAGAAAAGCACGTCTCTGACTCACAATTTTAGAATAGGGACGTTCCTTCAATAAAGACTACTTGAAATGGGGAGAAGGCTCCCTGCACAGCCAGAGGTGTGCTGAAGGCCCCCACAAGCCTGGTCCCGCCTGGCAGGGAGTTTGAGCCCAGAGAGGGATCCAGCGATTTGGAGCCCAGAGTGTAATCCAGCCACCCCACCTCAAGGGAAGTCTGTGGGACTTCAAGACACACCTTGGGAATTAAACAAACACAGAATGGAAGACCACTGGACTAATGAGGAAATTAAAGAAGAATTTAAAAAATACTTTGAGTTGAATGACAAGGAGGACACCAATTTACAAAATGTGTGGGACACAGCTAAAGCAGAAACAAGAGGAAAATATACAGCAATAGAGGTTCACATCAAGAAACAAGAACACAAAGAAACAACATAATCTCAAAGCTCAAAGAAATATAAAAAGAACAACAACAAAAAAAGACCAAAAACCAGTAGAAGAAAAGAAATAATAAAAATCAAAGCAGAAATAAATGAAATTGAAACTGAAAAAAAAAATTCAGGGCATCCCCTGGTGGCACAGTTGTTGAGCGATGGGCTGCAAAGCTGCCCGCAGCCTCTGCAGCACCGAATCAATCCCCGGCCGCCGGCGGCCGCAGGGTGCACAGACCTCTCCTGTAGTGACCGCTGCTCCCCTCAGCAGTATGTTTCGTCAGTCTGCCTGTTCTGTTCCCCGCTCTGGCTCTGGTGAATTCTCTCACCTTTCCCCACTTCTGATGTACCCAGTGCTTGCATGAATAAATAAATAAATCTTAAAAAAAAAAATCCAAAAGATCAATGAAACCAAAAACGGGTTCTTCAAAGAAATAAATAAAACAGAAAAACCCCTAGACAGGCTCAAAAAAGAAAAACGGGATAAAGCACTAATAAATAGGATCACAAATGAAAGACGAGAAATCACAACAGAAACAGCAGATTTCAAAAGAGTAATCAGAAACTACTATGAACATTTATATGCAAACAAATTCAACAATCTAGAAGAGATGGACAAATTCCTACAACTCTACAATCACCCAAAGCTAGATAAAGAAATAGAATACCTAAACAGACCAATTACAAGCAGTGAAATTGAAATTGTAATCAAAAACCTCCCCCAAAACAAAAGCCCAACACCTGATGGATTTCAAATGAACTCTACCAAACATTTAGAAATGGATTAGTGCCTATCCTTGACAAACTCTTTCAAAAAACTGAAAAAGAAGGGATAATACCAAACACATTCTATGAAGCCAATATTACACTAATACCAAAACGGAACAAGGACAACACAAAAAGAGAAAATTACAGGACAATCTCTCTAATGAATACGGATGCAAAAATCCTCAATAAAATTTAGCTATCAGAATCCAACAATGTATCCATAAGAAAATTCACCATGACCAAGTAGGATTCATTCCAGGGACACAAGGATGGCTCAACATCCGAAAATCAATCAATGTTATCCAACACACCAACACAAAGAAATATAAAAACCATATGATAATATCAATAGATGCTGAGAAAGCTTTCAACAATGTACAACACCCATTTATGATAAAGGCCCTTGACAGTCTCGGGATACAAGGAACAAACCTCTACATAATAAAGGCCATATATAACAAGCCCATAGCCAGTATCATTCTCAATTGTGAAGAGCTGAAAGCATTTCCATTAAGATCTGCAACAATCTCACCACTGTTTTTCAATATAATACTAGAAGTCCTAGCCAGAACAATAAGACAAGAGAAGACATACAAGGAATCCAAATAGGGAAGGAAGAAACTAACTATCACTTTCACAGATGATATGATAATATACATAGAGAACACCAAAAACTCCACAGAATAACTAATCAAACTAATCAATCAGTTTAGTAAAGTGGCAGGATACAAAATCAATGCACAAAAATCAGTAGCCTTCCTATACACAAACAATAAATCTGATGAAGAAGAAATTTAAAAAAATCCCTTTTATTTTTGAAAAAAAAATCAAATACTTGGGAATAAACCTAAAAAAAAGGTAAAGGAACTATACAAAAAGAAAAAAAAAAAACTATAAAACACCGTTAAAAGAAATAGAAGAAGCCACAAAGAAATGGAAAGACATCCCTGCTCACGGATTGGAAAAATTAACATTATCAAAAAGGCCATCCTACCAAAAGCAATTTACAGGTTCAATGCTATTCCAGTACAAATTTCAATGACATTCTTCAAATGAATAGAACAATTATTGATGAAATTCATATGGAATGACAAAAAACCCCAAATAGCCAAAGCTGTCCTGAAAAAAAAAAAAAAGAAGGGAATGGAGGCATCATACTCCCAGACTTCAAACTATAATACAAAGCTATAATCATCAAAACTGCATGGTACTGGAACAAGACCAGACACATGGACCAATGGACCCAAATAGAAAAAATCCAGAAAGAAACCCACAGATGTAAGGTCAACTAATCTTTGACAAAGGAGTGAAGCATATGCACTGAAGCAAAGAAAGTTTGTTCAATAAATGGTGCTGGGAAAACTGGGTTGCTACATGCAAAAGAATGAAGCTTGACTACTACCTCACACCATGCACAAAAACCAACTCAAAATGGATTAAAGAACTAGACATAAGACCTGAAACCATAAAATACATAGAAATATAGGCGAAACACTACATGACATGCACCTCAAAGATATCTTTACAGACACATCACCCAAAGCAGTGTTAGTGAAGGCAAAGATGAACAGCTGGGACTACATCAAATTAAAGAGCTTCTGAACAGCAAAAGAGACAACCAAAACAAAGAGAAACCCCACTGACTGGGAGAAAAATTTTTCACACAACAATATTTAAAAAGGACTGATCACAAAAATTTAAAAAGAGCTGATGAGACTCAACAAAAACAAAGGAAATGATCCAGTCAAATAATGTGCAGAAGAGCTAAAAAGAAACTTCTCCAAAGAGGAAATGCAAATAGCCAACAGGCATATGAAAAAAATGTTCAACATCACTTGTAATCAGGGAAATGCAAATCAAAACTACAATGAGATACCATCTTACACCAGTGAGAATGGCACATATTAAAAAAAAAAAAAAAAAACTAGTAACAACAAATGTTGGCGAAGTTGTGGAGAAAAAGGAACTCTCCTGCATTGCTGGTGGGAATGCATACTGGTCTGACCACTATGGAGAGCTGTGTGGAGATTTCTTGACCTCCTAAACATAGAGCTTCCATATGATCCAGCCATTGCACTCCTAGGTTTTTACCCGACACAGAAACATTAATTCCAAAGGGCACCTGCACCCCTATGTTTATAGCAGCACTATTTACAATAGCTAAGCTATGGACACAACACAAATGCACAAAAATAGATGACTAGATCAAGAAAATGTGGCACATATACACAATGGAATATTACTCAGCAGTTAAAAAAGATAAACACATGCAATTTGCAGCAACATAGATGGAGCTGGAAGGGATCATGCTCAGCAAAATAAGTCAGAAAGAAAAAGAAAAATACTGGGTGGTCTCACTCATAGCAGGAATTTAGAAAACCTAAATAAGGGACCAGGAAAAAGAATAATTAATACATAGTAAAAATCAAAATCAACAAGCAACTATAAACCAGAGACACAGTACGGGGGGGAGGGGCATGGAGAGGAAGGATTAGGTTCAAAATAAGGGGGTGGTGAAATTGTATGGGGAATACAATCAAAACAAAAATGCATACATTGTTCAAAAATGAAAAATGATGTAAGAATTACATAAAATAAAATATTAAAAAATACACCATAATGAAATAAAGTCTTATTTAAAACCATGTGATCATTTTAATAGTTACAGAAAAAGCACTAGACAAAGCACACTACTTTTTCATGATAAAAAAATTAAAATTTAGCAAAATAGGATTGGAAAGGAAATGTTTCAAATTAATGATGTATATTTATGAAAAAACACAGTCTCAATATCATACGTAATGGTGAAAGACTAAATGTTTTTATTCCATGATCAAGAACAACCATCATTTCTATTCAACATTTGTTCTGGAGGTTCTGGCTAGCACAATTAGGCAAGAAAATGGGAAAAAATGGCAATCATATTAGTCAAAAAAGGTAAAACTGTTCACATATGATATGATTTTATATATATATATATATCTTAAGGAACACCTATAATAACTAATAAACAAATTCAACAATGTGCAGGATACAAGATTAATGTATAAAAGTCAACTGCATTTCTAGACAACAGCAAAGAACAATCTGAAAATGAAATTAAGAAATTAATTACGTGTAACAAACATCTGAAAAAACAAAATATGTAGGGATACAATTAACAAAATAAGTGCAAATTAGTACACCAAAAACTGCAAAATGTTGAAAGAAAGTAAGGAAAACCTTACTAGATAGAAAGATATTTCATGTTCATGTATTGTGAGATTTAATATTGCTCAACTCTGTAAATTGATTCCTATGTGATACTATTCTATTAAAACTCCCAGCTGGATTCTCTGTAGATATTGACAAGTTGATTTTAAAGTTTATATACAAATTCAAGAGGTCTGGAAAAATCAAAGAAATTTTTAAAAAGATGAATAAAGATGGAAAATTCACATTGCTTGATTCAACATTTACTACAAAATTATATAAGCCAAGAGAGTATGGCATTGGTGCAAGAATAAACAAAGATCAATGGAGTAGATTAGAGTATAGAAATATAAGCTACAATTGTGTTGAATGGGTATTTTTCAAAGTTGTAAAGATCATTAATATATATTTTTTTTCAACAAATGGTGCTGGGAGAACTGGATATCCACATGTAATATAATGTATTTGAACCCATACCTCACAGCACATTTAAATTAACTCAAAAAGAACCAAAGTCCTAAGTTAAAAAGTGAAAACTATAAAAGACTTTGAAGAAAAGAGAAGCAAATTTTGTGATCCTGGATTATGTCACAGTTTCATACATACAATAACTAAAACATAAATTAACAAAGAGAAAAAGCAAATTAGATGATCATAGCTGAAAACTATTGCACTACAAAGGATACCACCAATAATATCACATATTTGATAATCTAGTATACAGGCTATATAAAAATCAATAATAAAATGGCAAACAATCCACTTAAAAATGGACAAGACAGCCCTCCATGGTGGAGCAATGAGTTAAGACACAACCCATGAAGCTATCCATAGCCACTGCAGCACAAGTTTGATCCCTGGCCAGGGAGCTATCCACATGGTGCTGCAGACCTCTCCTGACTTGCTCGCTGCTCCCCTCATTAGAAGATTCTCTAATCTGTCTCTATTTTATGGAGGAACCAGTCCAAAACACCCAAAAAACACTACAAAGGCCAAAACACAGACAAGTGAATAAGACTGGGAGATGTTAATTCTGTAACAAGGGTCATCAAAATGCCCTTTTCTGCCACAACCGTAATGCAGTGGCAAGGTAAATCATCAAAAGTGGATGTAGGAAACTGAAAGGAACTTGATTTACCGCTTTCATAGCTCCAACATCTTGTATATACACTCTCACCTCTGCTTTGGAGTCATATCACAGCTTCCAGAAGAATAAGGTACGCTTAGAGACCCCTATGTGTGCATGCTAGAAGCATTTAGTATTACCCAGCACAACACCAATCAGCATGGCTTGTGCAGTCAGAACAGAAACAATTCCTTTACTCCTCAAGAGATTTAATAATGGTAAATAATCACATGAAAGGTCATTATAAGAAGGCTGCTAACAAATTGCTTCCTTTTCCAGAACAGATAAAATGAACAATAATGAGCTCCATTCAGATAAATGAAGACTTTATTACATGACATCCTTCTTCAAAAAGCAGGAAATTACACAGGACAGGAAAGGAAATAATAAAAGATGAAAAAATCTGTATGATGAAAAAACTATCTCAACATTCAGGTCTACCTATGTACATATTAGAATAAGACTGGCTCACCAAGTTCCACTCCTCTCTAACACAAACCCATGACATCAATCAGGCCACTCTTTCTGGTCATTCCAAAATACCTAATATTCCCACTTCTACTCCTATATCCTTCCAATGGCTGCCATTTCCATCTGCCCATGAAGGCCTTCCCTACTCTTTTCTATGATTCTTATTTTGCCCCTATTTCTCCTAAAAGTCTAGTTCAAGACTAGTACTTTCCTACAAAATATTTTCCTTGGACTTCAAAAACAGTCCTAAAATGTAGTCAAAGCAAACTTTATTATCCCCATATCATAGATGAAAAAAATATGAGGCCAGAGAGGGGGATGTCTCACAGTGAACTGGTGACAATTAGGACTGGACAAGGTCTAGAGACTCTTGACAAAAGTAATGACAATCTATGACAGTGCTAAAGGGTACAGGCTTGGGAACCTGGGTTAAAATTCAGGATCTACAACTGCCTTGCTGAGTAATATAAGTTTCTTAGTCTCTCTAAAACTGTTTCCTCATCTATAGAGGTAATGATAATCTACTTTATGGGGTTGTTGTGAAGATTAAATAAGGCAATGCATGTAAAAATCTTAGAATAATTCCTGATACATAGTCAAGTGTGAGCTTTTTGTTATCATTATTTTCTAGGTTTGCAATATCTCCCCCTAGGACCACAGGACAACATCATATCTGACCAAAAAAAAACTGTTTTCTCTGTCCAGGAATGGTATTTTGGAGCTACTTTTGTGATTACCCTCATAATTTTCCAAAATTACTCACATTCTAAGTCGCTTCCATGATAATCAGTCAAAAAAACTGGATGCTTTTGGCAAAGTTTCTATATGACTAATCAGTATATAAAATTCAAATGTATTTTTGTAAATTAGCAAATATCATCCAGGAAAAAAGATAATTTCAAAGAGATCATTTATAATAAAAAAACACAAAATATATTTCTTACAAGTAAATCTAAGAAAAAAATATACACAAGCCCTTCATGCAGAAAAAAAGCGATTTTGAAAGAGATGATCACTGAATAAAATAGACATTGAAACCATGTTTTTGGATAGTCTCAATAGTGAAATAAAGTCAAATTTTTAACTTATCAATACCCAAATCTTAATAGGGATTTTGCAAAACTTAATGCGCTAATTATACAATGTATATAAATAAATAAAGAAATAAGAATAGCCGTGCCATGCCTGAAAAAAATGAACCTGGAGTGACTAACACGGGCTTAATAAAACTACAGTAATGAAAATAAACTAATGGCTCCAACTAGAAAGTGCTACCCACTCAAATGTATATGAGAAGTGATGAATGAAAGATGTAATAGCGAAAATTATTGAGACAATAAGGATGTTTTCAATAAGTGGAAAGCAATAAAATAGCCCTACCTAACACTATATAAAATACTTTCCAATGGATTAAATATTATAATTGAAAGCAGAGCTAAAAAAACTTTCACAAAACAATGTAAAACACTATGGCTTAGGTAGAGAACATTCTGTAAACAAAACAAAAATAAGAATAAACATGAAATAATGTAATAAATTTGACTACTTTCAGGAAGAACTTCTCTCCAAAGAAGACATAAATAAAGAAAAGCCATAAACTGGGAGAAGTTTACATAAATGATTTGTTTCTAAAATGTGTAAAGAAGATCTTTAAAAATAATGAAATATCAAAAACCCATTAGAAAAAAAAAAAAAACAGGGAAAAACATGACACGTTTCACTGGAGAGGAATTACAAATAACCAGTAGATAAGAAAATATTCATTCTGGGCCTCCCCGGTGGCACAGTGGTTGAGCGCTGGGTTGCGAAGCTGCCCGCAGCCTCTGCAACACAGTTTGATCCCCGGCCACTGGGCGAGGGTCCCATATGGTGCACAGACCTCTCCTGCCGCCCGCTGCTCCCCTTAGCAATGTACTTCCCTCCTTCTGCCTGTTCTGCTCCCTGCTCTGGCTCTGGTGAATTTTCTCACCCTCCCACGCTTCTGACTGTACCCAGTGCCTGTATAAATAAATAAATAAATCTTTAAAAAAAGAAAATATTCATTCTGCTTAGAATTATGAAAAATAAAAGGTAATAAACAAAGAGATGATATTTTATAACCATTGGATTGACGTGTAATAAAATATTCAAGATGTAAGAAGAATAAGAAAACTAGATGTCCCTGGGAAGAAAGCTGTTTAAAGAAGGAATTTCCATATAACTTTCCAAATCTAGAGACAGATATGGACATTAGTTCCATGTAGTTCAAAAGTCCCCAATAACTTTGAATCCAAAGAAAAGTTCACTGCAACACATTACAAAGCAGCAAGACAAAAAGTTTGTCACATATAAGGGAATCCTCATGAGACAATTAGTGTATTTCTCAGCAGAAAAATTACAGATCAGAAATGTAGAATAGTATATCCAGATTAATGAAATAATAACACTGCCAACCAAGAACATTTTACTCAGTAAAGCTATCAAAAATAATTGAAGGGGAGATAAAGACATTCCCAAAAAAACAGAAGTTAAAGTCCCTCAGCACTAGGGTTGCCTTATAAGAAATGCTAAAGGAAAGTCTTCACACACACATACACACACACACAGAGCAAAGGATGCCAATTAGTAACATAAAATCATATGAAAGCATAAAACTCACTGAGATGTATATATATATATATATATGTATATATTTATATATATAATAAAATTCTTCATACTCTAATATTGTCATATGGTAGTATGTAAATCACTTAAATATAGTAAAATCATACCTACAATATTTTATTAATGGATATATATCATATGGATATATATTATATGGCATGTATGGATATATATTAATGGATATATATCATAAAAAGATGCACAGCATTGCATCAAAAACATGAAATGTGTGTGAGATAAAAGTATTGAAATTTTTCTTTGTGTACAAACTTAAGCTATCAGAAACTTTGATTATACAATTTCTTTGTCAGCTTTGTAGTGAACACAAAGCCAAAACCTATAGTAGGTATACAAATTATAAACAGAAAGGAATAAAATTAAACCACTATAAAAAAATCAAGGAAGAGAGAGAACAAAACAAAGGATCCATAAAACATCCCCCCCAAAAAAAACCAAACATGTAACAGAATGGTAATAAGGACTTACCTATCAATAATGATTTTAAATGGAAATAGAATAAAATCTCCAATCAAAAGACACAGGATGGCTGAATTTATAAAATATAGTACCTAGCTACATGCTTCCTACAAGAGATTCATTTTGCCTTTAAGCATTGGCTGAAAATGAAGATATAGAAAAGACACTCCATGCAAATGGAACAAAAGAGAACAGGAAAAGTTATGTCAGACAAAAATTTATTTTAAGTCAAACACTATATATGTATATATGTGTGTATATATGTGTATGTATAGATATATGTATATATACACATATATACATATATAGTGTTTGACTATATATATACACACATATATACATATATAGTGTTTGACTTAAAATCACTATCTATCTATTTCTCTCTCTATATATATAGTGAGGCATATATATATGTAGCTATTCACCAAGAGGAATAATAGTACTATTTATATACATGTATATACATGTATATACATCATTTTTATATATGATTTTGCATGTGTAACATATGTGTACATACATACTCATACATGTGTAAGTGTGTGTGTGTGTGTATCCCCAATATTGGAGTACCTATTATTTGACGTAAATATCAACAAACTTGAAGGGAGACAAAGCATTCCAATAATAGTAGGGGACTTCAACACCCCACTTTCAACAATTTATAGATTATCGATACAAAAAATCAAAAAGGTCCTGAAATACACTGAGCAAATTTATAAAATAGACATATCCAGAACATTAAACCAACAGTAGCAGAATACACATTCTTCTCAAATGCTTATGAAACTTTCTCCAGGATAGACCATATGTTAAGCTATAAAACAAATCTGAAACAATTCAGGAAGACTGAAATCATATCAAGTATCTTTTCTAACAACAATGGTATGTAATCAATAACTGGAAAAATGGTAAATTCACAAATATGTGGAGATTGAACAGCATGCTATTGAACAAACAATGGGCAAGAAGAAATGAAGAGAAATAAAAAAATTGAAATAAAAAAGGGAAAAAAACAGCAAATCTTACTGCAAAATAAGTTCTAAAATAACACTTATAGAGATCAATATCTACATTAAGGGAAATAGAAAGATCTTAAATAAACAATCTAACTTTACATCAAAGTGTAATCTAAGTCCAAAGTTAGTAGAAGGAAAGGAATAACAGAAAGCAGAAATAAAGATGTAGGGACTAGAAAGAAAGAAAAAAAATGAATAAAATGGAATTGTGTTTCTGAGAAGATAAATTGACAAACCTTTAGCTAAACTAAGAAAAAAAGAAGACTGAAATAAAAATCAGAAATGAAATGGGAGTCATAACATCAGATACAACCACAAAATACAAATGATAATTTGGTCTGTATTGTGAAAAAATATAAACCAGTGCATTGGGCAAACAAGAGAAAATGATAAATTCAAAAATATATAAAAATTGTGAAGATTGAATCATGGAGTAATAAAATATTTGAGCAAAACAATAATGAGTAAGGAGGATGAACCAGTTATCAAAAATCTCCCAACAAATAAAACTGCAGAGCCAGATGACTTCACTAGTGAATTCTACCAAATAGGTAAAACATACTAGTATTTACATAAATCTGTCAATTAACTGAAGAGCAGTGAACATTTCTGAACACATTTTATGAGATTAGCATTATTCTAATATCAAAAACAAACAAGGGCACTTAAACTCAAATGGAATTTACAGGTCAATAAGCCAAAAGAACATGGATGCAAAAATTCTCAACCAAAGTGTAGAAAAAGGAATTCAGCAGTACATTTAAAAGTGTTACACCATGAAGAAATTATATTTATCCCTGGGATGCAAGAATGGTCCAACATGAGCAAAATATCTAGTAACAAAATGAAGAATAAATATCATATGATCTCACTGAAAAGAATCACAGATTCGGGGTACTTTTGGGTATCTATATTAACTATCATATTGATACAGAAATGAGTCAAAGTAAAATCATTCTAGGTAAATACTTGCTGATATAAATATATATTAAATAGAAAAAGAGGGAAAACACTGGCAAGGGAACCAAATCTTCATACTGTATACAGTTGTTTAGGCATGCTGAACTCATAGAATCTGTAATCATACAGTATCAAACTAATGTCACAAATGTTATTTTAGAGTTAGCAAATGTCATAGTTTACCATATTATATTAACATTGAGAATTCAAAATATGTTGGTTCTGTATTTGTGCTTACAGCCTAATTTGTAAGCTTTCTTCAATTTTATAGTTCTAAGAGAGTTATAAACATAGTTAATCCCTGTTTTGATGCTTGCACGTTTTTAGTAGCATTATAATAAAAATAACTTGTCAAAAATATTATATTGTTTTACTTAACCAAAAGAAATGTAATTACCTATGTAATTACAATTTTGATCTATTAAAGATAATCCATTTTAAAAATCATATAATTATTTGAATAAATTCAAAAAAAAGGCATTTGACAAATGAAAAGTCATATATAAACATAGCACTGCTAACATCATACTCAATGGTGACAAACTGAATTTCTTTCTCTAAGGTCATGAATAGTACATGGGTGTCCACTATAACTACTTTTTTTTTAAAGATTTATTTATTCATTTATACAAGCACTGTGTACAGTCAGAAGCACGGGAGGGTGAGAGAATTCACCAGAGTCAGAGCTGAGAGCAGAGCAGGCAGAAGGGCCGAAGTACACTGCTGAGGGGAGCAGCGGGCGGCAGGAGGGGTCTGCACACCATGTGGGACCCTCCTCTGGTGGCCGGGGAGCAGCTGGGAATCGAACCAGCACTGCAGAGGCTGCGGGCAGCTTCGCAACCCAGCGCTCAACCGCTGCACCACCGGGGAGGCCCACACTGTAACTACTTTTATTTGATGTAGTACTGGAAGCCGTAGCCAGAGCAATCAGACAAGAACTAAACGGCATCATAATTGGAAAGGGAGAATTAATATTTTCTCTATTTGCAGATGACATTTTCATATATACAGAAAACCCTAAAGACACTATCAAAAACTTAAAAAAGTGAATTCAGAAATGTTGCAGAATAAAAATAAACAAATAAAACTCAGCCATTTTCAATACATTGACAGCAAACTATCTGCAAAAGATATTAAAGAAAGAAATCCCATTTAAAATAGCATAAAAAGGAATAAAATACTCAGAATAAGTTTAACCAAGGAGGTTAAAAAAATGTAAACTGAAAATTATAAAACACTGATGAAAGAAATCAAAGAAGATTTCTGTGACTAAATAAATAGAACAATATCTCATGCTCATAGACTGGAAGAATATTGTTAAAATACCCATTCTATCCAAAGTGATCTTAGAGTCAATGCAATCCCTATCAATATTCAAAGGCATTCTTTACAGAAGTAGAAAAAGACAACTCTTGGACCTCCCCTGGTGGTGCAGGCTGTTGAGCGCTGCACTGTGAAGCTGTCCCCAGCCTCAGCAGCGCTGGTTCGATCCCAGCAGGCCGGCGAGGGTCCCACATGGCACAGTAGACCTCGCCTGTCTTGCCCACTGCTCCCCTCAACAGTGTGTTTCATCAGTCTGCTTGTTCTGCTCCCCACTTTGTCTCTGGTGAATCCTCTCACCCCCCATGTATCTGGCCTGTACCCTGGTTCTTGTATAAATAAATAAATAAATCTTTAAAAAAAACCCACAACTCTAAAAGTTGCATGTACCCACATAAGACTCCACATAGCTAAAGGAAACTTGAGTGGGAAAAAGAAAGGTAGAGGCATCACACGTCCTGATTTAAAACTATATTACAAAGCTATAGTAATCAAACCAGTTTGGTACTGACATAAAAATAGACACACAGACCAATGGAACAGAATAGTTCAAACAACAAAACCATGCACATAGAGTCAACTAATTTGCAACAAAGTCACCAGCAATACAATGGGGAAATAAGTCTCCTCAATAAGTCGTGCTGGTAAAGCTGGATATTCAATGCAAAAGAAAAATAATGGAAACTGATACCCAAAAATCAATTCAAAATAAATTCAAGACTATGTTTAACCTCAAACCATAAAACTCCCAGATGTAAACATAGGAGAAAAGCTCATTGACATTGATCTTGGCAATATTTTGGAATTTCCACCAAAAGCACAGACATGAAACACACATACACACACACATACACATACACACATATATCATGTATCAAACTAAAAAGTTTATGTATAGAAGAGGAAATAATAAACATGGAATGAGAGAAAATATGCCCACATCATATATTCAACAAGGAGCAATTGTCCAAAATATGTAAGAAACTTATAAACTGAAAATCAAAACCACAAATAACCTGATTAAAAATGGGCATAGGATCTTAATACACATTTTTTTTCAAAGAAGACATACAAATGGTTAACAGGTATATACACATATGCTCAACACCACTAATCATCAAGGAAATACAAATAAAATCCACAACAAAATGGTACTGCACATAGGATGGCTATTATCAAAAATTCAAAAGATAAGTGTTGCTAAAGCTTTGGTGAAAGGGGAATACTTGTGCACTGTTAGTAGGAATGTAAATTATGGAAAGCAGTTTAGAGATATCTCAAAAAAATGGAATTACTATATGATCCAGCCATCCAACTTCTGGGTATATACCCAAAGAATATAAAATCATGATCTCAAAGAGAAATCTGCACTCCCATGTTCATTGTAGCATTATTCATAGTGCCCAAGATACAGAAACAACATGAATGTCAGTCAGTGAGTGGATAACATTACCAGAGTATGGGTAAAGATGAAGGATATTAAGTTAAGTGAATTAAGTCAGATACCAAAAAATAAATAACATATGATCTCTGTAATATATAGGGAAAAACTCAAACTTATGGTAACAGAAGTGGAATAAAGGTTATCAGGGTAAGGAGATCTAATAATCAAAGTGTATAGATTTGAAGTTAAAAGCTGAATAAGTTCTGGAGATTTTAAGTACAGCATGTTGATAAAGGGTAGTAGTAATGTATACTTGAAATATGTTGAGAATAGATCTTAATACCAAAAACAAAACAAAACAAAAATAAAAACACCTCAATGTAGGAGAGGTGGTAGATATATATTAAATAGATTATGATAAACATTCACAATGCAGGGTCTCCCTGGTGGTGCAGGGGTTAAAGTCTCAGGCTATCTCCAGCCACTGCTGCATGAGTTTGATCCCCAGCCAGGGAGATAACCCACATGGTGCAGCAGACCTCTCCTCTCTCACTAGCTCCTCCCCTCAGCAATATATTTCAGTAGATCCAACTGTTCTGCTCCCTACTCTATCTCTGGTGAATCTCCTCACCCCCCACACCTCTGACCTACACTCCAGTTATTATATGCACAAATAAATAAAAATAAATCTTAAAAAATAAACATTTCACAGTATATACCTACATACATGAAACATGTTTTACACCTTCAATACACAATATTTCATTTGTCAAAAAGTAATATTTTAAATTGAAAACCATTTCGAGACAAAATAAGTAGATACTCTTAGATGTTCTAAATACTACATTCAGTATATATGTATTAAAATATGTATTTAAAAATGTAAACATTAAGGAAAAACCTTAAGTCACTGAGACAAACTATACTCCTTCAACTCTCATTGTCTTCTTTCGGTTTTGATGGGTCTATTGCCTGCTCAGACATCAGTAGAATTTAGATTTATATTAGTCAAATACTCACAGAAGTATTACTTGTATAACATTAAATCATATCACCCAGAATTTATTTTTATCTTATTTTATTAATGAAGTACCATTGTATTATAACCTTTTTAATATTTTGAGAATCAACAGACCTCCACCATAGTCACTTGTGCTCTCCCCCATCCCTGTTCACATCCATCCCCTCTAGCTTCCCTCTTTGTCCCCTCCTGGATGGCTCAGGTCTATGGCCAGTTTGAAAGGGTTGGTTTTGAAGTATGTCTGTCTGACCTTTTGTTTGGTTTCTCTATATTCCAAATATAAGTGACACTATCTGGTATTTATCTTTCTCCTTATGACTTGTTTAGTTTATCATAATCCCTTCCAGTCCCGCCCATGCTGCAAATGGAAAGTGTTTATCTTTTTTTTCAGCTAAGCATCATTCCATTGCATATATATATATATATATATGTGTGTGTGTGTGTGTGTGTGTGTGTATATATATGTATACATACATATATATATATATATATATACACATATATATATACTGAATCTTCCTGCTCCACTCATCTGTTTTGGGGGCATTTAGGCCATTTCCATATCCAGACTATTGTAAATAGTGTAGCAATGAACACAGGAGTGCAGGATTCCTTTCAAAGTAGTGTTTTCATGTTCTTGGGTAGATACCTGTGAGTGGAATTGCTGGGTCATAGAGTAGATACATTTTTAGACTTTTAAGGAACCTCCCTACTGCCTTCCATAGTGTTGGACCAACTGTGTAAGGGGCTTGTTTTATCCACACCATCCCCAACATTTGCTGTTTCTGTTTGTTTTTTGTTTTTTTTAATAGGGCCATTCTCACAGGTGAGATGGTATCTCATTGTGGTTTTGATTTGCATTCCCCTGATAAGTGATGATGAACATTGTGTTAAGTCTGCTAGCCATCTGCATGTTTTCTTTGGAGAAATGGCCATTTAGCACGTCTGCCCATTTTTTAATTTTTTTAAAACATTTTTTTAAAGATTTATTTATTTATTTATTTATTTATTTATACAAGCACTGGGTACAGTCAGAAGCGTGGAAAGGTGAGAGAATTCACCAGATACAGAGTGGGGAACAGAACAGGCAGACTGACAAAACACACTGCCAAGGGGAGCAGTGGGCACGGCAAGAGAGGTCTGTAGTGCCTTGTGGGAACCTTGCGGGCGGCCGGGGAGCGAACCAGCACTGCAGAAGCTGCGGACAGCTTCTCAGCCCAGCGCTCAACTGCTGTACCACAAGGGAAGGCCCCTGCACATTTTTTGATTGGGTTGTTTGTTTTCATTTTGCTGGTCCTGGACTTATTTTGGGGGGAGAGTTTTGATTACTGTTTCAGTTCTCTTGTTTGTGATTGGTTTGTTCATGTTTTCAAGTCTTCCCTATTCAGTTTAGGATAATTCAATAATTCTAAGAATCTGTCCATATCCTCTAAGTTGTTTAATTTGTTTTCATGTAAACAGTCACAGTAGTCTCTTGTCTTCTGGAATTCTGTAGTGTCTGTATAACTTTTCTTTCATTTCTGACCCTATTTGAGCTCTCATTTTTTTTCTTAGTGACCCTAGCTATAGGCTTGTCAATTTTGTATATTGTTTTAGGGAACCAGCTTTTGTCCCATTGATCTTTTGGACTTTTTTATTTCTACTTCAACTATTTGTATTTTTCTAGTTCCTTGAGATGAGAGAAACGATTGTTTATTTGGGATCTTCTTGGATGTTGATGTGGGCCTGTACTGCTATGTACCTCCCTCTTATCACTGCCTTTGCTGTGTCCCATATGTTCTGGGAGGTTGTGTTCTCATTGTCATTTTTTTCTTGAGGTATTTTTTTTTTCTTATTTCATCTTTGATTTCTTCATTGGTCCAGTGTTGTTTTAACATTGTGTTTTTCAGTCTTCTAATAGTAGAGGTTTTCCCTGACTTCATTACATAGTTGATTTTTAATTTACACTTTATGGTCTGAGAAGATACATGGTATGACTTCAATCTTCATGAATAAATTGATATTTGACTGAGGCCCAGTATGTGGTCAATGATGGAGAATGTATCATGTAAAATTGTAAAAAAAAAATGTATGTTATCTTATTTTGGGGGTGCAGAATCCTACAGATGTCCTAAATTATGTTCCTAATCATTTTTTTGGTCTCCTTTTTGCCCATTGGTGAGAGTGGAGTGTTGAAATCACCTATCACAAACATATTTTTTTTCAATGTTTGTTTTCTGAATTGATAGTAGTCATGCTATATTTTGATGCTCTTTCATTTGGTGAGTATATGTTGATGATTGTTATGTCCTTCTGATGTATTCTTCCCCTAGTCACTCTGTAGTGCCCACCCCTGTCTCTATTAATCTATTTTAAGTTGAAATCTATTTTATCTGATATTAGTATGGCTATTGCTGCCTTTCTTTGGATTCCATTCACTTGAAGAATTGTTCTCCAATCCTTTACCTTGAACCTATATTTATCTTTGGAGTGCCGGTGCTTCTCTTGGAGACAACAGAATGTTGGATTTTGTTTTCTAACCCAAACGGATACTCTCTGTCTTTTAATTGGTGAGTTTAGTCCATTAACATTTAGAGTGATTTTTGACATCTGAAGATGTGTTGTTGACATTTTTTCCCTCTTTTCAGTTCATTCTGTGTGGTTCCTTAATTGGCTTAGTTAAGAGTCCCAAACTTCTTGGGGTCAAGTTTAGTTTAGTTTTTTTTTAAAGATTTATTTATTTATACAAGCACTGGGTACAGTCAGAAGCGCGGGAGGGTGAGAGAATTCACCAGAACCAGAGCTGGGAACAGAACAGGCAGACTGACGAAATACACTGCTGAGGGGAGCAGCGGGCGTGCCAGGAGAGGTCTGTCGCATCATGTGGGACTCTTGCCGGTGGCCGGGGATTGAACCGGCACTACAGAGGCTGCGGGTAGCTTCACAGCCCAGCACTCAACCACTGTGCCACCAGAGGAGGCCCTCAAGTTTAGTTTTTACAAATTCCTTAAGCTTTTCTTTGTCTGTGAAGACCTTTATTTCTCCCTCACATTAAAGTAGAGCCTTGCAAGATATAGTCTTCTTAGTTGGCAGATTTGACCTTTAAATTTTTTCAATCACATCTTTCCAGTGATTGTCCAAAGTGTTTCTTTTGAGAAGTCTAATATTAGAGTAATCTCTGTTCTTTGTAGTTTATCTGCTTCATCCTCCTCACCAATGTCAATAGTCTTTCTCTGTCTTGACCTTCTGTCTTACCACTACATATCTTGGTACTAGTTTAATTTTGTTTAGGTACCTTGTTGTTCTTTTAGCTTTCAGGTTTTCTAATCCTAATTTCCTTTTCCAGGTTTGGAAAGTTTCCTCCTATTATTTCTTTAAATATTGTCTCTGTTCCTTTTTTTGTATATTTTATTTGGTTATTTAAAAATGAATAAACATTACAGGATTTGCAAATCCCAAAATTCTTTTCTTTATTTTTTTCATTTTATATATATTTTTACATCATTTTTCATTTTTACACATTGTATGCATTTTCATCTTGGTTATAATTCCCATACAATCCCCACCACCCTTGTTTTGATCCTACATCCTTCCCCCCCCCCGCCCCCATAGTGTGTCTCTGTTTTATAGTTGCTTGTTGATTTTGGTTTTTACTTTATTATAAATAGATGACTGCATCAAGAAGATGTGTACATATACACAATGGAATATTACTCGGCAATCAAAAAGGTAAGCTCATGCAATTTGCATCAACATGGATGGAGTTGGAAGGGATCATGCTCAGTGAAATAAGCCAGAAAGAAAAAGAAAAATACCAGGTGGTCTCACTCATAGAAGGAATTTAGAAAACCTAAATAAGGGACCAGGAAAAAGACTAATTATAATAATGTCTCTGTTCCTTTTTGCCTCTCTTTCCCTTTTAGATATTCTCATATTGTCTTTCTTCATGATGCTGGGTAGTTCATAAAGTGTTTCTTAATTATTTTTTTTCACTCTTTCTTGTTTTCTTCTTTCATCTTGTTTCTTTGTAAATTTGCATCATGTTCACTGCTTAAGTCTTCAATTTGTTTTATTCTACTTCTATAGTTTTCTATAGTATTTTTCATCTCCTATTTTAATCTTTTTTATCCTGTAGTATCTTTATTGCCCTGTCTAGAGTATCATTTTCAATCTTCTGTTCACTGATTTTTTTCCTCAGGATATTCAATTGTTATTCTGAATTTTCTTGCATATACTTGGTCCACTTTTCTCCTCTTGCTGAGTTTTCCAAATTTCTGATGGTAATCTTGAATTCTGTATCTGATAGGAGGAACATATCTTCCATATATTTGTGATTGAGTTCTGGAGATATGTACTCCATTGTGTAGCATTATATGTTCCCTTGTATTTCTGCTGCTGTTCACTGTGTTATTCCATTTCCCCATATCTTTCAGGACCTCACTGCTGTTGATTTTGCCTCTGCAAGACATGTCTCCAGATCTCTGACACTGAGCTGTGGCCCTCACCAGATTGCAGCTGGTTGTCACTCTTATTGGGCAGGGTCCTTTTTAGTCCAGACTAGGGCCTGTGATATTTCCAGAGGCACTGGTGGTTTGTCACAGGGTTGGGGGTTGCTTTCCAGAGGGCAGATAAGGGTCACTTATGTTGATTGATACCATACATAGCCTAGACTGAAGGTGTTCTGTTGTTTCCTGACATGTTAGTGGGTTTGCATAGGTTCAGGGGTGCTTCCTGAAGGGTGTCTGAAGTTTGCTGTTTTTGGGCAAGGTCCTGTGTTGACCAGATTGGGGTGTGTGCCTGCTTCCTAAGGTGCTCCTGGTTGGGCTTGGGGTCAGGGGAACTTCTTGTGGCTGGCTGAGAGCTATCAGAGAAGCACAGGTCCCTGTGTGGCCTAGACTAGGGAGTATGGCAGTTCCTGAGGCACTGTGGCTGAGACTGCCTTTTGGTGGCACTTAGGATTTACTTCTAACTTTTGTGCTAAGGGTCCTGTGTTCTTTGGGCTGGTCCCTGTGTGGGGGAATGGGGGATGGGAGGAAATAGCCTGTGTGGATGTTATAGATTAATTGAAACTGCTAGGACCTTTAAAAATTTATTCTTTTTTTCCTCCATTACCATCAATTTGCCTTTTTTTTGGCCTAAAAGAAAGAGAAGGCTTCTAGGTAAGGTAGATGATGAAAGTCACATTATCAGAGGATGCTGAAATCTAGCTGACCTATGATACTCATCTCTCAGAAAGCAATAATGTTTGATAGACATTTAGAAAAATTAATTTAGGGTGGTGACCTAGCCAAATACTGACATTGGAATCAGACCTGTTATATTATCTGGGCTATGCTACTTACTAGTATAATATGAGGGTCTCACTATCTGATCCTGCTGAACTCACCCAGCACCCCAAATCTGGTCTGTTCCTTGTTTAAGGTTATCCTGTTACATCTGCCTTATATTCCTAATACCTTCTGTTCCCTATCTAGGATGAAGTATTTTCCTGTGGCTATTCAAATAATATATCTCTTCCTTCCTCAGTTCCCACTGAATCATATCCCTTCCATAAATGTTCTCTGTCTTCCACCTGATCTTTGTACAAAATATTACAAAGTCCATGGATTGGGCCAAGAGAGGAATGAGGAGTGGCTGCTAACAGGTAAGGATTTCTTTTAGTGTGATGAAAAAGTTCTGGAACTAGATAGTGGTGATGATTGCACAACATTGTAGCTGCATTGAGCAGTGCACTTTAAAATGGTTGAAATGGCAAAACTGATGTTTACGTATATTTTGCCTCAATTTAAAAAATATAAACTGAAGGCTAGAAAGGATCTTAGAGTTTATCTTGTCCAATCCCTCCATTTTCTATGAAGAAAAATTAAAGCCTGGCAAAGGGAAAGGATTTGACTAAGGTCACATATTCCTTCTGTATAAGTTCTCGTATCTAATATCAGACTATTGGAGGATGGGCTCATATCTAACATAGTTCTTTACCACCTAAATAGTCACTCGATGATCATGTGTTAGATGAATGAATTCATAACTAAGTCCTTGATTCTATAGATGAGGAAAACATCATTGGTTCACTGCACACTGCCTGCCTCTGGATTCCTGGTCACCTGATTTTTGGAGCATCACAAGCAACCCAATGATGGACCCATTAATGTCAACACTTGCCATGTTGACCTATTGCTATCTATTGACATCTCACTCTATATAACACACTGGACTTTTATCCACCATGTACAGTAGAAAGGGCCCTTGTTCCACACCTCAGCCTAGTCCAACTCTCATGGGAAGGTGAACTTCTAAGGCCTGGCCTCAATTCAAGTTTATCTGACTATAATGCAATTTCAAGGCTACTTCTGGCCCTGGCCCTGTCTTATATGTAACACCATTATTAAATGTGCCCTTAATATTAAGCTATACAATTAACATGGGTGTATATCTGCCCCACACATGGCCCTAAGGCCGAAACCCCAACTAAATAGCAACATCAACTACTTCACTGCTTTTATAAGCTAATCAAAAACAAACAAAGAGCTAGATCAATAGGCAGAATTTAAGGATCTATTATAATCACTCTTTTCCCCAATTCATCGTACAAAAGATGTTTTCCAATTCACTCTTGGGTTCCTATGCATAGCATAATGTTTTACCATTCATTTGATCAAAAATGAGGGCTAACTTCTGGGAGATAGCCACAGTAATATTGTAATGCCTGTCTCTAAAAGCCAGAGCAGCCAGTGTACGACCAATTCCATAACCAGTAAACCTCCATGTCCTCATACAAATGGCTAAATGGGGTGGAACAGAAGCCTTTAGTTCCTAAATGGCCTCAGTAGAGCTACATACTAGGAGCATCAGGCAGCTGATGCAGAGGGACAGGATGAAGACCCAGAAGCATGGAGAACAGATAATGTTTGGCAGACAGATTTCAGATATCTGGGCTGAAGACAGAAGGTCAGTGTGCTCTTAGGTGTTGGGGATGGGAGTGTATAAGGGCACTTTTACTATTAACATTCAAAGTTTGCTGCCAATATCATCAATATTATTGAGTGCTTCCTATGCAGAACCTACTATAAGGAATTTTTTTCATAATTCTGTTTGGTTTTAATATCAACTTTATAGGTATGTGCTATTACAGCATTTATTTACATAGTATCACTGGAGCAGAGAAAGAAAAGCAACCTTCCCGTGGCTACACTGCTACTAAATGGGAAGCGTATGACTCTAATACATAGATTATCTGCAGAGCTAGTTCTCTTAGTCACTTATACCATCCATAGTAGTATAAGCTCTTGAAAGACAAGGGAGCAACCCACATGGCCAGGGAGCAACCCACATTGCGCAGCAGACCTCTCCTGTCTTGCCTGCTTCTCCCTTCAGCAGTATATTTCAGTGGATCTGCCTGTTCTGCTCCCCACTCTCTCTGGTGAATTCTCCCAACTCCCGCACTTCTGGTCTACAACCCAGTTTTTGTGCATAAATAAATAAATCTAAAAAAAAATCCCCCAAGGCCCTGAAATTCACTGGTTATTTGAGTCAACAATAATTATTCATAGATAATTTAAAGAATGATAAACAAATCCAGGCCTTTTGGCTATATCTAATTCAATCAAGCCAATCAAACACAAACATAGGCCAGAACATCCATCCCTAAGCAGTCACAGAGAATTACTCTTAAAGCAATAGTGCAAACAAAACATTACTAACAACATACCAAAGATGAAGGTTTCTCTTTGATTATCCATGAAGGCAAATAAAATATTTGCAAGACATATTACTAGTACAAGTGAAATTACAGGAAGGATATTTATGCTCCTAAAAGGAAATCTTGTTTCAAGGTATCTTCAGACAGGAAAACTCTTAGTAGGCAATGTAGTGTCAAAGAACACTGAGCTAACAACCAAAAAGTGTTGAATTGGAGATTTGATTCTTTCTCTGCATTTTTAACTTGCTACAGAACCCTAGGTAAGTCATGTCCCATGCTTGTTCCTTATGTGCTTGGGTGTGAGAAAGGCTGGTCATTAGAGGCTTTCATGAGATTAGACATGTGAAGTGATTCACAAGGGCTTAAAGAAAGTCCCTAAGTAATGAGAATTACCACAAAAAAGAGTTTATTCATTATGGCATCTGTTTATCTAGTAAATGTAATGAGAGGAAGAGATTCCAGATTAGGAAAAAACTTCCCTTAACTAAACTTACTAGTATCTGGAGGGTCTTGATAGTGATGGTAGTAATAGTGAGAGTGATAAAAATATCAGGCTTTTTCTCCCCTTCTCTGTTTTTCCTACCCATTCCCTCCCTTGGGTTCACATTGCATCTATATCCCCTGCCCCTGTATCTGACATCAGTTTAGTTTCTTTTTTTTTTTTTTTAAGATTTATTTATTTATGCATACAAGAACTGGGGTACAGGCCAGAGCTGTGGGGGTTGACAGGATTCACCAGAGACAGAGTGGGGAGAAGAACAGGTAGATTGACTAAAACACACTGCTGAGGGGAGCAGCGGGCAAGACAGGAGATATCTGCTGCACCATGTGGGTTACCTCGCTGGCCGGGGATAGAACTCATGCTGCAGTGGCTGCAATTTGCTTCATAGTGTTGACACTTAACCCTTTGCATCACCAGGGAGGCCCCCTGTTTAGTTTCTATCTTATTAGGGAGGCAAAGAAGGTTACCTTAATTTGTTTATGTGCAATTTTACCTCCCAAGTCTTCTGTTTCTGAACAGGTAGCAGTAGGTATGGGGGAGGGGGTTTTTGAAACAGTGGTGGCAGATGGGAAGGAGAAGAAGGAAGTTAGATACCAAAAAATGGTCTTTTATTCAAGTTCTTTTAATTTTTTAGGATGTATTTTTATTTAATTATGCATGCAAGAACTGGGCCAGAGGTGCAGGTGGTGAGAGGATTCACTAGAGAGAGTGGGGAGCAGAACAGACAGATTCGCTGAAATACATTGGTGAGGGGAGCAGTGGGCAAGACAGGAAAGGTTTGCTGTGCCACGTGGGTCAGCTCCCAGGCCAGGGACTGAACTCCAGCTGCAGTGGTGTAGAGTAAGGTGAAAGTATCAGGTTTTTCTGCCCTACCACCATAAGGAAAGATGACGGAACCCTATAGTCCCTAATGCATGTCTTATGGCGGGCACCTGGAGTAGGGTGTGGGCATAAGTAGATGGGATTCACCTGGGCTAAGACTGGGCTATAAGGGCGGCATTACAGAGACACCAGCAGAAGCAGAATGAATAGTAGAGCAGAGAAAGAACCATGAGAGCCAAGAGAAGCAGACAGACCACCAGAGAACACTGGGTAAACCAGAAAGAGTGAAGACTTGCTGGGGGTTGGGAAGCCTGACAGCCTCACGGCCCCCCAGCACACCTGCCTGCCGTGTATCTGATAAATTCCAATAAAAGCCTGAAAAGCCACTGAGGACTCCAAGGACTCTCTCCTCCTTAACCCGGTCTGCTGGATTAGAAATCCTGCCCTGTGCCCCTTCTTGCCCCCACAACTGGTGTAAGTCAGCAAGATGATGCATGCAGATGGGTATGGAGCCCTCCAGAGACCTGGAGGGACTGAGGAGGAGTAGCAGACTCTTTGTCTGTGACAACGCTGGATGTGTCATGGTGGCACAGGAGACGGACAAGGTCTGGGAGCTGTGGGACGAGACCTCGCCTGGAGGAGGAGACACCTGAGAGGACCAGCCAACGACCCCCGAGGCAGCAAGAATCATCAGGGAAGAAAGGACCACAATTTGGAGCTAGCCAGTGTGGATAAAGGGAAATGCCGATGAACTTGGATTAATGGACTAACAATCCTGCCAAAAGGCGGAGGATCATGGCAAGTTTGATATGTTTTGGGGACCATGGGGGTGGATGGTATCATTTAAAATCAAGGCATGGCCAGTGGGCTTTTGGTATAAGAACCCACAGTTGGCTGAGGGAGGAAGCCCTCGCCAAGTTCTCTGCAGCTAGGCAGAGAAAAAGCCAACTGAGAAAGCAAACGCTAGTGCTGAGATTGAGAAACCCTGAGCAGCTTTTAAGCACTAAGTAAGCTAAAAAGAAGGCCAGTGAGTATCTTAAAATCACCTGTGGGTGATGCCCTGCTCATGGTTGAGTGAGGGTGAGGAGCTGAGGAACCCATCCTTGGGGGATGGGTGGGAACATGGCTTGTGGTGGAGCCCGCAGCCAAAGAGGGGACCCAAGAGAGGCCGCATGTGGAGCTTGTATCCACGGATCCCTGACCCATGTGCTTGTGTAATGGGTTGGCCTGAGTGCAGGGGTATGCGTGTCGCATTGATGGCTATGAAAGCCGAGTGTTGGAGCAACAGCAGACAGAAACCCTGAGGGTTGGCGATTACTCCCAACAGTAGAGAATCGCCAACCCAAGAGTGAATGCATCCTGGGGGTGGATGCGGTGTGTGGCTGTGGCTTACACTACAGCCGGAGAAGCCAGGAAGCCTGATGGCTCCTGGTGTGTGACGGCAGATGCTGTGAGTGGTTTCCCCCTTGTATGAGCAGTGCCTTTGGCAGCAGATTTGGTAGATCATCTGCTGGTGCCAATAATCTTGTCTTTTGCCACTAGACCGGTGCCCTGCCTGGGCTTATTTGTGTCCTGTTGTATTCTGTTATATTGTGATGTACTTCATTTGATTTTTGTGGGCCATGGCTTCAGTGTTCTATTGCCAAGAGAAACGTATATGACTTGTATAGACTGGCGGAGAACCCTGAGGGGGTGGATTATAGGGTAAGGTAAAAGTATCAGGCTTTTCTGCCCTACCACCATTAGGATAGATGACGGAACCCTGTGGTCCCAAATGCATGCCTTATGGCGGGCACCTGGAGTAGGGTGTGGGCATATGTAGTTGGGATTCACCTGGGCTAAGACAGGGCTTATAAGGGCGGTGTCACAGAGATTACCAGCAGAAGCAGAATGAATAGTAGAGCAGAAAGAGAACCACAATAGCCAAGAGAAGCAGAGAGACCACCAGAGAACGCTGGACAGCCCAGAAAGAGTGAAGACTTGGTGGGGGCTGGGAGGCCTGACAGCCTCCAGGCCCCCCACCACCCCTGCCTGCCATGTACCTGGTAAATCCCAATAAGAGCCTGAAAAGCCGGGCCTCCCCTGGTGGTGCAGCGGTTGAGCACTGGCAGCCTCTACAGTGACGGTTCGTTCCCTGGCCATCGGTGAGGGTCCCACACACACACCAAAAAAAAAAAAACCCTGAAAAGCTACTGAGGACTCCAAGGACTCTCTCCTCCTTTACCCAGTCTGCTGGATTAGAAATCCTGCCCTGTGTCCCTTCCTGCCCCCTACAAGTGTCTAGCTGTAACTTGATAGTGCTGAGACTTTAACCCCTGTACCACCAGGGAGGCCCCTCAAGTACTTTTTAACAAAATTCCAGATCCCAACCACCCCAAATTGATTTCTCCTTGCGTAACTTATCTTTTCCCAGAAAGGGCTGGTGGGAGGGGGAAGCAAATTGAAACAGACAACTGACCACTTATAAGGTAGGAAAGGCCTTCCTTTCACCGTTAAGGAAATCATCTGCACTTGCAGCAGGTTTTTGGTTTGCCTTCTCCAGGACCTCTCTATGGAAGGATTAAGGGGGAAGTTAACTTGGCATGGTGTCACTTTAGACATCTGTTATTTAAAATCCAATTCACAGCCTTCCTCTCAATGCCTTGTTACCGCATTAAATAACAGTCATGTCAGTCTAATGTCTTATATAAGAAATCATAAATTAAGCTGAGTGAGCTGCTTGTCAGCTCTAGTTGTTTCTGTTTCAGAGCTGAAGGCTTGTATTTGAGGACAGGGGTGAAGCAAACAAGGAATAATAGCCAATCTGCCCCAATAAAGAGAAATAGAGCAAGTATAGCTTAGTAACAAAGTTATTGGGAAATTACAACAGGACAAAGGGAAGAGGATGGTTTGCTCAGGAGTCCATGTATTATATATTTTCTTTAAATGCTATTGTATGACTATAAAATGTTCTAGGACCAGTCAGATTAATGCAAAGACCCGAGGAAGCACCCTTCTTGAGGCTAGTAAGTGCTGGCCAGAGATTAGAATTCTTGTTCTCTGAGATTGGTGGAGACTCAGTCCTCACCATTAGCACTGGCATATTGTGGTCCCAACTGAGCCCACACCTGAGTTTTGTAATCACCGCACTAGATGCATGGCTTTAGAGAGCAGATTATAGCAATGACTTGGGAATGATAAAATCAAGAATGTGAAGGGAAAACACTATAAAACCAAATTTGGTAGACTTGGAGATTTTATTACCTGTATCTACTATGAGATGTGTTCATACCCCTCTAAGGGGGGTCAAGAATGGGAAAACCCAGCCCTTGAAGACCATAAAGAGGCTTGGAGACCAGCAGCCTAAGCAATGCTGCCAACAAGCATGGCTCTTATATGGCTTCACAGGGTTTACTTTGACCCTGCATCAGATGAGGAACAGCCTTCAGTAATGTAGGGGCAGGAATGGGCACAGGGCAGGTTTTCTGATCCAGCAGACCAGGTAAAAAAGGAGTCCTAGAGAGTCCTCGGCGGCTTTTGCAGGTTTTTATTGGGATTTTCGGGGTACATGGCTGGTAGGAGGCTAGCAGGCCTCCCAGCCCCCAGCAAGTCTTCAGTCTTTCTGGGCTCTCCGGCGTTCTCTCTGCTTCTCTGCTCTCCTGTTTCTGCTGGCATTCCTGTGACGCCGCCCAGTCTTAGCCCAGGTGAATCCCATCTACTTATGCCCACACCCTATTCCAGGTGCCTACCATCAGGCATGCATTCGGGACCACAGAGTTCCATCATCTATCCTAATGGCAGGAGGACAGAAAAGCCTGATACTTTTTACCTTACCTTACAAGTAGGCAGGAGCTAAGAATCCTACACTGAGACTGGAGCAAAAGGAGGAGTCAAAAGAGATCTGCCTACTTAAAACTATCATGAGTTTGTGATTCTAACAGTACTAGGGACACTCCTTTGTTGGGTGGCTGCCCTCTGGGCTGATCTGATCATCTAAATTACCTGTGGCCATTTCCCATCAGGAAAGTTAAATCAGGACCTCCCCTGGTAGCACAGTGGTTGAGCTCTGGGTTGCAAGGCTGCCCCCAGCCTCTGCAGCGCCAGTTGATCCCTGGCTGCTGGCGAGGGTCCACCAAAAAAAAAAAAAAAGTTAAATCAACCATCAAGCATCCCTCTCAGGGGAAGAACAAGCTTAATCCCTCATGAGTCATAGACTTCAGAGTTGCTAACTTAATTTCATACCAACTAGCACTTTTGAGCTCCATTTGATCATGGGGAAGGCACTAAATTGGGAGAACCAAGAAGTCTGGGGTTTAAAAACATGGGTCTGTAGATAAGTTGGTTTCTCTGTGATCTGGTTTTCAATTTAACCATGGAGCCTATCCACTCTGCTATGCTAGCCTTAGAAGTCTATTATGACAATCAAAGAAGAAATTAAAAAATTCTTTGAATGACAAGGAGGACACCAATATCCTAAATGTATGGGATGCAGCAAAAGCAGTAATAAGAGGAAAATATATAGCAATAGAAGCTCACATCAAGAAACAAGAAAGAACTCAAAGAAACAACCTAATCTCGAAGCTCAAAGAACTAGAAAAAAAACAACAAAAAAACCCCAAAACCAGTAGAAGAAAAGAAATAATAAAAACCAAAGCAGAAATAAAAGAAATTGAAACTAAAAATACAATCCAAAAGATCAATGAAACCAAGAGCTGGTTCTTCGAAAAAATCAATAAAATAGACAAACCCCTAGCCAGACTCACAAAGGAAAAAAGGGAGAAAGCACAAATAAACAGAATCACAAATGAAAGAGGAGAAATCACAACGGACACAGCAGAAATCAAAAGAATAATCAGTAACTACTATGAACAGTTAAAAGCAAACAAGTTCAACAATCTAGAGGAGATGGACAAATTCCTACAACTCTACAATCACCCAAAGCTAGATAAAGAAGAAATAGAACACCTAAACAGACCAATTACAAGCAGCGAAATTGAAATGGTAATAAAAAACGTCCCCAAAAACAAAAGCCCAGGACCTGATGGACTTACAAATGAATTCTACCAAACATTCACAGACAAATTAGTGTCTATCCTTTACAAAATTTTCCAAAAAATTGAGAAGGAAGGGACAATACCAAACACGTTCTACGAAGCCAACGTTACACTAATACCAAAACCGAACAAGGACAACACAAGAAAGGAAAACTACAGGCCAATCTCCCTAATGAACACTGATGCAAAAATCCTCAATAAAATTTTAGCTATCAGAATCCAACAATGTATCCATAAGATAATTTACCACGACCAAGTAGGATGCATTCCAGGGACACAAGGATGGTTTAATATCCGAAAATCAATCAACGATATCCAACACATCAACAAAAAGAAATATAAAAACCATATGATAATATCAATAGATGCTGAGAAAGCTTTCGACAAAGTGCAACACGCATTCATGATAAAAGCCCTTGAAATTCTTGGGATACAAGGAACATACCTCAACATCATGAAGGCCATCTATGACAAGCCAACAGCCAGTATCATTCTCAGTGGTGAAAAGCTGAAAGCAATTCCATTAAGATCTGGAACAAGACAAGGATGTCCACTTTCACCACTGCTTTTCAATATAATACTGGAAGTCCTAGCCAGAGCAATAAGAAAAGAGAAAGACATACAAGGAATCCAAATAGGAAAAGAAGAAGACAAACTATCACTATTTGCAGATGATATGACAATATACATAGAGAACCCCAAAAACTTCACAGAAAAATTAATTCAAATCATCAATCAGTTCAGTGAAGTGGCAGGATACAAAATCAACACGCAAAAGTCAGTAGCCTTCCTATACACAATAAATCTGAAGAAGAAGAAATAAAAAAAAATCCCTTTTATTATTGAAACAAAAAAAATCAAATATTTGGGAATAAATCTAACAATAGAGGTAAAGGACCTATACAAAGAAAACTATAAAACACTGTTAAAAGAAATAGAAGAAGTGGGCCTCCCCGGTGGCGCAGCGGTTGAGCGCTGTGTTGCGAAGCTGTCCACAGCCTCTGCAGCGCCGGTTTGATCCCCGGCTGCTCCCCGGCCACCGGAGGAGGGTCCGAAATGGCGCGCAGACCTCTCCTGCCGCCCGCTGCTCCCCTCAGCAGTGTACTTCGGTCCTTCTGCCTGCTCTGCTCCCTGCTCTGGCTCTGGTTAATTCTCTCACCCTCCCGCGCTTCTGACTGTACCCAGTACATGTATAAACAAAAACAAACAAATAAATAAATAAATAAAACATGCCTCTATAAAAAAAAAAAAGAAAGAAATAGAAGAAGACACAAAGAAATGGAAAGACATCCCCTGCTCATGGGTTGGAAGAATAAACATTATTATAATGGCCAACCTACCAAAAGCAATCTACAGATTCAATGCTATTCCAATCAAAATTTCAATGTCATTCTTCAAAGAAATAGAACAATTATTGATGAAATTCATATGGAATCACAAAAAACCCCGAATAGCCAAAGCTCTCCTGAAAAAAAAAAGAAGGGAATGGAGGCATCACACTCCCAGACTTCACACTATACTACAAAGCCATAATCATCAAAAGTGCATGGTACTGGAACAAGAACAGACATACAGACCAATGGAATCGAATAGAAAATCCAGAAATAAACCTACAGATTTATGGTCAACTAATCTTTGACAAAGGAGCAAAGACTATGCACTGGAGCAAAGAAAGCTTGCTCAATAAGTGGTGCTGGGAAAACTGGGTCGCTACATGCAAAAGAATGAAGCTTGACCACTACCTCACACCATACACAAAAATCAACTCAAAATGGATTAAAGAACTAGACATAAGACCTGAAACCATAAAATACATAGAAGGAAATATAGGCGAAACACTACGTGATTTGCACATCAAAGACCTCTTTACAGACACATCACCCAAAGCAGTGATAGTGAAGGCAAAGATAAACAGCTGGGACTACATCAAATTAAAGAGCTTCTGCACAGCAAAAGAGACAATAACAAAACCAAAGAGAAACCCCACCAACTGGGAGAACATTTTTGCACACAACACTAATGATAAAGGACTCATCACAAAAATCTGCAAAGAGGTGGTGAGACTCAACAACAACAAAGGAAATAATCCAGTCAAAAAATGGGCAGAAGAGCTAAAAAGACACTTCTCTGAAGAAGAAATGCAAATGGCCAACAGGCATATGAAAAAATGTTCAACATCACTTGTAATCAGGGAAATGCAAATCAAAACTACCATGAGATACCATCTTACACCAGTGAGAATGGCATATATTAAAAAAACTAGCAACAACAAATGTTGGCGAGGGTGTGGAGAAAAAGGAACTCTTCTGCACTGTTGGTGGGAGTGCAAACTGGTCCAACCACTATGGAGAGCTGTGTGGAGATTTCTGGACCTACTAAACATAGAGCTTCCATATGATCCAGCTATTCCACTCCTAGGTATTTACCCAAAGGACACAGAAACATCAATCCCAAAGAACACCTGCACCTCTATGTTTATAGCAGCACTGTTTACAATAGCTAAGCTTTGGAAACAACCCAAATGCCCAAAAATAGATGACTGGATCAAGAAGATGTGGTACATATTTCATATACCATGGAATATTATTCAGCATTCAAAAAAGATAAACACATGCAATTTGCAGCAACATGGATGGCACTGGAAGGGATCATGCTCAGTGAAATAAGCCAGAAAGAAAAAGAAAAATACCGGATGGTCTCACTCATAGCAGGGCTCTTAAAAACTTAAACAAGGGACCAGGAAAATGAATAACTATAAGAAAGTGAAAATCAGAATCAACAAAAAACTATGAAACAGAGACACTTTTGGGGGGGTGGGGGGTAGGAGGGGAGGGATTGGGATCAGAATGGGGGGGTTGCAATTGTATGGAGAATATAAAAATAAAATTTATTATTTAAAAACAAACAAACAAAAAAAAGAAGTCTATTATGAGAAAGGTAAATCATGACCATGTTTGAAAAGTTCACATTAAACTGTAGCATGCTATTCAAATGTCAGGGTCCTATATTTGAGAAAAAGCAGGACTTACCATTTCATAGGTGAGAAAAGTTCAAATGAAGAAGTATGTTAAAGACCACACCACTGACAAGAACTGTATATAAAATGTGAAGTCAGTTCTATCTGACTCTTAAATCCTATAGAATTTAAAGTGCTTTCTGGGCCTCCCCTGGTGGCGCAGCGGTTGAGCACTGGGTTGGGAGGCTGCCCGCAGCCTCTGCAGCACCAGTTCGATCCCTGGCCACCGGCGAGGGTCCCACAAAAAAAAAAAAAAAATAAAGTACTTCCTAAGGGGCATGGAGACATAAGAGACAGTCCCTGTGGAAGGTTAGCTGACCATAGGCAATTGGAGGTGCTAGGAAAGTGGGCTTACAGAGCTCCCTTTCAATGGTGTCTCTATTCACCTTTCTTCCCCAATGATTGCACAAAGTTGTAATTACAAAATATGAGGCTCTGATTCATTATAAAGAGCATCCTGGCTTTGGAGAGAAAGAGAGGCATCTGTATGGAAGATCCTGAGAAATGGACATTTGTACCTCTGGAAGCTTCCTACTCAATGGATGAGTAGCTTTGGGAGAAATCAAGAACAAATTGTCTCAACTTAGAGGTTGGCTGCTCAAAAAATAGGAAGGCAGTTTTTTTGGGTTTTTTTAAGATTTATTTATTTATTTTATACAAGCATTGGGTATAGTCAGAAGCGCAGGAGGGTGAGAGAAATCACCAGAGTCAGAACGGAGAGTAGAGCAGGCCGACTGACGAAGTACACTACTGAGGGTTGCAGCGGGTGTCAGGAGAGGTCTGCGCACCATGTGGGACCCTCCTCCAGTGGCCAGGGAGCAGCCGGGGATCTAACTGGCGCTGCAGAGGCTGTGGGCAGCTTCGAACACAGCGCTCAACCGCTGCGCCACCGGGGAGGCCCAGTTTTGTTTTGTTTTGTTTTGTTTTAAGATTTATTTATTTATACAAGAACTGGGTGTAGGGTAGGTAAAAGGTATCAGGCTTTTCTGCCCTCCCACCATTAGGATAGATGACAGAACCCTGTAGTCCTGAATGCATGCCTGATGGCGGGCACCTGGAGTGGGGTGTGGGCATGTGTCGTTGGGCACACCTGGGCTAAGAGACTGGTTTATAAGGGTGGCACAGCAGAGTGTGGTGTGGTGTCGAGGGTGGAGGAGTACAGTGGAGTGTACGGAGGAGTACTGCGACTACAAACAACGGCAAAGACCATGTGGCTGCTAGAACCGTTAATAAACCTACCCAGAATAGGTTGGTTGTGTTACACCGGGGTACAGGCCAGATGTGCAGGAGGGTGAGAGGATTCACCAGAGACAGAGTGGGGAACAGAACAAGCAGACAGACTGAAGTACACTGCTGAGGGGAGCAGTGGGCAAGATAGGAGAGGTCTGCCATGCCATGTGGGATTCTTGCAGGCTGGCTGGGATTGAACCCATGCTGCAGAGGCTGTGGACAGCTTCACAGTGTGGCGCTCAACCGTGTGTGCCACCAGGGAGGCCCTAAGGAAGGCAGCTTTTGAGCTGAACTGCCTCTTCATGCACCTCACGCCACCTTCCATTGCTGATACCACCACTGGCTGATGCCTCAGTAGAAACAGCCTTACCACCTGGAGATGGGGTGTTATCAATGATCCCTCCGCCCTCCATTCAACAGCTATAATGCCAAGTCAAATCCTTCCTGCTCCACTGCGCAGCTCCTTCAAACCAATTTGCTCCATCAAACTGACAGCTGCTCCACTGTGCAGCTCCATCAAACTCACAGTAGGTGCAAGCTGATAAACACAGGTAATTCTGTTTATAGAACCACAGAAGAATATCAGGCCTGTGCATGCAGGCTCTTTAGAAATAAACTGGTCCAACTCCTTGAACTGTCAATGGAAACACTCAGTCTCAGAAAAGAGAAGGGCCCTGACAGACATCCCCCAGAGAATCAGAAGCAGAACTTGCCCTTCAATTCAAATCTGACTTCCCAAACCAATGTTCTTGCTATCTTGCTATCTATGTTTTACCTCCTTCAATCACTCCTTAGTGCCTCCACAAAGAATGCCTCCTGCTCAACACATACAAACTAACCTCTGATACACACGGCATATTTTCAATAGAGAAGGGAGGGCTACTCAACCTCAGAATACTAGAAGAGATTCTACCCAAAGCTCCCTATTTTATACTCCCTTGGACTCTTAATATCATCCACCTACCCCCTTGGAAACTCTAAGGCAAAAAAAAAAACTCAGCAAAAGTTGGCTTTTGACCCAGATATCACTAAATCTGAGTTCTAACCAAGGAAAGGGGAGGATAGTTTGGTCCCCTAAGGACTGAGATGGTGAAACGCTCAAGGATACCATTTTTAATGGTGGCATCTGGCTTCCTGCTTTAAGTGCTGGCCTATTTAGCTTTAATCCACGCTTTTGGGTAGAAGAGGTTTTTTTTTTTTTTTTTTTTTTTTTCCTGAAAGGCAATGGTACTTAAATATATTTAGACCATAAGGTGTCAGATTCCCTCACTGGCTGGATCTCTAATAAGAATGTGTATGAGGCCTGAAACCCTCGTACTCTTTGCCACATGGCTCATATGCTAGAGATTGGCAACCAGCTTCCATGTCTTCCAGAAATGAGTACCTTGTGTTAACTTTAGGAATCACGTTCATTTGGGAACAGAACTGAAGCAGGGAATGTCAATTCTCTAATTCAATACTAATGAACCTTAAATCAAGGTCCTGCAAAGAAGATTAATTTCTGAAAACCCAAAAATGAGACCCACAGGCTTTTGAGTATGGTTTCTCTGGTGTGCCTTGGAGGAGACCTGAGGCATCTCAGCCCTTGCCTTCTTGGCTACAGGAGGCAGTTTTGCCATCACTTTTGTCCAGGACTATATGTCAAGGAAATATTAACAACACTAGTCATAGGAAATCATGAGGAGAAAAAGATAAGAGGTTTACCCTGACTCATAAAGATATCTCTATTGAGAGAAAAAAGAAAAAAATGTATATACACACATATATATAATTATAATTTTGCAAAATTTGACAATTCTTGAAGAGCCTTAGAAATAGACATTGCCATTATGACATCTTTTTCTTCTCAAGTCAAGATCACCAAGACATTGTAGACATGGTATTAGGGAGGCCCAAGCTGATCCCCCAAATGAACCTAGGGATTGACTACACAGAGAAAAACAGGTTCCAGATTACAGTCTTCAACTCAGGCAACCAACCAAATTACTGATTCATATTATAGATAAACAGGAAAACTTGAAAGTTTCTTCACAATTCAGAGTATTTTCTACTGGTGCCAGCTCTAACATGACATCAACCTAGTACAAAAAGAATTGGCTTAGACTACAGCATAAGAGTAAGCAACTAGAAACCTTAAATAAATTTATTTCAAACTTTGTTGGCTAGGTTTTCATAAGTCCTACGATTTAGTTATAGCCCTGATTGGAGGTTAGGGGATAAATGTTATGGCCATCAAGTTTGCTTTTAATTTGGGGATTCTCAAAGGCCAACAGGGTAACCTGTGCTGCTTAAATTTGGAAGAAATTGCCTGGTCAGGCAAAAGCTAGATTGAAAGTTCTCTCTGAGCTGGAGATGGCTCCATATTAAAAAAAAAAAAATCCCTATAAAGAGACAAAGCAATGGAACAGACCAAAACAAACCCTTGAAATCTGACTGCAGAACAGAGGCTACCAGAAGGATAGAGTGGGGTGATTGAAGCAGAGAGGAGAGGAAATCCAATAAATTACTGAGGTTTTGGTAGTGGGCATGGTGTGATAATATATATTTGTAGAGGTGTGAATCTATACCCCTAAATTATATATAGTGCTGTAAACCAATGTTAATAAGCATAATTTAAACAATTATTCTCCAATTAGCCAAAATATGTACGTACTAGATAATGTTATCTAAAGCACATGCACAATAAGAAATTATTAAGATGCTTGTAAAAGCAAATGAGTGCTAATAATATCATTTGAAATTCTATTATGGAGAAGAGAAATTTCTGCAATTCAGGAAGAATGGCCTATCCTGCTAAGTCAGACTCCACTCATATCCTGTCAGGAGGCACCTACAGGGCCACAACCAATACCGTCTACATAGATAGTTAAAGCTAGACACCGATGTCTACTCCAAGATTAAATGGGTAAACAAGATCATACCTGAATTTATCCCAAAAAATCTAGACACTGTTGCCATTAACCTAGAATGGGAGGTAGGTCCTCAAGTGTTAAGTCTTGTTAGCCAGCCCAAGCCAGTCCAAGCCTGCCCCTTAATGATTGTACTATAACCCAGAAAGCCCAGTATTAAGATTTAGGAGGGTATAATTTCACTAAAAATGGGATATTAGGATGTACACTGAAACAATCCTAAACTATCCTAAATAATCCCTCCACTGAAACAATCCTAAACTAGCAAAGACTGAACACAACCATTTTTTTGTTTCAGAATTCTAGAATCTAATCGAAAATTTACAGCATCCAGGACACTGCTTAATATTTTAACTCATCTGTCTACCATTCTCTTTTCTCCAGCAGCTGAGAGGAGGGTGGCCCACATTCCTCATGCACCTTGATGGTACCAGGGTCTAAAGACCTGTTCTTAAAATATAGTGTATTTTACCTGTGTATTTTCATCTGATTGGCCCTGAAGGACAGACAAAACAAAACAGTTTGTTTTGTCCCCCAACCCCTTCAGACTGAATTGGCTTTCCAGGCTGTGGCTTCCTGTGTTGAAAAATTTAAAGACATACATAGCCCATGCCCACCCAAGGGATGGCAGAAGGGGCAAGTAACAAACATAACCAATAGCACAGGAAAGAGGGAATTGAAGAAGACTTTTTTGGGGGGAGAATAAGGACTCAGAAGGGTCACTGTACTCAGGAAGTTGAAGTGCAACACATGCCTAGGACCATTTGAATTTTCAGAAAAAGTCTGAGACAATTATAAGTTTGTACTTCTGGATTATCTATGGGTTCCAAGGAGAGTAGGAAAAGCCTAAGGCAGATTTATGGGCATTCTGGAATAGTGTTGAAAGAGTATTCCAGTTTAAAGCTAAGCTGCAAAGACCAGGAGAGTAGTTTTTCTTCTTCTTGGCTCCAAGTATTTAAAGTAAGCTTTTTCAAGTTACTGGCTGATCAATAAGATGAATGTAGCAGAGATTTCAGTGACCATACATGACAAGGAATATAGTCTTTACCAAAAAAAAAAAAAAGTTTGGAAATCTAAACAAATGAAACAACTGCATCTCTGAACAACTAACACAGCAAAAACCAGAGAAGTTGGGGATATCTGATTTCAAAATGCCCAGTTTTCAACAACAACAAAGAAATAGCTACTTTCTGACTCATCCTTGTGGGTTCTATGTCAGAGCTGCTAGTAGCAAGGTGTCTTCAGGAAATGCCAAAATTGGGCATCATGCTCCCAACTTCAAATTCACAGCTGTTATGTCAGATGGTCAATTCAAAGATGTCAGACTGTCTGACAACAAAGAAAAATATATGTTCTTCTTTTACCCTCTTAACTTCACCTTTGTGTGACCCATGGAGATCATTGTTTTCAATGACAGAGCAGAAGAATTTAAGCAACTCAACTGTCAAGTGATGGGTGCTTCTGTGGATTCACACTTCTGTCACTTGACATGGATCAGCACATCCAAATAACAAGGAGGACTTGGCCCCCTAAATATTCCCTTATTGTCATACCATACACACACCATTGCTCAGAATTATGTGGTCTGAAAGGCTGAGGAAGGCCTCTGATTCAGAGAAAGGCATCTTTGTCATTGGTGATGACCATGTCTTTCATCAGATGACTGTAAATGATCTCCCTGTTGGTCCCTCTGTGGATGAGGCTCTGAGACTAGCTCAGGCCTTCCATTTCACTGACAAACATTGTGAAGTAGGCCCAGCAAGCAGCTGAAAACTTGGTAGTGATAACTTCAAGCCTGATGTTTAGAAGAGCACAGAATATTTCTCTAAGTAGAAGTGAGCCCTGAGCCATTTTAGGGCTGGGCTTCAGTGAGCAGTCATAAAAACCAAACTTCATTTTATTACTGTCATGCTTAAAACACAAGACCTTAGACTCAGCTCACATGTGGTATGGGGAAGGACATGCGTTTCCTACAGGCACTGGAGGGCCAACCTTTCTTCCCTTGGAAACACTGGCTTGAGTTGTACTACAGGGCAGGCCAACTGATGAATGTAGTAATGGGACATCACTATTGATATTTTGTAGTTTCTATTAAAGTTGAACTGAGAAAAAAATTACAAGTTATACCAAGAAATAGAAAATTATGGCCAATTTATAGGAAATAACAACATGATAGAAATACTATCTGAAGAAGCGCAAACACTATACAAAGACAAAGACTCTAAATCAACTGTCTCAAATAAGATTCAGGAGGCCTGGGTTCAAGTCCTGGCTTTGTCGCAAATCCCTACATTAATAAGCAAGGCACATTCATTCTCTAGGACTTGTTACCTCAGCATTTAAACAGTGAGGAAATCACAAGCTGAAACCGAAGAGTGGGAAGAAAAATTTAGCCTAGAGGTGTGTTGTTTGTGCCTCACACTGTTTCTTTTAAAAAATGTGAATGTTTTAAAAATACAGATTGTTTACATAAAAACTAGAGGATCTTTGTTCATAGATACTCTCTCCTTCCTATATCCTATCCCATGGATGAGAACCATTTTCAAGTCACTTTTGCACCCTATAGATGGGGCATAGATGTATCAACTAGAAACAGGCCCTCTCTTGCCCCAATTATAGACCACTTCACTCATATAAGTTTCCCATGAGGGAAACCCAGGCCAGGAATGCAGCTGAAAATAGGAACAGCAAGATCTGGGGACTGATGTTCAGCCAGTTCTAATTTGCTAATTCACCTAATAAAGTTCAACAACTGTTAGGGAGGTGCATCAACTGCTTCACTGGTCTTATGAAGCCATGTGACACATTACATAAGAGAGAGAATCTACACACATACATGTGCACACATACCTAATGAAATACTGAAGAAGGGAGGCAAATATTAGGCTGGGTAGAAGTCACATATATCCAGAAATTTCTTGTATAATAGTCAAAATGGTATCAAAATTGTTATTTACAGATATTCATCATGAAATTTCAGAAAACCCAATAATGCCCATTTTTACAAGGAGAAAAACTGAAATTCAAACATACACAGGAAGTTGTTTAAGCTGTATGTATCTAACAGCAGAACTCAGACAAGATTCTGGGTTTTTTAGACTCCATGTTGGGCTTCAATCTGATTAAAAATAGGAAGATCTAGTTTGGACAGAATCACACTAAGCACCCTAGATTATGATTCCAGTGAGAAAGGAAGGGTCTTAGGATAAAAATAGGTACAGGGACAGGAATCAAGCACAAAAAATTTGCAAATTTTTGCTATTCTGGGGTCTCCCTGGTGGTGCAGGGGTTAAAGACACAGCACTATCAAACTATTGCCAGCCACTGCAGCACGAGTTCGATCCCCAGCCAGGGAGCAATCCACATGGCGCAGCAGACCTCTCCACTGCTCGCTGTCTCACCCGCTGCTCCCCACAGCAGTGTATTTCAGTAGATCTGACTGTTCTGCTCACCACTCTCTCTGGTGAAGCCTCTCACCCCCCCCCCATATCTCTGGTATACAACCCATTTCTTATATGCAAAAATAAATCTTAAAAAAAATTTTGCTGTTCCCATGGGCTGGTAAACAAGAGGTTAAAAACCTGATGACTCTAGGCTAGGAAATCTGCTGCCAAAATATTTGTTTGTTTAACCATTTCTGAGCTATCTTCCCACAGCTCATCAAGTTGATTGCTAAGGGAAAAAGGGAGTTGTAGCCCCAGAAGAAATAGTAACACACCTTGAGACCAGAAGAGTTTAAACTGGAGCTGCAGGCACATAGCATCTGTGAGATATTCACCTTGAAGATGATCATGAGCCCTGCACAACCAACAGACTGCAGCTGATTGGTGTCCATAATTAGCAACACTAATGGACATTAGCAAGCCCACTCTCCTTGCATTGTCAGTCAATAAAGTTTAAGTCCTTTGCTCTCAAACCCCAGTCCTAAAACCTATAAAGAGCCCTTCCTCCAGCACCTCCCCAAGTCTCTTTCTCAGGCCCAGAGAGGTCTCTATGGAGTATCGTTTCCTTGCTTTTTGTCAAATCAATAGATGCTGACTCCTTGTCTGCCATTACCAGTGTCTGTTCTCTATTCAGTCTTGACCAGGGGATCTCAAGAGACCATTTCCCAGACTTGCAGGACCCCTCAGTCTATCTCTCTAATGGGTAAAGAGAGTAGTGGAAAGTGGCTGGTATGCTGCTAGTTTATTCACCTGTTTTGAGGGGATGTTGAGATAAGGCTTAGGAGCCACACTCCCACTTCCCTGTCTGTTGACACTAGGATTAGGAACTTTACTCAGCAATGAGACTACCAGTTAGGGACTGGCGATATCCCACCTACTTTAGTGGCCAGTTTTATCTAATGATCTACAAAGGTGTCTGGTTACTATGAAGTTAGGGGGAAAATCTTGTTTTTGTCACTATACTTTCATATTATATGACAAATAACTTAGAACTATTAGCTCAGGATAATTCTGGATAAAGTGGGCTACTATCCTATAACAAGAAGACACAGTATTCCAGGAATCACTCATCTATCTTCCAACTACACCAGCACTAATGAAGGTTCAAAGTTCAATGTGATATATCTCTGTGCCTTACCTAGACATATCAGAATTTGCACAGATTTTATCAGGAGCTTTAGAGATGAAGAAGAAAACAAAAAACCATGATCATATACCGAATGGGTGACAGAACAATGACTAGAACTCAGATCTCTCATTTCCTAATATAGTTATTTAGCACTATTTCCACAATACCTCTCTACTCTCAACTAAAATCAATGTAGAAGACTAGAAATAGAAATGATATTTTAGGGCCTCCCCAGTGGCGCAGCAGTTGAACACTAGGTTGCGAAGCTACCCGCAGCCTCTGCAGTGCCTGTTCCATTCCTGGCCACTGGGTGAGTGTCCCACATGGTGCACAGACCTCTCCTGCCACCCGCTGTGACCCTCAGCAGTGTACTTCGTCCGTCTGCCTGTTCTGCTCCCTGCTCTGGCTCTGGTGAATGCTCTCACCCTCCGGCGCTTCTGACTGTACCCAGTGCTTGTATAAATAAATAAATTAATAAATCTTTAAAAAAAAAGAAATTTTATTTTAGATATCAACTGGAAAAGAGCCTCTATAACCTTCATCATGCAATCCTTTGAGTATCACTCAATCTTACCAGAAATGTAAACTAACATATAAACACTCATTCATGAGAAGTGGAAGGACTACCGTAGAGCCAATATTCACATTATTCCTGCAAAAGCCTGACCCAATTTCCTTTTACTGGTGACACCACAACAGCTGGACCCTAAGATTCCATGGTACCCCCCTTTAGACATCTGAAGATTACTCAGTTATTGAAACAAATTTTCACAATGATCAAATTTTCATACTGAATACAATCAGGCTACATGGAATACTACCTTAGTTACTCAAATAATAAATATTAATATAGTAGACAGAATATTGGAGCTATAACTTATGATTTAGGCTCTTCCATTAATGCTCGTGGTTTAGTATCACAGTCTTCAGTTTAGACTTATGCAATATGATATAGTGACAACTATACACATGTGGCTAATGAACACTTGAAATATAAGTAATGTGAATTGAGATGTGTGGTTAAGTGCAGAAAACACCAGATTTCAAAGACTCAGTAAAATATATCATTCATAATTTTATAGTGATAATATATAATGTTACATGATAATGTGTTTACTACATTGGGTTAAGTAAATATATTTAACCTGGATTTTTTTATCATTTTCAGTGTGGTGGCTACAAAATTTTATTTGTGGCTCACACTATATTTCTATTGGACTGTGATGGCCTAGACCAATGGTTCCCAAAATCAAAGATTCTGATTTAAGTATTTTGGAGTCTGGGTTATAATGTTGTTGTTGTTTTTGTTGTTTTTTAAGCTACTTAAGTGATTTATTTCATTATACAGTCAGGATTGAGAAACTTTAGGCTACATTCTATATTAATGCTTGGGCTAGTCAGTGGTCTTCTCAAAGGTCAGCTTCAGCCTACCTAAGTAGCTACTGGGGCTATATGCTTGTAGGAACACTTCCTTTTGCCTTGAACATACAGACATCAGTGCCAGTTCATTGGCATTTTGATGCCCGGTCCTGCCATTTGCCTCCCCAAGCCATTTTACCTCGCTCAACTATTTGGTTCATCCCTCTATTAACTGCTTATTATAAAAATGACATTTCACTGAAATGAAATGCATCAGGATTTGGTTGACATCCCTGGGTACAGTTTAATCCTTCTTTTAAAGATAAGGGCTATCATTAAAAGACATACAACCTGTATGTGCACAGGGCCTCAAGCACTAGTCCCAAAAGCACATGGTTATGGATGTGCTCTTACTGACTATGCCTGGGACTGAATCATCAACCAGCAAAGCTGAACTGGGATATATATGGACATTTGGAAACTCTGATGGAAAACACCAAATATGCAGATGAAAATGGATTGGATATTTCATTAGGAGACTCGTAGAATAGAAGAAGATGAAAGGTCATCTTGTCCATTTATCTCATTCCCTTACTGAAATCATTCTAACCAGATAACAGTGCTTCATGCGGTTGCAGCCCTTCAAGAGAAAGGCCTTTTTCAACCACTATTATTTGATATATAGAGCTTTGATACATAGAGTTTCTTGGAATTAATTTAGTTCTCCTAAAAAGTCTGCTCTCCTTATTTTTCAGATGAGGAAAAAAGGAAGGTGGTTCAAGGAAGTTAAAAAAAAAAAAAAATCTTGTGAAAAACCAGAGCTTGGAGGTAGTAAAATGGAGACTGCATTTTAGGTTTCTAATTCCAAATGTCCTGATCCTTCCCTCTTATCACACTGATCCTGAAGCCGTCATTCCTGCCCTAAGGCATTTTATCTTCCAAGGACCCAAGGACTCCAATCTTGAGTTTGGGGCCAAGACTTCAGACTTATCTTACAAAAGAATGGTAAGGATGGTCATAAGACACCCTCGTGTAGCTTTGTTACCTGTATTGCCACAAAGCAGTTTTCCCATGTAGCCATTCACTCTGATATCTTCTGGCATGAAAGAATTGCCAATCCCATTTGGTGGATGGGTAAAATCTGAGCTCTCAGTTGCCAAGGGCTGATTCTAGCTTATAACTCTAAGGAAGGCCAAGAGCGTAACACCAGGTCAATACTCTTCCCCCATAACATCCTGCTAATTAGTGATTCAGAAGCAACAGAAACTGTTAAGGAGCCTCCTCCCAAAAGTCCATTCTGTTAAGGCTAGATTCTTCATAGTACAATGTCAAAAGGTTCACAGTCACATAAGCCCTATCAGGCTGCCTGCTTTCCACCTCCACATATCTTAGATCACGGTCACCCGAGTTATGTGAAAAGTAAGATTTTCAATGAGTAAAATCTAGCCCTACTGAAGGTAGGGAACCCAAAATCCTAAGTTAACAGCAGAAGACAACCTTGAGACAACACACAAGGATGTTTACACTTCCATAAATGAGAGAAAGGAGACAAAGGCAGCAGAGAGGAATGGGGGTGGGGATGATCTGGATTAAAAAAAAGAGGAAAAAATAAAGAAAAAAGAAGAGCAATAAGAAAGGTAAAAGTTCACAGCAATATAGAGTTAAAAGGGTCTTTACAAACTATCATAACCAATAGAGAAGTGATTACAATGTCACAGAAGGTAAGGAGGTAAGAGGCTGGAGACAAGGATTGTTAAAATAAATAAGATAAAAGGAAAGGTGTTAAAGTAAGAGGGACATAGAAGACTAGGTCCTGGGTAGGAGACCAAAATAATTGTGAAAAAAGTAAGGGCCACTAAGGAGAGGAATGAACAGGAAAACAGGGGTTGGTCAGGGGGAAGCCAGGGGCAGAGAGCAAAGGAGACAGGAGAGGAGAGTGAAGGCTGGCACTCACCCTCACAAAGCTGGCAGGAAACCATCCCTCCTCATCGTCGATCTGGCCCCACCACCAATCCTTGTTGGAAGCATCCAAGACTTTGATGACGTCGCCAGCCTTAAATGCCAACTCCCGGTTGGCCATGGTGACGTGATCCCATACTGCCTCAGCACTAACGATGGAATCTCCAGTGATCAGCTTAGGAGACAAAATGAGAATGTGTTCAGTCCGCACAGCTGGCTGCCTTATTTGCCCATTTCACCCCTTCCCCCACAGAGCTCTACTACTTATTAAAATAAACACATACTAGTGATGAGGAGTAGGAGAGAGGGAGATGACACCGTGAGCACAAGCTTCATTGGATCACAAGACAAGCAATAGTGTCAACTCTCCATTAACCAGTGGGTAGAATGACCAAGAATGTGAATATGGAATACATAGGCTTTATATTTTATTCCTTCCCAAGAGCTCCTTCCTTAGAGAAGAATGTTCCAGTCCATCAATCCTTGGTGCTGCAAGGCAGCCCTGGAATGGGTAGAGAGGCTGGAATCAATATCTAAAACTGCTCAAGCAAACTTGCTCTAAATTTTCTGTATTCTTCCCCTTTCCTCTTTCTCCTTGGTACTGCCAATACCACATACAATAAACCCCAGTCCTACAGCCTCCTATTCTCACCCATGCATGATCCCATCCAAAGAGGTCAAGGGTATGAAATAATATGTCTTTCTGTTATATCTTGCTCCCAGAAAATGCAAGCTTGACACAGATTCACTCTGTGGTTTGTTCAACTACCCTGTGAGATATGTAGAAGGGCTAGGTTGGCATCTATATTTGCTATATGGCAAAACTCTGTCACAGGGAAGTTAACCCTGGTCTTTGGTCTTCATGGTCAGCAGGTCTGGGCTCAACACAGAAGTAAGCAGACATCTATCCCACTGTCACATGAACACACACATATATGTTCACAACACTCGTTTAAACACTGATGAGGATAGGGCTACAGAATAGTCTGCCTCCTTCTGGCTACCATCCTGACCACTGTGTTATTTGTTCTCTTTTTTCCCCAACTGGTTTCAGCTTGAATGGAATATCACTCTTCTGAACATTTATAGAAACAAATTCGAGAATAGAGAATTTGCCCCTCAGGCAAAGAGACTCAATCACTCTCTCCTCAGCATTGAACTACTGAACATGTCCTCTACCCAGCTTTTCCATCAGCTGACTTTGAAGAAGGACTGATTCCCCAAGGACCTTTTACAACACTTCTCATGTACCTCATGCTTCACAGTTTATAAAATATTCACAACTACCACATCACTTAATTCTTACCCACATTTTAAAGATGGGAAAACTGAGGCTCAGATCTGATTCTTCAGCCAAACACAGTAAATCATGGAATCTGGTCTCCTAACTGCATATGCTCTAATGCCCAACATACTCTACTACCAATGTTTCTCATTATCTATATTTTATTTATAGAACTCTATCCATAATATCACAAACCATATAGTTCCCATTCTTAAAAGAAGGAGATATGGACAACCACCTTTAGTAACTTGTGCCCCTGTCTATGAGGAGATTCATTTTTATGTTGAGCTTATTTTTTTCCAATTGCACTAAAAGACAGTATCTTTTTGTCCTTGCCTCCATGGAGAAGATGAATTTTTACTTGTTGGCTTCAATAAAATAAATGTTCACACAGAAGTCTCACTTCTCCTGCCAATGATGGGTTCCAACTGGATATTACCGGAGTTCAATAAGCACAACAGCCTCAACCCAGAGCACCATGAGAGCTTTTGATTTAAAGCTATATCCTTGGCTTTTATCAAGGGTAAAAAGAGTACCTTGTCATAAATTAAAAATCCTCTGTTCAGGATACCATCTGTGATGTTGTATGAGGTTCCCCCAGGCCCAGGTGCACTGATTACACTGCTGATGCTCTTTCTAGCAAGCAGTCTTCTTTTTAGGGACGCCATGTGTGGCTTCTCCCAACAGCAGTTGGCTCACTATTGTCCACATTTAATCCAGCTAAATTATCTAGGCCCTCATATCACACAGCCCAGAACTGAAAAACACTTCAAAAACCATCACCCTATGCCCTTGTTTTTATAGATTTATTGTAATATAGGAGTGAGTTGCCTACAGTCACTAGATAGCCAGCCTGCTAGACCATTTTTTCCCGAGCATAACACCATGAATAGAAAAGGCAGAAAAAGAACACTTGGATTTACAAACTTGTTCTACTACTTGCTGAATGTGTAATCAAATGATGATATTAATTAGTACTATGTATCACTGTGTTTGGCACTATTCTAAGCACTTTACACATGTATTATTTAAGCCTCATAGCAGTCCTTTAAGGAGATAATTATTTTATTCCTATCTTATATATGTCCTCTGAGCTAAAACTCAGAGAGGTTAAATGATTTGCCCAAATTCACAGTCAGTAAATATTGTAGTCAGAATCCAAATGCAGAAAGAGTTTGTCTTTGGACTCCTCTTAGAAACAGTGCTGCCTCTGGGTCTCATTTATTTTTCTCACCTGTTAAATGGGGATAACTTTATACCCCTATCTCCTTAATGAGCTATAACACACTTAACCAAGAGTTCACCTATATGTGTGTAGATATAATAGGAAGGCCAATCCCAATGCATCTGGTACCTGTTGGGCTCCTGTGCTCTCTGATCACAATGCCAGTGGGAGCAAGGGGATGCTTTTCCCCTGTCCTCTGAGTTGTTATAAAAGTAAGCTAAATCTCGGCTGAAAGTTGGTTTCAAATCTTTCTATTGTGTACAGAATTGACTTTTAACATAATTTTTTCATAAATATGCATTTTTATCTGCTCATCCATTCCCTATCCATTAATTATTCAGTGAGCTCCTACTGTGGGCAGGAATATGCTTACTGTGATAGAGCTATGGTTCTAACCTGAAGATCAAAGGTCCTTTGGGTACCAACAGTGAGGTACCCTTCAAGCAGTATGCAAAGACAGTTAATAGCAGGCAAGCCTAGCTTCAATTCTGGGCTTTGCTACTTTGGAAAGTAACAGTGACAATGAGATGTGAGGAATAGATGGGGAATCAGACAAGCAACCCAAAATAGAGCTGTTAGTATGTAATTAGGATACCAAGGACTGCAATATCACAAAAGCCAAGGAAAATTTCAAACTATACAACCTTTTACCCAGTTTCTACATATGCAAAATGGGGATAATGATGCCTACCTCACCAGCAGTATTGTGGAGAGAATGGACTAAAACCCTCACTATAGAATACCTAGTATGTTGGCTTAATGTAAGACTTTAGACAAAGGTAGGATCATATGTGGTTACTGGGCTCTAGAGCAGTCTTGTGGGATATTGAAGGCAGTCCTTAAAGAATGGGTAGGATTGTAACAGAGTAGGGAAAAGAAAGGACATTGGAGGCAGAGGAATGAGATTAAGCAAAGCCTCAGAGGTAAGGATTATAGGGAATTTGGTGGCAAACAAATAGAGGAATTTGGAAAGGACTAGGGATGGGAAGGGGAAGGGTGGGTAGAAAGGTAGGCTAAAACACATTTTTTTTTTTTTTAATTTTTTTTTAAGATTTATTTATTTATTTATACAAGCACTGGGTACAGTCAGAAGCGCGGGAGGGTGAGAGAATTCACCAGAGCCAGAGCGGGGAGCAGAGCAGGCAGAAGGACCGAAGTACACTGCTGAGGGGAGCAGCGGGCGGCAGGAGAGGTCTGCACGCCATGTGGGACCCTCCTCCGGTGGCCGGGGAGCAGCCGGGGACCGAACCGGCGCCGCAGAGGCTGCGGGCAGCTCCGCAACCCAGCGCTCAACCGCTGCGCCACCGGGGAGGCCCCTAAAACACATTTTAAGGTTCTTAAACATAGTTTAAGGAAAGGGAAAGATCAAAGTTCATTTCCTTGGATGGGGGCCAATTCAAGTGTGATAATCAAAGTTTGAGGGTAAGTAAAGAGGAAATGCTGGTTTGTGAAGGGGAAAAGAAATGACAATTTTTATCTTTAGGACATGCCAGCAGGACATGCACATAGATTTGAAGCTCAAGAGAGGTCAGAGGAGAGAGTTATACAGTATTGGGAGCCAGACTCAGAAGAAATTATAGAAAAGAAGTTTGCCCTGCAAGAACATATTAAGAAAAGGCCAAACCTAGGGAAATAGCAGCAATGGGAGGTAAGGACTAGGAGCCAGAGAAACTAACCAAAATGGAACTGTCAACATGTAATTGGGTTACCAAGGAATGGAATCTCACAAAAGAAGGATGGGAAAGGGTGGAGATTCATAAAATCATTTTTTTAAGATTTATTTATTTATGTTATACAAGAACTGGGGTACAGTTCAGAAGTGCAGGAAGATGAGAGAATTCACCAGAGTCAGAGCGGGGAGCAGAACAGGCAGGTGGAGCAAAGATACTGCTGAGGGGAGCAGCAGGCAAGGTAGGAGAGTTCTGCTGCGCCATGTGGGGTTCTCCCTGGCCAGCAGGGAATTGAACCGGCACTGCAGAGGCTGTGGACAGCTTTGCAGCATGGCACTCAACTGCTGCACCACCGGGGAGGCCCCCATAATATTTTTAAAGAAGAAATTCAATCCTATTACTTTTTATCTAGATTTCCCAACACACTCCTAATTCCAAATATTCTAGCTCACTAATCCTACAAATAGATACATCTGTTATTAGAACCATGTGCCCTGACATTTATCCTGGAAATATGACCACCTCTGAGGGTGGTCTCTGATCAAGGAGACATACATCTACAGTTAACCTGGAATGACCAGTGGGCCCTTTCAAGGGGAAGGAATGAAGGAAGAGAAGAAAGATGAAAGAAAAGGAAGTAGGAAGAGATACTTAGATTTGTTGAAAACATGTACCAGACATTGGGTTTCTTTTGCTATCTCAAGCTCTGCAACTCTCCAAGGTAACTTGTGAGGCTAACCATGTAACCCTCAGTCACCAGTTAGTAGACGGTAAAGCAGAACCGGATCTCTAGTTGACCTTATTCTGTAGCATAGCTTTTGTGAATTCTTCACATTGCCTGCAAAGAAGGCAGCTAGCTGGTTTCTCTCTAGGGAGACCTGACCACTCTGAAAATGACATAAATCAGTAGCTCTCAATACCCTGGAGTGCTTGTTAAAACACTGTTTGCTAGGCACCAGGAGTCTCTGGATCACACTGCATGAACTATTGCCCTTAGAGGACCTTCCTAGTCTGGGATCTACAGTTGCCTCTCCTTATGCCTCCCTCACTCTCCCCAAGAATCCCTGTGCCACTCTCAATTTGGTATTTCTGATAAAGTATATGCTGGGTCAGATAAGGAACATTCCCAATGCCAGGTATTACCAACACAGGAAAAAAAAAAAAAAAAAAAAAAAAAAACAAGGGATCACAGCTCTCACTCAGTTTTTCGGAGCTTTACAACTTGTCTTCTTGCTCTTGCCCTCTGCTGAACAATGCCACCCCCAAAATAGTTATTTAATTAGCCTGGGTGGATGCCAAAAATATTAAAGCTTTAATGGAAAGAAGTACAAGGGGAAAAGGTTGAAAGTTTAGTGCAGAACAGTAACTGCTATGAAGGTAGATTAGCTGGGCCTGCCTTCTGAGAAACTTTGCAAGTACAAGGAGGGACATGAGGGGACTTTTGCCTGTATAAGGTTTTCTGAGTTGGTGTCTGTCCCATTCTCGTAGAAAGTCCCCTCCCTCAACAGCTAGGCATAAGCTTAACAAAATTACTTACTTTTCCCCCTGTAAGCACATCTGAAATAGGCTGGGATTTTAAACTTTCTCCTGAATAAACCTCATGCATGTTTAATATGGCATTGTAAATAGACTGTCTATCTTGCCCAAAGTACTCAAAGGCAATGATTCTCCCCATTTCTGGAAAGGTATGACCCAGGCTATATCAAGAACAGTGGGAGGCATCATAGTATAAGCAAAGACTGGATATTGGACGAAGCTTTGCCAGTAATTCACTGAAAGATCTCAAAGAGATTCCTTTATCTGTTTCAGTTTCTTGGTCAATCAAGTTATAGACTTGAACCAGACAACCTCTCAAGCCCCTTCTAGTTCTTTTTTTCTATTGAGGAATTTCACTGTCTTAAAGGGCAGAAAGTTCAATATTACAGCTTATTTCTTCTCACTCTCCTTTGTCTTTTGCTGTTTTGATTTTTTTTTAAATATTTATTTATTTATTTATTTATACAAGCACTGGGTACAGTCAGAAGCGCAGGATGGTGAGAGAATTCACCAGAGCCAGAGCGGGGAACAGAACAGGTAGACTGACGAAGTACACTGCTGAGGGGAGCAGCAGGCGGCAGGAGAGGTCTGCACACCATGTGGGACACTCGGCCAGGGATCGAACTGGCGCTGCAGAGGCTGCAGGCAGCTTCACAGCCCAGCACTCAACCACTGAGCCACCAGGGGAGGCCCTCTCCTTTGTGTTTTATGGAATGTTTTTACTCTCTGCTTTCTGAAAATGGAATTGATTAGTCCCTTCAAAATTATAACTCAATCAGGCATTGCTGTTGACACATAAGCACAGGCCAGTCAAACTGGCTAGGAAACCTGAGATTGGGTTTTCCAATTTAGCCCTTGATTACCCCATTCAAAAGTCAACAGACTTTTACTCTTTGTTTTATCCACATAGTTCCTTAGAGAAATCATCTTCCTCATGTCATCAGCTCTCACGTACCTCCAGTTCCATATCCCTAACTACCTGTAATAAAACATATGTAAAACTTACCATTTAGCCCTAATTCCTTCCTAAATTTTTCCAATCTCTATTAACTCTTCTAGAAGGAATTATGCTCAGTGAAATAAGCCAGAAGGAAAAAGAAAAATATTGGATTGTTTCACTTGGATTGTTTCAAAATATTGGATTGTTACAGCAGTAATATAGGGGAGCCAAATAAGACATCGGCGTAAAAAATAATAATGGTACAAAACAAAACAAAGCAAAAATGGACAATTATTAATCAGACATGCTGCAGGGGAGGAGGAGGGAGAGGGATCAGAGGGAAGCAGGGAGGAGCACAGGGGACTTAGGTGATGGTGCACAGGTTCATTGGTAAAGGAAACTCTATGGGGACTACACCTGAGGGGGTTGGGGGAAGCAAATATTGTTAAAAATGAGCAATGATGTAAAAAATTTAAAAAATAATAATAAAAAAGAAAAAAAAAGAAATTTTGAAATATATTGACCAAAAAAACTCTTCTGGACTACTGCATGTGTTCTCTCTCTCTCTCTCTCTCTCTCTCTCTCTCTCTCCTATGACTCTTTTTATTTTCATTCTCTTTGCTCCATCCTAGGCACTCTTACCACTCCAAGTTGCTTCCCAATTGGACTTCCTGCTGCCCACAGGTCTCTCTCCTCTTCAAGTTCCTCCTTAACCATGCCCTTCTCAAAGCTCCAATAACTCCCAACTACCAATCTCTCAAAGGCAGATGAAGAGTCCCACCAAAGGATTCAACACTTGTCTCAAACCTGACAGGAATCTTCCACTCTAGCCAAACTAAGTCTCTTGTAGACAAACATACCTCTACCTCTGTGCTTCTGATTCAGCCATACTCTGAGCTTAAATTATGTATCGGGACACTGTAGCTACGCTACCTCTCCCTAGCTAAGTGATCATGGCCTGCTTGGTCCTTCAATCATTCCCAAATGACTCCAGCCTGTACCCTCTCTCCCTTTGTCTCTTTCAGTAATTTCTACTTAGGATAAGAGGTAAAATAAGACAACTTTAATTTATTCAAGTTGTCAACCAAAATACTATTCTCCAAACAATCTTGGTCTATGTTGTGAATAGTATATATGCTTAATCTAATTCATAATTAACAATATTGGTTTTTAGCTCTATCTAAAGTTCTATGACCTCACCCCTAAAACCCAGGTAAGCTCTGAGATAGTTCACAGCCACAGAGTTAGCATCTCTCCAGATTGCAGGGCATTCTATGCGTCCGAGGAAAATATTTGCATAATGTGTACCAGGTGGCCTATAGTCCAATCCATTGTTGGTAGGATTTATGTCCAAGTGGCTTGTTTTGCTACAGATCTGCACAGGTGCTTGATGGTTATCAGGAAAGGGGGAAGGCATGCCAGATAAGAAAACCTTTACTGTGAATAAAAAAAAAATCATCACAAGAATCACTTATCTTTTCCCTATGATTTAATAGTTCATACCTGACTGGTTTCAGCTTTAATCTGGGTGTGGCTACTGCCCATCACTAAATAATTTCATTTCTGAGCAGAATAATTAAAGCATTCAAGTGATGATGGTTCTAAATGTGCTGAAAGGAAGGACACAGATATCTCTTTTCATGACGTGATTATATTTTTTCTAGGTTGGGTGTGTGACTTATGAGTCACGAGGCATTGGCTTCTTTCAGTGTATCATCATACCATCATCCATTTTTCACTTCAATAAAATGAAAGATCTGCCATTGGTTTCAATCACACCTACAGACAAAAAACCCAGCTGGGCTTTCTTGATCTGAAAAGGTGAGCCTACATGCACATCAAACTCAGTAAGAGCAAGGTAGACAACCTGATCTAGAGGCTAATATGTACTTTGACACAAGCCAACTTACACCTAAATCTTGGAAAGCTCAGATAAGCCTCATAAGGTATGAAACCATCCAGTATATTTTCTCCTTTATTACAGATAAATAACAAAGGAATAACTTCTTTCTGTATCTCTTCCAAAGAAAGTTATGCGGTAATAGCTATAATGATGGACATACAGATGAGGGTATAGATCTTAGGAATGGAATCTTTGGTACGAAACTTCAGCCATTAATTCAACACAATGGGCCTAGTTTCAGAAGTGAAGCCCAGCTGTTGCCCTCAAATTGTGCCATGTAGAGTTCGGTCTTGTTGGAAAAATAAGACCATAAGAGAAAATGCAGTTAAATGTGTCAAGGATTGCAGAGACCAGAAAAAAGACATGTCACTATCTTCTACAAAAGTGATGGTATTGACAGGAGAAGTCTCCCACACCAGAGCAGCTCTGAAGCTTGCATTTCCAAAACAATTTTTAGGCTCTTTGCACCAAAATATTGGAAACAGGAGTTACTGACAACTTGTTCTGGAATCTTTTGGTATCACCCAGTGCATCTGACCCACTACACCAGAGTTTCTCAATCTGTAGTCAACAAGACCACGTGCTCAGAATCACCTACTGATATTATTACAAGCAGCCCAAGGTATTCTGAATCATACATCATACTGAGACCAAATGTCTTGAACATTCCAGAGGCAGAGTTTGAATATTAAGAACATCCTCGGGGGCATCCCTGGTGACGCAGTGGTTGAGCGCTGGGTTGCAAATCTGCCCACAGCCTCTACAGTGCCAGTTCAATCCCCGGCCACCAGGGACGGTCCCACATGGTGCGCAGACCTCTCCTGCCACCCGCTGCTCCCCTCAGCAGTGTGCTTTGTCTGTCTACCTGTTCTGCTCCCCGCTCTAGCTCTGCTGAATTCTCTCACCCTCCCATGCTTCTGACTGCACCCAGTACTTGTATAAATAAATAAAATAAAATCTTTTTAAAAATATTAAAAAAAAAGAACATCCTCTTGCTGCACTGGACCATTCAGAAGAAGCCAGACTCTCTGAAACCCTGTCTCTTGGTAACTCTTTCTTGTATCAGGTTCTAGGCAGGCTGAGGTACTATAGCAGATTTTCCAGGATGATTTTCCTGGTCTTTGGGAGGCTATTTCTACCTGCTTTGTCCCCATCCTGCCCTTCAACACTGAGGTCCCCAATGACCCAACTGGAAAAATCTTTGCAACAATCTCTGTGCTTCAATATAGAAGCAATTTCCTAGAGTTATATTCAATTGCCCAAGTCAGCCTCCAATATGCTAAGATAAAAAATTATTAGTAAAATGACAAACTGACTCAGCAATGTTCTCTCCATGACTTAAGTCAGAAGCATGCTGTCCCAAGTTGAAGGTCATCTAGACCCTTTACCTGACTCTTAGGCCAGCTTTAGCACTATCCAAAACATTCTTGCCCTAGGTATTGTGCCCTTCTTCTTGGACTTGCTAGGGTACTGAGTTCCAGCAACTCAATGCAATTTCTTGTTTCCTTCATACCTTGAGAGATGGTCAAGGAAAGTCTAGGTGAGAGGCAGGGTGTTCAAAGAGACCAAAATCCCTAAGGTGACCTACATCCATCTTGGGTCTTGCATTTGGGCTCTTGAATTTCTTTGTGTGGATGCAATGGACCAGTTCTAGAAATCTTAACTTTTCCTGGACTCTGTTGTAAAGGTCAATCTTAGAGATTTCTGGGAAGAAGTAGGGTTGGGGATGGGTTCCACCAGGTTTACAGAAGGATAAGAGGAGGGGGCTAGAACTACAGGAATAATCTGTCCTCTGTGCCTCCCACATGCATAGTTATATACTCATCAACATCACAGCCAGAGGGTGGGTGGGCAAGGCAGAGAGAAGGGAGTCAGTTTTTAACCATTTGACAGATGTCCTGTTAAAATCCTGTAAAGGAAGGAGGGCTGTAGGTAGGGGGAGGAGCAAGGAGGTAATAGGTTAGAACTAGTAGTTCTGCTGTCATCTTTAAATGTGACCATCTGATCTAAGATGGTGAGAACAGAACCAGTGTTTAGCCAGGAACATTATGACCTGTTCTTACATCTGAAGAAGAGACAGGATAAATAAGTATATATTTCAATTAACTTGAAGTCTACTGAGCATGTCCATCCAGGCCACAAGTTTTTAAATGTCAGAGCCTTGGCATATGCATTTCCAAAGAGAATTTATTTGTCTCCCAGGAACTCCTTATAGCCAAAAGATGTAATCTGTATTTAAATAGCCCATCAATCAGTGCAAGGTAGTTTCCAATGGCTTCTTTATTTCCCTCTGCCTGTTGCCTCACTGTGAGAGAAGATATTAGGTCAAGGCATTATGAAATCCCTCTAGTCCCTACCAGAAATGGGCCTATTCAGAGGTGGGTCATGTTTCTCCATTCAAGTCTAGCACAGTCCTGGATTTCCTGAAGACACAGAAAATGTTGGGGAGCGGATGACAAGAGTATTCAGTGAGCAGTGGCCCCAGGAAACTCAATTCACCAAGCTTTCTTCCTTTTCAGAATGTGTTGTTAAAGACTTTGATAGAGAGATCTATCATCATCTAAACCTGCCAGAGCGGACACAGAGAAGCACAATCAAACATATCTTCAGGGTCCTGTAAGGAAGGCATCAGGTCTAGGTCTGCAAGAAAAGTGGCTATACTTGTAACAAAAGAATTCCAATCAGTTCATCTAGGCTTATGTAAAATAGGTTCTACCTGTCTAGGTTTGATGGAGGTGGAGGGTATGTAGGGAAGAAATCAAGAGCAGCTGATTTGGGGGCAAAGCATCCAATAAGGGGCTAGGATTTGAACCTATTTTTTTGACTGTCTCAGGAGTCTGAAATATAGTGGATTCTTTTACTCAGATAAGGACAGCATAGGAGATGCCCAGAAGCTAGCAAATTCGGTTCAGTCCAACATTGTAGAGGTAAGAAAACTGAGGATCCAGTTAAGAAAAGTTGCCTAATAAGTCAAGTTAGTCAGCAGCAGGGTGAAAATTAGAAATTAAGTCTACAATCAAAAGACTAAAATGAAGGATGATAGTCAACTGTTTTTGAACTGGATACCAACCATTATTGGTTAAAATACTGAACACCTACCCAATATCTAAATGCTACTAATGTAGGATCTGTTTTATAAAAATCTCCACAAAATAAAGAATAAATAATAATGAGGTTAACAATTTAACATGTGAATTTCTAATATTTTCTCCCTGAACTTCTCTTAGGAGGTGATGATTTTAGATATTTTCTTGTTCTCTCTCCTCCAAATACTCTACAGACATCATTCCTTTTTCTTCAGTAGTACAACCAGCATCTACATCTCCTTCCCCTCAGACCAGACACAAATTTGAGTTCGGAAATTAAAGAAGACTAAGTAGAGATACTTCCAGAATCCTCAACAAATGTCTTTGCTAAGGAATTTCAAATTCAAATTCACAAGAAAATACAAATACTTGTGAAAGGAATAATGATATTGAAAGAACGGGCTTATGAATTGATTAGGTTAGCCACTTCCTGCATGAATTTGGGCAGATTTAGGACTAGGTTATTGCAAATGGAAAGTTGTCCTCTTGACTCTAAAATGGGTTTTGGCAAGAGACAAAGGGGAGGAAAAAGGAGAAAGAGGGAAGTCGAAGAAGACTTGAAAACAAGGAAGTCCGGAGAGGCATGAAGTGGGATAAAAAAGGTCAGAACACAAAACTTGACTATTTCAAATGTTTTCCATGGGCTACCTCAACCCAGAATAGAACTCCAGTATAAGGAAGGCCTTTTGGTTCCAATACCAAAATAAAGGGTACTGCCTCTTCCACCCAATTCAGGTCATTGGATGCAAGCCATTCAAAGCAGATTCTATGAAAAGATTAATGAGGAACCAAAGGTTAACAGAAATGAAATGATTGCTGAATGTCACATAGAACAAAAACCCAATTAGATTTATTCTAGAACCAGTGCTGTTAACCTCTGCTCTCCAAAAAATACCCTCATAGCCTCACAGGGTCAAAGAATCTCCAGGGTATAGCAAGAGAGAGAACAGTGTGTTTAGTATACTGCATAATAAACAGAAGAAGGAACATATTCACTATATGGTAATATATCCATACTACATTTCTCTGGAAGGACTCACTAATAGTCTCTGCAGAGGATGTCAAGTGGCTGGATAGAAGTGACAGTAAGCATACTTTTCACTGTGCACCAACTTATACTTTTTGCATAAAATTATTTTCTACTAAAAAAGAAAATAATTTTAAAAATGAAGTGTGGGCCTCCCTGGTGGTGCAGGTGGTTGAGTGCAGCACTGTTGAGCTGGCCGCAGCCTCTGCAGCACAGGTTCAATCCTGGCCGGCTGGCAGTATACCAACATGACGTGGAAGACCTCTCCTGTCTGGCCCGCTGCTCCCCTCAGCAGAGTATTTCAGTCAGTCTGCCAGTTCTGTTCCCCACTCTGTCTCTGGTAAATCCTCTCACCCCCTGTACTTCTGACCTGTACCCCAGTTCTTGTATGCATAAATAAATAAATCTTTTAAAAAAGAGAGAGAGAGCTGAGATACTGTGTGGCTACTTGCCTCTCAAATTTCAAGAACATAATGTGTCTCTCTCCTTATTTTTTTCTGCATTGCTTACTTAACATTGCTTACTTAACCCCCTCAGCAGTACTATAATCAATCTACAGGTTTTAGCAGCATAAGTGTAAATAGCAACAGATTGGGTGAGGCTCCTACAACCAATCAGCAAGCTATGGAAAAATAACATGTTAGCAGCAGGATAGATGAAGACAGAAACAAAAGGTGTTCTTCCTCAATGCTTAAAACCCAAGGACTGAGATCCACAGATTCATCCATCACCTTCTTCTAACCATTCTGTCTCAATGTGCCTACCTTCCTCTATCCTGGGCTCAGACAGGCAAAAATAAACTAAAAAGGCTCCAAAAGATCTGAGAGTCTCTGGTTTATAGTTGCTTGTTGTTTTTGATTTTTACTTTATTATAATTAGTCTTGTTCCTGGTCTCTTATTTAGGTTTTCTAAATTCCTGTATGAGTGAGACCATCCAGTATTTTTCTTTTTCTTTCTGCCTTATTTCACTGGACATGATCCCTTCCAGCTCCATCCATGTTGCTGCAAGTTACATGAGTTGGCTTTGGGCTTGTGCCAGGGACTTGGGAGACATGGAAGGAGACACTTGATACAGATGTGAGAGACCCATGGGGAGGTTAACAATGGTAGCATTTATCTTGATTTCAATTTTGCCCTTTCCCTTTTGGACTTGTCTGGCCCTTTCTACCTCTTTAATGCACCAGGGGTTGCATTAAATTATGCAAGCTTTTGGGCCTCAGTGGTCCTGCTGTAGGCTAACCCTGTTTGGCTGGACATTTTCCCATGAGGGGATGGTAACTTTAGGTGTTTGATTTGGAAGCTATATTATTTCCCTTCTCTTTATTGCACACTAATTGTATTAAAGTTCATTTCTATTTTTTTTAAATAATAAATTTTATTTTAAAGCTCATTTCTATTAAAGAGCTTATGCACTAAAAAAAAATCTGAGAGTCTCAATTTCTGGCTTTCTGGCCTGAAAATCTATGATGTGCAAGCAAGAGTACACTAAAGGGGAAAGTGTTAGTTCTGCTGTGTTTTAATGTCCACATCAAGGTTAGATGAGAGTCACCCATAACACCTCAAGGAACTCTCCACATTTGGTTCTTGAATTTCCACTATGGTATCTTTCAAGAATTGTCTAAATATTCCACAGATCAAGCCCCTCAAATAATATTTCCTCATATACCTTCAAACCAATCCCTTGTCAGTTCAACCACAAAAGACCTTCTATACACAGTGAGCTACGGGGAGTTGGGGTACCAAAGATGGATAAAGTGCCTTCAGGTAACCTCCTGAAATGGCTTAAACAGGTAGCATAACTCACTCTTACAACAGCTTAGCATTTTCAACTCTTCATTGCTTCCAAAAAACAGTACACAAGTGGGATATGAACTGCTGTGGAAGGGATGAAGGGCTAGTCACTGTGGCACTCCTGGGAAAGTAGGGCATTGCTGGGGAAGGCTGGGCCTCAGAGAGTTCCAATTTGTTGCTATATGTCAGAATAAACTTAGGTTTTTTAACTACATTAGCTTAAGTAGTCACTGGCAGTGTCATTTTAGCACAGGAATTCATTTTATTGGGTGGAAGTTTGGGGTCATAGAAAACACTAAACAAAGTGTGAAGAAATGCCTGCTACTTCTGAATCCAACACTACCTAAAACAGTATTGTAACACTGGTCCCTCTCTTCTCTGTGCCTCCATATCTGCAAGATGGAAATCATACTGTACCACCACCTTAGACGAAGAGGTAAAATGGCCTTGAGCACAAAACTTACAATAAGGAACTCAGGGGCCAAAGCTAGCACTCCAGAATATTTCCTCTGGAAGGTAATAGGTACAGGTATTCTGACCACACTTCCCAGTTTAGGAAGAAGTCACTAGCTAGGGCTCCTGAGAATCCAAAGCTGTGTGGCCAGCTGTATGGTGCAAAACTGTCTTCTAGGAAAGGTTCATCCTAGCATTTAAAAGTATCTATTTGGAAACTCTGGAATTTTATTACGACTAAACTCCTACTCCAAGAAATACTACAAGGAGGCCTAAAGCCAGAAACTCGGAGGGACAAATAACAACGAAAGAAGGCCCAAAAAAAAGTTATTAAAAGAATAAATAAATAAAATCAAAGGAAAGACAAACACAATGGCAAATACAGATGCTAACATATCAATATTAACTCTAAATGTAAATGGAATAAACACCACAATAAAAAGACACAGAGTTGCAGCCTGGATTAAGAAACAAAACCCAAACTTTTATTGTCTCCAGGAAACACACTTAGCTACAAAAGATAAAAATAGACTCAAAGTTAAAGGATGGAAAACAATCCCACAAGCAAATGGACCAAAAAAAGAAAGCAGGTACAGCTATACTTATCTCTGATAAAACAGATTTCAAACTCAAAAAGATAAAAAGAGACCCCAACTATCACTACATTATGATCAAGGGGACAATACTTCAAGAAGAAATAACATTCATTAACATATACTCACCAAACGAAGGAGCACCAAAATATATCAGACAACTATTGTCATCTTTGAAAACAGACATCAGAGAAAACACATACGTAGTGGGAGACTTCAACACACCACTATCAACAATGGATAGATCAACAAGACAAAATATAAGTAAAGACACTAAAGCTCTAAATAAGGATCTAGAGCACTTGGGCTTAACAGACATCTATAGAACACTAAACCCAAAAAAAATCTGAGTACACATTTTTCTCAAGCGCACAAGGATCATTCTCCAGTATCGATCATATACTGGGACCCAAGACAAATATCAACAGACACGCCAAGATTGAAATCACACCAACCATCTTTTCTGACCATGAAGGCATCAAACTAGAAATAAACCATAAAAAGAAGGCAAGGAACTCTCCTGACCTCATGGAGATTGAAACCCACACTACAGGACGACCACTGGACAAATGAGGAGATCAAAGAAGAAATTAAAAAATTCTTTGAATAGAATGACAAGGAGGACACCAATATCCTAAATGTATGGGATGCAGTAAAAGCAGTAATAAGAGGAAAATATATAGCAATAGAGGCTCACATCAAGAACCAAGAAAGAACTCAAAGAAACAACCTAATTTCGAAGCTCAAAGATCTAGAAAAAGAACAACAAAAAAAAAAACCCAAAACCAGTAGAAGAAAAGAAATAATAAAAACCAAAGCAGAAATTAATGAAATTGAAACTAAAAAAAAAAAAAAAAAAAAAAAGATCAGTTGAACCAAGAGCTGGTTCTTCAAAAAAAATCAATAAAATAGACAAACCCCTAGACAGGCTCATAAAGGAAAAAAGGGAGAAAGCACAAACAAACAGGATCATAAATGAAAGAGGAGAAATCACAATGGACACAGCAGAAATCAAAAGAATAATCAGAAACTACTATGAACAGTTACAAGCAAACAAGTTCAACAATCTAGAGGAGATGGGCAAATTCCTACAACTCTACAATCACCCAAAGCTAGATAAAGAAGAAATAGAACACCTAAACAGACCAATTACAAGCAACAAAATTGAAATGGTAATCAAAAACCTCCCCAAAAACAAAAGCCCAGGACCTGATGGATTTATAAATGATTTCTACCAAACGTTCAGAAATGAATTAGTGCCTATCCTTCACAAACTCCTTCAAAAATTGAGAAGGAAGGGATAATACCAAACACGTTCTATGAAGCCAACATTACACTAATACCAAAACTGAACAAGGACAATAAAAAAAAGAAAACTACAGGCTAATCTCCCTAATGAACACTGATGCAAAAATCCTCAATAAAATTTTAGCTATCAGAATCCAACAATGTATCCATAAGATAAATCACCACGACCAAGTAGGATTCATTCCAGGGACACAAGGATGGTTTAACATCCGAAAATCAATCAACGTTATCCAACACATCAACAAAAAGAAATATAAAAACCATATGATAATATCAATAGATGCCGAGAAAGCTTCGACAATGTGCAACACCCATTCATGATAAAAGCCCTTGAAATTCTTGGGATATAAGGAACATACCTCAACATCATAAAGGCCATATATGACAAGCCAACAGCCAGTATCACTCTCAATGGTGAAAAGCTAAAAGCATTCCCATTAAGATCTGGAACAAGACAAGGATGTCCGCTCTCACCACTGCTTTTCAATATAATACTGGAAGTCCTAGCCAGAGCAATACGACAAGAGAAAGACACTCAAGGAATCCAAATAGGAAAAGAAGAAGTCAAACTATCACTATTTGCAGATGATATGATAATATACATAGAGAACCCCAAAAACTCTGCAGAAAAACGAATTCAACTCATTAATCAGTTCAGTAATGTGGCAGGATACAAAATAAACACGCAAAAATCAGTAGCTTTCCTGTACACAAACAATATGTCTGAAGAAGAAGAAATAAAAAAAACTACCCCTTTTATTATCAAAACAAAAAAAATCAAGTACTTGGGAATAAATCTAACAAAAGAGCTAAAGGACCTATACAAAGAAAACTATAAAACACTGTTAGGGCCTCCCTGGTGGCACAGCGGTTGAGCACTGGGTTGCGAAGCTGCCCGCAGCCTGTGCGGTGCCAGTTTGATCCCCGGCTGCTCCCCAGCCACCTGAGGCAGGTCCCACATGGCGCGCAGACCTCTCCTGCCGCCTGCTGCTCCCCTCAGCAGTGTACTTTGGTCCTTCTGCCTGCTCTGCCCCCCACTTTGGCTCTGGTGAATTCTCTCATCCTCCTGAGCGTCTGACTGTACCCAGTGCATGTATAAACAAAACAAACAAACAAATAAATGAATGAATAAATAAATAAATAAAACATGCCTCTATTAAAAAAAAAAAAAACACTGTTAAAAGAAATTGAAGAAGACACAAAGAAATGGAAAGACATCCCCTGCTCATGGATTGGTAGAATAAACATTATTAAAATGGCCATCCTACCAAAAGCAATATACAGATTCAATGCTATCCCAATATAAATTTCAATGTCATTCTTCAAAGAAATAGAACATGCTCAGCGAAATAAGCCAGAAAGAAAAAGAAAAATAACAGATGGTCTCACTCATAACAGGAATCTAGAAAACTTAAATAAGGGACCCGGAAAAAGAATAACTATAAGAAAGTGAAAATCAAAATCAAAAAAAAACTATGAACCAGAGACATTCTATGGGAGATAGGGGGCGGGGAGGACAGGGACTGGGGTCAAAATAAGGGGGTTGCAATTGTATGGGGAATAAAAAAGTAAAATTTATTAAAAAAAAGAAATAGAACAATTATTGATGATCTTCATATGGAATCACCAAAAACCCGGAATAGCTTAAGTTCTCCTGAAAAAAAAAAAAAAAAAAAAGAAGGGAATGGAGGCCTCAAACTCCCAGACTTCAAACTATACTACAAAGCCTTAATCATCAAAATTGCATGGTATTGGAACAAGAACAGACACACAGACCAATGGAATCAAATAGAAAATCCAGAAATAAACCCACAGATTTATGGTCAACTAATCTTTGACAAAGGAGCAAAGAATATGCATTGGAGCAAAGAAAGTTTGTTAAATAAATGGTGCTGGGAAAACTGGGTCTCGACATGCAAAAGAATGAAGCTTGACCACTACCTCACACCATACACAAAAATCAACTCAAAATGGATTAAAGAACTAGACATAAGACCTGAAGCCATAAAATACATAGAAGGAAATATAGGCGAAACACTACGTTATATGCACATCAAAGACATCTTTACAGACACATCACCCAAAGCAGTGATAGTGAAGGCAAAGATAAACAGCTGGGACTACATCAAATTAAAGAGCTTCTGCACAGCAAAAGAGACAATAACCAAAACAAAGAGAAACCCCACCAACTGGCAGAACATTTTTGCACACAACACTAATGATAAAGGACCGATCACAAAAATCTGCAAAGAGCTGATGAGACTCAACAACAACAAAGAATATAATCCTGTCAAAAAATGGGCAGAAGAGCTAAAAAGAGACTTCTCTGAAGAGGAAATGCAAATGGCCAACAGGCATATGAAAAAATGTTCAACATCACTTGTAATCAGGGAAATGCAAATCAAAACTACCATGAGATACAATCTTACACCAGTGAGAATGGCACATATTAAAAAAACTAGCAACAATAAATGTTGGCAAGGATGTGGAGAAAAAGGAACTCTCCTGCACTGTTGGTGGGAGTGCAAACTGGTCCAACCACTTATGGAGAGCTGTGTGGAGATTTCTGGACCTACTAAACATAGAGCTTCCATATGATCCAGCAATTCCACTCCTAGGTATTTACCCAAAGGATGTTACCCAGTAACATCAATTCCAAAGAGCACCTGCACCCCTATGATTATAGCAGCACTGTTTACAATAGCTAAGCTTTGGAAACAACCCAAATGCCCAAAAATAGATGACTGGATCAAGAAGATGTGGTACATATACACCATGGAATATTACTCAGCATTCAAAAAAGATAAACACATGCAATTTGCAGCAACGTGGATGGCGCGGGTAGGGATCATGCTCAGCGAAATAAGCCAGAAAGAAAAAGAAAAATACCGGATGGTCTCGCTCATAGCAGGAATCTAGAAAACTTAAATAAGGGACCAGGAAAATGAATAACTTAAGAAAGTGAAAATCAAAATCAACAAAAAAACTATGAACCAGAGACACTCTATGTGGGGTGGAGGGCGGGGAGTGGAGGGATTGGGGTCAAAATAAGGGAGTTGCAATTGTATGGGGAATATAAAAATAAAATTTATTTTAAAAAATAAAAAATTTAAAAAATGAAAGTATCTGTTTGGCGTCCCCCCCCCCCCCCCCCCGTGGCGTAGCAGGTTGAGCACAGTGCTGTGAAGCTGTCGGCAGCCTCTGCAGCACGGGTTCGATTCCCGGCTGGCCAGGGAGATTCCCACATGGTGCAGCAGCCCTCTCCTGTCTTGCCCGCTTTTCCCCTCAGCAGTGTATTTTGGTCCTTCTGCCTGTTCTGCTCCCTGCTCTATTTCTGGTGAATTCTCTCACCCTCCCACACCTCTGGCCTGATGCCCCAGTGCTTGTATAAACAAATAAATCTTAAAAAAAAAAAAGTATGTTTGGGTGGGGGTAACCCTAGCATGACTTTGACCAACCTGACCCCATAGGCTACTTTCTCCTGCTCCCTCCCCCATAGCCTTTTTCTTTTTCCAACTCCTTTTGTGGGAGTTCGGCCCATTAGTCATTTGTCATTGAGACCAGCTCAGGAACAGGTGAGGTGCAACTTTGTGGATAAAGAACAAGTACATTTTCTGAACTTAGACTATCTGAGCTTTGTCAATCATCTGGGATAATGCTGTTTTACCTATAGACCAAATAAGGTTTGGACAGAGAAGAGGAACCAGACTGAAGCATACCCTAAGAGTAGCAACTGGAATTCAAAAGCTGAGAAATGGGCATGAGGCTGTCATACTCAACAGTAAAACACTAAATCTCTGAGACTGCTGCTCCAGGTCAGACCTGGCACATTCTATCTACCTGACTCACTGCTTGCCAATTTTCAATTTCGATCCAGTCTAGGGCCCCCTCCTTCCAGCTCCAGTCTTTGGTACGAGGGGCTAGAAAGGTCTCCCCAGGTTCCCAACTTAAAAAACTCTAAAAATAGCAGGTCTTCATCAGTGGAGCTAGGTGTCCCAAGATGCTCTGCCTAGAGGTAGGGCTAGAACAATTGAGAATGTGGCTGCTTTCTCCACCCTCCACTGACCCCCGGAGGGGCTGGGTCTCTGTCCACTTTATGTATCCTAATATTTCTTACACCTTCCAACCCTCAATTCAGATGAACTTGCTCTAGTCCAAGTCATTACTTCATTCCCCAGAAAAACAATCTTTAACATTCAGCTTCTTTAGGTTCTCTAGGACATTACTTTAAGATCCTACCACTCCATAATAAATTATAATTGGATTGACAGCTGCAAGAACAGATTCTGCATTAGCCAATGTCAATTTATCTTCTGCATTCTTTTCAATCTATCTACTAACTCAACATCTGCGGGCTCAGTTCTAAGTTTTGTTTGCCTTTGCAGAGCCTGCTACAACACATGCCACCATGAGTATCCATATTATTCCTGAACCCACTGCCCTCTGAAACCCAATGTTAGGGATTACAATAAAAAGTGGGGAGTCAGAGTAAAGTGAGAGAAGCCCACCAGATTAGGTCAGTGTCTTGTTGTGCCGCACTTGAAAGAGTGGGGCAGCTTGCTGATGCTAGAGGTAGGACCTAGGGATCAAGGATCAACTCTGAAACTTAGTTATGAATCATAGTGTATCCATAGGGGTCTATGGGGCATGTAAATATATCCATAGATGTGTTCAAATGTGTCTCATGTGGAGTAGGTTATTTGTCCAAGTAAGTCCTTAGGAATGTGTACCTCAGGGACATGAGTGTGTGTCCTAAAACGTAGGAGTATATCTGATGATGCATCTCAGTGTACCCTACGTGTATTTGAGTATGCAGTTATTTTATGTGCTTCTATGTCTCTCTACACATACAAATTTGCATAAGCATACTTTATATGTGTCTATGTATGTGTGCATACCATGCCTGTGCCAAGTATATGCAAGTGTGAGTGTGTCCCATCGTTATATAAATGTGTGTGCACCAAATGTGTCAGCACGAAGTAGTACCCCATAATATGCCGTGTAAATTCCAAATATGCCCTACATGTATCTGAGTGTGTATAGGTATATATCACATGTGACCTATGTTATGTGTATAAATGTGGGTATGAGTAGAGGGCATGGATAAACATCAAGTTTGAACCAATTTTCCTCCCCTACAATTTGTTTCTAACAGCTTTGCTCTAAGTTCAATATACTCCTAAGCAAGTCAAAGGACTACCCCATGTCTCTTTTCCAATACCAAATTCATCTCTGTCACTTCCTGAATGTGGTGGTCATTGGTGCTTTTCCCAATAGGGTTAGCTACTACTCCATTCATCCATTGGGCCACACAGCTAAATGGCTTAGGAGTCAAGAGCTGAACAGAGAAAAAAGGACCAAGTCTGAGATTTGGGCAAGTCCTTGCTGCTTTTTAGGCCTCAGTTTTCCTAGCAACACTATATGAGAGAGTGGGTTCAAAAATCTTATGGGTTCTTTCTCACTGTTAGCCAGTGACTTTCCCACTTTAAGCATCTTGGACTAACTCTGGTCCCTAATACCACAACAAAAAGACATTGAAAAGATATATGCATGTGGATTAGCACCTACTGTAATTTCATCCTAGGTAGGCACCCTCTAGCCTTAGGCAAGCTACCGGTTGCCTCCTTATATCTGTTATTCCATATTCCTTTTTTTCCAGAAATCTGATACACTTGGAGTAAAAGGGATAAAGTTCCAAAAGCATGCAAGCTTCACCAAAGCCCAGGCAAAATGAGAGGAAGTTTATCCAATGCATTCTTCCCCAACCTCTGGGATGACTGGGAACCAATGATGGTAATGAGTTCAACTTTTATGCTCAAGGCCTAGTCTTTAAGAACATAACTAGATATATATATGTATTTATTCATACATATATATGACAATGGGCTTCTGATAAAATAAAAGAACATAACTAGATAAATTCAGAGAGATAACACCTCCCAACAGAGCATAATGGGCCACAGAGTCCAAGGACCACTCTTCTGTTTTTGGCAAGGTCCCTCAGGCATGCCTGGATGATATTACATCTAACAGACTTATAGGTCAAATAGATATATCTTAATTGTCAATTAGCGGTTCAATGGCAACATAGTCAGAGCTAGTTAGTTGAACCTACCTAATTTTCTCTATCTTAACTTTTATAACAAGACATAGATGGAAGCAAATTGTAGAAGGCATCTTTCAAATGAACTCCTTGGTTTGGTTGGTTTGATAACTGCTAGATCCATATTGATGGGTTCTTGCTACTACACCCATACTTCTAAGAAGTAGCACTGATCTGAGTTAATCACAGCAGTTCTCTTAGTAGCAAGCTTCTTAGTTATAAAATGGGGAGAGTAATCCTGTCCTTGCTCATCTCATAGAGTTATTGGAAAAAAAAAAAACTAATGTTACAGATCTATACAATAGTCATTATTTTCTTTCCCTGTCCATAGAGCAATGACATTTTTACAAACAAAATGATGCAGAACAAGGTGAACAGCATAGATTTCCTCTAAGTAGGTCATTTGTGAAGTCTGTGATTTCTTTTTTTTTTTTTTAAGATTTATTCATTTATTTATTTATATAAGCACTGGGTACAGTCAGAAGCGCGGGAGGGTGAGAGAATTCACCAGAGCCAGAGCGGGGAGCAGAGCAAGCAGAAGGACCGAAGTACACTGCTGAGGGGAGCAGCGGGCGGCAGGAGAGTTCTGCGTGCCATGCAGGTCCCTCCTCCGGGTGGCCTGGGGATGGAACCGGCACTGCAGAGGCTGCGGGCAGCTTCACAACCCAGCGCTCAACCACTGCGCCACCGGGGAGACCCTAGTGAAGTCTGTGATTTCTAACACAACCCAATCGGATAATGAAAATCCATCAATGCAAATCACAAATCCTTGCCAAGGACCTGGAGGCCAGGAATTGGTTTTTAATTGCCAAGTGCCAAGGTAGTTCTGGTTTGATTGACTTGAGAAGACACTAAATAAAAACACAATTGACTTTGGCTTTCTTCCAAGCTCCTCTTTCAGCTTTGCAGGAGATAGGGAGAAAGCTAGTCTATTCATAGCAATATGTGGGGGGGGGGGGGGCGCTGTTGTGGGGAATGGAGCTGGGGGTAAATAAAACATCTTTTACCTTTCAAGGCAGAGAAGTGAAAAGAGTCCTCCACACTGTGGTGAGAAAAATAAGGCACAGTGACAAGGGAATTTGTTCAAGGTCACCCAGAGACTGAGCTTATATTTGCAGTCCCTATGTTTTCATATATATATATATATATATATATATATATATATATATATATATACATTTCACTAAAAAAACCTTTATAGAGCATCTATCTACCAAATGTCAGGTGCCTCCACTGCAGCAGTCACCTAGAGATTTCTGCATCAAAGTCCTCTTAAGGATTATCAGACCCAATTGACTAAAAAGAAAATCAATTCACAGAGTCTAAGTGACTTGCCCAAGGTCAGAGAGCTAAAAAATGACAAACTACTAGTTCAGTGACCCTTTGTTTTCCATCACACCATACAGGTTACCCTCACCACTACTAAAAGACAGAGCAGCATGCAAGTCTGATAAGCCCAGGAATTCACATGCTTGCAAGGGAATGCCCTAACTCCAAAACTACTACAAGCATACTGTGCTTTCTTTTTCTGTACATAGTTCCCCAACTTCAACAGTGATGGAGGAAATTAGACTCAAAACAGTTCTAACATCCACCCCTCCCCCTTTTTAAAGAAGATGTATGTGTCTGGAATGATTTAAATGGCAATCCATCTTCCAGAACTTGAGTCCAGATCAGGTGCCATATGAAAATAAGTCGTTGAGCCTCATTTTTCTTATCTGTAAAATGAAAATTATCTCTGTCCTATGTACTTTCACAGCATCACCTAGATGATCAAGAGAAACAATGTTCAAAATCCCCTAAAAACTGTAAGACAGGTTCATTGCTCAAGAGGGAGAATCAATTATCAATGAGCATCCAGTAGCCCTGCTTGCTTTTCTCTAAATCCAAATAGAAGCAGTGTGTATCCATGTTCTGTCCAATAAATCTTTCAGATCCCTCCTTTATAGTTCAATCTGGATTGTCAAGACAAGCACCTCAGCTGGTTGCAAGGTCCAAAGGAAATTAATAAAAGCCCTGTATTCCTTCTGGGCCTTAAGCATAAAGCAGTCTCATCATTTTGCCTTTGTTCCCAGCTTTCTCACAATGCCAGGACTGTTGGAAACTCTCTTAGTGATGCCTGGTTCCCCCATGTCTCTTTTCCAATAGCAAAGCACCCACTGCCCAGCCCTCCTGTCAACCATCAGAGTTCACAGAGGGTGGAGGAAGAAAGAGAGTGGGAGCTAGGAGAGGCTGTGGGAGGTACAGCTAAAAGTAGCTGCTGCCTTTAGGCACCACACTCTGAGGAGGTGGAGGGTGGGCTCTTAGCAAATCTTTCCTGCAGCAGGCTGGGCACGTAAATGCATGGCTTCTTTTCCTCTAATGAAGGCAGGCAAGCAGAAAGATCAGAGTTAACAGACTGTTCCCAAAGCTGGGTATGTGTGTGCAGTGCAGGTCTCCTCTGGGTCTGGAAAGTGGATGGCCACACACACAGTAAAGGGGTGCATCCAGGGCTCCCTGCTTCAGAATAACTAATGTGGTCTACAGCAGATTCTGTTTTGTCTGGTCCCCATTTCACTGCCTGGAACCCCAGGGCTGCTGACAGAGCTGCTTCCTTCCAGGAAGTTATATAATGCTCTTGTTTTCCCAGCTTCTCTGTCAGCTCCCATTTTCAACCAAACCTGAGCAAGTATTCAGGTTTGTGATCCAGCCAAGGAAGCACAGAATCAGCACCATCTAGCACACAGACATTACAGAGACCAAGAACCCCATTTGAGGAGTCAAGATCCCAATACCCATCATTACAACTTTAGACAAGTCCCTTCCCCCTTCTTTGCCTCAGTTTTCTTACTTGCACAATAGGCAGGGGAGAGACACGCATCAGATCTTTAAAATATTTTAATCTCTATCCCTAAATGATTTTCTGTGAAATTCAGCCACTTAAATGAAAGACAACCCCTCCCCCATCCAGCGTTGTCTATCTTCCAAGCAGTATGGCTGAGTTGGGCAGACTAATCCCACTCTCCTTACTCTAATTCCCTTAATGTTCAGAATCTGCATCAGCAAGATGGTTGCCTGGGATTTTTTTTACTCTATCTTCCACCTCTGTCCCAGCGCCATTTCAACCAGACTAGTTCCTCTTTTTCCTGTTTTATATAAACACTTCTGGCCAAAATGTCCTTTAAAAACATTGTCCTTCTATTGAATCTACCCCTTATGTTAGAGGGCATGGAATCTGAGACCTAGTGGGGAATGGTCTTGATCAAGTTCTGGCAGCAAGATGGGTAGAGAGCCATGGCTTGCTTCCAGGGTTCCCAATATTATTCCCAGTGTTTTTATTTTCTGTCTCTTTAGCTATGCATACAAAACCTTCCTTCTTTTATGCTACCAACTCTTGACCTTAATGCTCAAAGAATAAATGTCCGATTCCTGTGAGGAGACTGAAATTAGCCTAGATGAGTGGTAAGGGCAAGAACTGACCTCAAACATATCCTTCCCTTAACCTTTCTTTTTTTCTCTAGGTCAGATGTCCTTTGTTCATTTCTCCATATTTTCTTCCTGAGTTCTGTTCTGTGTCAGTCTGTTCTTTGTCAAAGAGTGATGACTACTTTCTGACCACAGAGTCTGATATGCAGCCTACACTGGAAGAACTGTAGGACATAGCACTAATAGACCAGGATTCTAGGATCAGGAACTACCACTTCCTGACTATGTGACCTTGAGTAAGATACTTAGTCTCTCTGTGCCTTTGTTTCCTCAACTACTTCCAGGTTTTGAGGAAGAACTAATGAATTAGCTTGGGAATTTTTTTTTAATTCCTTATTAACTGTGCTAGAAAGTACATTAATGGCTACTTAAAACACTGTAATAAGTGGCTCTGGGCTATCAAGTCAACCAGCCCCTTGCCTCCTCAGCTTTCCCAAACCTATGGGTTGGTACTTCATCTTTAAGAGGCTAATCTAAATCCTAAACTAGCATCTCTCTGCCTCTCAGTTCACTCTAAGACTCTCTTTCTTCCCTGATGGCAGCCAGTATATGCTCAATGAATACAATGTATAGTTCAGTTTTTCTAGAAGAAACCTAAGCCAAATTACAAATATAATTGGTAGGTCAAGTCTGTCACACCCAAACCACCCTATACATTCCAAAACTTTTAGGGATCTTTGAATTACCAGCTTGTATTGAATAATAATAATGTCCTTAATCATTTTGGGCATTAGTATTAATCACAAATTAAGCACAGCTCATTAGAGCTGGAAGAAATCTTGAGGATGTCTAATCCATATAACCTTACTTTGTAGATGAGGAAACTGAATTTCAAAGGAGAGAAGTAATTTACCCAAGATTATCCAACAATTAAAAGAATATTACCCACTGTTATAACAAATGCATAGGAACAGCCCCTTTTCTTGAAGAATTCAAACCACTTCACAGCTAATGATTTTAAATCCAAATAAGTTGCCAAACTACTTACTCCCTGGAGTTGAGTCCTTTTTAGGGTGGGCACAAGCCCCTAGAATTCATCAAGAACCCCACAATCCAGGCCTCCCTGGTGGTGCAGGGGTTAAAGACACAGTGCTATCAAGCTATTACCAGCCACTGCAGCACGAGTTTGATTCCCCAGCCCCCCTCATGGCACAGCAGACCTCACCTGTCTCGCCCACTCTTCCCCTCAGCAATGTATTTCAGTAGATCTGCCTGTTCTGCTCCCCACACTCACTGGTAAATCTTTTCACTGACCCCCCCACCTCTGGCTTACACCCCAGTTCTTGTATGCATAAATAAATAAATCTTAAAAAAAAAAAAAAAGAATCCCATTGGGGGACTCCCTGGTGGCGCAAGGGGTTAAGCACTGCACTATGAAGAAATCCACAGCCACTGCAGCATGAGTTCCATCCCCAGCTGGCCAAGGAGCAACCCACATGGCAAAGCAGACCTCTCCTGTCTCACCCGCTGCTCCCCTCAGCAGTGTGTTTCAGTCAGCCTGTTCTGTTCCCCACTCTGTTAATGGTGAATCCTCTCACCCCCTGCGTCTCTGGCCTGTACCCCGGCTCTTTTATGCATAAATATATAAAATCTAAAAAACAGAATCCCACAATCCTAGAATAAAAAGTCACCATCTGCAAAGTCTGCCTATTCATGTGTATGATAAACCAGACACAGGCTGAGCTGACATTTTCTTTGAACACACAGCAGTCATTCTCATTCCTGGGTTTTAACATTCCTTTCACCTCAGGGAACTTTCAAAAAAAATACTGATGCCACAGCCTAGCCATCACCAACTCAGTCAGATTCCTCCCCCCCATCAAGAGACTCTAAGAACTGTAAGTCTTGCTAATTCCCCACTTTATTCCAAAGTGCAGCCAAGGCGGAGAACCACTGGAAACAATTCAGCCAACAAGGGAAACATGCAGAAAGAGTTTACTGAACTCTTTGAAAACCAAATATATTTGTTTCAAAGTCAAATCTATAATGTCCTGCTTTTTCAAAGAGGATAAAAGAAGGTAAAACACAGAACCTACAGTTGTAGCAAAGACCTTCAGCCCAATTCTAGACCCAGTTAGGATATATGGTCTGTGCGTACTGAAAGAAACACGGAATCCTGGAGCCTGCAACAGGATTTACAGGAAGTAAGTTTCAAAGTGACTCATACTCTTTTTTTTCTGATGGGGTCATAGCTTGACAGATATTTGCTATGAATTTAGCATACATCTTGATGTCTACACAGGATATAACAAACCTATCATGCCATGTTATCCTTATTAACATGTTGGTAGGATAGATGATTGTGGAGCCCAGTGGATTTTGCACTAGTTGACCAGATACATACAAAAATTAACAGATTTCAACTCCAAGAGGGTGCTCTGCTGAGATGCCAGAGGAACTAGCATTAACTCTATCATATTAAACAATGAATTAACAACTTGAATGATACTTACTTAATAGTTGTCAATTGATGTAATGATAGAAAAGACTATCTATTTCATGGCATGAAAGAAAAATTTAAGCCCCCCCCCCACAAAAGCTAAAATAGGTCAACAAAAGATAATTAAATTTAACTGATGCAAAGCTAGAAATGACTGATAATTTATTGCATGGTATGAAGAAAGACTTTAAAAATACATAAAATCTAGAAAAACAATGGACCAACCAAACAAAGTAAAATTTAACAAGTTTAAAAGGTCAATTTCATCAGAGTAGAGGGCTGGACTAGACAGCAAAGAGTTTGAGCCTACAGTTCAAAAGGCTAATACAGCGACTTAACCCTGACTGCATATTTGAATTAAAAAACAAACAAAACTGTTCTGGGTCTATCCAATGCCAATTAAATCAGAATCTCCCCATGTGGAATCCTGGCACAGGCATTTAAAAACTCCCCAGCTGATCTGAATGTTTAGTGAAGGCTGAGAACCAGTAAAACTCTTCATTTATAGACATTTCACACACCAATCTAAGTCCCTTTGTACTTGATCTTGATCAGATGTTAACCTGAAGTACCGTGGCTGTTCTGGGAATATTTTTTTTAGATTCATTTATGCATACAAGAACTGGGGTGTAGGTCAAAGGTGGGGGTATAAGAGGAATCACCAGAGGCAGAGTGGGGAGCAGAACAGGCATTTCTACTGAAATAGACTGCTGAGGGGAGCAGCGAGCAAGACAGGAGAGGTCTGCTGTGCCATATGAGGGTTAGCTCCCTGGCGTGGGATTGAACTCATGCAGCAGTGGCTGGCAAGAGCTTGATAGCAATGAGACTTAACTCCTGCATCACCAGGGAGGCGCCACCAGGAGGCCCCACTGGGAAGAAATTTTTTAAAAAGAAATACAGAAAAATAAAAGTACTTCAAAGTAAACAAAAATTGTATCCTGAAAATTGTAATAAAGTCCCTTTGAGACACTCTATATTTTAGGCTTCACCATTGCCTTTCTCTTTAAAGATCCCAAATAGTGAGTATTCATAAAACTAAAGGGAACTATTCAATGTATATTCAAGATAAAGGCAGCATTTTATTGAATAAAAAATGCCACGTAAAATCGCTATGCAAATGGAAGGTATTAAAATAAAAAGCACTAAAAATGTAAGCAAGTAGCTGAGAAAGCTAGTATGACTTCAGGGATGACTCACATATCTCCCATTTGGCTTCACACTATTTGAGAATGATCAACTGATTCTTCCCCTTTCTGTTTGAAAGGCAGACCCACTCCCATCCAATCAATCTCTCTGGCCTTTAATTTTTTCATCTATAAAATCAGGAATAGCAATCATGACTACCCACTTTGTAATGCTGATGTATGTTCAAAATTAGAAAGGATGTGAAATTGCTTTGTAAACTCTACTGAAAGCATTGTCTTATTTCCACTCTAGGCCCTTCCAGTTGGAAACTACTCAGTGACCAATAACAGAAACAAAACCCCCAAATTCCAAACTATAACTGGGCTAAGGTTCTCTAAGCCACAAACAAAATCAGGGTATACTGTTCAGCAGATGTTGCAGATTCTAACATACAGAGGTTGTCTCAATGGAGGGAAAAAACTACTCAGTTTGTTCCCACCACACCATCCCTTTACCTTCTCCCTGTTACATCCCAAAGTCAGGGTGAATACATATAATATTATATATATATATATTCTAATATATATTATATAAAATATTCTAATATATATTCTAATATATGTATATATATGATATATATATATATATATATATATATATATATATGAACCTGCAGACCTCCTTGTACTACAGTTGGGCAGTGAAATGGTTCAGTCAATCTTGAGGAGAAGGTAATGATAGGAGAGGGATTTGAACACAGGAGTCTTTCATGAAGTTGATTCCATTGCTGGGACAAAGCCAGACTCTATATGCCTTCTGTGAATATATTTATCTAGGCATTTGTTGGAAATGCTCTTTTATTGTCCCCTCCATGAAATCCTCTAACCAAGTCCCACTGGTCTCCAGCCCCCAGCAGGAGCTGAGTGATGCCTGGGCTGCTAGAATACTAGTAGAAGGTATTTTCTTGAATCTCCTCTTGGGAACCTGAAAGTCAAAATTCTTGAGGTGGGATTTTGCCCCTCCTAATAGCAAAAGAACATCCTCTACCCAAAGGAGTTAGAGAGGAGAAAGTGAAAGTGGAGTTTTGCGGGGGAAAGAGGGAAAATCTTATTATCTTTCTTCTTTTTTTTTAAGATTTATTTTATTTATGCAAGTGCTGGGGTATAGGCCAGATGTGCCAGAGGGTGAGAGGATTCACCAGAGACAGAGCGGGGAACAGAACAGGCAGACTGACTGAAACACACTGCTGAGGGGAGCAGCGGGCAAGACAGGAGAGGTCTGCCACGCCATGTGGGATTCTTGCCGGCCATCTGGGATCAAACCCACGCTGCAGAGGCTGCAAACAGCTTCACAGTGCGGCCCTCAACCACCTGTGCCACCAGAGAGGCCCCTGTTTCTTCTTATGCACCCAGGAAACCCCACAAATGGACCAAAGAGTGATTAATTAGAATCAATGCCAGCAGACTTCTCAGATCATGCTTATACCAGGGTACCAACTGAATAAAAAATCAGTGTCCCACCCACACTAAGCAAGCATGTTCATAGACTGGGAAAGGAAAGGCAGTGTATATCAGAAGAGGGGATGAGAAAAGAAGGAAGATGGAAAGAGGCAAAGGAAGAAAAAAGAAAAAAAATGTAGAGGGTCCAATTCCCTTGACCTGCATTTTTCATTTTCCCCACTCTTTCCTTTTTTTTGTATACCCTCACAAATCTGAAGGAGAAATACCAAGTCTTTAGGATTCACACAAGTAAAAAGTCACACTGCCACCTTTGGTTCTCTACTCTCAAAACTCCCTTTTTGCTGCTCTAAGATGGCCTGCCATCTGGCTAGCAACATTCCCTTACTTGTCTAGAGATAAATTAATTTGAAAAGTGCTTACACATTTGTCAGCCAGATAAACTATTGATGGAAAGGCTCATTCAAGTTACCCCTTTAGCCTGACCCAGATGTGGGGTGAGAGGAGAATTGGTAGGGACAATAGCATTCATCCTAGCACAAGTCAAATACTAAAAGGCCCTACTACAAGGAGACCATTGAGAACTGTGGAACTCAATGAATGCCCTGCTGTTTTTCCTCATTCCTAGCACAACCAACTCCCATCCACATTCAGGAGTGTGCACAAACAACCCCACATACATGCACACACACCCCCAAACATATTGTCACATACCCTACACACATACATTCCCAAAGACTTTCTGCCAAGAGTCTGTTAGGCACCCAGAGGTGAAAGCTGGTGGCATTTCTTGACACTACTTTATTATAAACGTTGCTCACAGTCTAGCCTTAGAGAATATTTCTCTGGTTGGGGGGAGGTTGCAGACCAATTTTCTTACCACATAGCTAGGTAAAAAGTCTCTTGTAAAACTTAAGAGTTTCTCCAGATACCAGCAACCCTTAAAAATCTTAGAGTTTCTCCAGAACCCAACAAGCATATATGTTCCCCCTCCCTCCAAATATTAATGTTGATTAATATTTCCTTTTCCTTTTCACTTTTCTTTCCAATTCATCCCCCTCTGGTTTCAAGTGTCTATGGGGGCCTCCCTGGTGGCGCAAGGGGTTAAGTCTCAGCACTATGAAGCTATCAGCAGCCACTGCAGCAGGAGTTCAATCCCAGGCCAGGGAGCTGACCCACATGGTGCAGCAGATCTTTCTATTTCACCTGCTCCCCTCAGCAGTGCATTTCAGTAGATCCACCTGTACTGCTCCCCACTCTGTCTCTGGTGAATCCTCTGGCACCCCCACCTCCGGCCTATGCTCCAGTTCTTGGATGTGTAAATGCATAAAAATAAAATCTTTCAAGTGTCTATGGGCACCTAAAATCACAGAATACAGCACTTGGAGGTCACCTAGTTCAACAACCTCCAAAGGCCAATGTGGTAGGGATACCAAACCCACTGAGGAGGGAAAAAAATCTTCCAATTCACACAGCCACTTAAAGAAAAACAGGTCTGTAGCTGCTCAGTCTGAAGCCATTTCTTACTCCCCAACACTGTCTCAAAACAAAGTGCCCACCAGTCAAAATGTAATCTTACATTAGAAAATACCACTGGAGTTAAGGAAAGGAGGGTGACTCACTAGGTTCTCTCCTCAAAGGAACAAATTCTCCAACCTTTGGTACCACCACAAAGGTACCAGACAGTAATTAATAAAAATCAATGCCAACAAGCTTCCCAGATCATGCTTTCAACCATGGCACCAACGGAAATAAATAAAAAAAAAAATCAACTTCTCCATACCGAGCCAACAAGAGAAGACACTGAGGCTCAAAAACCACATCTGATGCCATAAAATAATACTCTCTGGGTCCTGACATCAGGACAATTTCAAGATTCCCTCTCACAGCCCCTCTCCCTTCATAATCATTTCCAAAGAAAATGAAAAACAGGACATGCAACTTGACAACACAATACCAGCAGATTTGCACATTACACATAAGCAACCACCCACAAGGGTTTAGGGGGAACATGTGTGTGGACATGTTTGAGCCCTGATTCATTGCTACTTAAGCCAGAAATGGCACTATTTCAAGTCAGGTAAGCAGCATATTGAGGAAGACCTGCCTGAATCAGTAGAGGAGGCGCAGAAGTAGGAAGGAACAGGACAAGTATTATGCACACTGGCATTAGAGACACATTTCTCCTGGCTTTGCCAAGAGCTTTCTCAGAGGAAACAAATAGAAAAATAATAGCAATAGCAATTAATGACAGCAACCCACAACTACTACCATTTGATACAGACATGGAAATATATGTCAAATTGGAATGTTTCCAACTCTTGTTTTCCAAGTTCTCACGCCATTCCAACCAGGCTACTTTTTTTTGGAAGGGTGGGTTGCTCAAAACTCTCAACTTTGCACATACATACTTTTATTTTGTTATGGAAATCTTTCAATTTGAAAGACCACTGATATTAAAAAAAACAAAACTACCACTTTCTCACAAACACTAGCAAGTTCAAGAATCTCACTGCAAATGAGATTACCCCAAGGGGGCATATCCAAATAATACTATTTCCAAGGTGGGTAAAGAGCTGGCTTTTGTCTTATTTTGGAGGCTACGCAGAGAAATCTGCAAACTCACATCCCCAATGGTACAATCTTTGAGACAATTAAACCAAAATTGCTCTTGTCAATGTCTTCTCTTATTGATTAATAAAGATCAGTGAAAACTTTTATGTTCTATTCCATTAATCCAAAGAAATTGACACCTAATGCTTTGAGAAATATTTTAAAGGTGGCTTCTTTCCAAACTGGAAACTGTGAAGCCTGGACAGAAAATTGAGATTCAAAGGACACAGTTACCAACTGCCACACCAATGAAACCCACCACATCACTTCTCAAATTCTCTCGACTCTCATCAAAGACTAAAGAACCATTTTTGTTAAATCCATTTCTTTTGTATTGATTTTTCCTCTAAGCATTCAGTGCAAGACTGTCTGTCTTAAAATGCCAAAAATTCACCATGCTCTTCAGGCAGCACCTTCACCCCCAAACAAATCCAAATACAATCCTCATGGCAACAGAGAAATTTTGACTAAAATTTCCTAACATAGTTTAAAGGTGCTTTCAGGAAAATGAGTTAATACAACACAAACAGCAAAGCTACTATTTAAGGATGCGGAGCTTGTTCTGTGTACGTCACACAGATGGAGAATGCACACACATACATGCACATTTAAATAGAAAGCATTTATCAACAATTTTACTCAGGCAATAAGCACCTACACTCACAAGCATACTTAAAAGACAAGACATGACAAAAGATTTAGGGAGAGATAATATACCAACGTCATACATATCACAGCGAGGCCATGTTGAAGCTCAAAACGTTTTCCCCCCTGAGTAAGAAAGCTTGCTTTTTCGCTCCCTCTCTTTCCCTGTCTCTGTCTGTCTGTCTTGATATTTTTTCTCGGTGATTCTTGGGATGAAATCAAAGCAAGAGTTCGCAAGAGCTCAGGTGGCTTGACTCCATTCAGCGCGTTCCCAGGAAAAACATGAGTATGACATTGACAAGCAGGAGGACTACAATCACGGCAAAAACGACTACAGTTTGCACATCCAGGGTCATGGTGCAATGCAGAACACTGTAGTGTTCTAGGTGGGGGGCCGGCAGATTGGGAGATGTCAGTCTCTGTTCTGTCAGACTGTCCATAAAGCCACCATGCTAGAAAAGAGAGGAGGAAGTGGGGTGGTTAGGAAAGGGCTGGGTTTGGCGCCCGAGTTTGGTTTGAGGGGGCAGGGGGGATGGGGACGAGGGAGCTTGGTTCCCCCTTTCTCAGAATTGGGCTGATCTTTCTTCCCTAGCTGAGAAATCTTAGCTTGCACTGAAGTCAGCAGAGTCCAGCATTCTCTCTCTCTCGGGCACCAAGGAAAAGGCAAAATCCTGTCTTTCAAAGGGAAAGGCGGGAGGAACCTGAGTGAAGGTTCTCTGGAGCCTGCTCAGTCTGTCAGAGCGTCCGTCTGTCCGTCCGCCTGCCTGGCTACCGGTCAGTCTTGTCCTCCCCTACTCCTTCAAATTAGCTTGCTTTCCTAAGCTCGCTTGCTCTCAGCGCAGGGATCCGGTTGCCAGTCACTCCTTTCAGCCCTGCCTTGCTAGATCTCTCCCTCTCCTCTCCCCACCCCCAGCCCCTAGGCTGAGTTTTTATTCACCAAGAGATTGCTGGCGCCTGCGTGAAGCACAGCCCGAGCTGCTGACAGGCCTGCTGGCCAATAGCAGGTGCCAGAGCGTTGCATTTACTGGCGTGTTGGGGGGTGGGGGGGAAGCGGGGCGGGATTTGAACTGGTGTGCTACCCGCTGCAGCCAATCGGAGAGCCCAAGGCTCCCCTAGCAAGCTGGCTCCATCCCGACTGGGAGCCTCTGGCCATCAGTTCTGGCTGGGGGTGGGGAGCTTGTTGCAAGTGATTTGAGGGGGTTGTAAGGATAGAGGAGGGAAAGGTGTGGGTAAGACAGAGGGAGTGGATCTAAAGTGGAGGAGAGGAGGTCTGCTAGGGAAGGAGGTTAGGAGGGAATCAAGGGGAAGACCATTGGAAACTGGGGAAAGTGAAGGAGAGGTAGGAAGAGGGAGAATAGACAGGGTATCTTGAAGAGAAGGGTAAGAAAAGGTCAGGCAAAGAATGGGGAAGAGGGAACAGAATGGACAAATAGGGGGTATGCATTGGTAATCACTTTGGACCCTAGGTCAAAGAGGAAGAAAAGGTACCTCTGAACACTGCCTAAGTATTTACAGGTAACTCATAATTAGCTATACAAATTCAACAAAAAAGTGCTGGGACCCTCTTCCACAAGAAACACTAGGAATTATCCAAAATCAATTCTATTTGGGGCCTCCCCGGTGGCGCAGCGGTTGAGCGCTGGGTTGCGAAGCTGCCCGCACCTCTGCAGCGCCGGTTCCATCCCCGGCTGCTCCCCGGCCACCGGAGGAGGGTCCCACATGGCGCACAGACCTCTCCTGCCGCCCGCTGCTCCCCTCAGCAGTGTACTTCAGTCCTTCTGCCTACTCTGCTCCCCACTCTGGCTCTGGTGAATTCTCTCACCCTCCAGCGCTTCTGACTATACCCAGTCCTTGAATGAATGAATGAATGAATAAATAAATAAATAAATAATAAAATCTTTTAAAAAAAAATCAATTCTATTTGGCTTTCTGTAATATCCCTGTGCTGGAAGGTCAGATTTCCTTTCCTAATTATGATTTCTTTAGACTATGACAGCTAGCACTCTTCCAGCATGCTAGGTATTATGAAGAGAAGCTAGCATTGCAATGGCAAAGCCACTACAAAACTTGTGATCTGGTTGGCAATCACTGCACTGCTCTGTTTGTGACCTGTGTGTGGAACTAGGGAAAAAGCTCTGAATAGGGACTGGAAGGTTTCAGATTTACCTCCAGCCCTACTTAATGCTTGTTTTATGAGACTCCTCCCTAGACCTCTATTTCTCTTATATCACAGGAGAACTTAGAACCATCTGAGAATTCAGTGAAACCTCTGAAACCCCACCTCAGAAAATTACATATACTTTCAGCAGGTTCCTGGGCTTTCAAAAACCAAGGACTCACTTATATAGAAAGTCTCTCTGAGGTTCTTTCTTACTCTTATATTTTGGGACTGTGTAAATGAACAGATAGATATTGCTGGAGATGGGGAATAAACTAGATTAGCCAATGATAGAATAAATTAAGTTCTGGAAGTCCTAGTGTTACAGGGCAGGGAGAGGGGCAGCCCAATCCCTGCAAACCTGCCTATTCTAAATGGGTTCAGCCATCCGCCGCATCAACACAAAATATATGAGACTTTAATGGGAAGGAACTTTAATACATCTAGGAAACAATACTGGAAAGGCAAAGAATATACTTTCTAAATCAAGCACCCAAAGTTACCCGTCCCCTCATGGGTAAAAGTCCATCCAAATGGGATTGGCCCAGAGCAAGGCCCCAAAGCCTGCCACAAGTCTAAAGCATCTTCCAGTGGGGACCCACAGAGAAAGGTCAGAAACAACCAGACAAGCCCGGAAGGAAAAGAGCAAAATCAAAATCAAGATGAAAGCTGCCATTGTCTCCTCCCCACGGGTCTCACCCACATCTGTGTCACCCAGTCCACAACCAAAAGGCAAGCACAGTTTCTTCACGTGTCTCTTGGCTCCATGTGCCTCCTCCAGGTCTCCCTCTGGCTCTCCATCCTGCTTCCTTCTTTCCTCAGTCTCCTCTGCTGCTTTTTCTCTCCCTGCTCAGCTCCACCCTCCATTTGGGTGAGGCAGGGAACCTGGAACCTCCCCCTTTCCTGGGGACCACCCTGTTACACTAGCATCTTATGGACTCTAAAATGAATGGGAATTTCTTTCATATCTCTAGAAATTCTTGAGGCTAGGAGTCACCCATCTTAACTAGATGACTGGAAATTCTGAATAAATGAAGCTCATAAACAAAATGGCCCCTGGATCTATAAGGTAGAATAAAATCCAAAGAAGTATCCAGTTAAAAGGTTTTGACTCATAACACTACCTATGAATGATTCCGTCAAAACAACAACAACAACAACAAAACCCTGAATCAGATCAAGCTTCTCAATCCAACTATAAATTTATAGAACAAGAGGACATAAAAACATATTAGACTTCTATACATGGATACAGACTGTAAAATATACAGGACCTAACAACCCAGTTCTTCAGCAAATAAATGGGGAGAAAAAAAGAGATTGACTCAGGTAGAACTTGAGACAACTGGGAATTTAAACAAACTAAATATTTGAAGATATTAAGGAATCACTATTCATCGCTTATATGCAATTATATGTGATTTTGATATTGTGGCTAAGTTTAACAAAATAGGTGAAATAGGGATAAATCTTTGTGACCTAGGATTTGGCAATGGTTTCTTAAATATACTATGAGAAGCACAAGAAACAAAATAATGAAATTATATTTCATCAACATTAAAAACTTTTGTGCTTCTAGGGCATCCCTGGTGACCTAGGGGTTAAGTCTCAGTGCTATCACCTCTACAGCCTGAGTTGTCTCCTGGCCAGGAGCTAACCCTCATATAGCACAGCAGCATAAGCCTCCTGTGTTGCCAGCTGCTCCCCTTAGCAGTGTATTTCAGTAAATCTGCCTTTTCTGCTCCCCACTATGTCTCTGGTGAATCCACTCACCCCCTGCACCTCTGGCCTACACTCCAGTTCTACACACACACACACACACACACAATTAAAAATAACTATTGTACTTCAAAGGAACTATCAAGTGTATGAAAAGAAAACTGTAGAACTGAAGAAAATATTTGCTAATCATATATCTGATTAAGAGATCTATATCTAAAATATATAAAGAACTCTTAGAACACAATTATCAAAAGAAAAAGAACCTAACAAAAAAATTAGCAAAAAATCTAAATAACATTTCTCTAAGGAAATGGTCAATAAGCATATAAGAAGATGCTCAAAGTGTTAGCCATCAGAAAAATGTATCAAATGCAGGAAATGCAAATGCAGGATATTTACTACAACATTAATTGTAATAAGATAACTAATTTAGGGCCTCCCCCGTGGCACAGCAGTTGAGTGCTGGGTTGCGAAGCTGCCCGCAGCCTCTGCAGCGCCTGTTGGATCCCCGGCCACTGGGAGAGGGTCCCACATGGCGCGCAGATCCCCTCAGCAGTATATCATCATTCTGCCTGTACTGTTTCCCGCTCTGGCTCTGGTGAATTCTCTCACCCTCCCGCGCTTCCGACTGTTCCAGTGCTTGTATAAATAAATAAATAAATCTTTAAAAAAAAAGATAACTAATTTATACCTACTAGAATGGCTATAATAAAAAAACTAGGTAATACACATTTGAGAAAGATATGGAAAATTTGGAATCTTTTTAACACTGCTGGTGGGGATACAAAATGATGAAGCCACACTTTGATAAAACAATCTGGCAGTTCCTCAACTAACATAAATGAAATATGTCCATACAAAAAATTGTACATGAACATTCATAACAATATTATTCACGATAGTGAAAAAATGGATACAACTCAAATGTCTATCAAATGGTCAGTGGATCAACAAAAGTGGTTGTGTGTGTGTGTCTCTATACAAAGGAATATTGTTCAGCAATAAAAATAAAGTATTGTAATGTGCTACATTATGGACAGACTTTGAAAATAGTATGTGCCAAATGGATAAACTTTGAAAATATTATGCTAAATGAAAGAAACTAGACACAAAAGCTTTTGTATTATTCCTTTTATATGAAAAGTCCATGTAATTACAGTAAATGTTGTTTAATGAAGCTTTTGTTTTAGCTACATATAATAAATGTGCCAGATTATGATGTAAAATGTTTGTCATATACAGGGTAATGGTGAAAACAGCATAAAAGTCACTCTTCTAAGAATATGTTGAACAATACTAGTGATCAGGACAGAGCCATAATGTAAGCAAATAAAATCTTTCTCCTTGTCATTGAAAGTGTAATTTTAACTATCTCCACTATTTATTGACCTTTCAACCTACAGCAGCCTGGCTTTCACCCCCATCATCCCATAAGAAACTGGATTTCTTATGAGTATAAACAAATGACCAACTTGTTGCTGAATCTCCTAGTTAATATTCCATCTTTACCTTCCCTTACTTCTCTCTCCACTGATGCCTTCTTAGTTCCTGAAATTCACCCTTTGCCTTGGGACACCATCCATATGACATGACCAGATATAAATGCTGTTACTACCTGGCAGGGTTCTTCTTCATCCAGTCATTAAAGCCATGATTTCTTAGGATTCTTACAATCGTATTCCCCTTTTCATTTCATTCCATGTTTTCCCCAGTGGTAGAATGGTATACTCATCCATTCCCAAAATTTGAACTAATCACCAACTTTACACACTGATGTGCTTCCTTTCAACAAAGTTATTGGGCACCTGTGTGAGACAAAAGGCATAGGTCCTTGCATTCATTGGTCTTACAACTGTCTGCTATCCCCAGATAGCTCTCTTGAACTCCAGAGATCTGGTTATTTCATGATTGAAGTTATCTTCTCTTACTCCTTCCAGCTTCCTCCTCCCCTGAATTCCAGGTCTTTTAGGAATTCCACATACAGAACTAAGCAAAAACAAGGAGATATTCCTAAATCATGCCTCCCCTCATTTTGCTGCAAGCCAATCAGTCTTCAAGTCCTGGTGATTCTCTTCCTTCTTAATCTTTTTCATGTATTCTTCCTCTCTCTCCCTGTTGCCAATACCTTTAATCAGCTCTTCATCATCTCTGATCTAATACCATTTATTACTTGGTTTCTTGTGCTGCTGTCCCTCCCTAATTAAGCCTCTACTCTCCTGGCCAAATTATCTCTCCCAAAAGTAGTTCTGCTCTTATTAATCCTGTACTAGAGACTATGAATTCTGCAGTAGATGCTATGGATTGGTTACTCAGTATCCACACCACCTTCCTTCTAGTCTGCCTTGCTATATTGTTGACTAGCAAAAAAAAAAAAAAACAAACCAAACCAAAACAAAACAAAACCCTACAACCTCTGACAGCTTTGCAGCCAGTGTTCGAGACATGATGTATTTCTGTGAATCATAAGCACATAAAATTATTTGGGGCAGCAACCCTCTTGCCCTCCCGTGTTTATGCAGGTGTTCCTTCTTCTTTTGCAGAGCAGCAGTAGCAGCAGCCCTTCTGCCCAACTGTGACTATGCAGGCCTCTCTTTTCAAAACCTGTCCCTTATAGAGGCAGCTCTTTCTGACCACTTGTGTCTGTGGAAGTGCCCTTTACTCTTTTCTCCCTTTTTATAATAAAACTGCCCTTTTGCCTATAAAATATATATTTGCAAGAAAGTGATGACACATGAGCCATATTTCTGTTGCTTCTGTTGGCACGATTGGTGCTGGTTTCATGGTTTTCTGCAGCCATGCTACCTTACAATAGACACCAGTGTCTAGTCACTGGATTTGTGAATTTGTCACTGGGGAGTTGGCAGGCACTTTGACACTAGTCAATAATTAAGGAAGTGGCAGATTCCGGATTCCCAAATTGCAGATAAAGTATTGTGTTCCCAAAATCCCTGATGCCTCGCCTTCCTGTTTGCGGCAGAGAAAACGTCTCCTTTGGTGTTCTGGGAGTCATTCATGAAATTCAGCCAAAATCTTACCCCTCTACCCCTTCCACCAATTTTAGAAGCACCTGATTTTGTGTGTTAAAATTCTTTCTGATTTCACTTATAGGAGGAATATAGGGGTACCAAATAAGGCATCAGTGTAAAAAATAACAATACAAAACTGACAATTATAAATCAGAGAAATACTGCAGGGTTGGAGGAGGGAGAGGGATCAGAGGGAGGGAGGGAGGAGCACAGGGGACTGAGGTGATGGTGCACGGGTACATTGGTGAAGGAAATTCTATGGGAACTACACCTGAGGGGGTGGGGGGAAGCACATATTGTTTAAAAATGAACAATGATGCAAAAAATAAAAAAAATAAAAACTTTACGTGTATTTTCAAAATCAGTTCACATGTGCAGGAGCAAAATTTAAAATAAAAAATAAACTATTCAAAAAAACAAAATTATTTCTGCCAAAAATAAGCTCACCACTACCTTTAAGGTAAATTCTGTAGCATGACCTACAATGCATGCAAATCTGGTGTCCCTTGGCCTTTCTAAACTCATCTACCAATCCCCTCTCATTCTTTACTCTCCAGACAAACAAAACCTAACTGTAGTTCTCATAACCCATGTGGTTCTCTTCCCTCAGGACCTATGTGACTGTTGCTATACTTCCCCAACTCCCACCTGAAAGCTCAGCTCAGATGTCACCTTCTCCAGAAGGCTTTCCCTGATGTTCTCACCACAAAAATATTCTGGGTTATATTCTTTTCCCATAGGGCCTTGTGTTTACCCCTTTTGGAATACTTATTAAACTACAATGTAATGTTTATTTTCTTGTTTCTATTCTATACTGAACTGTGAAGTTAAGAGAACAGTTAAGAAGTTAAGAAACCATGCCTAACTTGTTTATTGTTTTCTCTCCCATGCCCAGTAGAGTGCCCGACACTAAGAAGATGCTTCATGAATATCTGTTGAGTGTATGAACATCTAATCCCTCCACTCAGGGAATAATATATTTCAATCACAGAAGTCAAGACCCAATGAGACTTCAGAGAAAATCTAGTCTAAACCCCAAGTTCCAAGATAGGAAACAGGCCCAAAGAATAGAAGCAATCTGCTGTAGATTACACAGCTAATTGATGGCAGAACAGGAGTCAAAACCTTTGATTCTTGATCCTCAAAAACAATTTTGAGAGATTTCAGACTGTGAAACATGACATGTGAGGTTAGCCTTTTGAATAATAATTAAAAAAAAAAAAGATGAGACCCTGAGAGCAGTAGAACCACCACTACCCGAGAGAGCCAGTCACACCTTCTGCTGACAAATATCAAGGATTCAGAGAATCTCTTGGTATAGCTAGAACACAATTCTAGCCTTCAGTCCTATCTGCAGCATCCCTAACAAATAGTAATTCAGTCTCAGCTTCAAAACCCACAGCAATGAAGAGGCTCCACTCTCTTTAGATAGTGCATTCATGTTTGAGACAATCTCATTTGGTAATAAAAAGTTCTTCCACCTTTCTGAGCCAGATGCTATCATCACTTATACCATCACCATTGCTAAGAAGCTAATCATTCTGTGAGATTGTCTGGAATATAAATGTTCCCAAACTCAGACTGAAATTACTATGCACCCCAGTATATTTTTCAGGACCCAAAGGCTACACACTAGATAAAAATAGAACAAAGTGATTACTCTGTACCAGACACTTTATTTATATATCTATATCTATATATCTATATCTAAATACACACACACATATATGTATATAAAGGTCACTAGGTGATACATGTTCCATCTTCCTTATTATCTGACATGCCTCCTGGGTCACAGGAATAAATTATTTTAATGACATGACCTAAGTCCTACTGACATACCATCCAGGCCCAAGATGATTAAATCTTTAATCTTTCCCTTCTCTCATGGATGAGCCAATGCTGACTGACTGTCCTTTGCCTCTCAAGAATTAGAGTTCCCAGAGTCCTACTCTCCTCAGGAAGCATACCCACAAAAAGTTCCAGATTTTGTCCTGACTCCCACTGCTACTCCCCTATTTGGCATCAAACCCCAACCCCAGCTACCTAATAATTCCTGACACTTTCCATTGGCACTCTGAATATCCTATGTTCATTGTTTTGGCTACTGCTGTGACTAGATACTCTTCCATTTTTATGCCGGTCAGCTCTGTTGATGAATTCACTGAGGACAGGGACTCATGATTAGTTCATTTTTCAACACAGGGATCACTTCTCCAAAATCAGTTAAATTCAATAAGAATGTACTATCAGCTAAGGTATACAAAGAGACTGTCAGGGGGCTTACCATCTAGTAGGGGAGTGTAGGGTAAATAAAGTATCAGAATTTTCTACCCTCCTGCCATTGGGATTGATGATGGATCTGCGGTCCTGAATGCATGCCTGATGGCAGGCACCTGGAGTAGGGTGTGGGCATAGTAGGTGGGTACACCTAGGCTAAGAGACTGGGCTTATAAGGGCAGCATCACGGGGATGCCAGCAGAGCAGAAACCAGAAAGAGCGTTGTAGGGTAAGGAAAAATGTCAGGCTTTTCTGCCCTCCTGCCACCAGGATAGATGATGGCTCTTTGCAGTCCTGAATGCATGCCTGATGGCGGGCACCTGGAGTAGGGTGTGGGCATAGGTAGATGGGATTCACCTGGGCTGAGACTGTGCTTTTAAGGGCGGCATCACGGGGATGCCAGTAGAAGCCAAAAGAGAAGCCGAGCAGAAGCTGAGAGAAGGCTGGAGAGCCCACAGAGTGAAGACCTGCTGGGGGCTGGGAAGCCTGCTAGCCTCCCGGCCCCCCAGCACCCCTGCCTGCCATACGCCTGGTGAACCCCAATAAAAGACCTGCAAAACCCCTGAGGGCTCCAGAACTCCTCCTTTACCCAGTCTGCATGGGATCCTAGAAAACCTGCTCAGTGGCCATTCCTGGCCCTACAAGCGCGAAAGAGAGAATAAGCAGAGTGAAAGGAGCAGAGAAACAAAGGCCACAAGAGAACATCAGAGAGCCCAGAAAGAGTGAAGACTTGCTGGGGAGTAGGAGGCCTGCCAGCTTCCTGGCCACCCTGGCACCCCTGCCTGCTGTGTACCTGGTTATCCCAATAAAAGCCTGAAAAAGCCACTGAGGGCTACAGGACTCCTCTTTCACCCCGTTACAATTGGTGTAAGTCGGCAAGATAATCCGATGCAGGTGGTATGGAGCCCTTTGAAGACCTTAGGAGGGACTAAGGACTAGCAGACTGTGAGCCTGTGACAATGCTGGAGGCATCATGGCAGCACAGGAGATGGACAAGACCTCAGGATGAGGCCTCGCCTGGAGGAGGAGACAGGCTGCAAGGACCAGCCCACAACCCCTGAGGCAGCAGAATCAATCGTCAGGGAGGAAAGGACCATGATTTAGAGCTCACCAGGGCTGACGAAAGAAAAAAGACTGAGGACTTGCACTGACAATCCCCCCTGAAGATGGAGGAACTTTGGCATGTTGAAAAGTTTTTGTGACCCTATGGGTAGATGTTATCATTTGCAAACCCCAGGATATAAAAATCAAGGTATGGTCAGTGGGCCTTGGTAGAAGAGCCCACAGTTGGCTGAAGGAGGAAGCTCTCACCAAGTTCTCTGCAGCCAGGCAGAGGAAAAGCCAAATTAGAAAGGCAAAAGCTGTTGCTGAGATTGGGAAACCCGAAAAGGCTGTTAAGCAGCCTAAGTATGCTAAAGAAGGCCAGTATGCTAAAGAAGTATGCTAAATCACCTGTGGGCGATGCCCTGCTCATTGTTGAGTAAGGGTAAGGAGCTGAGGAACCCATACTTGGTGGAGGGATGGGGAACATAGCTTATGGTGAAGCCCAAGCCAAAGAGGGGACCCAAGAGAGGCCACATGTGGAGCTTGTATCCACAGATCCCTGACTCATGCTTGTGTGCAAAGGGTTGGCCCGAGTGCAGGGGTCTGCAATGTCGCATTGGTGGCTATGAAAGCCGAGTGTTGGAGCAACTGCAGACAAAACCCTGAGGGTTAGGTGATTACCCCCTGTAGGGTAAGGTAATAGAAGTATGATGCTTTTCTGCCCTCCCGCCATTAGGATTGATGATGGAACCCTGTGATCCTGAATGCATGCCTGATGGTGGACACCTGGAGTGGGGTGTGGGCATGTGTAGGTGGATACAACTGAGCTGAGACTGGGCTTATAAGGGCGGCGTCACGGGGACGCCAGCATAATGGAACAACAGAGCAAAGAGAGCAAAAGGAGCAGAGAAGCAAAGGCCACAACAGAACGGCAATGAGCCCAGAGAGAGAGAAGACTTGCTGGGGGCTGGGCGTCCAGCCAGCCTCCCAATTTAGCATTAGCAGGATTTAAACTCTGTTTTCAAAGCCCATTTTTCTCCTTCACTATCCCTGACGGGTTTTATTCAACAGCTACAGGAATATTTTCAGTAACAAGACACTTACTCTGAATCTTTCAAAGCCATTCTTAATTTTAAGCTGAAACTCACTATTTCATGATTTCTATCCATTTGTTAGTGTGCTACCCTCTGGACTTTGCAAAATAGCAAAGTCCTTATCAGCTATAAGCCCCTTTGAATATTAGAAGGCATTTATCATTTCTCCTGAATACCTTCTCTGCACACACATGCATGCATATGCACACACACACGTTTTCTAAGATAAACATGGCTATTACTTTAAGCTCTTCTACTCATGGCATGGTTTGCAGAGTCCTATTCCCAGACTTGTTGCCTGTCAGTTTGTTCACATTCATCAGATGACATATCCAGAAGGGAGTGACAATAGAGGGGTAGAATGGGATAGTCACCTTATTTTGAACTCTGATCCTTAGGAAAAACTACCTGTGAGGACATGTTTACCTAATGTAGCTGATACTCATGTGTACGTCTGTGTCCCACAATACCTTGAGAAGCTCGTGGCAAAGTGACAGAGCAGTGGATGAGAAATTAAAACTTTTGCTTCCTATCTGACACTGTAGGGTAAATAAATTAGACTTTTTTCACCACTAGCCTCTGGGGCAATCACCTTAGGCCTTGATCATGTTGATGAAGAAGGTGCTTGGGACTGTGGCACAAGGCATGCATGCCTGATTGTGGACACCAGTAGTATGAGTGTGGGCATGTGTTAAGTGTGCACACCTGAGCCTAACGGCCGGGATATAAGGGCCGTGTCACTCAGAGACAGACTATAAAGGCAGTAAGACACAGGGCAGGATCTCTATGAACCTATGCAGATGGGTAGAGTCCTGGAGCCTTCAGTGGCTTTTTCAGGCTTTTATTGGGATTTTACCAGGTACATGGCAGGCAGGGGTGTGGTGCGGGGGCCAGGAGGCTGGCAGGCTTCCCAGTCCCCTGCAACTCTTCACTCTTCCTGGGTTCTCTGGCGTTCTTTTGTGGTCTCATTCTCTCTCTTCTGCTTCTCTTTCATTCTGCTCTCTCGCTTGTTATCCTGGCATCCCCGTGGCCCTGCCGTTATAGGCCCAGTGTCAGCCCAGGCATACCTATGTATGCCCACACCCCACTCCAGGTGCCCGCCATCAGGCATGCATTTAGGACCACAATGATCCATCATTAATGCTAATGGCGGTGTAAGGGCAGAACTGGCCATAGTGCAGGTTTTCTGATCCTATGCAGACCGGGTAAAGGAGGAGTCAGAGTCCTCAGTGGTTTTTTGCAGGTCTTTTATTGGGGTTCACCAGGCATATGGCAGGCAGGGGTGCTGGATGGGGGGCTGGGAGGCTGCCAGGTCTTCCAGCCCCCAGCAAGTCTTCACTCTATCTGGGCTCTCTAGCGTTTGTTCTGCTGCTTCTCGGCTTCTCTTTCGGCTTCTGCTTCGGCTTCTACTGCTGCTCCTGGCGTCCCCGTGACGCCGCCCTTAAAAGCACAGTCTTAGCTCAGCTGAATCCCATCTTCCTATGCCCACACCCTATTCCAGGTGCCCGCCATCAGGCATGCATTCAGGACAAGGATCCATCATCTATCCTGATGGCGGAAGGGCAGAAAAGCCTGACATTTTCTTTATCCTACAGGCGGGAAGGCAGAAAAGCCTAATAATCACTTACCCTACACGGACTAAGGCTACAAAGATGAGTGGCATGACTATAGAAGAGGTGAGACCATGAGGCGAGAGAGCCCAGAGGAGCGTAAAGATTCTCGGGGGGCTAGGAGGCTCGGTTGCCTGCCTGCCTCCCAGACCCTGTCCAGCCAGTGCCTTCCTCCTTGCATGCGAGCCTCCCTGCCTGGTGTGCCTGTGTACAGGGTTACCTGAGAGAGCTTTAAGGTCTAAAAAATCCAAGGGCTCCAGGAATCCTCTATCCATCTGCACTAATCAATAATGAACTTAGCCAGTGCTGACATCAAGTCTCTTAGCTTTTTAGCATTTATTTTTTAAAGATTTATTTATTTATGCATACAAGAACTATTGTACAGGCCAGAGGTGCAGGGGGTGCAAGGATTCACCAGAGACAGAGTGGGGAACAGAACAGGCTGGTGACTGAAATACACTGCTGAGGGGAGCAGCAGGTGAGACAGGAGAGTCCTGCTGCACCATGTCATTAGCTCCCTGATTGGGGAATGAACTCTTGCTGCAGAGGCTGCGGATAGCTTCACGGGTTGTGTCTTAACCCTTTGTGCCACCAGTGAGGCCCCAGCTTTTTAATATTAAAAAAAAAACAAAACTATGCCTTTCAATTGTTGCTTAAAATAATTGTTTTAAATATTAGTTGGTCCCAAGTGGGGTATCCTTAGCAAATAGCAATGGATGATTAGCTTAAGTTAAAGAATAAGGTTGCATATAGTTGTGAAGTTTGGAGGGTTATTTTAGGGGAGAAATCAGACATAGGGCTAAGAATTTCACTCTGCTTGGATCCATTTATCCTAGTGTGGGGGGCAGGAAGGGACACAGGGCAGGATTTCTAGTCCAGCAGACTGGGTAAAGGAGAGAGTCCTTGGAGTCCTGAGTGGCTTTTCAGGCTTTTATTGGGATTTACCAGGTACACGGGAGGCAGGGGTTCTGGGGGGCCGGGAGGCTGTCAGGCCTCCCAGCCCCCAGCAAGTCTTCACTCTTTCTGGGCTGTCCGGCATTCTCTGGTGGTTCTCTCTCTGCTCTACTATTCGTTCTGCTTCTGCTGGTGTATCCGTGATACCGCCCTAATAAGCCCAGTTGAATCCCAACCACATATGCCCACACCCTACTCCAGGTGCCCACCATCAGGCATGCATTCAGGACAAGGATCCATCATCTATCCTAATGGTGGGAGGGCAGAAAAGCCTGATACCTTTTACCTTACCCTACAATCCACCCCCTCAGGGTTTTCTGCTAGACAGTCTATACATGTCATACACATTTCTCTTGGCAATAGAACACTGCAGCCATGGCCCACAAAAGTACATAGAAGACAACTGAATAGCAATGTAACAAAATACAACAAAACAAAAATTAGTCCAGGTAGGGCACCAACCTAGTGAAAAAAAAGATGATTCACCACTTCTGCTGCCGAAGGCACTACTCATACGAGGGAGGAACCACTCAAGGCATCTGTCATCACATGCCAGGAGCCGTCAGGCTTCCTGGCCTTCTCTGGCTTTGGTACCGGCGACAAGCCACACACAGCATCCACCCCCAGGATGCACTCACTCTTGGCTCGGCAATTCTGGACTCTTTGAGGGTAATCGCCCAACCCTCAGGGTTTTGTTTGCAGTTGCTCAAACACTCGGCTTTCATAGCCACCAATGCGACACGCAGATCCCTGTGCTTAGGCCAACCCATTGCACAAATACATGGGTCGGGGATCCGTGGATACAAGCTCCACATGCAGCCTCTCTTGGGTCCCTGTAGGGTAAAGAAAATATCAGGCTTTTCTGCCCTTCCGCCATCAGGATAGATGATGGATCCTTGTCCTGAATGCATGCCTGATGGTGGGCACCTGGAATAGGGTGTGGGCATAGGTAGATGGGATTCAGCTGAGCTAAGACTGTGCTTTTTAAGGGCGGCGTCACGGGGACGCCAGCAGCAGCAGCCGCAGCAGCAGCAGTAGAAGCCAAAGCAGAAGCCAAAAGAGAAGCCGAGAAGCAGCAGAACGAACGCTAGAGAGCCCAGATAGAGTGAAGACTTGCTGGGGGCTGGGAGGCCTGCCAGCCTCCCAGCGCCCCCAGCCAGCACCCCTGCCTGCCATATGCCTGGTGAACCCCAATAAAAAACCTGCAAAACCACTGAGGACTCTGACTCCTCCTTTACCTGGTCTGCATGGGATCAGAAAACCTGCACTGTGCCCATTCCAGCCTTTACAAAGAGTTAAATATTCTTGGTATAATTATGTTATCAGTATCTCACTCAAGTTCTGCTATTGTCTGATGAATCTTGGTGCTCCATCATTCAGTGTATATATATTTATTAGTGTTAAGACTGTGCTTTTAAGGGCGGCGTCACAGGGACGCCAGCAGCAGCAGCAGCCGCCGCCGCCACTGCCGCCACAGCAGCAGCCGCAGCAGCAGCCGAAAGAGAAGCCGAGAAGCAGCAGAACAAACGCTAGAGAGCCCAGATAGAGTGAAGACTTGCTGGGGGCTGGGAGGCCTGCCAGCCTCCCAGCCAGCACCCCTGCCTGCCATATGCCTGGTGAACCCCAAATAAAAAACCTGCAAAACTACTGAGGACTCTGACTCCTCCTTTACCCGGTCTGCATGGGATCAGAAAACCTGCACTGTATCCAGTTCCTGGCCCTTACAGTCCCCTCTTTGGCGTGGGCTCCACCACAAGCCACGTTCCCCACCTGTCCCCCAAGGACAGGTTCCTCAACAACTCACCCTCACTCAACCGTGAGCAGGGCATCATCCACAGGTGATTTTAAGAGACTCATTGGCCTTCTTTAGCTTACTTAATGCTTAACGGCCACTCAGGGCTTCTCAATCTCAGCACCAGCTTTTGCTTTCTCAGTTGGCTTTTTCTCTGCCTGGCTGCAGAAAACTTGGCGAGAGCTTCCTCCCTCAGCCAACTGTAGGCTCTTATACCAAGGCCCACTGGCCATGCCTTGATTTTAAATGATACCATCCATCCTCAGGGTCCCCAAAACATATCAAACTTGCCAACGTCCTCCGCCTTCTGGCGGGATTGTCAGTCCAAGTCCATTAGTCCAAGTCCTTTGGCCTCTCCCTGCATCAGCACTGGTGAGCTCTGAATCATGGTCCTCTCTTCCCTGATGATTCTTGTGCCTCAGGGGTTGTTGGCTGGTCCTCTCAGGCCATCTCTTCCAGGAGAGGTCTCGTCCTATAGCTCCCACATCTTGGCCACCTTCTGTGCCACCATGGCGCCTCCAGTACTGTCACAGGATCAGTCTGCTACTCCTGAGGTCTTCAGAGGGCTCCATACCCATCTGCATGGATCATCTTGCCGGCTTACACCAAATGTAGGGGCAGGAATGGGCACTGAGCAGGTTTTGGGATCCAGCAGACTGGGTAAAGGAGGAGAGTCCTTGGAGTCCTCAGTGACTTTTCAGGCTTTTATTGGGATTTACCAAGCACATGGCAGGCAGGGGTGCTGGGGAGCCAGGAGACTGGCAGGCCTCCCAGCCCCCAGCAAGTCTTCACTATCTGGGTTCTCCAGCATTTTCTCGTGGCCTTGCTACTCTGCTCTCTCGTGCTTCTGCTCCTGCTTCTCTGTTTCTCATCTTGGCTTCTGCTAGCATCCCCGTGACACCGCCTTTATAAGCCCAGTCTCAGCTCAGGTGAATCCCATCTACATATGCCCACACCCTACTCCAGGTGCCCACCATCAGGCATGCATTCAGGGCCACAAGGGTCCGTCATCTATCCTAATGGTGGGAGGGCAGAAAAGCCTGATAACGTTTTACCTTACCCTACACCTAGTTATCTACAAATTAAGCTCTTTCATCTCAAAAAGAGTCATTCCCTTGATCATCCTCTCTAAAATTGCATCATCTCTAGAGTTGGCAAGATGGCAACACTACCAAATTATAAGAAAACAAAGTCAACAACCCCTGAAAGATAAATGGATGACTACCACATAAATGAGGAGCAATGGTGCAGCAGAAAGGAGTAGAAAAAAATTGTGTTTGCAACAATATCAGGGCAGTGCAACCTACTAGAGGGAGGAACAGTTGTGTTGTAGAGCCACTCTGCTGTCATTGACTCAAGAGTACATGCCCACTGTAGGGTAAGGAAAAATGTCAGGCTTTTCTGCCCTCCCGCCATCAGGATAGATGATAGATCCTTGCGGTCCTGAATGCATGCCTGATGGCAGACACCTGGAATAGGGTGTGGGCATAGGTAGATGGGATTCACCTGGGCTAAGACTGGGCTTTTAAGGGCGGCATCACCAGGACGCCAGCAGAAGCCGAAAGGGAAGCCGAGAGAGAAACCAAGAACGAACAGAAGAGCAGAGAAGCAGAGAGAATGCCAGAGAGCCCAGATAGAGTGAGGATTTGCTGGGGGCTGGGAGGACTGCTAGCCTCCTGGCCCCCCAGCACCCCTGCCTGCCATATGCCTGGTGAACCCCAATAAAAGACCTGCAAAAACCCACTGAGGACTGTCTAGGACTCCTTCTTTACCCGGTCTGCTGGATCCTAGAAAACCTGCACAGTGTCCTGGTTCTGCCCCTACACCCACATAAAAGACTTTGAAAATGCAGCAGTGCACTGGAAAAGAGGGTGCACAGAGTTGGGAGTTAGGACAGTAGGTACACTACTGGAGAACATTGGTAGTAAGGGTGCAGAATGATGCTTACTGGCTTGAACTTAAGGCTCCCATTCTAGTTAAAGCCCAAACCTGCAAGGGGAGCCAAATTGGGTCACTTGTGCCTCCTCATAGACGAGGCTGCTAGTAGCAGACTGAGGCTGTGATGTTCAAAACATCTGACTTATCCCCACCCAGGATCAAAACCAAGACAACTGCATAGTCTCACTAACCAGAGCTTAAGAACGTGGATCTTAGTAAGTGAGCAAGTACTCTAGGATAAAGCTCCCCTTAGAAAGCAAAGAGTGTAATTCTTGGCTGATGGCCCTGTCTCAACTATAGTCACCCAACACTATACAATACTCTAGAGCTAAACTGCCTAAAACTTGAGGCTTACCCAAGAATATCAGACACTTCAAGTGAAGAGTTGATTTGGGGAGAATATCACTGTGGATTCTAACCACACATCCAGTACCAGCAGCTCTGTAGGAAGTTTGAACACTTCATGTTCACTATATGGGTCCTTTCAATAACTTACTGGCCATCTGATCAGATGCAAATGCATCAGTTGGTAAAATAATAGACACCAAAATATCCTGGATAAAAAAAAAAATCTAGCAATCTAGCTTCTTGTAGATTGGATATAAAGCCACTTTATTAAGATACGAAAAGGAAACCCACTATTACAATGTATAAAAACTAAAAATGGAGACAAGAATATATCACAAATGCTGGCACAAGAGATAATTCTCAATAGAGAACTGCAGAGCAGTCCTGAAAAGCACTGCAAAGTAATAGTTATAGCATGTTTATTAAATTAAGAAAAACAATGGATGATGGAAAATAGCAACACAATTAAGATCAAGAAAAAATGAGGGTCTCCCCAGTGGCACAGTGGTTGAACACTGGGCTGCGAAGCTGCCCGCAGCCTCTGCAGCACCGGTTCGATCCCCGGCCATCGGCGAGGGTCCCACATGGCACGCAGACCTCTCCTGCCGTGCCTGCTGCTCCCCTCAGCAGTGTACTTCAGTCTTCCTGGTCTGCTCCCCACTCTGGCTCTGGTGAATTCTCCCACCCTCCCCCGCTTCTGACTGTACCCAGTGCTTGTATAAAATAAATCTTAAAAAAAAGAAAAAAATGAGACTGCTACAACTAGAACAGATCAAAAAATACAACTGAATTTAAAAATATAAGAACCTTACAGTAAAAGTAATGCAGAGAATTAATGAGTTTGAAAGCACAGTGGCAGAGAACACAAACAGAACAATATAGAGAAAAATGGGGTAAAATTTAAACAGAGTAAGATCTTTGGGGAGGGAGGGTAGGGTCTCAAAGGAGAAAATAGAGGGTAGGGTCTCAAAGTAGAAAAGACATTTTATATGTCCAGGAAAGACATAGAAAATGTATTAGAATAAATCGCTCCTGAAAACCATCTCAGTCTGGGAAAGGAACCCAACCTCCTGATCCAAGAGGGCCAAGGAGTACTAAACAAAACAATACCAGACTAACATTTCAAGTTTAATTATAATAAAACTACTGAAAATCCATGACAAGGACAAAATTAAAAGCATCCAGAGAGGAATAACCTATAAGGGAACAGGGCAGTATCTCTATGAACCTATGCAGGCGGGTAAAAGAGAGCCCTGGAGACCTTGGTGGCTTTTCAGGCTTTTATTGTGATTTTACCAGGTACATGACAGGCAAGGGTGCCAGGGGGCTAGGAGGCTGCAGGCCTCCTAGACCTCAGCAAATCTTCATTCTTTCTGGGCTCCCCAGAGTTCTCCGGTGGTCTCGTTCTCTCTCTTCTGCTGGCCCCTTTCACTGTGATGCCACCCTTATAAGCCCAGTCTCAGCCCAGGTGAACGCACCTATGTATGCCCACACCCCATTGCAGGTGCCCACCATCAGGCATGCATTCATGACCACAGGATCCATCACCAATCCTAATGGCGGGAAGGCAGAAAAGACTGATAATCACCTCCTTAGGGTTTTCTGCTATATGGTCTATATACAAGTTATAGACAATTTTCCCTTGGCCAATATAAACACTGCAGCCATGACCCATAAAAGTAAACAATACAACTGAATTTATAGCAAATACAACAGAACATAAATAAGTACAGGAGGGCACCAACTAAGGAGCAAAAGACAAGATTATTGGCACCAGCAGATGATCAACCACGACTGCTGCCGAAGTTGCTGCTCATACGAGGAAGGAACCACTCATGGCATCTGCCATCACATGCCAGGAGTTGTCAGGCTTCCTGGCTTTCTCTGGCTCTGGTCTTGGCCACAAGTCACACACCATATCCACCCCCAGGATGCACTCACTCTTGGATTGGTGATTCTGTACTCTTTGGGGGTAATTGTCCAAGCCTTAGTATTTCTGTCTGTGATCATTCCAAAACTCTGCTTTCATAGCCACCATTGCAACAGGCACACTCAGGCCAACCCTTTGCCAATGCACATGGGTAGGGGATTCATGAATATAAGCTCCACATGCGGCCTCTCCTGGGTCCCCTCTTTGGCTGTGGGCTTCACAAGCCAGGTTCCCCATCTGTCCCCCAAGGATGAGTTCCTTAGCTCCTCGCCCTCACTCAACAATGAACAGGGCATCACTCACAGGTGATTTTAAGACTCACTGGCCTCTTTATTTTTTTTAAAGATTTATTTCTTTATACAGGAACCAGGGTACAGGCCAGATGTGCGGGAGCGTGAGAAGATTCACCAGGCAGAGTGGAAAACAGAACAGGCAAACTGACTGAAATACTCTGCTAAGGGGAGCAGCAGGCGAAACAGGATTGGTCTGCTGTGCCATGTGGGTATCCCCTTGGTCGGCCAAGATCGAACCAGCACTGCAGAGGCTCTGGACAGCTTCATAGCACTGTGCTCAACGGCCTGCGCCACCAGGGAGGCTCTCTCGCTGGCCTTCTTTAACATACTTACGCTGCTTAACAGCCACTCAGGGATTTGCAATCTTAGCATCAGCTTTTGTCTTATCTAGGTTGGCTTTTTGATATATATCCTCTGTCTGGCTGTAGAGAACTTGGCGAGGGCTTCCTCCCTCAGCCAATCTTGGGCTCTTCTCATGCCTGCCCCTTCCTCTACTCTGGCCACTGCCTCTCTGGGCTATGGCCCTGGTATTAGTGGGCAGTACCCGGGCTGCTTTTGGTCACCGAGGCCCACCAACCATGTCTTGATTTCCATTTCCTGGGGTTTACAAACAATACCATCCACCCCCAGGGTCCCAAAAATACAGCATCAACCTGCCAAAGTCACTCTGCCTTCTGGCTGGATTGTTAGTCAAGTCCATTGGCTTTTCCCTGCATCACACAGGGCGAGCTCTGAATCATGGTCCTATTTCTTCTATGATTCTGCTGCCTCAGGGGTCATGGGCTGGTCCTTGCTGGCCGTCTCCTCCTCCACTCGAGGTCTCATCCAAGAACCCCCAGTCTTGCCCATCTCCTGTGTTCCTGCAGCGTCTTTAACTTTTTTGGAAGCTATTAGACTTTCACCATGTCCTGTGCTGCCATGGAACCTCCAGTGTTGTCACAGGCTCACAGTCTGCTACTCCTCAGTCCCTCCCGAGGTCTTCAGAGGACTCCACACCTGTCTGCATTGAATCATCGTGCCAGCTACGCCAATTATAGTGGCAGGGAAGTACAGAGCAAGATCCCTATGAATCTATGTGGATAGGTAAAGGAGTCCTGGAGCCCGCGGTGGCTTTTTCAGGCTTTTTTTGGGATTTTACCAGGTACACAGCAGGCAGGGGTGCCCAGGGCCGAGAGGCTGGCAGGCCTCCTAGACCCTAGCAAATCTTCACTTTTTCTGGGCTCTCCAGTGTTCTCTCATGGTCTCATTCTCTCTCTTCTGCTTCTCTTTCTCTCTTCTTCTTTTCTGCTGGTTCTGTTCCCAGTGACGCCGCCCTTATAAGCCCAGTTTCAGCCCAGGTGTACCCACCTACGTATGCCCACACCCCACTCCAGGTACCCGCCATCAGGCATGCATTCAGGACCACAGGAATCCATCATTGATGCTAATGGTGGGAGGGCAGAAAAGCCTGATAATCACTTTCCCTACAACCTATTAAACTGTCCACAGACTTTTCAGTGGGAAAATTATAGGAAAGAGGAGAATGGCAGGAGATATTGAAAGTACTCAAAGAAAAAGACTATCAGCCTAGATTATGCTGCAAGATTACCATTCAAGACAGGAAAAAAGGATAAGGGATTTCACTGAAAAGCACAAATTGAAATAATCTATCAACGCCAAGCTGGACATGAAAGAAGTCCTGAAGGAACTATAATGAAACAAAAAAATAGAGTGAACAGACACCTAAATGATACAACATGTGGGAGAAGAGTAAAAAAAAATTGTCCATCAGATTGAGGGTGAGACCAAGCCATCCAACAGGCCACAAAAATAGTCTACTATATATTGACTTCACCAAAACTTTCAAACAAAAATCAAGAAAAGTGACACACAAGACAATGGAAATAGAACGTAAACAAAACATAAAATGAAGATGTCAAAAACAAATAATATTGGCTTTTTAAAAATCATTATATTCCATTCATATTGCGAAATCAATCTATAAAATATCTTGCATTTCATACTTTGTAATTTTTATCCCTCCCATTTCTTTCCCATAGCCATTACTAGAATTCCAGTATTTATTTTTTATTTAAATTTCCTGTCTTCCTTCCTTCCCTCCCTCCCTCCTTCCTGCCTTCATTCCCTCCAGCTGTATATTTAATCTACCTGTTTTCTTACATTCACAATCACTTCAAAAAGAATCAAATAACTAGGAATTAACCTAACCAAGCAGGTGAAGGATTTATATAATGAAAACTACAAGATGTTATTAAAGGATATAGATCATGAGATGAGACAGAAATACATTCTGTGCTCATGGATAGGATGAATAAATATAATCAAAATGATGATGATTCTTCCTGTGGAGTAAACGATTGTCAGGCTTTTCTGCCCTCCCGCCATTAGGATTGATGATGTATCCCTGCGGTCCTGAATGCATGCCTGATGGCAGGCACGTAGAGTAGGGTGTGGGCATACATAGGTGGGTACACCTGGGCTGAGAGACTGGGCTCATAAGGGTGGCATCAAGGGACACCAGAGAGCATAACGGAACCACCAGAAGGAGAACAAGCGAGAGACCATAAGAGAACCAGCAGGAGAGCACAGAAAGAGTGAAGATTCCCTGGGGGCTAGGAGGCCTGCCAGCCTCCTGGCCCCCCAAAACCCCAGCCTGTCCAGTACCTGGTAAACTCAATAAAAGCCTGAAAAAGTCACCAAGAGCTCCAGAACTCCACCCGTCTGCTCGGATCATAGAGATCCCACACTGTGCCTTCCTGCACTACACTACCAAAAGTGATATACAAATTTAACACAAGCCTGATTAAATAATAAAATTCTTCAAATAAATTGAACAAAAAATATTAAAATTTATTTGGAACCATGAAAAACCTCAAATAGCAAAATCAATCCAGATTAAAAAGGAGAGAAGCAGAGGCATCACATTACCTAACCCTAATTTAAATTGTAAAGCAACAGAAATTAAAACAGTATGTTATTGGGGGCCTCCCCTGGTGTCACAGCGGTTGAACGCTGGGCTGCGAAGCTGCCCGCAGCTTCTGCAGCACCGGTTCGATCCCCGGCCACCGGTCGAGGGTCCCACATGGCGCGCAGACCTCTCCTGCCGCCCGCTGCTCCCCTCAGCAGTGTACTTCATCAGTCTGCCTGCTCTGTTCCCAGCTCTGTCTCTGGTGAATTCTCTCATCCTCCCGCGCTTCTGACTGTACCCAGTGCTTGTATAAATAAATAAATAAATAAATAAATAAATAAATAAATACATCTTAAAAAAATATGTTATCAGGATAAAAATAGATGCATGAATCAATGGAACAGAATGCAAAGTCCAGAAATAAATTCACACGTATATCAATACTTAACACTGCTAAAGAAACCATGGCCATACAGTGGGGAAAGTAGAGTCTCTTTAACAAATTGTGCTGCGTGTAGGGTAAAGGGTTTTTCTGGTTTTTCAGGTTTTTCTGTCCTCCCACCATTAGTATTGCCCTGCCTGATGGGGTACCAGCAGTTGTAATATTGTTGCAAACTCTCTTGTTTACTTCTGTGGGCCATGGGAGGAGTAAGAGTCAGGGAGTGAAGCAGAAGCAGGAGAGAAGCAATAGAGAGAGGCAGGAGAGAGAAGGGGAGAAAAGAAGGCCAGTGAAGCCCAGAGTGAAGACTTGCCAGGAGCTTGGAGGCCTCCTGGCCTCCTGGCCCCCTGGCACTCCTGTCTACCATGTACCTGGTTGCTGTGATGCCATGTAAAGCTCAATAAAAGACTGAGAAAGCCACCGTGGGCTCCAGGATTCTCCTTTACCCATCTGCCAGATCAGAAAACCTTCTCAGTTCCCATCCTGCCACTACACTGGGGAAACTGGATGGCCACATGTAAAGGAATTAAGTTGGTGTAGGCTAAATGGAAGTTACCAAGTTTTTTCCGCCCTCCAGCCAATAGCAACTATGATCAACACCTCTGGTCTTAAATGCATGCCTGATGGCGGGCACCTGGAGGATGGTATGGGCACATATGGTGCACCTGAACTGAAGACTGACCATATAAGGGCAGCATCACAGAGGGGCAGCAGCAGAGGATGGGTAGTGGATAGACCAGAGAAGGGACCACGAGAGAATGCCAGAGAGCCCAGAAAGAGTGAACATGCCCCAGGCACTAGAAGGCCTACCAGCCTCCTGCCCCCCTCCAGTTGCCCTCCACCTGGTTGCCTCACTATAAATGTTGTAGAAAGATCATTAAAAGCCTGAAAAAGCCACTGAGAGTTCCCATCTGCCCGGATTCATAGAGAACCTGCTCTGTGCCTTGCTGGAACTACAGTTGGTCATGCTCTAATTCCATGCAAAATAATAAATTCAAATTTTATTAACAATTTACATATAAGAGCTGAATCAATAAAATACATAGAAGAAAACATTGGCAATCAACGACAATATTTTTGGAGAGAAGCAGAGGCATCACATCACATGACCCCTATGGCAAGGTAAAGAAAAGAAAAAGTAAACATTGGAATTACCTCAAATTAAAAAGTTTTCACTCAGTGAAAGAAAATACAAGTGGATTTTAAAAGCATCCTATCAAATGTGAAACAGGATTTCCTAGTTGTCTAGAGGCCATAGGGCATAACTGACTGACTTTATTAACTCAGCCCCCACTGTCTGAGAAGTCAGGCATGGCAGTTTTGCCACCTCAGTGTGTCACCTGCAGGCAACACCCAGATTACTCTGACAGTGGTGGGAGAAGATTGGCTGAAGAGGTTTCTCCACCCCTAGGGAAAACTAGCCCTGGGACTCCAGCAGGGGAGGCTACCCAGAGCCCTGTAGCGCCTGGTTTGAGGCCTCTGGAGGAATGTTGGGCCCCGGTGGGGCAGCTCTGGCACTATGGCTTCCTGATGCTGCAGGAAGGAATATACATGATGTGCCAGGCCAACATAGCAGGGTCTGAGCTGCAGTCAACCCCGCAACTTCTTGAACCCATGTTTCAAAGCTACTGCAGGGCCCCCTACATCACTTCCACCCCACTGAGGCTACCTCCAGCCATGACTTCCCAGAGCACACTAGCCCATAAACCTGCCGTACAAATCAACCCTGACCTCAGTGCAAGTCATGTCTGGGTGGGCTCCGGGGTGTAGGGTCAGGAATGACACTGAGCAGGTTTTCTGATCCCATGCAGACCGGGTAAAGGAGGAGTCAGAGCCCTCAGTGGTTTTTTGCAGGGTTTTATTGGGATTTACCCGGTACACAGAAGGCAAGGGTGCTAGGGGGCCGGGAGGCTGGCAGGCCTCCCAGCCCCCAGCAAGTCTTCACTCTATCTGGGTGCTCCGGCGTTCTCTCTCGGCTTCTGCTGCTTCTCTGCTTCTCTTTCGGCTTCTACTTGTTCTTGGCTTCTTCTGGTGTCCCCGTGATGCCACCCTTAAAAGCCCAGTCTTTCAGCCCAGGTGTACCCACTTCAGGTGCCCGCCATCAGGCATGCATTCAGGACTACAGGGTTCCCTCATCTATCCTAATGGCGGGAGGGCAGAAAAGCCCGATACCTTTTACCTACCCTACAGTCCACCACCTCAGGGTTTTCTGCCATACAATCTACATATATACAATTTTCTTAGCAAACATAAACAATGCAGCCATGGCCCACAAAAGCAAACACATCACAATATAACAAAATACAACAGAACACAAAGTCCAGGCAGGGCCCCAACCTAGTGGCAAAAGACAATTATTGGGACCAGCAGATGAGCCACCAAATTTGCTGCCGAAGGCACTGCTCATGTGAGGGGGGAACCACTCACAGCATCTACTGTAACACACCAGGAGCCATCAGGCTTCCTGGCCTTCTCTGGCTGTGGTCTCAGCCACTAGCCACACACCGCATCCACCCCCAGGATGCACTCACTCTGGGATTGGCGATTCTATTCTACTGTTGGGGGTAATCGCCAACCCTCAGGGTCTGTCTGCTGTCGCTCCAACACTCGGCTTTCATAGCCACCAATGTGACACGCAGACCCCTGCACTCAGGCCAACCCCACTGCACAAGCACATGGGTCGGGGATCCAAACTCTACATGAGGCCTCTCTCGGGTCCCCCCTTCAGCTTGGCTCCACCCCAAGCCACATTCCCCACATGTCCCCCAAGGACATGTTCCTCAGCTCCTCACCCTCACTCGAGAACGAGCAGGGCATCACCCACAGGTGATTTTACGAGACAGTCGCCTTCCTCAGCTTACTTAGTGCTTAACAGCCGCTCAGGGCTTCTCAACTTAGCATCAGCCCAAGCTTTTGCCTTCTCAGTTGGCTTTTCTCCTCCGCCTAGCTGCTGGGCATACACAAGTTGCTTTTGGCCATTAAGGCCCACTGGCCACCCCCAGATTCTCAAAAAAAAACATAACCTGCCAAGGTCCTCCGCCTTCTGGCGGGATTGTCAGTCCAAGTCCATTAGTCCAAGTCTATTAGGCCTCACCCTGCATCAGCACTGGCCAGCTCCAAATTGCGGTCCTCTCTTCGCCGATGATTCTTGCTGCCTCAGGGGTCGTTGGCTGGTCCTCTCGGGCGTCTCTTTCAGGCGAGGTCTCGTCCTGTAGCTCCTGTACCTCGTTCATCTCCTTGCCGCCATGACACCTCCAGCGTTGTCACAAACACAGTCTGTTACTCCTTAGTCCCTCCAGGTCTTTGGAGGGCTCCATTCCCATCTGCATGGATCATCTTGTCGACTTACACCAATTGTAGGGTCAGGAATGACACTGAGCAGGTTTTCTGATCCCATGCAGACCGGGTAAAGGAGGAGTCAGAGCCCTCAGTGGTTTTTTGCAGGGTTTTATTGGGATTTACCCGGTACACATCAGGCAAGGGTGCTAGGGGGCCGGGAGGCTGGCAGGCCTCCCAGCCCCCAGCAAGTCTTCACTCTATCTGGGTGTTCCGGCATTCTCTCTCGGCTTCTGCTGCTTCTATTTCTCTTTCGGCTTCTACTTGTTCTTGGCTTCTTCTGGTGTCCCCGTGATGCCACCCTTAAAAGCCCAGTCTTTCAGCCCAGGTGTACCCACTTCAGGTGCCCGCCATCAGGCATGCATTCAGGACCACAGGGTTCCCTCATCTATCCTAATGGCAGGAGGGCAGAAAAGCCTGATACCTTTTACCTACCCTACATGGGGTTTCCCTTTTTAATCTGGCACCATGATTGTGAATGGACCAATCCAGTTGGAGCTCTCCAGTTCCATTCAAGCCTTTGAGTCCATTATGCTAATTGAAAATGGAGCAAGCTAATTGATGCTTAACTGGCACCAAGCAAACGGGATTGAAAATGGTCCAATCAGGTTTATAAGGTGAAAAAGATGTAAACAGGGTGGCAGCTAGCTTGAACTGATTTAGTAAATATCCTCTAAAAAGGGTTCTTCAGATGGCTTCAGAAGAGGATTCAGCAAACAACCTCCATGCACCCTTCACAAACCTTAATATACTTCACAGACCTTCATTGGCTTCCAGATCTCCACAGATTTCAGACCTTGATAGATGTCACAGACCTTTGTAGACTTATTAATCTCCAGGCCTCCATAGACCTTCACAATGACCTGGCTGCTGCATCTGCCTCTGCCCCTGCCTCTGACATAGTCTGCAAGGAGCACAGTCAGCCTGGACCTGGTGTCTCTAAAAGAGCTGTTCTCTGTTGGTACATGCCAACGGCTCACAGAGTTGTTACACTGGCTACTGATGCTGGCTGGCACTGTTGACCAGCATACCTGACCAGTGACCAGTACTGTGTCCTCATTTATTAATGAGGAGCTCTCTGTGACAGTAGTTCACTGCTTCTGATCATCCAACATCACCTCCTGGCACTGTTGAGTGCAGCACTGGCCAGTCTGGTGTCCAGTGCTGTCCAGCCCAGCCTTTGGACTGTTGCTGTGGGCTGCCCTGTTGTCACCTCAGCAGCCCCACTGGTGAACAACTTCAGCGGCCATTGTGAGTTGGATCCTGGTTCACTGCTTATTGGTACGTCACAAACTCCTGGCTCTTGTTGAATGACAGCACTATCTTGCACAAGTGGCTTTAGTTTTGGACTGCCAAACACTGCAGACACTATCTGGGGTAAGAGAGCCTACCACTTGTGACCTTAGAAACTCCTTCCTTCTTCCCTTTGATAATAAACCCTGTTGTTGTTACACCCTGAGACTATGTAGTGTCTTGAAATTGTCAACACACAGGTGAGAACTCACAGACAATGGCCTATCCTCCACTTTGGCACTGTTTTAAGTAGGAGAAAATATTTGCTTATTACATATCTGACAAGGAGTTAACATCCAATAATAGATAAAAATGTATTCAATTCAACAATTAAAAAATTATAAATGGGGGCCTCCCCGGTGGCGCAGTGGTTGAGCTCTGGGTTGCGAAGCTGCCCGCAGCCTCTGCGGCGCCGGTTCGATCCCCGGCTGCTCCCCAGCCACCGGAGGAGGGTCCCACATGGCGCGCAGACCTCTCCTGCCGCCCGCTGCTCCCCTCAGCAGTGTACTTCGGTCCTTCTGCCTGCTCTGCTCCCTACTCTGGCTCTGGTGAATTCTTTCACCCTCCCGCGCTTCTGACTGTACCCAGTGCTTGTATAAACAAAAAACAAACAAACAAACAAACAAATAAAAACATGCCTCTATAAAAAAAAAAAAATAAAAAAAATAAAAAAAAAAATTATAAATGGGCAGTGGATCTGAATATACAATTTACCAAAGAGGACATCAAGAAGGTCAATAGACATAGGGAAAAATGTTAAACATCCTTTTCAATAAATGAGATATAGGTTAAAACAAAGTGAGATATCATACCATACCTGTGAGAAAGGCATATATTAAATCCACCTCAACAACAATTTCTGGAATGGATGCAAAGAAAAAGGAACCCCATTACACAGTTGATGGCAATGTAAACTTATACAGTCATTTTGGAAAGCACTCTATATTTAACTTGAAAAATAAAAATGGAAACATTGCATAACCTAGCAATCCCACTCTTAGGCATCTATCCAAAGAACGTGAAACCATGAACTCAAAAAATTATGGGGTCCACAATGTTTACTGCAGCATTGTTACAAAGGCTAGGATATGGAAACAACCCAAGTGTTCACTGATTGAAGACAGGAACAAGAAGGTATGGTATGTCCACACAAGGGAATACTATTCTGCCACAAGTAAAGACAAAATACGGACTTTTAAGCAATATGAAAGAAATTTGAAGGATTCATGTATAGTAAAGCAAGGCAAAATGACAGACAAATATTTGATGTTTATATAGTGGAAAATTCAACACAGCAATATAGCTATAAAAACTAGCAGACACTAATACAGTGTTTTTTTTCTGAGATTAAAGGGGTGAAGCCAAAAGCTGGTTGTTAAAGAAAAATAAACAAAATAGACAAACCTCTATCTAGGCTCACAAAGAAAAAAAAGGAGAAACTAAAATAAATAGGGTCATAAATGAAAGAGGATAAATTAAAACGGACACAACAGAAATCCAGAGGATAATTAGAGATTAATATGAATATGTTTATACAAACAAGTTTAACAATCTAGATGACATGGACAAATTCTTAGAATTATACAATCACCAAAAGCTGAATAAAGACGGCATAGAAGACTTAAATAAACCAATTACAAACAGCAAAAATGATACTGTAATCAAAACCATCCCCAAAAACAAAAGCAGAGGACAAGAGGATTTCACAAGCAAGTTCTACCAAATGTTCAATGAGGAACTAGTGCCTACCGTACAAGAACTCTTCCAAATATTGAAAAAGAAGGAATATTACCAAATACATTTTTTACATGTATTTTCTTTTTTTTTTTAAGATTTATTTATTTATTTATTTATACAAGCACTGGGTACAGCGAGAAGCACGGGAGGGTGAGAGAATTCACCAGAGCCAGAGCAGGGAGCAGAACAGGCAGAAGGATCGAAGTACACTGCTGAGGGGAGCAGCGGGCAAAAGGAGAAGTCTGCGCGCCATGTGGGACCCTCGCTGGCAGCGGCCGGGGATCGAACTGGCACCACATAGACTGCGGGCAGCCTCGCAGCCCAGTGCTCAGTACATTTAATGAAGCCAGCATTACACTATACCAAAACAACAACACAAAGAATATTACAGACCAATCTCCCTTATGAAGACAGATGCAAAAATCCTCAATAAAATCTAGGCAAAACAAATCTAACAATGCATCAGAAGGATTGTACACTATGACCAAGTAGGATTTATTCCAAGGACACAAGAATGGTTCAACACATAAAAATTAATTAATGTAATTAAATACATAAACAAAAAGAAAAAATCCACATGACCATATTAATATATATGTTCAGAAAGTGTTTGATAAAGTTCAACATCCACTTATGATGAAGGCCTTAGTAAAACTAGGGATAAAAGGAAAATATCTCAACATTATAAAAGTTATAAATGACAAATCCACAGCTAACATCATTCAAAATGGTAAAAAATTGAAAGCCTTCCCTTTAACATCTGCAACAAGACAAGAATATCCATTATCACCACTGCTTTTCAGTATAATACTGGGAGATCTAGCTAGAGCAATTAGGCAAAAGAAAGGCATACAAAGAATCCAAATAGGGAAAGAAGAAGTAAAACTATCATTATTTGCATATGATATGATAATATATTGAGAGAACCTTAAAAATCCATGGAAAAACTAATTATAATAATATACCAGTTTAGTATAGTAGAGGGTTACAAAATCAATACACAAGAATCAGTAGCCTTCCTATATGCAAACAATCAATCTTAAGAGGAAGAAATTAAGAAAACCATCACATTTATGATTATACAAAAAAAATAAATATCAGGGAATAAACCTAACAGAGGAAGTAAAAGACCTATGCAAGGAAATTACAAAACACTGTTAAAAGAAAGAGAGGATGATGATGACACAAAGAAATGTGTCAAAAGTGAAATAAGTTAGAAGAATATAAAATAACAGATCATTTCACTTACAGCTGGACTATAAAGAAACACATTCCTACTGATGGATTGGAAAAATTATCAAAATGGCCACCCTAACCAACAGCAATTTTAGATTCAATTCAATTCCAATAAAAATCTAAATGATATTTTTAAGGAAATGAAAAAAAAAATCTTGCTGAGAGTCACATGAAATCACATAAAACCTTGAATAACCAAAGTTCTCATGACTATAAGGGGGTAGAACAAGGTATTTCACACCCAGTCTTCAGACTCTACTATAAATTCATTCTTACAAAAACAGCATGATACTGGAACAAAAACAGACACACAGACCAATGGAAATGAACTGAAAACCCAGAAATAAAGCCACACATACATGGTCAACCAATCTATGACAAAGGAGCAAAGAATATACACGGGAGAAAGGATAGTCTCTTGAATAAATGGTGTGCTGGGAAAACTGGACAGCCACATGCAAAAGAATGGAACTAGATTAGTAATTCACACCATGCATAACAACCAACTCAAAATGGATAAAACACTTGAATGTAAGACACAAAACCTTAAATATAGAAGAAAACATAGGCAAAACACTCCATGACATAAACCTGAGAAACAAAGGACTCATCTCCAGAAGTGACAAAAACAAAGGAGAAGTTAACAGGTGGGACTACATCAAACTAAAAATTTTCTGACCAGGTGAAAGACTAATTATAATAAAGTAAAAATCAAAATGAACAAGCAACTATAAACCAGAGACACACTTCAGGGGTGGGGAGGAGGGATTAGTATCAAAATAAGGGGGGAATTTTATGGGGATTATAACCAAGATGAAAATGCATACACTGGCAAAAATGAAAAATGTAAAAATATATACAATAAATAAATTTAAAAAAAGGTTTCTGTACAGCAAAAGGAACACTTACCAAAATGAAGAGACATCCTATAGAATGGGGAAATATTTGCACATCATATAGTTGATAAAAGATGTATATCAAAGATCTACAAAGAGTTTATATAACTCAACAAAAACAAGGTTTTTTTTTATCAAAAATATGGGCAAAATAGCTGAAAAGACTCTTCTGCAAAGAAGAAACACAAATTTCCAAAAGGTACATGAAAATATGTTCAACATCACTTATTATCAGGAAAATGCAATTCAAAGCCAAAATCATATCACCTCATACTGGTAAAATGGCCCATATTAAAACCAAAAAACAAAAAATCTGGAAACAAATGCTGTAGAGGATGTGGAGAAACACAAATTCTCTTAAAACGCTGTGGGAATGGAAACTAGTCCAACCACTATGGAAAATTGTAGGGAGGCCCCTCAAAACACTAAAAATGGATTTACCTTATGATCCAGTGATTCCATTACTAGGAATACACAAAGGGCACAGGAACACTAATCCAAACAATTCTACAAGCAAATGGAACAACAATAAGAGGCAAGGAGAGCTATACTTACATCAGATAAAATAGACTTCAAACTAAAAATGGTAAAAAGAGACATAGACGGTCACTACATTATGATTAAGTTGAAAATACATCAAGAAGACATAACTCTCATCAACATATACTCACCAAATTATGGAGCCAAAATATATCAGACAAATATTATCATCTTTGAAAACAGACATTAGAGAAAATACATATGTAGTAGTAGACTTCAACACAACACTCTCACCAATTGATAGACCAATGAGAAAAAGGTAAGCTAGGACACTGCACCCAAAAAATCCAAGTACATATTTTTCTCAATTGCATATGACATACTGTGTCCCATCACATACTGGGACACAAGACAAACTTCAACAGGTACAATAACATCAAAATCATACCGACCATCTTCTCTGACCATAAAGCCATCAAACTAGAAATAAACCATGAAAAGAAAGAAGGAACACTACTACCTCATGGAGATTGAAAGCCATATTACTGGAAGATCATTGGATCATTGAGGAGATCAAAAAAGAAGTTAGAAAATACCTTGAGATGAACAACAAAGAGGATACAACTCTCCAGAATGCATGGGACAAAGCAAAAGCAGTGGATAAGAGATAAAAATACTGCAACACAGGCTTACATCAAGAAACAAGAAAGAACTAAAGGAAACAACGTAATCTCTCACCTTAAAGAACTCAAAAAGGGCAACAAAAAATACAAAAGCCAGTAGAAGAAAGGAAATAATAAAAAAAGTAAAAATAAATGAAATAGAAGTTAAAAAATAAATTCAAAAGATCAACAGAACCAAAAGATGGCTCTTTGAAAAAAATAAAATAGAGAACAGGGATTTGCCTTTGCACCTGGCACCACTGAGACTGCTTGGAACTGGGAAAGGGCTGCCCCCACAGCCAGAGGTGATCTGAAAAGCCCCTACAAACCAGAGCCCATCAGGCTGCCCCCAGACAGAGCCCAAAGGGGGAGCCAGCCACCACCATTTTGTTTGTCTTTTCTCTGGTTTTATTTATTTTTATTTCTTTTGTCTTGTTTCATTTTTTTTAAGATTTATTTATTTATTTATATAAGCACTGGGTATAGTCAGAAGCACATGAGGGTGAGAGAATTCACCAGAGACAGAGAGGGAAAAGACTAGGCAGACTGACGAAGAAATATACTGCTGAGGGGCGCGGCAGGAGAGGTCTGTCGCACCATGTGGGACCCTCGCCGTTGGCTGGGGATTGAACCGGCGCTGCAGAGGCTGCAGGCAGCTTTGCAGTCCAGCGCTCAACCACTGAGCCACCAGGGGAGGCCCTGTCTTGTTTCATTCTTAGAACCAACCCTCTGTTGGTTCTGGCTTTAGGACTCCTTCGTTCAAGGATGGTTCAACATCCAAATATCAATCAATGTAATCCAATACATCAACACAAAGAAATATAAAACCCATATAATACTATCAATAGATGCTAAGAAAGCTTTCGACAAAGTACAATAACAATTTGTGATAAAGGCCCTGGAAATTCTCAGGATATAAGAAGCATACCACAACATCATAAAGGCCATATATGACAAGCCCATAGCCAATGGTGAAAAGTTAAAAGCATTTCCATTAAGGTCTGGCACAACATACTCTCACCACTGCTTTTCAACATAATACTAGAAGTCCTAGCAAGAGCAATAAGACAAGAGAAAGACATACAAGGAATCCAAATAGGCAAGGAAGAAGTCAAACTATCACTATTCGTAGATGATATGAAATGTATCCATAGAGAACTCCCAAAACTCCACAGGAAAACTACTCAAAATAATCAACCAGTTTAGTAAAGTAGCAGGATACAAAATCAACACGCAAAAATCAGTAGCCTTCGTATACACAAATAAATCTGAAGAAGAAGAAATCAAGACAACCATCCCTTTTATTATTGAAATAAAAAAAAAAAAACAAATACTTGGGAATAAACCTAACAAAGGAGGTAAAGGACCTATACAAAGAAAACTATAAAACACTGTTAAAAATAATAGAAGAAGACACAAAGAAATGGAAAGACATCCCCTGCTCATGGATTGGAAGAATTAGCATTATGAAAATGGCCATCCTACTAAAAGCAATTCACAAAATCAATGCTATTCTGATAAATATTTCAATGATATTCTTCAAAGAAATAGAATAAATATTGTTGAAATTCATATAGAGCCACCAAATACCCCAAATAGCCAAAGCTCTCCTGAAAAAAAAAATAAAAGAAGGGAATGGAGGCATTACACTCCCAGACTTCATTCAAACTACACTATAAAGCCATAATAATCAAAACTGCATGGTATCGGAACAAGAACAGATACATGGATCAATGGAACCAAATAAATAATCCATAAATAAACCCACAGATTTACAGCCAACTAATCTTTTACAAAGGAATAAAGAGTACACAGTGGAGCAAAGAAAATTTGTTCAATCAATGGTGCTGGGAGAACTGGGTCACTAAATGCAAAAGAATGAAGCTTGACTACTACCTTACACCATGCAAAAAAACCAACTCAAAATGGATTAAAGAACTAGACATAAGACCTGAAACCATAAAATATATAGAAGGACAGATAGGCAAAACATTACATGACATGCAAAGATGAAAAAAGATGTAAGAATTATATAAAATAGGGCCTCCCCGGTGGCGCAGCGGTTGAGCGCTGGGTTGCGAAGCTGCCTGCGGCCTCTGCGGCGCCGGTTCGATCCCCGGCTGCTCCCCGGCCACCGGAGGAGGATCCCACATGGTGCGCAGACCTCTCCTGCCGCTCCTGCTGCTCCCCTCAGCAGTGTACTTCAGTCCCTCTGCCTGCTCTGCTCCCCACTCTGGCTCTGGTGAATTCTCTCACCCTCCCGCGCTTCTGACTGTACCCAGTGCATGTATAAACAAAACAAACAAATATAATAAATAAATAAAAACATGCCTCTATTAAAAAAAAAAAGAATTATATAAAATAAAATATTTTTTAAAAAGTAAAGAAAAAAATAAACATTACATGACATACACCTCAGTAACATCTTTACAGACACATCACCGAAAGCAGTGATAGTGACGGCAAAGATAAACAGCTGGGACTACATCAAATTAAAGAGCTTCTGTACAGCAAAAGAGACAGTAACCAAAACAAACAAACACCCTACCAACTGGGAGAAAATTTTTGCATACAACACACATGATAATGGACTGAACACAAAAATCTACAAAGATTTGAAGAGTCTTGACAAAAACAAAGTAAATAATCCAGTCAAAAAATGGGCAGAGGAACTAAAAAGGAACTTCTCCAAACAGGAAGTGTGAATGGCCAACAGGCATATTAAAAAATGTTCAACATCATTTGTAATCAAGGAAATGCAAATCAAAACTACAATGAGATATCATCTTACACCAGTGAAAATGGCACATATTAAAAAAAAAAAAACTAGCAACAACAAATGTTGGCAAGGATGTAGAGAAAAAGGAACTCTCCCGCACTGCTGGTGGGAGTGCGAACTGGCCCAAACACTATGGAAAGCTGTATGGAGATCCCTCAACATGCTAAAGATGGAGCTTCCATATGATCCAGCAATTCCACTCCTAAGTCTTTATCCAAAGGACACAGAATCATTAATTCCAAAGGGCACCTGCACCGCTGTGTTTATAGCAGTACTATGTACAATAGCTAAGCTATGGAAACAACCCAAATGACCAAAAATAGATGACTGGATCAAGAAGATGTGGTACGATACACAATGGAATATTACTCAGCAATCAAAAAAGATAAACTCATGCAATTTGCAGCAACATAGATGGAGCTGGAAGGGATCATGCTCAGTGAAATAAGCCAGACAGAAAAAGAAAAAAAAATACCAGGTGGTCTCACTCATAGAAGGAATTTAGAAAACCTAAATAAGGGACCGGGAAAAAGACTAATCATAATAAAGTAAAAATCAAAAGCAACAAGCAACTATAGGCCAGAGACACACTATTGGGTGGTGTGGGTAGGAGGGATTATGGTTAAAATAAGAGGGGTGGGAATTTTATAGGGACTATAGCCAAGAATAAAATGCATACATTGTGCAAAAATAAAAAATGATGTAAAATATATAAAATAAGATAATAAATAAATAAATAAACAAACAAACAAAATAGAGAAACCTCTAGCCAAGATTACAAAGAAAAAAAAAAAAAACAGGAGAAAGCACAAATAAACAGGATCATAAATGAAGATGAGAAATTACAACAAACACAGCAGAAATCAAGAGAATAATCAGAGATTATTATGAACAATTATATGCAAACAAGTTCAACAATCTAGAAGAGATGGGAAAATTCCTAGAACTATACAATCATCCAAAGCTAGATAAAGAAGAAATAGTACACCTAAACAGACTAATAACAAACATTGAAATTGAAACAGTACTCAAAACCCTCCCCCCAAAACAAAATCCCAGGACCAGATGACTTCAAAATTGAATTCTATCAAATGTTCAGATATGAACTAGTGCCTATCATACACAAACTCTTTCAAAAAACTGGGAAGGAAGGAATATTACCAGATATATTTTATGAAGCCAACATCACACTAATACCAAAACTGAACAAGGACAACAACAACAAAAAAGTAAACTATGGGACAATCTCTCTAATGAAGTCTGATGCAAAAATCCTCAATATAATCCTGGTCCTGGTCAAAGAATCTAACAATGTAACAGGAAGATAATTTGCCATGATCAAGTGAGATTTATTCCATGGGGCAAAAGGATGGTTCAACATATGAAAATTAATTAATGTAATCCAACACATCAACAAAAAAGAAAAATAAAAACCATATATCAATAGATGCTAAAAAAGCATTTGGCAAACATTCAACATCCATTTATGATGGAGGTCCTTGAAATTCTTGGGAAAGAAGGAACATAATAAATGCCAGATATATTTAACATAATAACATAATTTAACATTTAACATAATAAATGCCTTGTGCAATAAACCCATAGCTAATATCATTCTCAATAGTGTAAACCTGAAAACCTTTCACTTAAGATCTGGAAGAAAACAAGGATGTCCACTCTCACCACTGCTTTTCAATATAATACTGGTAGAGAGCAATAAGACAAGAGAAAGACATACAAGGCATTCAAACAGGGAAAGAAGTAAAACTATCACTATTTGAATATGATATGATAATACGCATAGAGAACACTAAAAACTCCATAGAAAAACAATTCAAAATAATCAACTAGTTTAGTAAAATAGCAGGATACTAAATCAACACACAAAAATCAGTAGTCTTCCCATATGCAAACAATCAATCTGAAGAAGAGGAAATCAAGAAAATCATCCCTTTTATAATTGAAACAAAAAAAATCATATACTTGGGAATAAGCCTATCAAAAGAGGTGAAGGACCTATACAAAGAATTATAAAATATTGTTAAAAGTAATAGAAGAATACACAAAAAAATGGAAAGACATCCCCTGGAAGAATTAACATTATCAAAATGGCCATCCTACCAAAATCAATTAACAGATTCAACATTATTCAATAAAAATTTCTTTTTTAAAATATTTATTTATGTATACAAGAAACCTGTTACAGGCCAGAGTTGTGGGGGGTGAGAGGATTCACCAAAAACAGAGTGAGGAACAGAACATGCAGATTGACCAAAAGTACACTGATGAGGGGAGCAGTGGGCGAGTCAAGAGAGGTCTGCTGCACCACGTGGGTTGCTCTCTGGCCAGCCAGGGATTGAACTCTTGCTTCAGAGGCTGCAGATAGCTTCATAAGTTACATCTTAACCCCTTGCACCACCAGGGAGGCCCTCCAATAAAAATTTCAGTGACATTCTTCAAAGAAATAGAACAAATATTAATGAAATTCATATGGAACCACAAAAAAACCTTGAATAGCCAAAGCTCTCCTGACTAAAAAGAAAGAGAATGGAGGTATCACACTCCCAGATTTCAAACTATACTACAAAGCCATAATAATTAAAACTGTAAGGTACTGGAACAAAAACAGACACACAGACCAATGGAATTGAATAGAAAACCCATAAATAAACCCTGATATTTATAACAAATAATCTTTGACAAAGGATCAAAAATTATGCAATGGAACAAGGACAGTTTGTTCAATAAATGGTTCCAGTAAAACTGGACTGTCATATGCAAAAGGATACCTCACACCATGTACAAAAACCAACTCAAATGGATAAAAGAATTGGACATAAGACCTGAAACCATAAAATACATAGATGAAAATATAGGCAAAACATTATATGACACACAGCTCAGTAAGATTTTCAAAGACACATCCACCAAAGCAAAGAAAGTGAAGGAAATGATGAACACCTGGGATTGCATCAAACTAAAATGCTTCTATACAGCAAAAGAGACATTAACCAAAACAAAAAGACACCCTACTCATTGGGAGAAAATCTTTGCACATAATACAACTGAAAAGGGACTGATCACAAAGATCTACAAATAGCTGACCAGACTCAACCAAAAAAAAGTAAACAGTGCTCCCTGGTAGTGAAAGGGGTTGGGCATCAGCACTGAGGCTTTCCGCAGCCACTGCAGCACAAGTTTGATCCCTGGCCAGGGAGATACCCACATGGTGCAGCAGACCTCTCCTGATTCATCTGCTGCTCCCCTCAGCAGTGTATTTTAGTCAGTCTGCCTGTTCTTCTCCCTGCTCTGTCTCTGGTGAATCCTCTCACCCCCCGCACCTCTGGCCTATACTCCAGTTCTTGCATGCATAAACAAATAAATCTTTAAAAAAACAAAGTAAACAGTCAAGTCAAAAAGTGTGCATAAGAGCTAAAATGGCACTTCTCCAAAGAGGAAATGCAAATGGCCAACAGATATATGAAAAAAACGTTCAACATCACTTGTAATAAGGGAACCACAATGCCATACCACTTTACACCAGTGAGTTTGGCATATATATTAAAAAAAAAAAACAGGAAACAACAAATACAGGCAGAAGGTGGAGAAAAAGAAGCTCCCCTACGCTATTGGTGGGAATAGAAACTAGTCCAACCACTATGGAAAGCTGTTCTTCAAACTACTAAAAATAGAGCTTCCATTTGACCAAGCCAATTCCACTCTTAGGAATCAATCCAAAGGACACAAAAACATTGATTCACAAAAATACCTGCACCCCTATGTTTTTTGCAGCACTATTTACAATAGGTAGGAAATAGAAATAACCCAAATGCCCAAAAATAGATGACTGGATCAAGAAGATATGGTATATTTACACAATGGAATATTACTCGGCAATTAAAAAAAGATAAAATCATGCCATTCACAGCAACATAGATGGAGCTGAAGGGATTATGCTCAGTGAAATAAGCCAGAAAGAAAAAAAGAAAAATATAAGATGGTTTCATGTATAGGAGGCATGTAGGGGAATCAAATAATGGATCAGGAAAAAATAATTATAATTAAAAACAAAATTAATAGGCAACTATAAATCAGAGACATTCTGCAGGGGAGTTGGAGGGAGAAGGATCATAACAGGGAAAGTGATGGTGCACGGGTGAACTGGTGGTTGGAATTTTAGGGGACAACACCTGAGAGGAGAAAGCATACACTGTATAAAAAGGAAGAATGATGTAAAATACACACAAAATAAGAAAAAAAAAAAGAAGCCTGCACTACAACGTTTATTGCAGCACTATTTACAATAGGTAAATATGGAAACAACCTAAATGTCCCAAAACAGATGAATGAATGAGGAAGATGTGGTATAGATACACAATAGAATACTACTCAGTGATCGAAAAGATAAACTCATGCCATTTGCAGCAACATGGATCGAACTGAAAGGGAAAATGTTAAATGAAAAAAGTCAGATTGAAAAATAAAAGATCATGACACTTACAGGGGGAAAATAAGGAATACCAAATAAAGGGTCCCATAACTTGAAATATGACTATAGATTTAAAGCAAACAGCCAGGGAGGGATAAACAGAGGGGAGGGAAGAGCACAAGGGAGTGCGATGCTATGGTCGTGGAAGAAATACAGGGAATACACCTGAAGGGAGAGCAATGATATAAATAAATAAATGACAAAATTAGAGGGGAAAGGTGAGAGTTTCAAAGTTGTATAAGGTGGGAAAAAACAAAAGCAAAACTTGAGGACGGATCAACATGGTGGCGAGGAAATGCTGCGAGTAAGATCTCCCATTAAAAAAAAAGTTAATAGGGAGGAAAAGTGGCAAGTCCCAGTGAGAACTGAGACACGGAAGATAAACGGATGCCTCCAACAAATTACCCGAAGAAGAAATTTGCCATAAAAGAGGACTAGAAGGGAGGAAAGCTCAGAACCCTGCTACCCTCCCCCACCCACAAAGTCGGCACTCTCCGACCAACAGAAAGGAGGAAAAAACAAAAGAAACTAAAACAACCAACAAGAACAAACTGCGCATCAAGTGGGACTGTGAGTGGAAAGGAACCATTTCAGCCACCACACCCCGAGAACTGGAGCTATAGAGAACCCTGCAGGATTCGCCACAGAGGTGAGGGAAAAGCTCCAGGCGCCATTAGAAAAAAATAAAGAATCCTGGAGACCTACAAACAGCCCCAGGCCAGCCGGTAAGCTTGTGCGGGAGAGTAGCACGCTTGATGCCCATCATGGCTGCCCATGTCACAGTGCCTACTACCTAGGCTTGCGGGGAGATGCACGGGGGCCCTCACTGAGGTCAATGTCCCTCACTGAGTAATCAGAAACCAGGCGCCCTGTCACGGGAGAGGGGTGCAAAATATGCCATTTCTGTGGACAATGAACTGGGCTACAGTCCGTGTCCTGGACCTGAGGGCTTTGAAACTGAGACCAGGAGGCACGAAATTCGGGGTGTGGGTTCCCCATGACGTTGCGGCACAAGGCAGACACAGCACCCCAAAGCCATTGAGGCTTTCCCCACCACTCCCACTCTGTTCCCCTTCCCACAGGGTGAAAAAAACAGCTCCCCAAGAACATTAGGGGAAATCTCTGGCGCCACCTAGTGACCAGAAAAAAAATCACCAACACCCCATAGAATAGGGACCTTTCTTCAGTAAAGACTGCTTGAAACCAGCAGAAGGATCCCAGAAGAGCCAGTGGTGAGCTGGGAAGTTCGCCCATGCCAGGCCCCTTATGACCAGCAGTCCGAGCCCAGAGGGGGAGCGGGAACCCATGGCCGGGGCACACTGGGCGTGCAGAAGAGTGTGCCTGTCTCCAAATCGCCATTTTAGAAGGGGGAACTTTCTTCAGTAAAGACTGCTTGAGAGAGGTGAGCTGGAAAGGTCACCAATGCCAGGCCCCTTCTTGCCCACAGTCCCAGCCCAAAGGGGGAGCGGGAACCCACCGCCGGGGCACACCGGGCACACAGGAAGTGTGTCCCGCATCGACATTTTAGAACAGGGATATTTCTTCAGTAAAGTCTGCCTGAAATCAGCAGAAGGCTCCCTCAGGAGCTAGAGGTGAGCTGGGAATTTCGCCCACTCCAGGCCCATTCTGGCCTGCAGTCTGAGACCAGAGAGAGAGCGGGAACCCACCGCCGTGGCAGACCAGGAGCACAAGGGATCGTGTCCCCGCATCGGCATTTTAGAACAGGGACCTTTCTTCAGTAAAGACTGCTTGAAACCGACAGATGGCTCCTGGAGGAGGCAGAGGGGAGCGGAGAATTTCACCCAAGATGACGGCCAGTCCCAGCAACACAATGTCCCAATACATACGGCGAATTAGAAAAAAGACAGTAGGGAGTAGAAGAACCACACACAACCTAGCAACTCCTCAAGAAAAAAGCACACCACAAAAAGAAAACCACCCCCCAGATTGCAACGAAAGTAACTTGGAAGAACTTCTGAGCTTTCCAGAAAGAGAATATAAATTGTCATGATTAAAAAACTGAAAAATGTCATAAAGAAAAACAATGATAAGGGAAAAATAATCAACAATTGAATAAAGAAATTGAGTCCCTAAAGAGGGAAGTAAAAGAAATGCAGGAGATCAAGGAAATAATGGAGGCAATAAAGAACTCTGGGAAAAGCAATGAAAGCAGAATAGATGAAATGGAATAACGAATAAGTACTCTTGAAGACACAGAAATAAAAAGAACCAAAACAGAAAAGGAAAGAGAAGTACGAAGGAAAAAGAACGAAGAAAGACTTCGGGAACTAACTGACTCCATGATGAAAGGAAATATAAGAGTTATAGGAATACCAGATGGAGAGGAGAGAGATGTAGGAACAGAGAAAATATTCAAGGAGATAATTGAAGAGAACTTCCCAAATGTGAAGAAGGAGCTGAAAATTGATATACAAGAAGCAAGAAGAAAACCAAACTTCCACGACGAAAGAAAAAATACAGCAAGACACATAATAGTAAAGCTCCCAAGAATCCAGGACAAGGAAAAAATAATGAAGCTGACAAGAGGGAAGAAACAGATAACATTCAAAGGAAAACCAATCAGGCTGACATCTGACTTCTCTAAAAAAACACTATAGGCAAGGAGAGAGTGGAGGGACATAGTCAAAAGACTCCAAGAAAACAGATGCAAACCAAGAATACTCTATCCCACAAAGCTCTCCTTCCTCTATGGAGAAAGAATAAGGACCTTCCCAGAAAAACAGAAACTCTGGAATTTCATTACGACAATATCCCCACTCCAAAAAATACTACAAGGAGTCCTAAAGCCGGAACCACAGAGGGACGAATAACAATGAAAGAAGGCCCAAAAAAAAGTTATTAAAAGAATAAATAAATAAAATCAAAGGAAAGACAAACACAATGGCAAACACAGATGCTAACATATCAATATGAACTATAAATGTCAATGGACTAAATTCTTCAATAAAAAGACACAGAGTTGCAGCCTGGATTAAGAAAAAAAAACCAACCTTTTGCTGTCTCCAGGAAACACATTTAGCTACAAAAGATAAAAATAGATTCAAAGTTAAAGGATGGAAAACAATCCTACAAGCAAATGGACCAAAAAAAGAAAGCAGGAACAGCTATACTTATATCACATAAAACAGATTTCAAACTCAAAAAGATAAAAAGAGACCCCAAGGATCACTACATTATGATCAAGGGGACAATACTTCAAGAAGAAATAACACTCATTAACATATTTTCACCAAACGAAGGAGCACCAAAATATAACAGACAACTGTTGTCATCTCTAAAAAACAGACATCAGAGAAAACACATACGTAGTGGGAGACTTCAACACACCACTATCAAAAATGGATAGAGCAACGAGACAAAATATAAGTAAAGACACTAAAGATGTAAATAAGGACCTAGAACGCTTGGGCTTAACAGACATCTATAGAACACTAAACCCCCCAAAAAACGCAGTAAACATTTTTCTCAAGTGCACACAGATCATTCTCCAGGATCGATCATATACTGGGACACAAGAAAAACATCAACAGATACACCAAGATTGAAATCATACCAACCATCTTTTCTGACCATGAAGGCATCAAACTAGAAATAAACCATAAAAAGAAGGCAAGGAACTCTCCTACCTCATGGAGATTGAAACCCACACTACTGGAAGACCACTGGACTAATGAGGAGATCAAAGAAGAAATTAAAAAAGTCTTTGAATTGAATGACAAGGAGGACACCAATTTCCTAAATGTATGGGATGCAGCAAAAGCAGTAATAAGAGGAAAATATATAGCAATAGAGGCTCACATCAAGAAACAAGAAAGAATTCAAAGAAAAAACCTAATCTTGAAGCTCAAAGATCTAGAAAAAGAACAACAGAAAAACCCCAAAACCAGTAGAAGAAAAGAAATAATAAAAACCATAGCAGAAATAAATGAAATTGAAACTAAAAAAACAATCCAAAAGATCAATGAAACCAAGAGCTGGTTCTTCAAAAAAATCAATAAAATAGACAAACCCCTAGGCAGGCTCACAAAGGAAAAAAAGGGAGAAAGCACAAATAAACAGGATCATAAATGAAAGAGGAGAAATCACAACAGACACAGCAGAAATCAAAAGAATCATCAGTAACTACTATGAACAGTTATATGGAAACAAGTTCAACAATCTACAGGAGATGGACAAATTCCTACAACTCTATAATCACCCAAAGCTAGATAAAGAAGAAATAGAACACCTAAACAGACCAATTACAGGCAGCAAAATTGAAATGGTAATCAAAAACCTCCCCAAATACAAAAGACCAGAACCTGATGGATTTATAAATGAATTCTACCAAACATTCAGCGAAGAATTAGTGCCTATCCTTCACAAACTCTTCCAAAATATTGAGAAGGAAGGGACAATACCAAACACGTTCTATGAAGCCAACATTACACTAATACCAAAACCAGACAAGGGCAACACAAAAAAGGAAAACTACAGGCCAATCTCCCTAATGAACACTGATGCAAAAATCCTCAATAAAATTTTAGCTATCAGAATCCAACAATGTATCCATAAGATAATTCACCACGACCAAGTAGGATTCATTCCAGGGACACAAGGATGTTTCAACATGCAAAAATCAATCAACATTATCCAACACATCAACAAAAAGAAATATAAAAACCATATGATAATATCAATAGATGCTGAGAAAGCTTTCGACAAAGTGCAACACCCATTCATGATAAAAGCCCTTGAAATTCTTGGGATACAAGGAACATACCTCAACATCATAAAGGCCATCTATGACAAGCCAACAGCCAGTATCATTCTCAATGGTGAAAAGCTGAAAGCATTTCCATTAAGATCTGGAACAAGACAAGGATGTCCACTCTCACCAGTGCCTTTCAATATAATACTGGAAGTCCTAGCCAGAGCAATAAGACAAGAGAAAGAAATACAAGGAATCCAAATAGGAAAAGAAGAAGTCAAACACTCACTATTTGCAGATGATATAATAATATACATAGAGAACCCCCAAAACTCCACAGAAACACTTATTCAACTCATCAATCAGTTCAGTAAAGTGGCAGGATACAAAATCAACACACAAAAGTCAGTAGCCTTCCTATACACAAACAATAAATCTGAAGAAGAAGAAATAAAAAAAAATCCCTTTTCTTATGGAAACAAAAATATCTAATACTTGGAATAAATCTAACAAAAGAGGTAAAGGACCTATACAAAGAAAAGTATAAAACACTATTAAAAGAAATAGAAGAAGACACAAGGAAATGGAAAGACATCCCCTGCTCATGGAATGGCAGAATATACATTATTAAAATGGCCATCCTACCAAAAGCAATATACAGATTTATGGTCAACTAATCTTTGACAAAAGAGCAAAGAATATGCATTGGAGCAAAGAAAGTTTGTTCAATAAATGGTGCTGCGAAAACTGGGTCGCTACATGCAAAAGAATGAAGCTTGACCACTACCTCACACCATACACAAAAATCAACTCAAAATGGATTAAAGAACTAGACATAAGACCTGAAACCATAAAATACATAGAAGGAAATATAGGCGAAACACTATGTGATATTCACATCAAAGACATCTTTACAGACACATCACCCAAAGCAGTGATAGTGAAGGCAAAGATAAACAGCTGGGACTACATCAAATTAAAGAGCTTCTGCACAGCAAAAGACACAATAACAAAAACAAAGAGAAACCCCACCAACTGGGAGAACATTTTTGCACACAACACTAATGATAAAGGACTGATCACAAAAATCTGCAAAGAGCTGATGAGACTCAACAACAACAAAGAAAATAATCCAGTCAAAAAATGGGCAGAAGAGCTAAAAAGAAACTTCTCTGAAGAGGAAATGCAAATGGCCAACAGGCATATGAAAAAAATGTTCAGCATTACTTGTAATCAGGGACATGCAAATCAAAACTACCATGAGATACCATCTTACACCAGCGAGAATGGCACATATTAAAACAACTAGCAACAACAAATGTTGGCGAGGATGTGGAGAAAAAAGAACTCTTCTGCACTGTTGGTGGTAGTGCAAACTGGTCCAACCACTATGGAGAGCTGTGTGGAGATGTCTGGACCTACTAAACATAGAGCTTCCATATGATCCAGCAATTCCACTCCTAGGTATTTACCCAAAGGACACAGAAACATCAATTCCAAAGAGCACCTGCACCCCTATGTTTATAGCAGCACTGTTAATAATAGCTAAGCTTTGGAAACAGCCCAGATGCCCAAAAATAGATGACTGGATCAAGAAGATGTGGTACATATATACCATGGAATATTACTCAGCATTCCAAAAAGATAAACACATGCAATTTGCAGCAACATGGATGGCGCTGGAAGGGATCATGCTCAGCGAAATAAGCCAAAAAGAAAAAGAAAAATACCAGATGGTCTCACTCATAGCAGTAATCTAGAAAACTTAAATAAGGGACCAGGAAAATGAATAACTATAAGAAAGTGAAAATCAAAATCAACAAAAAATTATGAACCAGAGACACTCTATGGGGGGGTTGGGGTCGGGGAGGGGAGGAATTGGGGTCAAAATAAGGGTTTTGCAATTGTATGGGGAAGATAAAAATAAAATTTATTTAAAAAAACCTTAAAAAAAAGAGCAAAACTTAAAAAAATTAATAGATTATGCTAATTACTCCCTGATTGCACACAAACCCCAATATTCTCTTTAAAGATTATTTCAAAAACTGATTCCATTTCAGTAAAGGAAATATATTATTTGGGCCCTACAAGAAAGTCCTGGCAGAAAGGTCGCACCTGCATGGCGTCAAGCTAACTTCGCCTGTGTTGGTGTAACTATTTTATCCTGATGTCTGTTGGGCATGATATGACCTCTAAAGCTGCAAATGAAATTAGCCCTAGGACCTCCACATATGTCCTCTTCCTACCCATTAAAACAATGATCCTGCAGGAAGCAATACACAACAATAAATTCATTTTTATTTATTGAAACCAACTGACAATTGCTCTCCCCACTCCAATTCCTTAGTAATTAACAGCTGACTGAATCTGGTCAAGACTAGGGTAGATAATTAGGCAAAAAGAAGTGACCTGGAACAGAAAGGAAAATAAACAAGCATAGTAGAGCTCCAGTTTTGATTTTTGTGTAAGAATGAAGAGAAACTACACAAATTATACCAGCTGTGAAAAATCAGCCCTAAGTCACCGCTTTAGAATCCAGGGAGGACCTTGCTATCTCTCGTTACTTTCACTGGGCCTCTCTGGAAACCCATGTCTGAGACTGCTATAGGCAATAGAGAATGGACTAGTTAAACTAGAGAGAGAACAGTGGTTTCAAGGATTCATTTCAGAAACCATCTTCAAAACTAATCTATGTAATAGGTGGGGTAAAGAGGAGATGTGAGACAGACATACACTCAGGGATGAGAAAGGAATGAAAGAGAGAGATGGAAAGAGGAAGAAAAGCAGATTAGCTATATGGATGGAGGGAGGGAAGGAAGGAAACTTAAATAGATGATTGACAGATAGATATAGGTAGATGCCTGAATCACAATAATTGTAAGAAATGGGAGGAATGAAAATACAAAGTATTATGAAATGTAAGCTATATTATGAAATGTAAGAATTTGGTAATATTAAGCAAATACAATAACAATTAAAGAGTCAATATTTATTTTACAAGTAAAATGAGTAAACTTTCTATAGCGCTAAATATTATGCTGGTTTCTGGACAAAATTGCAGTTACTCTCTAAACCCTGAATCCTGTGTTTGATAAAACAAGAAGATACCGAACTCAGAAGATGGCACAATAAGAGTGGGAAACATTTGGGGAAATATATTTTATTGACATTTTATAGATTTTTTTAAAACATAGGTTCAAGAGAATTCAAATGATTATTCAAGGACACATACCAGAGAAAGTTTACTAAAGATTTTAATTTAGATTTTTCCTAATCAGGAGCCCATTCATTTTCTACCACAATAACTTTCCAGGATGTGGAAGACTGATATTCTGCCAATAGCACTGCTAACCTAGAGGTAGTGAGTAAACAGAATGGCTTTAATTAGGATAAAATAAAACTGCACCATTACTTTCTTTTTTTTTAAAGATTTATTTATTTATACAAGCACTGGGGTATAGGCCAGAGGCGTCAGAGGGTGAAAAATTCACCAGAGAGAGAGAGTGCAGGGAGCAGAAGAGGCAGAAGGACCAAAGTACACTACTGAGAGGAGCAGCGGGCAAGACAGGAACGGTCTGCAGTGCCATGTGGGAATCTCCCTGGCCATCTGGGAATGGATTCGGTGCTGCAAGAGGCTGTGAGCAGCTTCACAGCACTGCGCTCAACCCGCTGCGCCACCGGGGAGGCCCTGCACCATTACTTTCTATCCCCATAAACAGGCTTTTCCTTCCAGCCCTATCACTACCTGAAATGCAATATAATTATTGATGTATTGTCTCCTTTTATAACTGTAAGCTCCATGCACACAGACTGTTTTTGCTCATTGCCGTATCTCCTAGATACCTAGAACAGGGCTCAGCATTCAATTATTTTTTAAATTACTGAATAACTAACGGAATGGATGAATGAATGAATGAATGAATGAATGAATATCCTGCTGACTCACAATGTAGCTACAAAGGAAATGAAATGTGTCAAGTAAATATTCTCTGCAGTTTGTGAATATCAACCTTTGCCCCTTCCCCAAGGCCCTTTGTCAGAACTCCTCTGAAAAGAACCAGAAGTTCTGAATTATATGCCAAGAATTTCAGGAATTTTGCTTTCTGTTTCCTGTTAGCACAGATGCCATTCTAAACCACAACCCAGGTAACAACATTTTTACTGCCCTCCTGTGGCCAGTATAAATGAATACATTATCTGAGTAAATACGAAGGAATAGCAGATTTCCTCCAGTTCCTTTGCATCTATTTCAGGCCTATTTCTTTTTATCTTTCACTTTTTAGTGGAATAGGGTGCTTATTGAAGTTATATTTCAATCAAGCTAGTGGAGCAGACAATCTACCTCTACTAGTGTAGAAAAGAAAGCGTGGGAAAGATTAGCAAGGTCCATTCAGAGGAAGCATAACATTTTTCCTGTCAAACTTTGGATCTTTCTGTGGAAGCCAAACCAAATCATGCATCAGTTCAAGACTGGGATGGGCAGTGAATGCTTCCATTTGGTATCAGGCCCGGTGTTTAGTTTTGCAGGTTAATCTCCTGGATAATTCTATTCTTGGGCCTCATGATTCATTCAGTCAGCTACTGCTGCTGACTCCCATGTCCAGTTTTTTATATATATATTTTTAATTTACAGGCTTCATTTAAAGTGTAAACTACTAGGAAGTCAAGACATTAAGCACTTATAATCAAATTAAGCATAGAGCTTTTCTCATAATATATGTTCCACAAACATTATATAACAAGCAGGTAGATTTGTACCTGGGTTAGCAATAAACTGAAACTGCAACAGGAGGAAAGAGGATTAGTTCAGTTGGGGAATTTGTAAGATGCTGGATTATGTGTCAGAGGGAAACTAGGGAGTTGAATTTTAGGGCATGTAATGTCTACAGAAGTCCAAAGTCTGGCAATGAAGCTCTGAATAAAGCTGTAAAGAGGATTAGATACCATCTAAGGTTTGTAAAGAACAGTGTGCATGAATGGAGGCCTATAGAGGTTTGTGGGGTTCCAGCTAAAACTCTCAGTGGACTTAAAGGGAGATATCTCAAAGACATATTATGTGAAAGAAAAAGAAAGATGCAAAATAGTATGTGAAGTGTGGAGGTTTGGGGTTAAAAAAGGGAAATAAAATATTCTTATATCTGCAAATGAAACTCTGCCAAGATCCATTAAGAACTACAAAAGCTGGTGACCTTTAATGGGGAAACCTGGGTGAATGGAGACTATTGACTCAGCACTTTCTTCACCGATCTAAGAAAAACTATACTTAGAAGCAGTATAGCTTGATAGTTGGAAACACAGGCACTAGAGCTAATTGTGTTATCTTGAGGAAGTTACTGAATATCTTTGAGCATTGCTTTTCTCATCTTTAAAATGGGGAGAATGGCAGAATGCCTAGGTACTCCCTCTGGCCTTCACTCTGAGTAAGCCCCAGCCTCTCAACACCTAGTTTTCTCATCTGTAAAATGGATATTGATATGGTCGTTTTGATGATTTAACGAGACAATACATGTAAAGCCCTTAAAACAGTGCCTGATAGTAGTGATCACAAATATTAATAATTGGTAAATGTTAATAATTACTATTATTTTGGGGGTTTAATACTGTCTCTATGCCTCACTTTAGGCAAATCATAGAGTCTCTGAATCTCAGCTTCTTCATTTATAAATATAAGAAACAAATGGAATTGAAATTGTTTTATGGAGTGACAATTTTGATTAGGATATGAAGAAGCGTTATAAAAATGGGGAAGGGATACTAAATGGGGATTCTATCTATTCAAGTCTCCCCACTCCCACCTCCAGAATTCTAAATGAGATCACATCTAAGGGGCAAGAGGAGGTCTTTAAAAGTCAAAAGTAAGGCCTCCCTGGTGGCACAGGGAGTTGAGCGCAATGCTGTAAAGCTGTCTACAGTCTCTGCAGTGCAGGTTTGATTTCTGACCGGCCAGGGACATACCCACATGGTGTGGCAGACCTCTCCTGTCTCACCCACTGCTCCCTCCACAGTGTATTTCAGTAGATCTGCCTAGTCTGCTCCCTGCTGTATCTCAGGTGAATCCTCTCACCCGCCTGCACCTTTGGCCTGTACCCCAGTTCTTGTATGCATAAATAAATAAAAATCTTAAGAAAAAAAGCCACAAGTAACCTGGGTATTAGAAGTCAGGAGTTGAGTTCTGGTTCCTATCTCTCTAAAGCAGAGTATCTAAAAGAGACCGCATATCAGTTGTTGCCGCTCCACAATGAATGTTATGTGTTTCCATTTAACTATTCCTATTTTTAGGAGGTGTTGAGGCTCATCAAAACCTCCACTATCCTTATCAACTTCTCAGAAAATAAAGAGACTTGGCACCTAGTCCCAAAGTCTCACTCACCTGCCTTCACACATATGACCAGTTAAAAAAGTAAAACAAAAAATGTCACTTAAGTAGGAAAGTAAATTCCTCGGGTCCTAGCAAAAAACGCTTTCGGTCTCATTTTAGGACACATAAATTCCTTTTATCACCATTATCTGGTTTGCACCTTATAATAGCCCAAGAAGACTGGCAAGGGGTAAGAAGGTCATCATTACCATTTTTACAGAATGGGGACACTTTGATTTCAGAAGGACAGTGACTTAGCCCAGCTCTCACCAGTTCCTAGGAGAATAGAAAAATCACATTAGGAGCCAGAGGACACATTTTTGGAAAAAGTGCTTAGAATCTGTAAAGTTCTATACTTTTGGGATTTTAAGAATCTGTCATGCCAGGGCCAGGCCTAAAATCTGCATTTCCTGTCTTCCATATAAGAACTCTTGTTGCACTGGTGATAGACAACAGCAAATAAGGGCCAAGAGAAAATTATCCCCCTCCCCACAAGAGTAACTACAGCTTAAATTTAAATAGAACTTCACAGTTTCCTAAATACTGTGGCCTATTATCACATTTCAAACTCATGGCAACCTTGTGAGGGAAGTACAGCAGGAAATAGGAATCTAAAATTTTAACCACCCACACACACACTTCTTAACCCTCTTTCCTGCTATATCTTTTCTCCTTAGCACTTAGAAGTAGCAATATATGTTTTATTTAATCATTTGCTTAGCGTGTATCTTCTCTACTAGAAAATCCATTCCAGAAGAATAGGATTTTTGTCTGTTTTGCTCACTGGGCTAGTGCCACATAGCCAGTGCTCAATAAATTTTATGGAATAAGTAAATTAAGATGTGTGTGTGTGTGTGTCTGTGTCTGTGTTAAGACAGACAGAGTGAGAGAGAGATAGAGAGAGATTGAGGTAGACTGAGAGGGGATGGCCCCATTTTGTATATGAGTAAATGAGTAAACTGATATCCAAAGGAGTTAAGTAATTTTTATAAGAAGGACTTCTGAAAGTTCCCCTTTCAGTCAACCCCCCTCACTTTACTTCTCAGTACCTAGCTAGTTCACTGGTATCTTACTTGGGCCTAAGAGGACATTTACTGCAAAGGCCTCTGCCCTTTCTGGGGCCAGCTCCAGGCATAATGGTTACACTGAGACTGGGGTTCACCTCCTTCATCAGCTCATTTCATTCCACAAATATTTAGAGTGCCTGTTATGTATACAAAAGACATTCTGCCAAGCCTCACTGCCCTTTATATATACAAATACATGTATCTCAGAAACTTTCAAAGGGCATCCCAGTTTTCAACATCTCTGGAATAATGGTGAAGAGGAAGGAAGGAGCAAAAGCCATTTGATTTCTCAGCACATGAACTGGTGGACCCTTTTTTGCAATATGCCTAGAAGTTTCCTCCACTGAAGAACTGTGCCTGCTTCATAGGATTGTTGGGGAGATTAGGTTGCGTACACATACAAAATACTTAAAACAGTGCTGGCTGTTAAATGTTACCTATTATTCTCAAACTTTACTGCATTTATGATCTTATCACTGGTACATTTTACCTCTAGAATGAAGGAGGCTAGGCAAACATCCACTTCTGAAAAGCAGAGGGAGTAATGTATGAGGAGTTACTATGGACTTACAGACCTAATTCTCATCATGGCTTTGTCTGGAAATGGATATGTGGAGAAGATATTTAATCTATTCCAGCTTTAGTAGAGGCAGTCTGTGTGTCCCAATTTTTTTTTTTTTAAATAGAGGCATGCTTTATTTATTTATATATTTGTTAGTTTGTTTGTTTGTTTATACATGCACTGGGTACAGTCAGAAGCACGGGAGGGTGAGAGAATTCACCAGAGCCAGAGCAGGGAGCAGAGCAGGCAGAAAGACCGAAGTACACTGCTGAGGGGAGCAGCAGGCGGCAGCAGAGGTCTGTGCGCCATGTGGGAGGAGCAGCCGGGGATCGAACCGGCGCTGCAGAGGCTGCGGGCAGCTTCGCAACCCAGCGCTCAACCGCTGCGCCACCAGGGAAGCCCTGTGTGCCCCAATTTTAAAGCATGAAGAGTATTGTGAGAGTCACATGACTTCATGCATGTGAAGGTGCTTTGTTATGTGAAAGACACTGCATCAAGTGATTTACCTAGATTAAATCATTCTATACAACAGTAATCCTAATAACCTGGTACTAGCATTATTCTAGTTTCACAGAAAAGGTGTGATGGTTAATTTTTTGTGTCACTTGTCTGAGCCACAATGACCAGATATTTGGTCATGCATTATTCTGAATATGTCTGTGAAGTTATTTTTTTATATATTATTAACATTTAAATCATTGGACTTTTAGTAAAAGAAATTATATTATATAATGTGGGTAGGCCTCATCTAATCAGTTGAAGGTCTTAATAGCCCAAAGACTAACCTCCCCCAAATAAGAAGGCTCTGCAGATTTTGGAAGTGTACCTCTACAATCACCTAATGGAATTCCTTAAACTAACCATCTCTGTCTGTCTGTATGTCTGTGTGTCTCTCTCTCCCTCTACATGCACACACACACACCCTGTTTGTACTCTTTCTCTGGAGAATCCCGACTGATATATAAGGAAGCTGGGGCTTTAATTGGTTAAATCATTCAGCTAACATCACACAGCTAGTCAGTGGCAGAGCCAGAAACCTAGAGTCTACTTTCTTATCTCTTCTCTTTCTTATACCTCTCTCAATCAATCCAGCAGCAAATTCCATTGAGTGTCTCTCCAAAACAGACGTCAAATCTGCTCCCTTCTCCCCAAATCCACTGACTTCATTTCTACAGCAGCCTCTCAATTGTGCTTGTCATCTCCACATTCATTCTCCCCAATTTACTTTCTACAGAATCTGCAAAAATCAACTTCTCAGATCACAAAGAAAGCCCCATCACTCATCCATTCCACTATTTCAAATGTTTTCTATTTTACTTAGAGTAAATAGTACTTTTTAGTGCCCAGCATTGTCATGCTTTTTAGTGCCCAGCACCGTGAGGATGCTGACTCACTAAAACCACACAATAACATGTTTAGTACTTATAGTACCATTACTAACTCTATTCTCCAGAAGATAAAACTGAGGCACAGAAAGGTTAGATAACATGCCCAAATTCACAAAACTAAGAAGTGGCAGAGTCAGAATTTGAATATAGGTGGGTCTGATTCCATAGTCTATGCTATTAATCTTTTGAGTCATCTACCTCTGAATACAGCTGATGCATAATCTCCCTGGAAATACTGACTTCCTGGGCCTGAAAGGTCCTGTGTGAACTGGTATCTGTCTTTCTGCCATAATATAATTTCTTATCACTTGCCTCCTCTCTCCCTATGCTCCACTCACACTGACCTTCTTTCTATCCTTCAAAATATCAAATTTTTTCAACCTCAAAGTGCTTGCATGTGCTGTTCCTGGCGCCTTTTCCAAACTCCCTACAAACCTCATTTTCCGTTAATTTTTATATTATAATTCAAATGTTTTAGCATCATATATATGGATCACTCGATTTTAATGTCAATTTTCTGGTATGTCAGGCAGGCTCTTTGATAAAGTATCTTCTCACAATAATAGGATTTTGTAGAACCAGCTGAATGCATTTATTTCCCACCTCCCTACTGCGGGATTTTCATACTAAACAGCTTAATCACTTGCAGAACCAGTCACACATACACAAGCACATGCACACTCACAAAAACAAACAAAACAAAATCAGTATGATGAGAAAACTTATCATAAGAAAAAGCTCCTCTCATCACACTGTGGGGCTGTTGGGGGTGGGGAAGGGTTTCTCTCCTTAAGCATTGAATTCTCAAAGCCTTGGACTGGGGTAGTAGGGATTGTTACTTATAAATGAAATTCCCGTTGGATCTCTTAGTGCTCAGAGAAGAAGAGGTGAGGTCTGGTCTTCCTGTTACAGAGGTATCTCCATAAAAAGGGTGGTGCCATGTTCCCAGCCACCATTGATATGTAGCCAACTTGGAATTATTGCTAGGACAAGGAATGGGGCTGAGATATCACGTGAAGCTATATAACACAGAAGGAAAGTGGGGAGAAGAGAGGAGTGCTCTTGTCACTGCAGCTGGATTTGTATCTTCTTACTTTTGGAAAGGAGACATGGAAGGAGACACTTGAAAGAGACACATGGGTAAGAGGCATGTGAGGAGACTAAAAGCTGTTATTTTTATGTGGTATCTGCTTTTGTCCCAGCTTTCTGGGACCTGCTTCAGAACCAACCTCTTTCCTATGGTTTCCTGCCAGAAGCTACCTTAGACTTGTGGCAAGCGTTCAGGGCTCAGTGGCCCTTCTCCAGGTCAACCATGTTTGGGCATATGCCTGTAAGAGGATGGATAAATTTGGGTGTCTTATTGGGAAGATTTTATTATGAATATTCTTCTCTTTATTCACACTAATTCTATTAAAGTTCTTTCACAGTAATAGTATGCTTTACCTTTGCATGTGTGGATGGCTAAACCCTTTAACACACAAGTTTGGGGGTTCCCGGGTACCCCTCAGTCATGCACTAATATTCTGAGATCTGAAATCAGGGTAGTAGAAAAGATCATATTCTGCCTTCTGAAGAGTGTGCCCTCTCTGTCCTGTGAGTAATAGTAATTACTCCTCATGTGGGTAGATAATAGCACAGTTCACACAGCCCATTCCCATCTATTTACTCATCTGATTCTTATAGCAGACTGGGAAGATCAGTGAGGTTATGTGATGGTTAATTTTGTATGTCATCCTGTTTGGGTCATGAGGTATTCAGACATTTAGTGAGACATTATTCTGGGTAATTCTATTGAGGGCATTTCTAGATGAGACTCACATTTGAATTGCTAGGCTGAGTGAATCAAATTATCCACCTCAATGTGGGTGAAGGCCCAAGTAGAACAAAAAGTTTGAGTAAGAGGGAACTCCTCCTGCCTAACTGCTTAAGCTGGGACATTCGTGTGTGCATGTGTGTGTGTGTACAGTCTTCAACTACCAAATGCAACCCCTTCCTTCTCACCCACTACATTTGTGTCACCAAAGAAATCCTCCATCTCTCAGTCTCATCATGTCATTGTCCTTTCTACTAGGCAAAACTTTTGAGCCTCACATTCATAATACTTCTTTTTGGTAGAGTTTCAAATGTGCTTTATTACATCTGTAATCTCGTATTATAATTGGGGTTTACACTTGGCATCAATTATGAGTTGATTTTGAAATAATTCAGTATTACACCAGTTTTGATGATCACTGATCTCTCCATTCCTTTGGGGTGACTCTACCAACAAAAGACAAGGTTCATTCTACTCCAGTTTGTGTTGCTATATATGTTCACACAGCAACACAAAAAGATGATACAGTATTACCATATTTGTCATGGAAATCAGGTGTCCATTTCTGGCTGTTCTCTCTTGCCTTTGTTTATGTTTTGAACTTGGAGATGATTTAGAGCATTTTTGACCAAGTGAAAAACTGAAGTTGAAGACAGAACTGTGGCAACTGCAGTGGCAGGTTTGGTGCAACTCCATATCAAATATTCTTGCAAATTGCCCTGAAAAACCTTATGACACTTCTTGATCTGGCCTCAGTTCACCTTGTCAGAATGACCTGCTCCAATCACACCAGAGTATCCATATGTCATTTCAGATTAAACTATCCATTTCATGTCTCAATTCTTTCTCTATTTTTCTTCCCTCTGCTTGAAAAATGTCTTGCCTTACCTGCCATTCCTACTCCTCACAACAATCCAACTCTGTCATTGGAGGGCTTGAAGTTACAATTTAAATACTATAATTTCCGGGCCTCCCCTGGTAGCACAGCGGTTGAGTGCTGGGTTGTGAAGATGCCCGCAGCCTCTGCAGTGCTGGTTCAATCCCCGGCCACCGGCGAGGGTCCCACATAGTGCGCAGACCTCTCCTACCATGCCCACTGCTCCAGTCAGCAGTTTATTTCACCAGTCTGCTTGTACTGTTCCCCACTCTGGCTCTGGTGAGTTCTCTCACCTTCCTGCACTTCTGACTGTACTCAGTGCTCGTATAAATAAATAAATAAATCTTAAATAAATAAATAGGGAGACCTGCACACAGCCCCGGACCGGCAGAAAAGTGGCGCACTTGAAAAGCAAACGCGGATCGTGGCTGCCCAGTTCCCTGCGCCTGCGACCTAGGCTTGCAGGGAGACGCTCAAAAACCTCCCCAAATACAAAAGCCCAGGACCTGATGGATTTACAAATGAATTCTACCAAATTTTCAGCGAAGAATTAGTGCCTATCCTTCACAAACTCTTCCAAAATATTGAGAAGGAAGGGACAATACCAAACACGTTCTGTGAAGCCAACATTACACTAATAGCAAAACCAAACAAGGACAACACAAAAAAGGAAAACTGCAGGCCAGTCTCCCTAATGAACACTGATGCAAAAATCCTCAATAAAATTTTAGCTATCAGAATCCAACAATGTATCCATAAGATAATTCACCACGACCAAGTAGGATTCATTCCAGGGACACAAGGATGGTTTAACATACGAAAATCAATCAACGTTATCCAACACATCAACAAAAAGAAATATAAAAACCATATGATAATATCAATAGATGCTGAGAAAGCTTTCGACAAAGTGCAACACCCATTCATGATAAAAGCCCTTGAAATTCTTGGGATACAAGGAACATACCTCAACATCAATAAGGCCATCTATGACAAGCCAACAGCCAGTATCATTCTCAATGGTGAAAAGCTAAAGGCATTTCCATTAAGATCTGGAACAAGACAAGGATGTCCACTCTCACCACTGCTTTTCAATATAATACTGGAAGTCCTAGCCAGAGCAATAAGAGAAGAGAAAGACACACAAGGAATCCAAATAAGAAAAGAAGAAGACAAACACTCACTTTTTGCAGATGATATGATAATATGCATAGAGAACCCCAAAAACTCCACAGAAAAACTAATTCAACTCATCAATCAGTTCAGTAAAGTGGCAGGATACAAAATCAACACGCAAAAGTCAGTAGCCTTCCTATACACAAACAATAAATCTGAAGAAGAAGAAATTAAAAAAAAAACATCCCTTTTATTATTGAAACAAAAAAAATCAAATACTTGGGAATAAATCTAACAAAAGAGGTAAAGGACCTATACAAAGAAAACTATAAAACACTGTTAAAAGAAATAGAAGAAGACACAAAGAAATGGAAAGACATCCCCTGCTCATGGATTGGAAGAATAAACATTATTAAAATGGCCTTCCTACCAAAAGCAATATACAGATTCAATGCTATTCCAATCAAAATTTCAATGTCATTCTTCAAAGAAATAGAACAATTATTGATGAAATTCATATGGAATCACAAAAAACCCCGAATAGCCAAAGCTCTACTGAAAAAAAAAAAAGAGAAGGGAATGGAGGCATCACACTCCCAGACTTCAAACTATACTACAAAGCCATAATCATCAAAACTGCATGGTATTGGAACAAGAACAGACATACAGACCAATGGAATCGAATGGAAAATCCAGAAATAAACCCACAGATTTATGATCAACTAATCATTGACAAAGGAGCAAAGACTATGCATTGGAGCAAAGAAAGTTTGTTCAATAAATGGTGCTGGGAAAACTGGGTCGCTACATGCAAAAGAATGAAGCTTGACCACTACCTCACACCATATGCAAAAATCAACTCAAAATGGATTAAAGATCTAGACATAAGACCTGAAACTATAAAATACATAGAAGGAAATATAGGCGAAACACTATGTGATATTCACATCAAAGACATCTTTACAGACACATCACCCAAAGCAGTGATAGTGAAGGCAAAGATAAACAGCTGGGACTACATCAAATTAAAGAGCTTCTGCACAGCAAAAGACACAATAACAAAAACAAAGAGAAACCCCACCAACTGGGAGAACATTTTTGCACACAACACTAATGATAAAGGACTGATCACAAAAATCTGCAAAGAGCTGATGAGACTCAACAACAACAAAGAAAATAATCCAGTCAAAAAAAGGGCAGAAGAGGTAAAAAGAAATTTCCTGAAGAGGAAATGCAAATGGCCAACAGGCATATGAAAAATGTTCAACATCACTTGTAATCAGGGAAATGCAAATCAAAACTATCATAAGATAACATCTTACACCAGTGAGAATGGCACATATTAAAAAAACTAGCAACAACAAATGTTGGCGAGGGTGTGGAGAAAAAGGAACTCTTCTGCACTGTTGGTGGGAGTGCAAACTGGTCCAACCACTATGGAGAGCTGTGTGGAGATTTCTGGACCTACTAAACATAGAGCTTCCATATGATCCAGCAATTCCACTCCTAGGTATTTACCCAAAGGACACAGAAACATCAACTCCAAAGAACACCTGCACCCCTATGCTTATAGCAGCACTATTTACAATAGCTAAGCTTTGGAAACAGCCCAAATGCCCAAAAATAGATGACTGGATCAAGAAGATGTGGTACATATATACCATGGAATATTACTCAGCATTGAAAAAAGATAAACACATGCAATTTGCAGCAACATGGATGGCGCTGGAAGGGATCATGTTCAGCGAAATAAGCCAAAAAGAAAAAGAAAAATACTGGATGGTCTCACTCAAAGCAGGAATCTAGAAAACTTAAATAAGGGACCAGGAAAATGAATAACTATAAGAAAGTGAAAATCAAAATCAACAAAAAACTATGAACCAGACACTTTTTTGGGGGTGGGCGGCAGGAGGGGAGGGATTGGGGTCAGAATGGGGGGGTTGCAATTGTATGGGGAATATAAAAATAAAATTTATTATTTAAAAAATAAATAAATAAATAAATATTTCATCCTAAATAAATAAATAAATACTATATTTTCTAAGAAGTCCTGTCCCATCCTTTGGCTCCCTCTCTCGCCACAGCATTGCTCCAGTACACGCCACATTGCTTTATTTTACTTCTTATAGCATTTTCTCCAGTTTGGCTTTATTTCTTCCTTACTGAGTCATAAGCTGCTCAAAGACAAGCTTCGTCTTGTATTTGGCTATCCCACACCTCTGTCTGATTTAGTGTCCTGGAAACAGTAGCTGCTTAATAAACATCCATTTTTCAAAAATTAACCTTTAAAAATCCATTGCTTCATTGGTTATCATGGAAATCACAATTAGAGACATAGTAATTGGTGGGATAAAATAGTTTCCTATTTGCCATACTAAAGAGGCATATCTGTATGTACTGATATAGAATAATCTTCAAGGCATTGTTAAGTAAAAAAATAAGACAAGTGCTACTAACTGTATGAAGAAAAGAATGTGTATATACAAGTATGTACTTATGAAGTCATAAAATACCACTGTAAAAACACTAAGAACTGATTACAGTGGTTGTCTCAAGAATGGAGGCCAAATGCTAGGGATAGTGGGGTAGAAATTTTCCCAAGGACTTCCTGAAGCTTTCGTGCTGGACCAGGTATATCTATCTCCAGACTTGTTTTACATGAAAGAATGAAACTTTGTGTGTTATAAGCCAGTATGGCTATATCTCTGTTATTCATAGCAGAATCAAATTAACTAATAAACTTACCAGTTGACCATTCCATCCAGCCTATTCAGAGATATTTTTGAAAAAGTCACATGAAATTTGGTATGAAATTTTGTTCATGATTCCATATTTTTCTCTAAAGCAGTGGCATAACAATATAGAACAATAGGAGCAGACAATCCTGAGTGCAAGCAGTAAATGAGTATGCTACCTACAGAGGATTTTTTTAAAAAAGAGAAAAAAGCCAAAGTTTTTATTATTATTATTATTATTATTATCACTAAGCACAAGCAATTTTAAGCAATACTCCTCCCTGCAAGAATATTTTGTTTGATGGCCAACAGACATATGAAAACTGTTTGACATCACTTATCATCAGGGAAATATAAATCAAAACCACAAGGAGATACCACCTCACACCTGTGAGAATGGTCCATATATAAAAAAGCATCAACAACAAATTCTGCTGAAGGTGTGCAAAGAAACCCAAATAAACTGTTGATAGGAATGTAGAATGGTGCAATCCCTATGGAAAACAAGATGGAAGATCCTCAAAATATTAAAAATAAATCTACCATATGACCCAGCAATTCAACTCTAGGATTCCACCTGAAAAATGCAAAATCACTACTTTTAAGGAATATATACACTCCTATGTTTGCTGGTACACTATTTACAATAGCCAAATTATGGAAACAACCTAAGTGCCAAAGGAGAGATAAGTGGATCACCAAAACACACATAATGGACTACTATTCAACTATAAAAAAAAGATGAACTCTTACCATTTGTGACTTCATGGATGGAGCTGGGGGGGATTAAGCTAAGTTAAGTAAGTCAGAAGGAGAATACTGGATTATTTCACTCATATATAGAATATAGAATATAGGAACTGGCTAAACTAAACCAAAACAAACCCTAGGAATGTAACTATAGAATTGAGGCTACTGGAAGGGAAGGGAGAGTGAGGTGGGAAAAAAGTAGGAAGGGAACACAATTGTCTATGATAAAGGATATGAGTGCTTTAGTGGTAGGTGTGAGGTGGTGACATTCTTCTAAGAAAGTGTGAACCTATTCCCCAAAATCATGTACAGCATTGTAAACCAGTGTTACCTCAATAAAAACAATCTCTTATTGGTCAAAGCTCTAAACAATTGTTATTTATACTGAGTTTTAGTAATATAAAATTTGACAAGAACATATTTTATTGTTTATCATTTAATAATATTGCATTCTACATGGGAATTGATTCAGAGAACTTCCAGCTACACATTTGCCCTAAGTACACACCCACAGATTTCACATGTGTTCTTTCAGTTCATTTCACAATTCTTCACAGAATCATTCAAGGTAGCTTTGGGAATATTTGGGTCTGCAATCCCTCTGGTGCTCTGTGTTCTAGCTTTTAAATAGTAAGTTCAAAGCAAACAATGGGAACACAGTGATTATAAAGTAAAAGAAAAGAAAATGTGAGTTACTTCAATTTTGTCATTCTGTTACCAATTATAGTTTTTATTGGTGCTTAAGATCTAAAACAGCACAATCAATACAAAGACTGTAGGGTCTACCATTTTTGTTCAGTGATTGCACATTTTAGATTATATATAAGATTTACTAAGTTTGAATATCTTTAAAGTTGAGGACTTTTTTTTCCCTCTCTCATTGTAAATCATTTGAAAATTTAAAATAACAGGGCCTCCCCGGTGGCGCAGCGGTTGAGCGCTGGGTTGCGAAGCTGCCAGCGGCCTCGCCTCTGTGGCGCTGGTTCAATCCCCGGCTGCTCCTCGGCCACCGGAGGAGGGTCCCACATGGCGCACAGACCTCTCCTGCCGCCCACTGCTCCCCTCAGCAGTGTACTTCGGTCCTTCTGCCTGCTCTGCTCCCTGCTCTGGCTCTGGTGAATTCTTTCACCCTCCCGCACTTCTGACTGTACCCAGTGCATGTATAAACAAACAAACAAACAAACAAACAAACAAATAAATAAACATGCCTCTATTAAAAAAAAAGAAAATTTAAAATAACAAATCAACAAAACAATTATGAGTACTCATTATTACTGAAAATATTTTTTCATACTGAATACTAAATGCTGTCCATTCCAGATACCACACATGTTAAGTATATCACATCTCCAAAGTACTAATTATACACTTAATCTTCTCCAAATTTCCAGAAAACAAGGAATTGGTTCATTGATAATCTACATAAAACCAATCCTTTTTTTAAAGAACTCTATTTTTTTAAAGATTTATTTATCGGGGCCTCCCTGGTGGCACAGGTGGTTGAGCACTGCACTGTGAAGCTGTCCACAGCCTCCGCAGTGCCTGTTCCATCCCCGCCGAACTTGAAGCAACCCACATGGCCTGCAGACCTCTCCTGTCTCACCCATTACTCCCCTCAGCAGTGTATTTCGTCAGTCTGACTGTTCTGTTCCCCGCTCTGTCTCTGGTGAATCCTCTCACCCTCCCGCGCATCTGGCCTGTACCCTGGCTCTTGTATAAATAAAAAAAAAAAATCTTTGAAAAAATAAAGATTTATTATTTATACAAGAGCTGGGGTATATCCTACTCCCCCCTGCCCCCCGTAGTGTGTCCCTGGTTTATAGTTGCTTGTTGATTTTGATTTTTACTTTATTATAATTAGTTTTTTTCCTGGTCCCTTATTTAGGTTTTCTAAAATCCTGCTATGAGTGAGACCATCCGGGACTTTTCTTTTTCTTTCTGGCTTACTCCTCTGAGCATGATCAAAACAAGGGAAGGGGGGATGGGAATTGTATGGGGACTATAACCAAGATGAAAATGCATACAATGTGCAAAAATGAAAAATGATGTATAAAATAAAAAAAAGGAAAAAAAATTAGCTGGGGTACAGGTCAGAGGTGCAGGGGGTTGAGAGGATTCACCAGAGACAGAACGGGGAGCAGAACAGGCAGACAGACCAAAATGCACTGCTGAGGGGAGCAGTGGGTGAGACAGGCAAGATCTGTTGCGCCATGTGGGTTGCCCACTAGCCGGGGATCGAAGTCATGCTTCAGAGGCTGCAGATTGCTTCATAATGCGGTGCTTAACCCCTTGTGCCACCATGGAGGCCCTCACTAATTATTTTTAGTCAACATTTACTTCTAGCAATCTGAGAATCTCAGACCTGGAGAAATATGGGTGATCATTAATAACCCCATTTAATAGGTTAGAAAACTGAGACCAAAAGCATTCCTATTAAATAGTAGCTTGACTAAAACTAGTGGTTTTCTGCCTTCCATACTAGAATAGTTTACTACTGTTCTCTCTTGAATTCTTGCAAACACCCAAATAAATGCTTTCATCATATAGTCTAATTTACCACTTCAGTCCCCTAAAAGATAATGAAATTTCCTCATAATATTTAATTACATAGTTTCCACAAGGTGTCTGTTGCTCTCTTTTCTCTCACATACAAGTGGCAAAACTTCACATTTCTCCATTAATTTAATATATTGTCAATGGCTCTGGACCGCTATACTGCCATATATTTGAATAAAGTGAGAAGGCTTACTAAAACCTAGCTGCCAGAAATACCATGACTGGCATGTTCTTTGTTTTTTTGTTTTTATTTTTGTTTTTTTTCAGGCAAAATTCATGTTATTAGTTGATACTGAAGAAACTGCTTTTCCAAGATCTTGACACTTTGTTCCTTTCTGTCTCAGCACCATTTGAACAGATGATTCTTTGGAGTAGTGGGGAGAAAGAATGACAGAGAGTCAGGAGATTTTATGCTAGACTTAGCTTTGTATTCATGTAGCTATATGACCCTGAGCAAGTCCCTACCACTCTCTGTACCTCAACCTTCCTGGATAATAAGGACATGAAGGTATTTTCCTGCTCTAAAGTTTCCTGGTTCTACAAACATTTGAAATAGCCTTAATGTGACCCCAGAAAAAGAGGGAAGTCTGGGAAGAAGAATGTCTTGGAGCCTTACATGTAAGAATACAAACTATATGCTTTTAAGAACGACTGAAACATAGGTTTAAGAAAAACCTGATAAAGGGAAGAAGACAGCTCCGTACAACCCTAATCCTACCAGACACTCTTCTCCCTTCTGAACAGAAGCTAAATATCATTTTTGCAAAACAGCTTCGGGCTACTTTCCTTCAGCTGCAGGTTGTGGGTGGCAGGGCAGAAGTGTGGGTTTGCATTGTCCCCCAAGACCCCCTTGCCCATGCCTTCCAGCTGATGACAAATGCATGGTGGCCTCTTGATTCCCAGAGTCCAGACTAGATTGAGTTACCCCTGGCTGAGTCAGAGAGGCATCAAGATGTAGAGCCACCACTTCCTCTCTGCAAGGGAAGTCATTCCAAGGTCTCCAGGTAAAGAAAGAAGCACCACGGCATAAAATGAAGTGTTGGAAGATGATATATTCTCATTTTCTCTCTCTCTCTCTCTCTCTCTCTCTCTCTCTCTCTCTCTCTCTCTCTCTCTCTCCTCTCTCTCTCTCCCCCTTCCCCACCCCATCCCCCTTAGTTGGAGGAGGGGAGAGCTCTCTTAATTGAATGGAGGCCAGACCCACTTCCAGGATGGAGGTTTCTGCTGGGTGTTTCAGCTTCACAAAAACCTAAGTGTGGCCAGGGTGACCCCACCCCAGGCAAGAAACATTTCAGGGTTCCACCTGGCAGATTTTTCTGAGACTGACGCTCTAGCCCTTATGCACCAGGTCTGGCCAGGGCTAGGGGATACATACAGCCCATTTGGGGGGACAAAGCAGTTCTCCAATACTACCCTCTCCACAATCCCAAGCTTTGTAACTCTCCCCTCCCTCCCAATCCCGTGCTGGCTTACCCGCCTTCTCCCAGTCTCATTGTTTTCAGAAAGCCCCTCCGCCAACCCCTTGCCTCTCTGGCCTTCCAAATGACCGCTACTCCCACCCCACTCCAATCTTGGAAGACGGCATTCAGAGGGCGGCAGGAATGAGGAAAATGGGAGGGGGCTTTTTTCTGCAGACCGGTGAGCAAGGGCCCTTAAAATGGCCACAGGAAGCAAGCTCGCTGATGTCTCAAGGACAGCGGCTAGGGTAGCGGTGGGCTGAGACTAGGGGCTCACTGCATGGCGGCTAGTGAAGGAGCTGGGGGTGGGGCTAGGGAGCTGAGGCTCAAGGAGGGGAAGTCAGGGTTGTTCACTCACCATTCCCGATCCGCCTCTAATCCACTGCATGGTGCAGACTAAGTCCAGCTTTTCAGAGGCCCAGGTGGCTGGTGTGCGAGTTGGCTCGGCTGGTTGGGCTGGCAGCGAGGAAAGTCCCGGCGCCCCCTCCGCCTCCCCTCCTCCACAGCCCTACAGCCCAATCCCCTCCGCCCTGGGCCTCGCCTTCAGTCAGGTTGTTCCATCCCAGCTGGCAGGCTCTGCGTTACTGCCGGCAGCTCTAGGAGTGCTTGGCCCAGAAAGACGCAGGAGGGGGGATCCCAAAAGGCTGCCTTTGTCCCCTGCCAAAGCTTGAGAACTGGAGGTAGGGGGCAGGGAGACAATAGGGACGAATAACTTCAGCCTGGGAGAAAGCAGCTGCCACTTCTGACTGCCTCCACAGCGCTGGAGATAAATTTTATTGTAGGGCTCCCCAATTGTGTATAGTCAGTGAAAAGTCCTCTCTGAAGTTCCCTTAGAGGTGCTGTGTCAACCTCCTAAGGAATAGCAAGATCCTGCCCCAGTGGATCCATGCCAACACTCCCTTGCCTCTCTTCCCTCAGACCTGCTTCTACATTCTACCCTGGGGTCTTCTTTCCTCATGTATACTATCTCCGGGCTTTCATCTACATTATCAATTTTGCTTCCAAGAACAACCCTGTGGAGGCTGGGATAGTGTCTTCATTTTACAGGTAAATAAATGGAAGTATAGAAGAGGGAAGAGTCTCCACTTTATCCTCTACAGTGCTATAAGCTTCCAAGCTTATTATTGCTAACTGTATCTTTCTCTCTCTCCCTCTCACACAGACTTCTCCCTCATACCCTTAGGAATATGAAAAGTAGCTTGTAACTATGCTCAGTGAAATAAGTCAGAAGGAAAAAGAAAAATATCGGATGGTTTCACTTATAGCAGAAATATAGGGGACCCAAATAAGACAGCAGTGTAAAAAAAAATAATAGCAATACAAAAAACAACAAAAAAAAAACAGACAATTATAAATCAGAGACATCCTGCAGGGGAGGAGGAGGGAGAGGGACCAGAGGGAGGGAGGGAGGAACACAGAGGACTCTGGTGATGGTGCAAGAGTGCATTGGTGAAAGAAATTCTATGGGGACTACACCTGAGGCAGAGGGGGGAAAGCAAACATTGTTTAAAAATGAACAATGATGTAAAAAATAAATTAAAATAAATTAAAAAGTAGCTTGTTGAAGGATGAATTTTCCATTTACTTATTTTGCTGAGCATGAGTCAAATGAGAATGAGTCAAATCAGGAAAACAGGCAAATGATTAAACCACCCACCTCTTCATGATGCCCCTAAACTCTGGGCAATGTAACCTAGCTAGGCTGGCACCTTTGTATCTACTGAGAATTGACATTGTTGGTCACATTTACACCCACTATTATTCCATATAGTCCTTACAATACTCGTGTCCGGTAAATATGATAGGTAGTATTAATTATCCCCCTGTTATAAACATGAACACTGAAGTCAAGAGACTGACAGTCATCTGCCCAAGGTAGCACAGCCAAACAAGACAAGAAACTAAGACTTCTGACTAACAGGGTAGGTTAGGTAAGAATGGGATTGCAAAAACAGGGGTTGCACCTTCATCAAGGAATTAAACTATGACATCAGAAAGAAATACTTGCAGGTGACTGGTATAAAGGCTTCATTAACAAGCTACATATATCACCTCTACTTCCTAGTAAACTCTCCACACTTCATCCAAGCCAGTGTTTTGCACAGAGAGAATTCACCAAAGATTGAATCAGCTGCCTTGATCAGTACACATTTGAGGGAGGTATATATGCAGAAGCTGAATAGTTCTATGGCAAGGGATTTCTGAATCACAGGGAGCTTAAACTGGGTGACATTTCAACTTCCTCCTAAGTCTAATAGTCCAGTTATCAGATATTCTACAGTGATCTCCTTATGTTCTCACCTCTGGGTCTTTAGTCACACTGAGCTTCTTGGATGTACCTCCTTTGCCAACAAACTTATTCAAACTGTTACGACTCTTTAACAACTCTTGAAAATCTGAACATCACCTCTAGAAAGATTTCACATATTACTCCAGGCCTTGGATTTATAATCAACTGCTTTAGAACTATCATTTCACCCCTCAACTGAAAATGATCTTTTACTTACTGGGTTGTTGCAGGCTGTATTGTGTCTCCCACATATTTGTATGTTGAAATCTGAACCTCCAATTCTTCACAATGAGACTATATTTTCACATAGGGTCTTTAAAGAGATGATTAAATTAAAATAAATTCACTAAGGTGGGCCTTAATCCAATATGCTTGAAGTTCTTATAAGAAAAGGAAATTTGGACTAAACTGGATACACATGGAAGACCACATGAAGAGCAAGGAGAAAACTGCCATGGGCAAGCCAAGGAGAGAGGTCTCAGAAGAAATCACCTTGATCTTCTACTTCTAGCCTTCAGAATCGTGAGAGAGAAAAAATGTCTGTGTCAATTTGTTATGACATCCCTTGCAAATTAATACACTGGTTATGTATACATTTTTTTGTATTTCCTGTTATTTAAATGGGATTATAAGTTATTTTTTAAAAAGCAGAGACAATGAATTACCAATCTTGATATTTCCTATATCAGTGGTTGGTACATGGGAGATATTCAATAAAAGCTTGGATTTTTTTGATGACTGCATTAATTCAATAATTACTGAGTTCCAGTCCTACCTGGTGAGTTTAGTCTCAGCACCATCACGCTATCACTACAATGGCCTGAGTTCAATCCCTGGCCTGGGAGCTGCCCCACATATGGCACAGCAGATCTCTCCTGTTGTGCCCACACTTCCCCTCAGCAGTGTATTTCAGTAGATCTACCTGTTCTGCTCCCCACTCTGTCTCTGGTGAATCCTCTCACCCTTCCATCTCTGGCCTACACCCCAGTTCTTGTATGAATAAATAAATAAAAATAAATCCTTAAAAAATTATTACTGAGTTTCTATGTCCCAAGCATTGATAGATGTCCAAGATACAAGGCAAATTTCCTCCTAGACATTGCAATCCACTTGGAGTAGAGAAAAGATTGATAATAAAAAAAATACACAAATGAGATAGTTAAAGATTGTGACATATGCCCTTAAACTAAATTATGTAATCATGAGTAGCCCTGGCATCATAAAAGTTGTCTTTATCAGTCATGATCCAGTCAGGAATAGAAATCACCATAAATCTTTTAAAGACAGGACATTCAAATGAAGGAAGACATTGGTAAACCTAGGAAGTCAAACAGGGCATGGTGAGGCAAATCACCATTTAGCAACCACAGAAACTGCTACCACCCCTAGGGACAGATGAATAATGGGAAAAGGTAATGTTACCAGAATCCAGAAATTGATTTTTAACTAACGCTAAAAGCATGGGGTCAGTTGCCTGATGGTATAGGTGACATGAATGGAGGAGTTGTTCAGCAGAAGCTGGAGTCAGTCAGAAGCTGGAATACCCTTCTAAAACAAGGAATAGAGGAAACAGCTTTGGGCTTGTTCCTTCTTCTTGCCCATCAACCTCCTTCAAGTGTTTTCCATTGGACAAAAGAAGTGAGAGAGCAAGGGAGCTTAGGAAATTTAGTTTCTTAGAAGAGTTGAGAATGGATGTGACAGCTAAAGTCCATTGTTAATATATGTGCCTAGAAACAATTTCAGAAGGACAGATGTTATCACAGAAGCATAGAGACTATTAATTACAGTATGTCTTGAATGCCTGGAATGTCTAGAACTATGTGAGATGATAGAGGTCAAGTAATGTAATAAGAGTATAAGCTCTGGGGTGAAAAATACTTGGATCGCATTGGCTTTGCTACTTAGTTGGGCAGGGATATTTTTATTTATGTATTTTATTATTTTTTTATTTTTTTACATTGTTGTTCATTTTTAAACAATAGTTGCTTCCCCCCACCGCCTCAGGTGTCGTCCCTATAGAATTTCCTTCACCAATGCACCTGTGCACCATCACCTCAGTCCCTTGTGCTCCTCCCTCCCTCCATCTGATCCCTCTCCCTCCTCCTCCCCTGCAGTGTGTCTCTGATTTATAATTGTCTGTTTTTGCTTTGTTGTGTTTTGTGCTGTTATTATTTTTTACATTGATGTCTTATTTGGTTCCCTTATATTCCTGCTATAAGTGAAACCATCCGATATTTTTTTCTTTTTCCTTCTGGCTTATTTCATTGAGCATAATTCCTTCTAGCTCCATCCATGTTGCTGCAGATGACATGAGTTTGTCTTTTTTGATTGCTGAATAATATTCCATTGTGTATATATGCCACATCTTCTTGATCCAGTCATCTATTTGGTAGTTTTTTTTTTTTAACTATTTTATATCTCAACAGTTTTTTTATCTGTGAAACAGGGTTGCTAATAGTGCTTACTTCATAAGAGTGCAATGAAGATTTGATGAATCTAGCCATGGAAAGAGAGCACTTAGCACAAGATCTAGCAAGCAATAAGAATTCAGAACAAGATAACAGAAATCTGGAAAAAGGTTTTCATTTTTTTCCCCCAGAACTCACCCTTGCAATCCTGTAGTCTCCCAGGCACCTATTTCGTACTTAGCCTGGAGTGGACAAAGGCCTAATTCTGCCCTGAGCAGTAAGAGGTTGGAAACAGCCTTAGGTATGCCCCTAGTCTAGCATATTCTCTTAATTTGAGTCCATAGTGATTTAAGACACCCAAAGGCATGTTTCTGGGAGCAGAGAAACAAGTCCAAACTGGTCCCTACCTGCTATGGCTATGGATTTGTGCAGAGTGGAGTAAAATTCTGAATTCACTACTGCTAGTTAACTTATGGCAAATACTCAGTTCCTCTGTCTGAGGTCCCAATTATAATATGATTGCACTAATAGTTGCTAACTAGTTAAGCAATAAATTATCCATAAGTATCAGGGTTGGCAAAGATCTTAAAAATGATCTCCTCAACATTGTTATTTTGCAAATGAGAAAATACAGCCCGTGGGAATGAATGGGACTCCCAAAGACGCAAAGTAAATTGGTGGATAAGCTGGAATGAGAACAGAAATCACTGATTCTTCATAGTGAGTAGAATGCAGTAAAAAGGATAAGAATTAACAGTGTATAACTATTATAATGCTATTATTGAGAGTCTAAGGTTAACATCTACATTATAATCTGCAATGTTTTGATAAAATGATGATATATATATCAACTATTTTTATTTATTCATTTATAAATTCAATAAACATGTGTGCTTATTGTGTGAAGGCATAGTGTGATAAATACTAATTATATAGCAATAAATAAGATAGACACATTCATGTCCATGGTTCTGAAGGAGCGAGTAAGTTAGTTGGGAATGTAGGCAGTTATGGCTACAGGGTCCTCAGCCTTGAGATAACACCCTGGAAAACAGGAAATTCCACAGGTTGATCCATTCCCAAAGCAACCTCTGTGTTGACCAAGATTAGCACCTTTTGTGCTTTCCAAGAACCAGACTTTATCTAGTGATGGAGACCTCAGCCCCAATTGATGATGAGTGGTTAATCCAATCAAAGAAATCTTGTTTGGGGGTTCTGCCAATCCAAAAAGACAATGTAGAGTCACTATGACCCACCATTTCAAATAAAAATATATAAGCCCCTGCTACTTGCCCCCTCAAGAGCAACCCACTTTGGACTCTTATATGCTCAGAGAGCTTTCCTATCCTCCTTATCTGAAAATGAATTTCTCATTTTTCTGCCTGTGTCCTCATCATTGAATTCTTTCCCCACTGAGAAAAGGACCAACCAAGTGGCTGAGTCTAGCTCATGGATTTCACCCCAATTCAGTTCTAATGAGCAAGTAAATAAGGTAATAAATTTACTAATACTAATATTTATAAGTGTTATAACAGAAAAATAAAAGATAGAGAATCACTGTGGGGTAGTGGGGTAGTGGAAAGGAATTTAGATAAAGGAGACTTTTCCAAGGAGATGACATTTTAGTTGAGGTATACAGGCTAATATGAGCCAGTCATGTCAAGAGAGGTAGGGGGGATGTATTACAGTCACAAAAAAGAAAGTCTGAAAGTCCAAAGGACTGAATGGGCTTAGTAAATTGTCCCAGGAATTGGAAGTACAATGAGGTTGAAACTTAAGAAAAAAGGGGAGTTGTAAGAGATAAATTTTGCAAAAACCAGGTTACATACTGATTCTGAGAAAAACAGGAAGAGGGGAGGAAGTTGAGAAGTTTTAAGCAGGAGAATAAGTTGATCTGATTTACATTTGTAAAAGACTACTCAGGTTACTTACTATGTGGTAAAAAGATTGAAAGAGGAATAGTGGTTGAAGCAAAGCAGTTGTCAGCCATCCAGGAGAGAGATGAGTAACTTGGACTGGGAAAAAAAAAATTAAGATGATAGTGAGGTAAAAATATTTGATATCTACTTTAAAGGTAGAAGCAATAGAACTTGATGATAGGTTATATGCAGAGTGTTAGTGAAAAGAATGTATTATAAAGTTGGACCTGACCATTTGTTAATATGGGGGCAACTGGAATACGCACAGGTTTGAGTAGGGAGGAAATTAAGACTTCCATTTTGGATATATTGCGTGTGAGCTAAGTATGTAATATTATTAGAAGACATGTTAAAAAGACAATTGGACAAAATGATATTGTGATTTTTAAGATAAGACTTTCTCTGGGGGCCTCCCCGGTGGCGCAGCGGTTGAGCGCTGGGTTCCGAAGCTGCCCGCAGCCTCTGCAGCGCCAGTTCGATCCCTGGCTGCTCCCCGGCCACCGGAGGAGGGTCCCACATGGCGCACAGACCTCTCCTGCCGCCCGCTGCTCCCCTCAGCAGTGTACTTCGGTCCTTCTGCCTGCTCTGCTCCCCGCTCTGGCTCTGGTGAATTCTCTCACCCTCCCGCACTTCTGACTGTGCCCGTGCTTGTATAAATAAATAAATAAATATTAAAGGAAAAAAAAAAAAAAACTTTCTCTGGCCATTCAGCTGACCAAAATATATTTCTTATATATAGTTGGTCTTCCTCCAGGATTCCTAGCTGACAGCTTCCCAAGCCCTTGGAATTTCCTAAGTGTGAAGAGTGATAATGTTGTATTTTGCTGTATTAATGAGGTAACTTTTTGAAAGTTTTTAAGGATAGGAGTTGGTTGCTGGTGGGGCCAATGATATGATTAGAAGACTGGGACTTTCAATCTCACCCCCTTCTACCTCCCACTAATAAAGGGGGAATGGGACTGAGGTTGAATCAATCATCAACAGCCAATAGCCAATGAGTTAATTGATTATGCTTATATATGAATCCTCCATTAAAACCCAAAAGACTGGGCTAAGAAAGCTTCTGGGCTGGTGAACACATAGAAATACAGGGAGAAAGAACATGGAAGCGCCACACTGCTTCCTGAAAGGTTTGGCGCGGTAAAGAAAAGGAGAGCCAGGCTAAATTTCTCAAAGGGAGGGAAAGTTTATTGCGCCCCGGGCGGACCTCACAGACCCAAGGCGGGGGTCAGTGAAGCCGCGCACGTTGTTAGGGGGAAGCAGGGTTTTATAGGGCGAGGAGAGGTCAGGTGGGAAGTTGGGCTCCTAGGGCGGGAAAAGTTTGTAGGGCAGGTAGAGGTTCTTTGTCTGAGACAAGACTGGTAGGGGGAGGGGGGAGGCTCATTGTCTGAGTCCTCCAGGCAGGTATCCGCATTCCTGCCCCCCAGGTGGGCTTCCTGGTTGGCTCCTGCATTCCGGCCTGCTGCATGGACCTTTCACTTCCCACATACCTTGCTCTATACCATCTCTTCCATCTGGTTGTTTCTGAATTATATTTTTTATAATAAACGAGTAGTCTAGTAAGTAAAATGTTTTCCTGAATTATGTGATTCTTTCTAGCAAATTAATATACCCCAAGGATGTTAAGTCTCAGTGCTATCACTGCTACATCCTGAGTTCAACCCCTAGCCAGGGAGCTATTCCACATATGGTGCAGCAGACCTCTCCTGTCTTGCTGCTGCTCCCCTCAGCAGTGTATTTCAGTAAATCCTCCTGTTCTGCTCCTTGCTCTGCCTCTGGTGAATCCTTTCATCCCCTGCACATCTGGCATACACCCTAGTTCTTCTATGTAAAGAATAAATACATTGGGCCTCTCCGGTGGCACAGCGGTTGAACGCTGGGTTGCGAAGCTGCCCACGGCCTCTGTGGCGCTGGTTCAATCCCTGGCTGCTCCCCAGCCACCGGAGGAGGGTCCCACATGGCGCACAGACCTCTCCTGCCGCCCGCTGCTCCCCTCAGCAGTGTACTTCAGTCCTTCTGCCTTCCCTGCTCCCTGCTCTGGCTCTGGTGAATTCTCTCACCCTCCTGTGCTTCTGACTGTACCCAGTGCATGTATAAACAAACAAACAAGCAAACAAATAAATAAATAATACATGCCTCAAAAAAAATGTTTAAGAATAAATACATAAACAAATAAATATTATATAACCCAAGGATGAGGTTGTAAGAACCTCTGATTTATAGTCAAACAGTAAGAAGCAGAGATCTTAACCTAGACTTGCTACTGGCATGTGATGTTGCCTGTTACCTGTGGAATCTGATGTTATCTTTGCATAGTATCAAAACTGAGTTGAATTTTCAGGTACTCTGATGGTGTCTGAGAATTGCTTGCTAATGTTAGGAAAGCACCCCCTGCCCCCATCCGCCCCCAGACTTAACTATGTATTAGGATTGTGTCTGGGAATACTTTCAGATGAATAAGTCTGAAGTTCTGAGAAGATCTGTTGGAGATAAACAGTTTATAATCCTCATTTAAATGATAAAGTCACAAGATAAGATGAGATCATCTAGGACAAAAGTGTAGATAGAAAAGGGCCTTGGACTAAACCTTGAGGCTCAATTACAATTAGAGTAAAATTGAATAGAGGAGGAAGAATCAAAAATGGATTCTGATGAAACTTTGATGAGGATTGCATTGAATCTATATATTGCCTTGGGGAACATGATGTAGCATATACAGATATGGAAATATAATGCTGTACACTTAAAACCTACATAGTATTATAATGTTTCAATTAAAAAATTAAAATGGAGGGCCTCCCCGGTGGCGCAGCGGTTGAGCGCTGGGTTGTGAAGCTGCCCGCGGCCTCTGCAGCGCCGGTTCGATCCCCGGCTGCTCCCCGGCCACTGGAGGAGGGTCCCGCATGGCGCGCAGACCTCTCCTGCCGCCCACTGCTCCCCTCAGCAGTGTACTTCGGTCCTTCTGCATGCTCTGCTCCCCTCTGGCTCTGGTGAATTCTCTCACCCTCCCGTGCTTCTGACTGTACCCAGTGCTTGTATAAATAAATAAAAATAAATCTTAAAAAAAATAAATAAATAAATAAATAAAAAAAATTAAAATGGAGACTGAGCAGTTGTCAATAAGGTAGAAAGAAAAAAGAAAACCAGAAAATATCATGTTCGTGTGAAAGTTTTGAAATTGTTTATGTGAAATGACATTGAGAATTTGAATGGGTGATTCAAATTGTATTAGGAAAATGGTTAGTGTCATTGGTCTTGACAAGAGTAGCTTAATTGGCGTGAAGATAACAGAAATCATAATGGAGTGAGATGAGGCATGAAGGGGGGATGAATAAAAGCAAAAAAAGTACAGGCAAATAAAGATAAGACTTTGAGAAGTTTTACTGAAAAGGAAGTAAGAGAAATAGGGTAATTTTTGGACAGATATATATGGTAAAGACTTTTTTTCTTTTAACATGATGTTAGGAGCATGCTTATATAATGTTGGGAATGAAAAGGAAAGATTGATGACATACAGTCTTGCTACTTGAAGCACAGTCCACAGGCCAATGACATCATCATCATGGTACTTCTTAGTAATTTCACTCCCAGGAATCTACCCAAATATATATAAAAAAAAATAATAATTCAAAAGGATACCTGCACTCCTATGGTTATTGCAGCATGATTTACAACAGGTAAGATATGGAAGCAACCCAAATATCCAAGAATTGATAACTGATCAAGAAGATGTGTTATATATATACAATGGAATATTATTCAGCCACCAAAAATATAAATTCATGCCATTTGCAGCAACATGGATGGAGCTAGAAGGGATTATGCTCACTGAAATAAGCCAGAAGGAAAGAGAAGAATATAGGATGGTTTCACTTACAGGAGGAATATAAGGGAACCAAATAAGGGATCAGGAAAAAATAAATAAATAAAAAAACAAAGTTCGCAGATTCTGCAAGGGTGGTGGAGGGAGAGGGATAAAAACGGGAGGCAATAGCACAAGGGACTATGGTGATGGTTCACAGGTGAATTGGTGGTGAGTATTTCACAGGGACTACACCTGAAAGGAGAAAGCCAACATATAAAAATGAACAACGATGTTATACATATATATATAAATAAATTAATTAATAAATGCAGAACCTCAGGCCCCATCTCAGATCTATAGAATAATAATCTGTATTTTAGTTAATCCTCAGGTAATTTGTATGTACATTAAAGTCTGAGGAACATTGGCATAGAAGAGGGTATACTTGCAGAAGCAAAATCCTTGAGAAACTGAGAGTGAATTGAGTCCAGAGTCTAAGAGAATTGCCTTTGATAGGAACAGGATCACTTCCTATACTCTAGGAGGAAAGAAGACAGAGCAAATGGATGATGGTTCAGAGGCTGTTGGGCCTGTAGATTTGGTAAATGAAAGAGAAGGTGATGCCCCTGAAATGTTTTCTATTTTCTCAATAAAAAGATGAAGCTGAGAGAGGAGTACAGTCGGAGGAGTCATTTTAAGTAACAGGAGGGAGGAGAAAGTATGAAATATTACTGTTAGAGAAGTGGGTCTCAACTTAGGCTGCACATTGGAATCACTAGGAAAGCTGTTGGGCTTCCCCAGTGGCACAGCGGTTGAGCACTGGGTTGTGAAGCTGCCTGCAGCCTCTGCAGCGCCAGATTGATCCCAGGCCACCGGGCGAGGGTCACACATGGCACTCAGACCTCTCCTGTTGCCCGCTGCTCCCCTCAGCAGTGTACTTTATAGGTCTGCCTGTTCTGCTCCCTGCTCTGACTCTGGTGAATTCTGTCACCCTCCCGTGCTTCTGACTGTACCCAGTGCTTGTATAAATAAATAAATCTTTAAAAAAAAGTTTAAAAAATTAAAATAAAAAGCTGTTGTCTAAATCCTATCTTCATGGTTTATGAGTTAACTGGAATGAGATACACCATGGGCATCAGGAACTTTATAAGATCCCTAGATGACTTTAATTTACAATTAAGGTTGAGAATCAATGTCTTAGAGATAGTAGAAAAGCAAACATATTAGGGACATGTAGAAAGATTTGCAGGAAGTACGCAGTGTCTAATTGAGGCTTGTGATAAAGCAAAATATACCAGCTTGGCTGTGGGCCTTTTATCCAGTCCATTTTGCTTCTCAAGTACATATTTAGAGGAGACACAAGTGGTTGGATGAAATCTAGGGGAGATTTACTATAGAGGGGAAAAAGATGGGCTACAGAGTTGCAAGCATTTTCAAGAGAGTGATCATAGAAATGGGCCAGGAAATCCAAACTGAACAGAAGGACAAAAAGGACATGGGAAGTGAGGAGAAAAGGGGAAAGATAAATGAAATATTAGGGATAATAAATTGGTGACCTTGATAACATGGGAGAATTATTGGAGTAGAGGCGTCAGAGTAAATAAATTGGAAAAAACGACAGTGAGCAGAGAGGAGATAATGAAATCAAGCCATTGGAAACAATTCAGGTTACTAATTTTAACAAGATCAGGCTGTTGCGACAGGAGTTTTCTGTCTCAGGTTAAGTGAAATACTTTGTTGAAGTTGAGACCAAGGTTAAATAGGCCATCTACTGGAATTTTGAGGTTACACAGGAGTAAGGATGAAGACAAATTGTGATCCAAGAACTAGTCTTCAATGAGTGAGAAATAATGTCCAGAAAGACAATATGTCAGCCAAGAATTATGTACAGAACACTTACCATTGTGCCAAGTTCTGTTCTAAGTACTGGGAATACAGTAGTGAATAAGACAGACTAAGTATTTATCCTCAAGGAAGTTTCTAATGGAGAGATTTCGACATTACACCCCAAAACTTATAACTAGTAATTTTAGGTACTGAATAATTATGAAAATAATTATGAAAATAATTATGGGGCTATTATAGAAGGTAACTGAAGGGGCCTCCCTGGTGGCGTGGGTGGTTGAGCGTCGCACTGTGAAGCTGTCCACAGCCTCTGCAGCGCCATTTTGATCCGGCCGGCCGGCGAGGGTCCCACGTGGTGAAGCAGACCTCTCCTGTCTTGCCCGCTGCTCCCCTCAGCAGTGTATTTCGTCAGTCTGCCTGTTATGTTCTCCACTCTGTCTCTGGTGAATTATCTCACCCTCACACACATCTGGCCTGTACCCTGGTTCTTGTATAACTAAATAAATAAATCTTAAAAAAAATTAAAAAAAAGAAGGTAACTGAGGAAAGACATGATTTTATCTAGGTAGCCAAAGAAGCCCTCTTGGAGGAGGTGCTAAGTTGACACCAGAATGATGAGATAAAAACACCATGCAAATATTTCAATCAGGAAAGAATAATGAAAGGAAAGGCCCATAGAAGGAAATAAGACTGATATATTCAAGGGACAGAAGGTTAAAATAACAACTTATAGTGAAGTAAAAGACAGTGGTGGGAGATGATGTCAAAGAAGCAGACAGGTCCAGAAAATCAGGGAATGAAAGCAAAAATAAAGATAGTGGGTGGCAGAGGCAGATGGTATGTGCATCCAAGATGCCAGGAGTTAAGAAGCTAACTCAGCAAAGCATTGAAAGCAAGATGTTAATGTAATGGGGAATGTGTGTATAGGTATGTATTTAAATATAACTTATCATAGACTTTGAGAAGAAAAATCCAGTTCGATAAATTCTCAAGTTCAGGGACATCGGAAGGCAGACCAACATGGCGGCGAAGAGACGCTGCAAGTAAGATCTCCCATTAAAAAAAAGTTAATAGGGAGGAAAAGTGGCAGGTCCCAGTGAGAACTGGGACACGGAAGATAAACGGACGACTCCAGCAAACTACCTGAAGAAGAAAGTTGCCAAAAAAGAGGACTAGAAGGGAGGAAAGTGCAGAACCCTGCTCCCCTCCCCCAACCACAGAGTCTGCACACTCTGACCAGCAGAAAAGAGGAAAACAACAAACTAAAACGACCAACAAGAACAAACTACGCATCAAGCGGGACTGTGAGTGGAAAGGAACTATTTCAGCCACCACACCCCGTGAACGGGAGCTGTGGAGACCCCTGCAGAATTCGCCACGGCGGTGAGCGAACGGCTCCGGGTGCCATTAGAGAACAGCAGGGATCACCGGAGGAACCCTCACACAGCCCCGGGCCAGCCAGTAAGCTTGGCAGAAAAGCAGCGCACTTGAAAAGCAAACGCAGATCTCACGGCTGCCCAGGACCCCGCGCCTGCGACCTAGGCTTGCGGGGAGACGTGCGGGGACCCTCATTGAGGTGAAAACCCCTCACTGAGTAATCAGGAACCAGGCACCCAGGGACGGGAGCTGGGTGCAAAAGACTCCATTTTTGCGGGCACTGAACTGGGCTAGAGCCCGCGTCCTGGACCTGAGGGATTTGGAACTGAGACCTGGGGCACGAAATTCGGGGCATGGGTTCTCCACAACGGTGGAGCACAAGGCAGACACAGCACCCCAAAGCTGTTGAGGTTTACTCTACCATACCCGCTCTGTTCCCTGTCCCACTGGGTGGAAAAATCAGCTCCCCAAGGGCACTAGGAGAGATCTCTGGCACCACCTAGTGACTTGAAACGAGCAGAAGGCTCCTGGAGGTGCCAGTGGCCAGCTGGGAAGTTAGCCCACGCCAGGCCCCTTCCGACCAGTAGTCTGAGCCCACAGGGGAAGCAGGCACCCACGCCTGGGGCAGACCGGGCGAACAGAAGAGTGTGCCTGAGACCGATGCGCAGGGAGTACGTCCCGCATCGCCATTTTAGAACAGGGACATTTCTTCAGTAAAGACTGCCTGCAGAAGGCTCCCTCAGGAGCCAGAGGTGAGCAGGGAAGCTTGCCCACGCCAGGCCCCTTCTGGCCTTTAGTCCGAACCCAGAGAGGGAGCGGGAACCCACCGCCAGGTCAGACCAAGCACACAGGGGAGTGTGTCCCCATATTGGCATTTTAGAACAGGCACCTTTCTTCAGTAAAGTCTGCTTGAAACAGACAGATGGCCCCTGGAGGAGCAAGAGTGGAGCGGAGAAGCTCACCCAAGATGCAGGCCAGTCCCAGCAACACAGCATCCCAATGCATACGACAAATTAGAAAACACACAGTAGGGAGTAGAAGAACCACATGGAACCTTACAATTCTCAGGAAAAAAGCACACCACAAAAAGAAAATCACCCCCCAGATTGCAACAAAAGTAACTTGGAAGAACTTCTGAGCCTCCCAGAAAGAGAATTTAAAATTGCCATGATTAAAAAAATGACAGAACTCATAAAGGAAAAAATTGATCAGAAGAAGGAAATTGAGTCCCTAAAGAGGGAAGCAAAAGAAACACAGGAGATCAAAGAATTAATGGAGGAACTAAAGAACTCTGGGAAAAGCAATGAAAGCAGAATAGATGAAATGGAAGAACGAATAAGTACTCTTGAAGACACAGAAATAAAAACAACCAAAACAGAAAAGGAAAGAGAAGTACGAAGGAACACTATGGGCTATTGTAGCCCATAGTGTTTCTTCAGAGAAGTCTGATGTCAGTCTGATTGGTTTTCCTTTGAATGTTATCTCTTTCTTGTCTCTTGTCAGCTTCATTATTTTTTCCTTGTCCTGGATTAAGAAACAAAAGCCAACCTTTTGCTGTCTCCAGGAAACACATTTAGCTACAAAAGATAAAAATAGACTCAAAGTTAAAGGTTGGAAAACAATCCTACAAGCAAATAGACCAAAAAAGAAAGCAGGAACAGCTATACTTATATCAGATAAAACAGATTTCAAACTCAAAAAAATAAAAAGAGACCACAACGGTCACTACATTATGATCAAGGGGACAATACTTCAAGAAGAAATAATACTCATTAACATATACTCACCAAACGAAGGAGCACCAAAATATATCAGACAACTGTTGTCATCTCTGAAAACAGACATCAGAGAAAACACATACATAGTGGGAGACTTCTACACACCACTAACAACAATGGATAGATCATCAAGACAAAAAATAAGCAAAGAAACTAAAGCTCTAAATAAGGACCTAGAGCATTTGTGCTTAAGAGACATCTATAGAACACTAAACCCCAAAAAACGGAGTACACATTTTTCTCAAGCACACACGGATCAGTCTCCAGGATCGATCACATACTGGGACCCAAGACAAACATCAACAGATACACCAAGATTGAAATAATACCAACCATCTTTTCTGACCATGAAGGCATCAAACTAGAAATAAACCATAAAAAGAAGGCAAGGAACATTCCTACCTCATGGAGATTAAAAACCACACTACTGGAAGAACACTGGACTAATGAGGAGATCAAAGAAGAAATTAAAAATTTTTTTGAATTGAACGACAAGGAGGACACCAATATCCTAAATGTATGGGATGCAGCAAAAGCAGTAATAAGAGGAAAATATATAGCAATAGAAGCTCACATCAAGAAACAAGAAAGAACGCAAAGAAACAACCTAATCTCGAAGCTCAAAGATCTAGAAAAAGAACAACAAAAAAACCCCAAAACCAGTAGAAGAAAAGAAATAATAAAAACCAAAGCAGAAATAAATGAAATTGAAACTAAAAAAACAATCCAAAAGATCAATGAAACCAAGAGCTGGTTCTTTGAAAAAATCAATAAAATAGACAAACCCCTAGCCAGGCTCACAAAGGAAAAAAGGGAGAAAGCACAAATAAACAGGATCATCAATGAAAGAGGAGAAATCACAACGGACACAGCAGAAATCAAAAGAATAATCAGTAACTACTATGAACAGTTATATGGAAACAAGTTTAACAATCTAGAGGAGATGGACAAATTCCTACAACTCTACAATCACCCAAAGCTAGATAAAGAAGAAATAGAACACCTAAACAGACCAATTACAATTAGCGAAATTGAAATGGTAATCAAAAACCTCCCCAAAAACAAAAGCCCAGGACCTGATGGATTTACAAATGAATTCTACCAAACATTCAGAGACGAATTAGTGCCTATCCTTCACAAACTCTTCCAAAAAATTGAGATGGAAGGGACAATACCAAACATGTTCTATGAAGCCAACATTACACTAATACCAAAACCGAACAAGGACAACACACAAAAGGAAAACTACAGGCCAATCTCCCTAATGAACACTGATGCAAAAATCATCAATTAAATTATAGCTATCAGAATCCAACAATGTATCCATAAAAGAATTCACCATGACCAAGTAGGATTCATTCCAGGAACACAAGGATGGTTCAACATCTGAAAATCAATCAACATTTTCCAACACATCAACAAAAAGAAATATAAAAACCATATGATAATATCAATAGATGCTGAGAAAGCTTTCGACAAAGTGCAACACCCATTCATGATAAAAGCCCTTGAAATTCTTGGGATACAAAGAACGTACCTCAACATCATAAAGGCCATATATGACAAGCCAACAGCCAGTATCATTCTCAATGGTGAAAAGCTGAAAACAATTCCATTAAGATATGGAACAAGACAAGGATGTCCACTCTAACCACTGCTTTTCAATATAATACTGGAAGTCCTAGCCAGAGCAATAAGAGAAGAGAAAGACACACAAGGAATCCAAATAGGAAAAGAAGAAATCAAACTATCACTATTTGCAGATGATATGATAATATACATAGAGAACCCCAAAATCTCCACAGAAAAATTAATTCAACTCATCAATCTGTTCAGCAAAGTGGCAGGATACAAAATCAACACGCAAAAGTCAGTAGCCTTCCTATACACAAACAATAAATCTGAAGAAGAAGAAATCAAAAATATCCATCCCTTTTATTATTGAAACAAAAAAAATCAAATATTTGGGAATAAATCTAACTAAAGAGGTAAAGGACCTATACAAAGAAAACTATAAAACACTGTTAAAAGAAATAGAAGAAGACACAAAGAAATGGAAAGACATCCCCTGCTCATGGATCGGAAGAGTAAACATTATTAAAATGGCCATTCTACCAAAAGCAATATACAGATTCAATGCTATTCCAATCAAAATTTCAATGTCATTCTTCAAAGAAATAGAACAAGTACTGATGAAATTCATATGGAATCACAAAAAACCCCGAATAGCCAAAGCTCTCCTGAAAAAAAAAGAAGGGGGTGGAGGCATCACACTCCCAGATTTCAAACTCTACTACAAAGCCATAATCATCAGAACTGCATGGTATTGGAACAAGAACAGACATACATACCAATGGAATCAAATAGAAAATCCAGAAATAAACCCACAGATTTATGGTCAACTAATCTTTGACAAAGGAGCAAAGACTATGCATTGGAGCAAAGATAGTTTGTTCAATAAATGGTGCTGGGAAAACTGGGTCGCTACATGCAAAAGAATGAAGCTTGACCACTACCTCACACCATACTCAAAAATCAACTCAAAATGGATTAAAGAACTAGACATAAGACCTGAAACCATAAAATACATAGAAGGAAATATAGGGGGAACAGTACGTGATTTGCACATCAAAGACATCTTTACAGACACATCACCCAAAGCAGTGATAGTGAAGGCAAAGATAAACAGCTGGGACTACATCAAATTAAAGAGCTTCTGCACAGCAAAAGAGACAATAACAAAAACAAAGAGAAACCCCACCAACTGGGAGAACATTTTTGCACCCAACACTAATGATAAAGGACTGATCACAAAAATCTGCAAAGAGCTGATGAGACTCAACAACAACAAAGAAAATAATCCAGTCAAAAAATGGGCAGAAGAGCTAAAAAGAAACTTCTCTGAAGAGGAAATGCAAATGGCCAACAGGCATATGAAAAAATGTTCAACATCACTTGTAATCAGGGAAATGCAAATCAAAACTACCATGAGATACCATCTTACACCAGTGAGAATACACATTAAAAAAACTAGCAACAACAAATGTTGGCGAGGGTGTGGAGAAAAAGGAACTCTTCTGCACTGCTGGTGGGAGTTCAAACTGGTCCAACCACTATGGAGAGCTGTGTGGAGATTTCTGGACCTACTAAACATAGAGCTTCCATATGATCCAGCAATTCCACTCCTAGGTATTTACCCAAAGGACACAGAAACATCAATTCCAAAGAGCACCTGGACCCCTATGTTTATAGCAGCACTGTTAATAATAGCTAAGCTTTGGAAACAGCCCAGATGCCCAAAAATAGATGACTGGATCAAGAAGATGTGGTACATATATACCATAGAATATTACTCAGCATTCAAAAAAGATAAACACATGCAATTTGCAGCAACATGGATGGCGCTGGAAGGGATCATGCTCAGCGAAATAAGCCAAAAAGAAAAAGAAAAATACCAGATGGTCTCACTCATAGCAGGAATCTAGAAAACTTAAATAAGGGACCAGGAAAATGAATAACTATAAGAAAGTGAAAATCAAAATCAACAAAAAACTATGAACCAGAGACACTCTTGAGGGGGTGAGGGGCGGGAGGGGGGCATTGGGGTCAGAATGGGGGGGGGTTGCAATTGTATGGGGAATATAAAAATAAAATTTATTATTTAAAAAAAAAAAAAAGAAAGGTGGGCAAGCGGGGCCTCCCAACACACACACACACACACACACACACACAGAGGCTAGGAAGGGGCCCCTTTACTGCAGTGTCTCCCTCCCCCATTGTGAAGACCAGCACAAACTTTTAACAGTTTGGTTATACTTACAGGGTAAAGACATCAGTGGGATCCTATCAGGGCTCTTCCCTACTTTGGGAGCCTCTTGGTACTCCAAGCCATCAGTTGAGGGAGGCTGTAGGAGCTGCAACACCCACCCAGCTACCTCACAGGCCTAGAAGTTGTGTTGATCCTCCCACACCCACAGCTGCAGTTCATTGTGCACTGGTCCAAGATTATTTTTTCTTTTCTCAATATATCTACCCTCCCTGGGAAGACCTACTGACTCAGGCTTACAGCGGTCCCCAGGAGACCAGATTAAAAAAGCAACTTCTAACTTACTGGAAAACATCCGAGCTTGAGAAGCAATTCTCCCCCTATCTGTTTATGTGTTTCTTTAGTGGCCAGTTCATTGTCAGTCATTTGTTTCCCTTTCTATTATTTGTTTTCTGATTCTTCTATCTTTCTTCTATCTCCCTTTCAACATTACCATCACCACTTTCTCTTCTCCTTCTGCTACATTCCCTCCTCCTCTTCTGTCCTCATCCCCCTATCTAGCCCCTTCCTATTTCACCTTTATTCCTTCCACATTTCCCTATCAACCTCTTCTTTCCTCTCATCCCTTCTTTCTCTCATTATTTATTTTGATCCCAGTATTATTCTAAGACATGCCTACAGGGATCTAGCAGTTCAACAGATAAATACACCCCACCCAGACTGCAGGCACTTCCCAGTGGACTTGGCCTCAGCATGTGTCTGGAGATGTAATACTACACATGTGACTCTCAACTACTACAGGCAGAGACATTGGATTTCATCCTATGCAGTGTGGGCCAGAAAAGCAGGGGTTCTTGGTGCAAAGCACAACTTAAATCAACACCTACCATAATAGAAGAGGGTCTGGACATGTATCCAGCCACAGCAGCTCAGACTCTAGGCAGACACATCTATACCTGAGCAAGAGATATTAGAAGTCATGCCCTCCAGCACCAGCAAGACAGGGGCACTATGACCCGAACAAAGACAATGACAAACAATGGGAAGAAAGAAAATTATAAATTATCAAGCAGGCTCTTCTGGTAACAATACATCACAGAAAGAAAGTCAAACTCCAGAACTTGATAACACAGACATGGAAGGATATCTCCAATTAACAGACAAAGAATTCAAAAGTCCATAATGAAAACAATGAGTTAAGTGAAAATGCAAAAATAGAAAAGAATATAATCTATGAACAGAGGAATGAAGTGAAAGAACTGCAGGATATCCAGAAGTTAGCAGAGGAGCCCAAGAATTCAGGGAAAAACCATGAAAATAGAATGGAAGAAATGGAGGAGTGATTCAGTACTCTTGAAGATACAGATATCAAAAGAGCAAATAAAGAAAAGGGGGGCCTCCCTGGTGCTGCAAAGGGTTAAGGCACAGCACTATGAAGCTATCAGCAGCCACTGCAGCACGAGTTTGATCACCGGCCAGGGAGGTGACCCACATGGCTCAGCAGACCTCTCCTGCCTCACCCATTGATCCCCTTAGCAGAGTATTTCAGTACATCTGCCTGGTGAATCCTCTCACCCACCATATCTCTGGCCTGTACCACAGCTCATGTGTGCATAAATAAATACATCTTTAAAAAAAAGAAAAGAGAAGTAAAAATAAAAAAGAATGAAGAAACACTTCGACAACTATTTGACACCATGAGGAAAGGAAACATAAGAGTCATAGGAATCTCTGAATGTGAGGAGACAGACAAAAGAACTGAGAAATTATTTAAGATAATTGAAGAGAACTTCCAAAGATTATGCTGTGTTTTCAACTTTTCAGCCACTTTGCAACTTTTGGGTGATGACTCAAGCCATTTACATTTAATGTACTTATTGAGATTTAAATGTTTATTGCCATTTTGTTAGGTTTTTGTTTGTTGTTTTGGATTGTCCTGACTTTTGCATTTTTTTGAGGTTTCTTTTAGGTTCCATGCTTTGTTTAGTTTCCATTTTTTGTTGTCTTATGTGCTACTTTTATTATTTTATGTTTGAGGGTCAGTTCATGATATGATCGATTGGACATTCTGGTCTCTGGCTTTTTCTAATGTGCCCAATTTTTACTTTCCTTCTCCTGCAAGTTAAGTTATTCAGGTATCTTTTGCCAAGGAATTCATTATTCTGTTGATTTATAATAGTTCCTTTAAGACTGATATCAAAGCTACAAAAAGAACTCATAAAACTCTACAAAAACAAAACAAATAACACAATAAAAAATAGGCAAAATGATTAAAGAGATACCTCTCCAGAGAAAATATTGAAATGGTCAGCAGGCATATAAAATTATATTCACATACTCTTATTATTAGAGAAATGCAAATAAAGACCACAATGAAATACCATGTCACACCTGTGAGAATGGCCCATATTGAAAAGACCAGAAACAACAAGTGCTGGCAAGGATGTGAGATTAAGGAACCCTCCTACACTGCTGGTGGGAATTTGAATTGCCTAGCCTGTATGGCAAGCCGTATGGAGGTATCTTGAAGCATTAAATGTGGATCTGGCATTCAACCCAATAACTCCATCCTAGGTAGGCATCTATAAAAAAATTCAAAAACAGGGCTTCCCTGGTGGCACAGGGGGTTGAGCACAGTGCTGTGAGGCTGTCCACAGCCTTTGCAGCATGAATTTGATACCCAGCCAGGGAGTAACCCACATGGCACGGCATACTTCTCTTGTCTCCCCCCCTGCTCCCCTCAGCAGTGTTCTGCTCTCTGCTCCCTCTGGTGAATGTTCTCACCTCCTGTGAATCTGGTCTGTATCCCACTTCTTAAAAAAATTTTCAAAAACACTAATTCGACAGGAAACTTGCACTCTCATTGTTATCACAGCACTGTTTACTGTAGCTAAACTATGAAAACAACCTAAGTCTCCCAGAACATATGAGTGGATCAAGAAGATGTGGTATGTATGCACAATAGTATACTGCAACTTGCAGCAACATGGATGGAGTTTGAAAGGATAACCTAAGTGCAATAAGTCAGGAGAAAAACAAATACTGGATCATGTCATTAAATTGGAATATAAAATAACTAAATTAATAATCAAATACAGATAAGCTGGAATAACTAACCCTTGATAGCTGTCTATAGAACTGAAGCACCAAGGGGAATGTGGGGAGGGGAAAGTACAAAGAGTGAAGGAAGCACATTGGTTTATAGTAGGGGAATGTGGGTGAGTTGATGGTTGGTGCACTACGGTGGTAATACATGTGAGGTGTACCTGATTACCTTAATTTAAAAATTAATTGAGAGGGAGGGCCCTTGCATCAAGGTGAAGAGTAGGCCCAGGAAAGTACACCAGAGACCCTGTACCCCCACCCCTTTCAGAACTGAGTAAAGTCATAGGGAGGACTTTGCATCAGGTAGTACAGTGGGTCCCAGAAAGCAAGCTGGAGTTCTCATGCTCCCGTTTCCAGAACTAAGTAATGGCAGAGGGAGGGCACCACCATCAAGGTGAACAGTGGGTTCTGGAAAGCACTGGCCTGCCAACAGGGCAGTTGGAGGCCAGAGACCCCACCAACACCCCTTCTGGAACTGAGTAAAGGCTGAGGGAAGGCCCAAAACAAAGCGGTGTAGCCAGTTCCAGGGAAGCACCTACTGGCTCTCAGGGCTTTTTGAGCCCAGTGACCTCCATGCACCACATCCACAACAGCAATTAAAGCCAGGAAGGAACAGAGAGGTCCCAGCCACCATAAGGAGCAGTAAATTCTTAGCCACACAGAGTGTTAGAGTCTATGTGAACACCTACCACATGCAAAGACCATGTCTGGCATTGTAGGTTAAAATGTGTATGTAGGGGAAGAGACCAGCAGCACAGAGCTACTCAGTGATTTTCTGGGATAATGCCCAGCAACCCATCCGCAGCACCACTGTCCTTGTGAAGTCTGCTGTGACAGTACTGGACTCAGTTTAGCCAACACTCCCCAACATCCCAGTAGGAACACCTGAAAGAGATGCTTGCCAGTACCAGCGGCACAGTGGCATAGCACACAGAACAAATTTGAAAACAAACAGCAGGGGAAGGAAAAAGCACAAATAATCAAGCAAGCCCTCTGGGGAAGGATGCAACAAAAGAGAAAATCAGCCTACAGAACTCAACAAAAATGACATGGAAATACTTTTCCACATGACAGATAGACAATTTAGAATCTCCATGATTAAAAAAAAAAAAAACAGAAAGAAGATGAAAAGAAAGAGAATGATATGAGAAATATAGTTAATGAATTGAAGTTGAAGTTGAGTTTTTAAAGAAAAAAATGAAGGAAATACAGGATATTAAAAGATTAATGGGGAAGCTGAAGTGCTCTGGGAAAAGTAATGAAAACAGAATTGATGAAATGGAAGCATGAATCAGTACTCTTGAAGATACAGAGAAAAAGAGAAACAACAGGACCTCCCTGGAGGTGCAGGGGTTAAGACACAACCTATGAAGCCATCTGCAGCCATTGCAGCACGAGTTCAATCCCCAGCCAGGGAGCTACCCACATGGCACAACAAACCTCTCCTGTCTTGCCCGCTGCTCCCCTCAGCAGCGTATTTTAGTCAATCTGTCTGTTCTGTTCCCCACTTTGTCTCTGGTGAATCCTCTCACCCCCCACACCTCTGGCCTGTACCCCAGTTCTTGTTTGCATAAATAAATAAATCTTTTTTTTTTAAGAGAGAACCAACCCAGAAAATGAAAGAGTTACAAAGGAAAAATAATGAAGAAACACTTTGAGAACTATCAGATACCCCGAGGAAAGGAAATATAAGAGTTATAGGAATCCCAGAAGGTGAGGAGAAAGAAAGGAACTGAGAAACTATTCAAGGAAATAATTGAAGAGACCATCCTATACATGAAGAAGGAGATGAAAATAGACATATAGGAATCTAGAAGAACACCAAATTACTACAATAAAAGGAGAACTATAGCAAGGAGAACTACAGCTTCCAAGAGTCCAAGATAAGGAAAAAATAATGAAGCTGGTGAGGAGGAAGAAACAGATAACCTATAAAAGAAAACCAATCAGGCTGACATCAAACTTCTCAAAAGATACACTATGAGCAAGAAGAGAATGGAACTACATATTCAATAGACTGCAAATCAACAAATGCCAACCAAAAATATGTTACCTTGCAATGCTCTCCTTCCTCTATGAAGAAAAAATATGAACATGCTCAGACAGAGTCTCGAGAAATTCATGCATTCATGTAATATATATATATATATATATATATATATATATATATAAAACAAGAAACCTTAAAGACAAAACTGACAGAGTAATGAATAAGAAGAACAGAATAAGTTAAGAAATAGAATCACAAAAAGACAAACAAAACGCTAATACAGACACAAATGTATCAGTATTAACCCTAAATATAAATGGACTAAACTCATCAATAAAAAGACACAGTAGCAGGCTGGATTAAAAAAAAAAAAAAATCCAACTCTCTGATGCCTCCTCCAGGAAACACATTTAACTACAAAAGATTAACATAGACTGAAAGTAAAAGGTTGGAAACAATCCAAGCAAATGGACCAAAAAAGAAGGGAGAAACAGCTATACTTATATCAGATAAAATAGACTTCAAACTAAAAAAGCTAAAAAGAGACATGAATAGTCACTACATTAAGGTTAAAGGGACAATACATCAGGAAGATATAACATTCATCAACATATACTCACCAAATGAAGGAGAAATAAAATATATCAGACAATTATTATCATCTCTGAAAACAGACATTAGAGAAAATATGTATATAGTAGAAGACTTCAACAACCCTCTCTCACCAATGGAAAGATCAAAGAGACAAAAAATAAACAAGCAAACTACTACCCTAAATAAGGATCTAGATCTCATGGGCTTTAGAGACATCTATAGGACACTGCACCTGAAAAAATTGAGTACACATTTTTTTCTCAAGTGCACATGGTTCATTCTCCAGTAATGATCACATAGTGAGACACAAGATAAACATCAACAGATACACAAAATCAAAGTCACACCAACTGTCTTCTCTGATCATAAAGACATCAAACAAGGAACAATCCATGAAAAGAAAGTAAGGAACCCTTTCACTTCATGGAATACTGAAACTCACACTATTGGAAGACAATTGGTCAATTAGGAGATCAAAGAAGAAATTAAAAAAAAAATACCATGATTGAATGACAATTAGGATACAGCTTTCTAAAATGTATGGAACACAGAAAAAAAAACGTAATTAAAAGCAAGTAAATAGCAATACAGGATCACATCAAGAAACAATTAAGAAATCAAAGAATGAACCTAACCACCTATCTCAAAGAATTATAAAAAGAACAATTAAAAAAACCCACAAGCCAGTAGAAGAAAGGAAATAATAAAAATCAAAGGAAAAATAAATCAAATAGAAATCAAAAAGACAATTCAAAAAATAAATTAAACCAAAAATTGTGTCTTCGATAAATAAACAAAATAAACCTCTATGCAGGCTCACATTGAAAAAAGAGGAGAAATCACATAGGATCATAATAAAGAGGAGAAAATACAACAGACACAGCAGAAATCAGAATAATTAGAGAATACTATGAACTTTTATATGCAAACAAATTAAAAACTCTAGAAGACATGGAAAAATTCCTAGAACAATATAATCATACAAACCTAGATAAGGACGAAATAGAACACCTAAAGAGGACAATTACAAGCATTCAAATTGAAACAGTAATCAAAACCCTCCCCCCAAAAAAGTCCAGGATCAGATGGCTTCACAAATGAATTTACAAAACATTCAAAAATGAACTACTGACTATTCTACACTAAATCTTTCAAAAAAATGAGAAAAAAGGAATACTGTCAAATATGTTTTATGAAGGCAACATCACAATAATACTAAAACCAAACAAAGACAACACAAAAAAAGAAAACTACAGACCAATTGCCCTAATGAACATGGATGTAATATCCCAGTAAAATCCTAGCCAACAGAATCCAACAATGCATAAAAAGGATAAAATACCATGATTAAGTGGGATTTATTCTAGGGCTTCGAGGGTAGTTCACCATCCAAAAATTAATTAATGAAATCCAGCACATAAACAAAAAGAATAAAGCATATGATCATATCAATAGATGTTGAAAAAGCATTTGCCAAAGTCTGACATCCATTTATGATGAAAGCCCTTGAAATTCTTGGCATAGAAGGAATACACCTTATTAACATGATAAAATCCTTTTGCTACAAAAGCTCTCTTTTTTTTAAAAAAAAATGTATTTATTTATTTTTTAATAGAGGCATGTTTTTATTTGTTTGTTTGTTTTGTTTATTTGTACATGCACGGGGTACATTCAGAAGCGTGGGAGTGTGAGAGAATTCACAAGAGCGGGGAGCAGAGCAGGCAGAAGGACCGAAGTACACTGCTGAGGGGAGCAGCGGGCGGCAGGAGAGGTCTGCGCGCCATGTGGGACCCTCCTCTGGTGGCCGGGGAGCAGCCGGGGATCGAACTGGTGCTGCAGGGGCTTTGGGCAGCTTCCCAACCCAGCGCTCAACCACTGCGCCACTGGGGAGGCCCACAAAAGCTCTCTTTTAACATAAGGAACAAGACAATGATGCCCATTCTTGCCACTGCTTTTCAATATAATACTGGTAGTCCAAACCAGAGAATTAAGAAAAACAAGACAGAGAAATCCAAATTGGGAAAGAAAAAGTAGAACTATCACTATTTGCAGACAATATGATAATATACATAGAAAACCATAAAAACTCCACAGAAAACCTAATTAAAATAATAACCAGTTTAATAAAGTAGCAGGATACAAAATCAACACACAAAAATCAGTAGCTTTCCTATATGCAAACAGTCATTTTTTAAAGCATGTATTTTATTCTTTTTTAATATTTATTTATTCATACAAGAAATGGGGTACAGTCAGAGGTGCGGGAGGGTGAGAGAATTCACCAGAGATAGAGTGGGGAGCAGAACAGGCAGATGGACCAAACTCACTGCTGAGGGGAGAATCGGGTGAGGCAGGAGAGGTCTGCCCCACCATGTGTGTTTTTCCCTGGCCAGGTGGGAATCAAACCCATGCTGCAGAGGCTGCAGACAGCTTCACAGTGTGGCACTCAACCCACTGCGCCACCAGGGAGGCCCACAATCAATTTGAAGAAGAAATTAAGAAAACTGTGGCAGCCTCTGCTGCTGAACGCCAGTGAACTTACTGGAAAGAGGGAGGCTTTCACTCAGACACATCCAAGTGAGTAAGACCACCTTCCCCTGTGCGCTGGACTGGATAGTCAATGACGGGTAAGATCGGGGGCAGACTAAAGAAGGCACTGGCCAACCTCATGTCTGTGACTCCTGACAACCTAAGACAGGTGCAGTCCCCGAGGGGCTTCATTATGATAAACTTTGGTGTTCACATCAAACAAGGCCTACATGCCTATAAGCTCAATCTAGGCAATAAGCCCGCAGTAAAAATCCCCTCCTTTGCTTGAAAACAAGGCTGCTAAGAGCGTTGCCTACAAACAAGCCTGATGGAATTACCTACAAAGCAGTTTAACCATTAACCAATCAGTCATTGTTTCTGAATAAGTAGTAACTTAGCAACTTATCGATAATTACACTATTTTCTTACATGACTTTTTCTATATATGTAAAAATCAGTTTCAGGAAATGTATTGTAAACACATATGCTTAGCCACTTGTAAACCATTAGCTAGAAAATTGCATTCTATGCCTAGGTAACAAGAAACATTGTTATGCTGGGAAAATAAATTTTGTGTGACCTAATGCCTTTTGAAAATGTATAAATATGCGTAATGATTTGATCAAATTACATTCAGATCTTCACTCTTGAAGTGTGTCTGTCTGTCATTTAGGCGCCTAATCCTTGACCATCCTGCATGAGTTTAACATCCCTGGGACGGCCTTGCCAGTCTACCACTGCACTGGTCCACAGCAGAAAACAATACCATTTACAACTGAAACATAAAAAATCAAATACCTGGTAATAAACCTAAAAATGGAGGTGAGTGACCTTAACAGAGAAAATGATAAAGCCTTGATAAAAGAAATAGAAAACAAGACAAAGAAAAGGAATGACACCCCCTTCTCATGGATTGGAAGAATTAGCATTATTAGAATGGCCATACCACCGAAAGCAATTTACAGATTCAACTCAATCCTGATAAAAATCTCAATGACTTTCCTCAAAGAAATAGAGCAAATATTGTGAAATTTATATGGAGCCACAAAAAAAAAATCTCAAATAGAAAAGCTCTCTTGACTAAAACGGAGAATGGAGGTATCACACTCCCAGACTTCAAACTATACTACAAAGCCATAAAATTAAAACAGTATGGTACTGGGAAAAAAAAAAAAACACAGGCACACAGATCAATGGAATTGAATAGAAAACCCAGAAATAAAGCCACACATGGATGAACTACTAATCTTTGATATAGGAGCAAAGACTATGTAATGGAACAATGACAGTTTGTTCAATAAATGATGCTGGGAAAACTGGATTACCAGATGCAAAAGAATGAAACTAGACTACTACCTCACACCATGCACAAAAAAAGTCAAAATGGATAAAAGAATTGAACATAAGACTTGAAACCATAAAATATATAGAAGAAAATATAGGTAAAATAATACATATAATACATTTCAGTATCATCTTAAAAGACTCATCTCCCAAAGCAAAGAAATTGAAGGGAAAGATAAACAGCTGGGATCATATTAAACTGAAAAGATTGGGCCTCCCCGGTGGCGCAGCAGTTGAGCGCTGGGTTGCGAAGCTGCCTGCGGCCTCTATGGCGCCGGTTCGATCCCCAGCTGCTCCCCGGCCACCGGAGGAGGGTCCCACATGGTGTGCAGACCTCTCCTGCCGCCCGCTGCTCCCCTCAGCAGCGTACTTCGGTCCTTCTGCCTGCTCTGCTCCCTGCTCTGGCTCTGGTGAATTCTCTCACCCTCCCACGCTTCGGACTGTACCCAGTGCATGTATAAACCAAACAAACAAACAAATAATAAATAAATAAATAAGACATGCCTCTAGAAAATTAAAAAAATAAATAAATAAACTGAAAAGATTCTCTACATCAAAAAGATCATTAATCACAATAGAGACACCCTGATCATTGGGAGAAAATCTTTGTACTCCATACAACTGATAAAGGGCTGATCACAAAGATCTACAAAGAGTTCACATGACTGAACAAAACCAAAGTAAACAATCTGGTCAAACAATGGACAGAAGAGCTAAAAAGACACTTCTCCAAGGAGAAAATGCAAATGGCCAACAGACATATTGAAAATATTCAACATCCTCATAATCAGGAAAATGCAAATCAAAACCACAATGAGATACCACCTTATACCAGCGATAATGGCACATATTACAAAAAAAAAAAAAAAACACAAAAAAACCCAAAAAAACTAGCAACAACAAATGTTGGCAAGGATGTGAAAATAAAAGAACACTTCTATGCTGCTAGTGAGAAAGCAAATTGGTCCAAACACTATAGAAAATTGTGAGGCTATTCCTCAAACTACTAAAAATGGAGTAGAATATTACTCAACAATTGCACTCCAAGGAATCTACTTAAGGAACACAAAAAACATTAAGGATACCTGTACCACTGTATTTATTGCAACACTATTTATAATAGTTAAGATATGGAAACAACCCAAATGTGCAAAAAATAGATGTCTGGATCAAGAAGATATATATATACACAATCAAATACTACCACCAGTCAATAAACATGAACTCATGTCATTTGCAGAAACAGGGTTAGAGCTGGAAAGGATTATGCTCAGTGAGATAAGTCAGAAGTTAAAAGAAATACAATTTTTGATGGTTGCACTTATAGGAGGAATATAGGGGACCAAATAAGGGATCAGGAAAAACATAATAATTATAATAATTAAAAAAAATTAACAGAGACATTCTGTAGGAGAGGGGTGTAGGGTAAGGTAAAAAGTATCAGGCTTTTCTGCCCTCCCGCCATTAGGATAGGTGACGGATCCCTGTGGTCCTGAATGCATGCCTGATGGCGGGCACCTGGAGTAGGGTGTGGACATATGTAGATGGGATTTACCTGGGCTAAGACTGGGCTTTTAAGGGTGGTGTCACAGGGATGCCAGCAGAAGCAGAGAGAGAAGGAGAAGCAGGAAAGCAGAGAGAACGCGAGAGAAGGCCGGGGAGCCCAGAAAAAGACTTGCTGGGGGCCACTACCTGCCGTGTACCTGGTAAATCCCAATAAAAGCCTGCAAAAGCCACTGAGGACTCTGACTCCTCCTTTACCCAGTCTGCTGGATCAGAAAACCTGCACTGTGTCATTCCTGACCCTACAAGGGGGAAGAGGGATCAAAATGGGTGGGGGATCCCAAGGGACTATGGTGATTGACTATGGGTATACAGTGAATTGATGGTGGGGAATTTACAGGGACTACACCTGACAGGAGAAAGCAAACAATGAAGAATGATATAAAATATATGTAAATTAAAAAACTGAACCGAGTAGAAAAAATAATTTCTTATAAAAAATAAAGACAAAATATGGAAGCAACCCAAATGTTCATAAACAGAGCAATGTATAAATAATGTGTGTATATTTACACAAGGCAATATGATGCAAATTAATATGAATAACCTGTAGTACACCCAGATGAATCTCATAGTGTTGAATGAAGCTACATGTAAAAGAGAAAATACTTTGTGACTCCATTGATGTAAATTACAAACTCAGATCAAACTTATTTCTTGTATTAGCAGTCAGAGAGTGGTCCTAGGAGGAGAGAAGTGATGAGTGGGGAACAAAAAGGTCCAGGATCTCTTGAGGTAATTTGTTTATCTGTGACAGTTGTATGAGTGGACTCACTCTCTGAAAATTTATCAAGTTGTGCACTTTCTTTGTTTATATTCAATAAATTTATAGATGATGTCAACAAAATGGGGGAATAAAGAGGATGGGTTCAATCTCTTTCCTAAAAACAACTTTAAAAAAGGACTGATAATGAGATTTTCCAGGGGTACTCAGTTGAATGGGGAAGCCCAGCCTACCAAGCCAGCTTAATTGTTAACAGCCCGCACTGTTTCACAGCCTGAAATGTCCCAGTATACCTCTCTACTACATGTAGAAACCCCCAAAAAACACAGGTCATCAACCTTGACCTCAGCACCACCACTCAGTTCCACAAGAGCAGTAGAAACTTCATTTTTTTTTCCTTTTCCCTGAGACACAGCTCAGCAGTAACCCACTTCTGGGAAGATCATCTCACTTAGCCCTCTGGTGCTACCTAGTGAACTAAGTCAAAACACCTGCCATCTGCACCTGTGAAAGATCTGGAAAGACCAAACACCAGTCACACCACTCAACCAGCCCAAGCATCAAAGCAGAGCAGTCCATAACTAGAACCTTGCTATAGCCATGCCCTGCATCAGGGACCCTCAGCTGTCCTCAACAACACCAAAACGTGCACTCCACTGAGCCAGATGCTCCCTCTGGGGGACAGGATCATAGACAGAGCCTTGTGGTGCCAAGTACTGCATCAGGGGCATTTAGATTCAACTGGTGGTCTGATCAAGGGAAGCCACAGGGATCTCCATCCCTGCACAGCTGCCATAGCAACCCAGACAGTGTACTGACCCACCCAAGCCAAGGTAAACACACTGGGACATTCCATTCGCAAGCAACAGCATTCTGGACAATGAGTGTCATGGGATCCCTTGCTCCTGAACCCACCCAGATGCCACAGTTTCCCAGACAGTATGCAAATCCATCCATGCCAAGCTAAGAGCACTGGGACATTCTGTTTGCAAGCAGCAACAGTCTGGAGGACGAGTGCCACAAGAACCCCCTCCCAAACCTACACAGTGGCCACAGCAGCATAGGCAAGCAGTGTGCAGATCCATTCACTGGTGTGGGGTAAGGAAAAAATGTCAGGCTTTTCTGCCCTCCCTCCATCAGGATAGATGATGGATCCTTGCAGTCCTGAATGCATGCCTGATGGAGGACACCTGGAATAGGGTGTGGACCTATGTAGATTGGATTCACCTGGGCTAAGACTGGGTTTTTCAGGGTGGTGTCACGGGGACTCCAGTAGAAGCCGAGACAGGAGCAGAGAAGCCAAGAACGAACAGAAGCCTAGAGAAGAAGAAGAGAAGCAGAGAGAATGCCAGAGAGCCCAGATAGAGTGAGGATTTGCTGGGGGCTGGGAGGACTGCCAGCCTCCTGGCCCCCCAGCACCACTGCCTGCCATATGCCTGGTAAATCATAATAAAAAACCTGCAAAAGCCACTGAGGACTCTGACTCCTCCTTTACCCAGTATGCTGGATCAGAAAACCTGCACTGTGGTCTTCCTGCCTCTACAACTGGTCATCAGAAGAGGTCTGGTAGGTGGAAGCTGAGGGGAGACAACAGGAACACCTACACCCTACTTCCACCCACCAACCAAAGTGATCCATATACACTCAGGTAAGAACACACAGAAGTCATACCAGAGGGCAAAATTGGCCACAGGGCTCTATGCCAAAAATAAACACAAACAATGGGGAGAAAGAAACATACAAGTGGTCAGGCAAGCCCCCCTGGGAATGTACACCACAGAAAGAAAATCAGCTTCCAGAAACCAGTGACACTGACTTGGAACAATTTGTCTGACAGATAAAGTATTAAAAATGATCTTTTAAAAGATTTATATTATTTATTTATGCATACAAGAGCTGGGGTATAGGCCAGAGGGTCAGGGGTGAGAGGATTCACCAGAGACAAAGTGGGGAGCAGAACAGGCAGGTTGTCTGAAATACACTGCTGAGGGTAGCAGTGGCCAAGACAGGAGAGGTCTGACACACCATGTGGGTTAATTCCTAGGTGGGGATCGAACTTTTGCTGCAGTGGCTGCAGATAGCTTCATAGTTCTGAGACTTAACCCCTTGAGCCATCAGAGAGGCCCTCAAAATTATCTTAATTAGATAAATAAAAGAAGCAGAAAGGGAACAGAATGTTATGAGGAACATAAGCAACAAATAGAAGAATGAGACTGAATCTATGCCTTTATCTTTTCCTTCTGGATCCCAATGATAAGGATATGTAAGGATAAGAACCCCTACATTGTTTTCATTTATTATTATTTTTTTCTCTACTTTGTTCTATTATTGTGTAATATAATATTGTGTTTTCAAATTCTTAATTCTCTCTATTGTTTCTGTTTGTCTGCTATAAGGGCCTGAAGTTATATTTTTAAAGATTTATTTTTCATTTATGCATACAAAAACTGGGGTCTAGGTCAGAGGTGCTGGGGGTGGAAAGATTCACCAGAGACAGAGTGGGGAGCAGAATAGGGGTATCTACTGAAATACACTGCTGAGGGGAGCAGTGGGTGAGAAGTCTGCTGTTCCATGTGAATTAGCTCCTTGGCCAGAGATCAAACTCATGCCACAGTGGTTGGTGATAGCTTGATAGCACTGAAACTTTAATGCTTGTACCACCAGGGAGGCCCCAAAATTATATTTTTAAATTCAGCTATAGTATTTCCTAACTCCATTATTTCTGAATGTAATTGCCTCATATTTTCATTATCTTTATTCTATTTTATAGCATCCATTGTGTTTTTATTTCTGAGCAATTATTTATTTGCAATTGTACAAAGTCCAATTCTAAAAGTGAAGAGACTCTATCTTGACCCAATACACACTGCTCTGAAGCAGGTTTCTATAAACAATATTGGGTTTTTTGTTGTCATTTTTGTTTTGTATTTATGTGTTTACCTTAATTTTAGTTTTTATTTTATATTTATTTTTATTGAGGTAATGTTGGTTCACAACACTGTATATCATTAAGGGGTAAAACATTACACCTTTTCAGATGTATGTTACCACCCCATGGCCACCACCAAAGCACATATAACCAACTGCTACAGTTCAGTGGGTCCCCTCATACCTTAAAGCTTTTTTTTTTTTTTAATTCAGAGAGACAACATTAAAACATAAACCAGGAATTTAAGCCTCTTGGAATGGATCCTTGAGAAATAAAGAGGCACATTAAGTGTTTGAGGAAGCTGGAAAGAATCATCACTTTTCTGCTGGACAACAGCTGGTTTAGTTCTCCAAGAAAACATCCAGAAGATGTCAAGTTCTTCAGGTTTGCTGATGGAGGCAAACCTTTCTCCTGTTCTGTATACTCCATCTTAATTGCTTCATTAGGCAATGGTGAACTAAACATGTCCTTGCATGTACTTCAACTATATTAAAGAGGGTACTCCTTAATCTATAAGTATTAGGATGTGTTTCCTATGCCAGACTGTTCTGACAACTCCACACCTTCTGGGACTTAAGCTGTAAACTTTTTCTATAATCTATGCTATATTTTCTCTTTGTTTCTTATTTTTTTAAATTGAAGTACTGTTATTTTATAACCTCCTTAGTGATTTTTTAATTATTTATTTATGCATACAAGAGCCGGGGTGTAGGCCAGCGGTGCAGAAAGGTGAGGGGATTCACCAGAGACAGAATGGGGAGCAGAACAGTCAGTTCTGCTGAAATACACTGAAATACACTGCTGAGGAGAGCAGCGGACAAGACAGGAGAAGTCTGCTGCACCATGTGGGTTAGCTTCCTGGCCGGGGATCAAACTCATGCTGCATTGGCTGCTGATAGCTTCATAGTACTGACTTAACTCCTTGTGCCACGAGGGAGCCCTCTTCTTAGTGTTTTGATAATATAGGATTTCCACCCTCAGCTGTAGTCACCATAGCACTTCTACCACCAAAGAACCCATAGTCCTCCACCAGAGTCTATTTTACCCCTCATCCTCTATTCTCCCCCTTCCCCTCCCCCTGTTCATGCTTTAGATATGGTCAACTTTCAAGTGTTGGTTTTAACATTTGTCTTGTCTGACCCTTTGTTTTCTCTATATTCCACATTTTCATGACACTATCTGGCATTTAGCTTTTTCCTTCTGGCTTACTTCACTTAACATAATCCCTTCCAGCTCCATACATGTTGCTGGGAATGGCTTGAAATTATCCTTTTCATCTGAGTAGTATTCCATTATGTATATATACCCCACCTTCTTGATCCATTCATCTGTTTGGGGGCACTTAGGCTGTTTCCATATCTTGGCTATTATAAATAGTGCTGCAATTAACATATCCTCCATTTTATTCATTTATTTTTTTAAAGATTTATTTATTTATTTATGCATACAAGAACTGGGGTACAAGCCAGAGTTGTGGGGGGGTTAAGAGGATTCACTAGGGACAGATTGGGGAACAGAACAGGCAGATTGACTGAAATACACTGAGCCAGGAGAGGTCTGCTGCGCCATGTGGGTAGCTCCCTGGGTGGGGATCAAACTTGTGCTGCAGTGGCTGCAAATAGCTTCGCAGGTTGTGTCTTAACCATTTGTGCCACCAGGGAGGCCCTTATTCATTTATTTTTAATTCCCATCATCATTGATGTTACTGTTGGCCTGACTTGCCCTTCTGTTATTTTCCACAAGCCCACTGTGCTGGACTTCTTCCAATTTTTTCCCTCTACCATTTGTATCATGTTCTACTGACTACTCATTTTTTTTATTTTGTATGGATTTTAAGTATAAATGTTCAACTATTGCTTTTTTACTTGTTGGTGTAGTTGCAGGATTGATACTGGCAAGGGGTAGTACATATAAGAAAGGACCAGGGCAATAGACATCAATGGATGTCCTCCAGCAGATTCAGTAACTTAAAATTCCTGTTGTAAAGCATTTCTTTGTGTGTGTGTTTATGTGTGTGTGTGTGTGTGTGTATGTGTGTTCGGGGGGGGTAGTGTTTTAGATATCTCAGCCTGAGATAGGGGTGTTTTGGATGTCTTAGCCTGGGTTGGGAGGGTGAAAGATGCTTCGGATATCTCAGTATAGACTTTGGTAGAGCCTCTTCTATAAGGAAGTTTATGTGTTCTGACCATTCAGGTTCTAGTCATTCTATATTATGAGCCTCATATTCGTGCCAGTATTCTTTTTTTTAATCAAAGCATTGTTTTTTTTTTATTTTTATATTCCCATACAATTGCACCCCCTTTATTTTTGGCCCCAATCTCTCCTTTCCCCACCCCCCATAGTGTGTCTCTGGATTATAGTTGTTTGTTGATTTTGAATTTTTCTTTCTTATAGTTATTCTTTTTCCTGTTCCGTTATTTAGGTTTTTGAGATTCCTGCTATGAGTGAGACCATCTGGTATTTTTCTTTTCCTTTCTGGCATAATTTGCTGAGCATGATCCCTTCCAGCTCCATCCATGTTGCTGTGAATTACATGAGTTTATCTTTTTAGATTGCTGAGCAATATTCTGTTATGTATATGTACCACATCTTCTTGATCCAGTCATCTATTTTTGGGCATACAGGTTGTTTCCAAATGTCATGTCGGTATTCTTCCCTGTTTACTCACGTCTGTAGTTCTCCTGAAAATCACCCTCTGTCCTGGGTGTCTGCTTTTGCACTCCTTTTATCCAGTGTAGTGTCAGGTCTCAGGAATCCTGATGTTGATGTGTACCCAAATCAATAGCTGTAGTGGGCTTTGAAACACAGCCACTGCTCCTTCTCGTGGGTTGTGCTGCACCATAATTACTTTTAAACCAAATTCATTTAGAGTTTTTCTACCCTTGATGTTTTTATTGTGTAAACTGATTATCAGTTTTTTCCTCAGGAGTTTTAGGTTTATTTATTGCATCACTTATGTTGTTCATGTGTGGAGGCAGTGAACCAGGTGTCTTTATCTACCAGTATTTTGCCAGACTCTCTCATTCCTTCCTTTCCATCCTTCTGCAAGCTGTGGGTTTCATTTTTTCTTCTTCTTCTAATTCCTTAGGTTGTGAGGTTTATGAGTGCTTCCTTTCTTCTTGATGTGTGTCTCTATTGCTATAAACTTCCCTCTTAGAACTACTTTTGCTCTGTCCCAGAGCTTCTGGTAGTTTGTGTAACCAAGTTTGTGTCCAGGAACTTAATAGTGGTCTTATATATGTGAGTACTCTTTCATTTGATTATATATGTGTGTATGTGTGTATAGGTTTTATGTCCTCCTGATACATTGATCCCTTAATCATTATATAATGCCCATTTCAGTTTTTGTTCCATCTTTTAGTTGGAAGTTTAATTCATCTGAAACTAGTATTGTTGAATCTGCCTTTCTCTGTGTAGTGCTTGCTTATAAGATTATTTCCCAACCATTCACATTTAGCCTGTTCACATTTTATCTATAGAGTTCAGATGTGTCTCCAGAGGATTGTTTAATGCACCAATGTATTCATTTTTTTGCATCTGGTTTAAACAAATAGTAAAATATCAAACACAATATCCTGCACATTTCTTCTTTCATTTAGCTAAATATGTCCAAGAGCCTTAGTAATCATGACATTGCCTCTGCTACAAACCTATATCACATTTTCTTATTTTTTTAATAATAAATTTTATTTTTATATTCCCCATACAATTGCAGCCCCCCATTCTGACCCCAATCCCTCCCCTCCTGCCCCCGCCCCCCTAAAAGTGTCTCTGGTTCATAGTTTTTTGTTGATTTTGATTTTCACTTTCTTATAGTTATTCATTTTCCTGGTCCCTTATTTAAGTTTTCTAGATTCCTGCTTTGAGTGAGACCATCCGGTATTTTTCTTTTTCTTTTTGGCTTATTTCGCTGAGCATGATCCCTTCCAGCGCCATCCATGTTGCTGCAAATTGCATGTGTTTATCTTTTTTGAATGCTGAGTAATATTCCATGGTATATATGGACCACATCTTCTTGATCCAGTCATCTATTTTTGGGCATTTGGGTTGTTTCCAAAGCTTAGCTATTGTAAACAGTGCTGCTATAAACATAGGGGTGCAGGTGTTCTTTGGAATTGATGTTTCTGTGTCCTTTGGGTAAATACCTAGGAGTGGAATTGCTGGATCATATGGAAGCTCTATGTTTAGTAGGTCCAGAAATCTCCACACAGCTCTCCACAGTGGTTGGACCAGTTTGCACTCCCACCAACAGTGCAGAAGAGTTCCTTTTTCTCCACACACATTTTCTTATTTTATTTAGTGGTCAGATCCCAATGAATAATGGCAGTCATTGCTTGATTCTGCTAAAATATACTACAAGATACTCTTTTTTTTTTTTAATAGAGGCTTGTTTTATTTATTTATTTGTTTGTTTGTTTCGTTTATACATGCACTGGGTACAGTCAGAAGCGCGGGAGGGTGAGAGAATTCACCAGAGCCAGAGCTGGGAGCAGAGCAGGCAGAAGGACCGAAGTACACTGCTGAGGGGAGCAGCGGGCGGCAGGAGAGGTCTGCGCGCCATGTGGGACCCTCCTCCTGTGGCCGGGGAGCAGCCAGGGATCGAACCGGTGCCGCAGAGGCCGCGGGCAGCTTCGCAACCCAGCGCTCAACCGCTGCGCCACCTGGGAGGCCCTACTACAAGATACTCTTAAGAAAGTGTACACTGCATCACCAAAGCTGTTTAATTTGGATTGTGTTGAGTAAAAGAAAACTTCATAAATCTTTGTTCTCTGATAAAAATATAAAATGAAAAAAACCCAAAAGCAGTATTCAAAATTAATAAATGTTACCTTGGACTATTTACAATAAGATGCCTTTTTAATGGGAGCATACTCTGCTTCTTTTCCTCACATTTGACTTCTCCTTTGCAGGTATTCTCACGCCTCCTTCTGAACCTTATTCACGATTTCTTAGACATTTTCATCTCACACGAAAGTCACCTTGTATTTTCTCTTAATCATCTTTGAGCTTCCTCTTACTCCTTTTTTCTACTTTCAAATTACTAATACTTCTATACAACAGACATTTTTTGAGCACCTAATTTGTGCCAGGCACTGTATTAGGAGGTGGGGATAAATACAGAGATGAAAAGTCATTGACCCCTCCTCTTCAAAAAGCTCAGACTTTGGATTGAATTTAAAAAACAATGTTTTTCACACTTTCACAAATCCCAGGTCCCTAAAGTAAATTTGGTGACTTCTTGAAACAAAGTTTACTCACAGAGGGCAAACTGCCCCCACCCCAACTATCTTGAATTCAGAATCCTGCTCTTTCTATGAAGCATGAGTTCAATAGTTCAGGCCTAGGGTTTGAGTCCTCAACTCTTAGAGGCTGGGACTATATGTTAGGCAGCAGAGGACCAGCTGCCCCAATTTGTTTTGGGAGGGGAAGGTAATCTTTTAATTGGCTTCTACAAATTCCAAGTATGAAAACTTCTTAATCCATAAAATAATACTAAACTCAAGCTATAGATAAGCAACAAGATGCTCTAAAATTCCTATCTTTTATAAATGTCCAAGAGGAGCTCTTTTATTTCCTCCACACATAATTCTGCGTGATTTTCTGCAAGCATTTTCTTAGCTTCAAACACCAGAAGAGCAAATTAAGCCTGCAGGTGACCTTTTCTTTAAAAATCTTGGTTGAACCCAAATAAGTTCAGCTCTTGCCTGTGATCTACATCTTTATCCATGAAGCCTCGAGAGACCCATGGTAGTTACTTGAAGAAAAAAAAGAAACAAAAACTGTACACAGCATACTATGGAAGCAAAAATGAAACCAGATCCTTGCCACTCCCATCTTGTTCCATGCCTGGCATACCATGTCCTCACAAATATTCACATTTGGAAACATTTTTAATTCACAGTAAATCAAATTCAAATCATGCTGATGGGCTTCATTCTCAGCAGTGTGTAGCATGTTCTTCCATGGAATCCACACAGCCAGCCAATGGACAATGATGAGAGTTTTTGTGGGAAAGTTTTCTTTCCTTGATCCTCTCTCTGTCTTTCTGTAGGTTGTGCAGGGTCATATCTCTAAATGGTTTCCTTCAAATTAGATGATACTCTATCCTTTTAAGAGTGTTAGTGCGGATTCAGAATTTCCTGATGAGCTGGTTCCAAGCCCTTTGGAACTGAAGGCAACCTAGGAGTTGCATTATTCCCATATTACATTTGGCCTGCCCTATCCTATGGTAGGGTGATCCTGTCTGAAATATGTGAGGAGAATGAGAAGAGCAGGGTGACTTGGGAGAGGGGAAGAGGCCATCATGCACAAGTTTCTTGCCCTGTTTCATTTTCAGTGAAACAGCATGTATTTTGACACATAGGGCTTATGCTTTTTCCGTAATATCTCGCCCTGAAAAGCTCTTTTGGCAAATGTGGCCATGAACATGTGTGTGAGCGTGTGTGTGTGAGTGTGTGTTAAACATGTCATGAGGTTATGTGACAAGTCCTGTGAGTGTGTCCTGGCCCCTCCCCTTCTCACACCCACCTCACCACCAAGAAAAATTAATGGGTTTTACACCTGGTCGGTTTGATATTCAGAAGCTTCAGAAAGGCTTTCTGAGAAGCTTAGGAAATTCTCCTGGTATTCAGAACAAACAATCTCGAAACAGTAATGCCGGAACGCCACAGTGAAGGTGCCAAAGTAAGACAGGAAGCACATGACCAGGCCTTACTGGACCCTGGCTGAATACATGTGGATGCACTGAGCCATGAGGATAAAGTAGAGGACCACACAAAGAGTAATAGATGCTGAAAGAATAACTCGTGGAATTCCAACTTTCCGCCCTCATTCTTGATGTTGACTTTGAGTGTCAATGCAGCCTGGATCCAGCAGGTCAATGTGCCAATCCAAAGGTCAAGGATGTTCCAATGTTATGGATTTCTTCATCATTAGTGAGCTGAAAATTACCAAGTAATGTCATTTCGAAGGAAGCCAGACACAGTGCCACCAATCCACTAATATTCAGCCACAGATTTAAAACCTTTGATTTCAATTGTATGAAGCACAGCACAGCCACCACAAGGGCTAGGAAAGCCTCCATGTTCATGACTTGAATAAAGATGCAGCTTGCAGCGGGTCATCACCTGCAATACTTATGTATGGCGCATGCTTCACACCAGGTTTCCTTTCAGCTGAATTTAATGGGAAAATTTTGTCATCTTCCACAATATTTTATAGTTTTCTTTGTATAGGTCCTTTACCTCTTTTGTTAGATTTATTCCCAAGTATTTGATTTTATTTTGTTTTGATAATAAAAGGTTTTTTTTTTTTTTGGGGTTTCTTCTTCTTTAGACTTATTGTTTGTGTATAGGAAGGCCACTGACTTTTGCGTGTTGATTTTGTATCCTGACACTTTACTGAACTGATTGATTAGTTGAATTAGTTTTTCTGTGGAGTTTTTCGGGTTCTCTATGTATATTATCATATCATCTGCAAATAGTGATAGTTTGACTTCTTCTTTTCCTATTTGGATTCCTTGGATGTCTTTGTCTTGTCTTATTGCTCTGGCTAGGACTTCCAATATTATATTGAAAAGCAGTGGTGAGAGTAGACATCCTTGTCTTGTTCCAAATCTTAATTGAATTGCTTTCAGCTTTTCGCCATTGAGAATGATACTGGCTGTTGGCTTGTCATATATGGCCTTTATGATGTTGAGGTATGTTCCTTGTATCCCAAGAATTTCAAGGGTTTTTTTTTTATCATTAATGGGCGTTGCACTTTGTTGAGAGCTTTCTCGGTATCTATTGATATTATCATATGGTTTTTATATTTCTTTTTGTTGATGTGTTGGATAACGTTGATTGATTTTTGGATGTTGAACCATCCTTGTGTCCCTGGAATGAATCCCACTTGGTCATGGTGAATTATCTTATGGATACATTGTTGGATTCTGGTAGCTAAAATTTTATTGAGGATTTTTTCATCAGTGTTCATTAGTATGACTGGCCTGTAGTTTTCTTTTTTTATGCTGTCCTTGTTCAGTTTTGGTATTAGTGTAATGTTGGCTTCATAGAACGTGTTTGGTATTATTCCTTCCTTCTCAATTTTTTAGAAGAGTTCATGAAGGATAGGCACTAATTCGTTTCTGAACGTTTGGTAGAATTCATTTATAAATCCGACAGGTCCTGGGCTTTTGTTTTTGGGAAGGCTTTTGATTACCATTTCAATTTCGCTGCTTGTAATTGGTCTGTTTAGGTGTTCTATTTCTTCGTTATCTAGCTTTGGGTGATTGTAGAGTTGTAGGAAATTGTCCATCTCTAGATTGTTGAACTTGTTTCCATATAACTGTTCATAGTAGTTTCTGATTATTCTTTTGATTTCGCTGTGTCTGTTGTGATTTCTCCTCTTTCATTTGTGATCCTGTTTATTTGTGCTTTCTCCCTTTTTTCCTTTGTGAGCCTGGCTAGGGGTTTGTCTAATTTATTTATTTTTTTGAAGAACCAGCTCTTGGTTTCATTGACCTTTTGGATTGCTTTTTTTTAGTTTCAATTTCATTTATTTCTGCTTTGATTTTTATTATTTCTTTTCTTTTACTAGTTTTGGGGTTTTTTTGTTGTTCTTTTTCTAGTTCTTTGAGCTTTGAGATTAGGTTGTTTCTTTGAGTTCTTTCTTGTTTCTTGATGTGAGCCTCTATTTCTATATATTTTCCTCTTATTCCTGCTTTTGCTGCATCCCATACGTTTAGGAAATTGGTGTCCTCCTTGTCATTCAATTCAAAGAATTTTTTTAATTTCTTCTTTGGTCTTTCAGTAGTGTGGGTTTCAATCTCGATGAGTTAGGAGAGTTCCTTGCCTTCTTTTTATTGTTTATTTCTAGTTTGATGCCTTCATGGTCAGAAAAGATGGTTGGTATGATTTCAATCTTAGTGTATCTGTTGATGTTTGTCTTGGGTCCCAGTATGTGATCGATCCTGGAGAATGATCCATGTGTGCTTGAGAAAAATGTGTACTCAGATTTTTTTGGGCTTAGTGTTCTATAGATGTCTGTTAAGCCCAAATGCTCTAGATCTTTATTTAGAGCTTTAGTGTATTTACTTATTTTTGTCTTGTTGATCTATCCATTGTTGATAGTGGTGTACTGAAGTCTCCCACTACGTATGTGTTTTCTCTGATGTCTGTTTTCAAAGATGTTGATAGTCGTCTGATATATTTTGGTGCTCCTTCGTTTGGTGAATATATGTTAATGAGTGTTATTTCTTCTTGAAATTTTGTCCCCTTGATTATAAAGTAGTGACCCTTGGGGTCTTTTTTTACCTTTTTGAGTTTGAAATCCATTTTATCTGATATAAGTATAGCTGCTTTCTTTTTTAGTCCATTTGCTTGTAGGATTGTTTTCCATCCTTTAACTTTCAGTCTATTTTTATATTTTGTAGCTATATGTGTTTCCTGGAGACAGCAAATGGTTGGATTTTGTTTCTTAATCTAGCCTGCGACTCTGTGTCTTTTTATTGAAGAGTTTAGTCCATTGACATTTAGAGTTAATATTGTTATGTTAGCATCTCTATTTGCCATTGTGTTTGTCTTTCCTGGGTTTTTATTTATTTATTCTTTTAATAACTTTTTTTTTTTGGCCTTCTTTCATTGTTATTCGTCCCTCTGAGGTTCTGGCTTTAGGACTCCTTGTGGTATTTTTTTGGAGTGGGGTTTCTGTCGTAATGAAATTCCAGAGTTTCTGTTTGTCTGGGAAGGTCCTTATTCTTTCTCCATAGAGGAAGGAGAGCTTTGCGGGATAGAGTATTCTTGGTTGGCATCTGTTTTCTTGGAGTCTGTTGATTATGTCCCTCCACTCTCTCCTTGCCCACTGTGTTTCTTCGGAGAAGTCTTTTGTCAGCCTGATTGGTTTTCCTTTGAATGTTATCTGTTTCTTCCCTCTTATCAGCTTCATTATTTTTTCCTTGTCCTGGATTCTTGGGAGCTTTACTATTATGTTTCTTGCTGTATTTTTCCTTTCGTAGTGGATGTTTGGTGATCTTCTTGCTTCTTGTATATCAATTTTCAGCTCCTTCTTCACGTTTGGGACGTTCTCTTCAATTATTTCCTTGAATATTTTCTCTGTTCCTACATCTCTCTCCTCTCCTTCTGGGATTCCAATAACTCTTATATTTCCTTTCCTCATGGAGTCAGATAGTTCCCGGAGTCATTCTTCAGTCTTTTTCCTTTGTACTTCTCTTTCCTTTGCTGTTTTGGTTCTTTTCATTTCTGTGTCTTCAAGAGTACTTATTCGTTCTTCCATTTAATCTATTATGCTTTCATTGCTTTTCCCAGAGTTCTTTAGTGCCTCCATTAATTCTTTGATCTCCTGCATTTCTTTTGCCTCCCTCTTTAGGGACTCAATTTCATTCGTCTGAGCATTGTTTTCCTTAATGACTTCCATCAGTTTTTTTCAGCATGGCAATTTTAAATTCTTTTTCTTGAAGGCTCAGAAGTTCTTCCAAGTCACCGTAGTTGCAAGCTGGTGGGTGTTTTTTTTTGTTTTTTTTTTTTTTTGTTGTGGTGGTGTGTCTTTTTTCTGAGGCGTTGCTTCTTTGCTTGTAGTTTTTCTTTTCCCTGCTGTCTGTCTTCTAATTTGCTTTGTGTGTTGGGACACTGCTGCTGGTACTGGCTTGCATCTTTTTGGTGTGTTCTTTTGGGAGTTTCAGAAACTGGTAATCCAAAAGAGTCAAAAACTGTTATGTCAGAAGTCTAGTGAGGCAGTGGTACTTTGAGTATGTTAATGGTCACTGTCACAGAATCTCTCCTCCTTCTGTGTTTAGTTACAAAGGTGCATCTTGAAGTCCCACAGACTTCCCTGGAGGTGGGGCACCGGGATTGCACTCTGGGTTCCAAATCTCTGGATCCTCCTCTGGGCTCTGACTTCCTTCCAGGTGGAACCAGGCTTGTGTGGGCCTTCAGTTCACCTCTGACTGCACAGGGAACCTTCTCCCTCTGGCTCCATGGGGAGCCTTCTGCCAAATTCAAGCAGTCTATTGAAGAAAGGTCCCTATTCTAAAGTGGTGATTTGGAGACAGGCACACTCTCCCGCACCCTGGATCTGCCCTGGCCGCTCCATCTGCCCTGGCCGTGGGTACCCGCTCCCTCTGTGTGCTCAGACTGCTGGCCAGAAGGGGCCTGGCATGGGTGAACTTCCCAGCTCACCTCTGGCTCCTCTGGGAGCCTTCTGCTGGTTTCAAACAGTCTTTATTGAAGAAAGGTCCTTATTCTAAAATGGCTATTTGGAGACAGACGCACTCTCCCATGTGCCCGGTCTGCCCTGGCCGTGGGTGCCCGCATCCTCTCTGGGCTTGGACCGCTGGCCAGAAGGGGCCTGGCCTGGACGAACTTCCCAGCTCAACTCTGGCTCCTCTGGGAGCCTTCTGCTGGTTTCAAGCAGTATTTATTGAAGAAAGATCCCTGTTCTAAAAAGTTGATTGGGGTACACACTCCCCTGTGTCCCCGGTCTGCCCCGGACCTGGGTGCCTTCTCCCCCTCTGGGTTTGGACTGCTGGCCAGAAGGGGCCTGTCCTGGGTGAACTTCCCAGCTCACCTCTGGCTCCTCTGGGAGCCTTCTGCTGCTTTCAAGCAGTCTTTACTGAAGAAAGGTCCCTGTTTTAAAATGGAGATGCAGGGATGCACTCCCCTGTGTGCCCGGTCTGCCTCAGAGGTGGGTGCCCATTTCCCCTCTAGGCTCTGACTGCTGGCCAGAAGGGGCTTGGTGCGGGTGAACTTCCCAGCTCACCTCTGGCTCCTCCAGGAGACTTCTGCCAGTTTCCAGCAGTAATTACTGAAGGATGTTTGGTGTTCTTTTTCATACATTTATGATTACTTTCTGTATTTCTTTCTTTCCTTTTTTACTTTCTTACATCATTTTTCATTTTTGTACAATATTTTATGTCTTCCCTAATGTTTAGGTCCCATAATTTGCCCACCACCACAGAACCTGTGAACCATCACTATAGTCCCTGTGCTCTTCCCTCCCCTGTTTTTAACCCTTTCCCTCCCCCTCTCCTGCTGCATGCCTCAGATCAATAGTTTGTCTGCATGTGTTGTCTTTTTGTATTTATCCTTTTTTTTAATATCTGAGTAGTATACCATTGTGTTTTTATAACACATTTTCTTGAGTCATTCATCGATTTGGGGGCATTTAGTTTGTTTCTATATCTTAGCAATTGCAAATAATGCTGCACTAAACATAGTAGTGCAGGTTGCCTTTCAAATTAGTGTTTTTGTACCCTTTGGATATATTCCTAAGAGCAGAATGGTTGGATCAATGGTAGATTCAGTTTTAGTATTTTGAGGGTCCTACAAACAGCTATCCATAGTGGTTGGACAAGTTTGCATTCCAACAGCAGTGTAAGAGGGCTCTTTTTCTCCACATCCTCACCAGCATTTGTTGTTGCCAGTTTTATTCAATGTGGGTCATTCTCACAGTCGAGATGGTATCTCCTTGTGATTTTGATTTGCATTCCCCTTATTATTAGTGATTTTCAACATGTTTTTTATATACCTGTTGGCCATTTTCATTTTCATTTTTTCTTTGGAGAAATGTCTTTTTAGTTCTTTTTTTTTACTGAATTATTTGCATAAGACCTATAATAGAAAAGAACTTCAATACAATTAGGGTGTAATAGAGAGACAGTTATTGTGCCATAGAGAGAAGAGAAGAGAAAGAATACAGTTACCCATCCCCTCATGGGAAAATGTCCATCCAAATAGAGTTGGCCCAAATCAAGGCCACAAGTTGTCAGTGACCAGCTCCGGTGAACAGGGTTGAGGAGAGGCACCAAAAGAACTTGGAAATAAAGAACTCACAGACACAAAATAGAGTTTAAAAGAAGTGGGACCCAGGGGATGCAAGGCTTCTCATTCTGGGCTCAAGCATACCAAGTGCCCGGTGAAACTCATTTTTATTGATACAAGCTACCCCCCTCCCCTCCTTGTTAGTTACTAGACAATGAATCATTCTTTTAGTATTTAGCCTTGTCCAGGCACACATTCACCATCAAGGTTCTGCATTATCAGGTATATTCTACTCCCTTTCTAATCTTGCCTGTTGCTCAGGCTTAGCTTTTCTGACACAAGAAAGGATATCTTGGTCTGAACATGGGCCAGTTTTCCAGCCCTTGTTGACCAGTCTTTCAGTCACAACCCTGACATTCTCCTTGTCTCAGCACCTCATGCTTTAGGGGTCTTCAAAAATAAGTCTAAGGCATGTCCTGGTGGGAAATCATAAAAAAAGAGGTAGAAGGAGCCAGGCAAGTCTGGAAGGATTCATTTGACTCATGGCAGCAATTGAGGTAATGATGCTGAAGTGGTACCACAGAAGACAGCAACATACATTCAAATTTGGGCTGGCAGTCAAGCACTGGACCAGATAATGCCAGGGGCAACAGCACCAGGAAGTCATGCTGGAGGATCAAAAGTGGTATACAGCTCTCAGGGGTAGCCAGATACAAGTCAACAGTGCTCAGTCACAGGTGAGTACTGCTGATGTTTCCAGAGTACAGGCACTAGTGTTACAGCCTTTTGAAAACTAATAACAGATAACCATTTTAGGGACAGCAGGCACAGGCCAATAGTGCCAGTCAGCAGGTGACACTGGAGCCAGGGGCAGAGGAGGCAGCAGGGACTAGAATGCAGTTTGATGTGGGGATCACATGTAAATATTTAGGAGATCTATAGAGGTTTATGAAGGTTTTGAAGTTCTCTAAGTTCCTTCCACGTGTCTGGATGAGTCTTCCTAATAAGTCTGTCTGAAAAATTCTCTCCAGGACAAGGTCCAACAAGAATACCTGAAGGTCTGCTTATACAGCCCTCTGGAAACTTGGGTTATATCCCCTGCCTTTCAAGCCTGATTGGTTCATTTACTTTTGGCTCTGTATGATTGGTGCTGGTCAAGCTCCAATTAGACTTGTTCAGTTACTTAATGGTCTCAAAAGTGAAACCCCTGCCTATGCATCCAATTTTGGTAGGACCTGATGCTCCTTGGACATGATGTCATCCATCTACCATTCCCTCTATCTTAGATATCTTTTTTTCTCATCTCTTGAAATCATCAAGTTATGGGTTGTTATTAATGAAGTCAGTTCTCACCTTATGCAGAAGATGTCCACATAATTTATTACAGAACCTCCTTGGAGTTCTGTATTCTCATCTAGGCTTGTCACTTTCCTTCTGAGCTTCTTCCCATGTTTACATGTAAAAGTATTAAAATTCTCACACAGGGACAATCTGAGGATTCCACAAGATGTTATATGTGAGGATACTTTAGAAATGATGCAAATATAGACTCTCCGACCGGCAGAGACGAGGGAAACAACAAACCAAAATGCCCAACAAGAAAAACGGATGCAGCAAGTGGGACTGTGAGTGGAAAGGAACTATTTCAGCCACCACACCCCGTGAACGGGAGCTGAGGCGAACCCTGCAGGATCCGCCGCGGAGGTGAGCTCCAGGCGCCTTTAAAGAGAGCCCCGCCCACCAGGAGGAGACCAGCACCAGCACACAGCCCTGGCCGCCCGGTAAGCTTGCGCGAAAGCGGTGCTCGGATTGCAGCTACCCAGGCCCCTGCGCCTGCGACCTAGGCTTGCGGGGAGACGGCAGAGGCCCTCCCTGAGTGAGCAGTAACAAGGTGCCCAGGCAGGGGAGCGGGATTCAAAAGGCGCCATTCCCGCGCCACTGATCTGGGCTACAGCCCGCGTCCTGGAACTGAGGGCTTTGGAACTGAGACCCGGGCGGAGGCCCTCCCTGAGTGAGCAGGAACAAGGCGCCCAGGCAGGGGAGCTGGATTCAAAAGGGGCCATTCCCGCGCCACTGATCTGGGCTACAGCCCGCGTCCTGGAACTGAGGGCTTTGGAACTGAGACCCGGGGCACGAAATTAGGGGCGTGGGTTCCCCACGACGGTGGGGCACAAGGCAGACACAGCACCCCAAAGCCGTTGAGGTATACCCTACCATCCCCGCTCTGCTCCCTGTCCCACGGGGTGGAAAATCAGCTCCCCAAGGGCTCTAGGAGAGATCTCTGGTGCCACCTAGCGACTTGACCCCAGCACAGGCTACTGAAGGAGCTAGTGGCCAGCTGGGGAGTTAGCCCACACCGGGCCCCTTCTGAACAAGTAGTCTGAGCCCACAGGGAGAGCGAGCACCCACAGCCGGGGCAGACCAGGCGCGCAGAATAGTGTGCCTGAGACCAGAAGCGCAGGGAGTGTGTCCCACATCACCATTTTAGAACAGGGACATTTCTTCAGTAAAGACTACCTGCAGAAGGCTTCCTCAGGAGCCAGAGGTGAGCGGGGGAAGTTCGCCCACGCCAGACCCCCTCTGGCCTGCAGTCCAAGCCCAGAGGGGAGCAGGAACCCACCGCCGGGGCAGACCAAGCGCAAAGGGGAGTGTGTCCCCACATCGGCATTTTAGAACAGGGACCTTTCTCCAGTAAAGGCTGCTTGAAACTGACAGATGACTCCTGGAAGAACCAGAGGGGAACAGAGAAGCCCACCCAAGATGCCGGCAAGTCCCAACAACACAGTGTCCCAACGCATACGGCAAATTAGAAAACAGACAGTAGGGAGGAGAAGAACCACACGCAACCTAGCAACTCTCCAGAGAAAAAGCACACCACAAAAAGAAAGCCAGCCCCCAGATTGCAACGACAATAACTTGGAAGAATTTCTGAGCCTTCCAGAAAGAGAATTTAAAATTGCCGTGATTAAAAAACTGACAGAAGTCATAAAGGAAAACAATGATAAGGGAAAAATAATCAACGATCAGAAGAATGCAATTGAGTCCCTAGAGAGGGAAAACAATGGTCAGAAGAAAGAAATTGAGTCCCTAAAGAGGGAAGTAAAAGAAATGCAGGAGATCAAAGAATTAATGGAAGAACTAAAGAATTCTGGGAAAAGCAATGAAAGCAGAATAGAAGAAATGGAAGAACGAATAAGTAATCTTGAAGACACAGAAATAAAAAGAACCAAAACAGAAAAGGAAAGAGAAGTACGAAGGAAAAAGAACGAAGAAAGACTTCGGGAACTATCTGACTCCATGAGGAAAGGAACTATAAGAGTTATAGGAATACCAGAAGGAGAGGAGAGAGATGTAGGAACAGAGAAAATATTCAAAGAGATAATTGAAGAGAACTTCCCAAATGTGAAGAAGGAGCTGAAAATTGATATACAAGAAGCAAGAAGAACACCAAACTTCCACGACGAAAGGAAAAATACAGCAAGACACATAATAGTAAAGCTCCCAAGAATCCAGGACAAGGAAAAAATAATGAAGCTGGCAAGAGGGAAGAAACAGATAACATTCAAAGGAAAACCAATCAGGCTGACATCAGACTTCTCCGAAGAAACACTACGGGCAAGGAGAGAGTGGAGGGACATAGTCAACAGACTCCAAGAAAACAGATGCCAACCAAGAATACTCTATCCCGCAAAGCTCTCCTTCCTCTTTGAAGAAAGAATATGGACTTTCCCAGACAAACAGAAACTCCGGAATTTCATTGCAACTAAACCCCCACTCCAAAAAATACTACAAGGAGTCCTAAAGCCAGAACCTCAGAGCGACGAATAACAATGAAAGAAGGCCAAAAAAAAAAAAAAGTTATTAAAAGAATAAATAAATAAAATCAAAGGAAAGACAAACACAATGGCAAATACAGATGTTAACATATCAATATTAACTCTAAATGTAAATGGACTAAACTCTTCAATAAAAAGACACAGAGTTGCAGCCTGGATTAAGAAACAAAACCCAACCTTTTGCTGTCTCCAGGAAACACATTTAGCTACAAAAGATAAAAATAGGCTCAAAGTTAAAGGATGGAAAACAATCCTACAAGCAAATGGACCAAAAAAGAAAGCAGGAACAGCTATACTTATATCAGATAAAACAGATTTCAAACTCAAAAAGATAAAAAGAGACCCCAATGGTCACTACATTATGATCAAGGGGACAATACTTCAAGAAGAAATAACACTCATTAACATATACTCACCAAACGAAGGAGCACCAAAATATATCAGACAACTGTTGTCCTCTCTGAAAACAGACATCAGAGAAAACACATACGTAGTGGGAGACTTCAACACACCACTATCAACAATGGATAGATCAACAAGACAAAAAATAAGTAAAGAAACCAAAGCTCTAAATAAAGACCTAGAGCAATTGGGCTTAACAGACATCTATAGAACACTAAACCCCAAAAAAACGGAGTACACATTTTTCTCAAGCGCACACGGATCATTCTCCAGGATCGATCACATACTGGGGCACAAGACAAACATCAACAGATACACCAAGATTGAAATCATATCAACCATCTTTTCTGACCATGAAGGCATCAAACTAGAAATAAACCATAAAAAGAAGGCAAGGAACTTTCCTACCTCATGGAGATTAAAAACCACACTACTGGAAGACCATTGGACTAATGAGGAGATCAAAGAAGAAATTAAAAATTTTTTTGAATTGAACGACAAGGAGGACACCAATATCCTAAATGTATGGGATGCAGCAAAAGCAGTAATAAGAGGAAAATATATAGCAATAGAAGCTCACATCAAGAAACAAGAAAGAACGCAAAGAAACAACCTAATCTCGAAGCTCAAAGATCTAGAAAAAGAACAACAAAAAAACCCCAAAACCAGTAGAAGAAAAGAAATAATAAAAACCAAAGCAGAAATAAATGAAATTGAAACTAAAAAAACAATCCAAAAGATCAATGAAACCAAGAGCTGGTTCTTTGAAAAAATCAATAAAATAGACAAACCCCTAGCCAGGCTCACAAAGGAAAAAAGGGAGAAAGCACAAATAAACAGGATCATCAATGAAAGAGGAGAAATCACAAGGGACACAGCAGAAATCAAAAGAATAATCAGTAACTACTATGAACAGTTATATGGAAACAAGTTTAACAATCTAGAGGAGATGGACAAATTCCTACAACTCTACAATCACCCAAAGCTAGATAAAGAAGAAATAGAACACCTAAACAGACCAATTACAATTAGCGAAATTGAAATGGTAATCAAAAACCTCCCCAAAAACAAAAGCCCAGGACCTGATGGATTTACAAATGAATTCTACCAAACATTCAGAGACGAATTAGTGCCTATCCTTCACAAACTCTTCCAAAAAATTGAGAAGGAAGGGACAATACCAAACACGTTCTATGAAGCCAACATTACACTAATACCAAAACCGAACAAGGACAACACACAAAAGGAAAACTACAGGCCAATCTCCCTAATGAACACTGATGCAAAAATCCTCAATAAAATTTTAGCTATCAGAATCCAACAATGTATCCATAAGATAATTCACCACGACCAAGTTGGATTCATTCCAGGGGCACAAGGATGGTTTAACATCCGAAAATCAATCAACGTTATCCAACACATCAACAAAAAGAAATATAAAAACCATATGATAATATCAATAGATGCTGAGAAAGCCTTCGACAAAGTGCAACACCCATTCATGATAAAAGCCCTTGAAATTCTTGGGATACAAGAAACATACCTCAACATCATAAAGGCCATCTATGACAAGCCAACAGCCAGTATCATTCTCAATGGTGAAAAGCTGAAAGCAATTCCATTAAGATCTGGAACAAGACAAGGATGTCCACTCTCACCATTGCTTTTCAATATAATACTGGAAGTCCTAGCCAGGGCAATAAGACAAGAGAAAGACATCCAAGGAATCCAAATAGGAAAAGAAGAAGTCAAACTATCACTATTTGCAGACGATATGATATTATACATAGAGAACCCCAAAAACTCCACAGAAAAGCTAATTCAACTCATCAATCAGTTCAGTAAAGTGGCAGGATACAAAATCAACACGCAAAAGTCAGTAGCCTTCCTATACACAAACAATAAATCTGAAGAAGAAGAAATCAAAAAGACCATCCCTTTTGTTATTGAAACAAAAAAAATCAAATATTTGGGAATAAATCTAACAAAAGAGGTAAAGGACCTATACAAAGAAAACTATAAAACACTGTTTAAAGAAATAGAAGAAGACACAAAGAAATGGAGAGACATCCCCTGCTCATGGATTGGAAGAATAAACATTATTAAAATGGCCATCCTTCCAAAAGCAATATACAGATTCAGTGCTATTCCAATCAAAATTTCAATGTCATTCTTCAAAGAAATAGAACAATTATTGATGAAATTCATATGGAATCACAAAAAACCCCGAATAGCCAAAGCTCTCCTGAAAAAAAAAGAAGGGAATGGAGGCATCAGACTCCCAGACTTCAAACTATACTACAAAGCCATAATCATCAAAACTGCATGGTATTGGAACGAGAACAGACATACAGACCAATGGAATCGAATAGAAAATCCAGAAATAAACCCACAGATTTATGGTCAACTAATCTTTGACAAAGGAGCAAAGACTATGCATTGGAGCAAAGAAAGTTTGTTCAATAAATGGTGCTGGGAAAACTGGGTCGCTACATGCAAAAGAATGAAGCTTGACCACCACCTCACACCATACACAAAAATCAACTCAAAATGGATTAAAGAACTAGACATAAGACCTGAAACCATAAAATATATAGAAGGAAATATAGGCGAAACACTACGTGATTTGCACATCAAAGACATCTTTACAGACACATCACCCAAAGCAGTGATAGTGAAGGCAAAGATAAACAGCTGGGACTATATCAAATTAAAGAGCTTTTGTACAGCAAAAGAGACAATAACAAAAACAAAGAGAAACCCCACCAACTGGGAGAACATTTTTGCACCCAACACTAATGATAAAGGACTGATCACAAAAATCTGCAAAGAGCTGATGAGACTCAACAACAACAAAGAAAATAATCCAGTCAAAAAATGGGCAGAAGAGCTTAAAAGAAACTTCTCTGAAGAGGAAATGCAAATGGCCAACAGGCATATGAAAAAATGTTCAACATCACTTGTCATCAGGGAAATGCAAATCAAAACTACCATGAGATACCATCTCACACCAGTGAGAATGGCACATATTAAAAAAACTAGCAACAACAAATGTTGGCGAGGGTGTGGAGAAAAAGGAACTCTTCTGCACTGTTGGTGGGAGTGCAAACTGGTCCAACCACTGTGGAAAGCTGTGTGGAGATTTCTGGACCTACTAAACATAGAGCTTCCATATGACCCAGCAATTCCACTCCTAGGTATTTACCCAAAGGACACAGAAACATCAATTCCAAAGAACACCTGCACCCCTATGTTTATAGCAGCACTGTTTACAATAGCTAAGCTTTGGAAACAACCCAAATGCCCAAAAATAGATGACTGGATCAAGAAGATGTGGTCCATATATACCATGGAATATTACTCAGCATTCAAAAAAGATAAACACATGCAATTTGCTGCAACGTGGATGGCGCTGGAAGGGATCATGCTCAGCGAAATAAGCCAAAAAGAAAAAGAAAAATACCGGATGGTCTCACTCATAGCAGGAATCTAGAAAACTTAAATAAGGGACCAGGAAAATGAATAACTATAAGAAAGTGAAAATCAAAATCAACAAAAAACTATGAACCAGAGACACTTTTAGGGGGGCGGGGGCGGGAGGGGAGGGATTGGGGTCAGAATGGGGGGCTGCAATTGTATGGGGAATATAACAATAAAATTTATATAAAAAAAAGAAACAATAGCTATTTTAATAGTGCTCCAATGAAAAAAAAAAAAAGAAATGATGCAAATATAGGACACATATATGTTACCACCTGTGTGAAGTCTACCTGGACTACCTAAGGTCACACAAACATATCCACTGCAGAAGTAATTTTGTCACAATGTCTGTATCATTTATTTGGTCCTATGACTCACCATCTCGTATTTTAGTAGGATAAATATGAACTGTATGTTGGTCCAAATATCTCTTTTGCCACTTGATGGCAGAATCAACTTGGACAATTTAATTCACTTCTAAGTCTTAGTCTTATCATCAGTAAACTGTGGCTGATAATAAAAAAAAGAATAAGCATCTTATCAAGAGATGGACAGTTTCAAAAATGGTCAAACCAGATGATTTCATCTCCCCCCAAAATCACTTTGGACTCACACATTATCCAATTCAGTTACCTTTCTAGCATAAAAGAAATGGGTTAGTGCTAAAGACAGTGTGAATCTCCAAATTCTAGAAAGTCAAAACTCAAAGATATTTGGAGAAACTTTGCTCTGCAGCTTCTATTTTATAGATATGGAAGCTAGGACTACTCTCCAGAGTAGAACCCCCTCATTGTCTTCCTTGAGGATAAGAAGAAGGTTCTACTTAGGAGAATAAGGGGCACATTTTAATGATTTCTTTTAAATGAATATAAACACTACCATTCCAAATTGGCTCACAGAAAGTGTATCTAAAACTCAGACAGAAAAATGATTAATAGAAGTCCAAAAAAAGGTTTGGTTTTTTGCACAACAAATGTATAGTCAAGTCATTTCAGAATAAAATGTTCTGTTACTCCTGTCCAACTCCTGCTCTCCATTCCCAAAGTAGAAAGGCAGAGAGAGACCACTGAGATGACCTTGTCAGACTTGGAGATTTCCCAGTCTAGGATGAGGAATGAGATTTCCTCACAGAGATGGGAGAATAGTATCATAGAAGTATACTTTAAGAGCTGAAAAGGACCTTTAAAACCACCCTCAGGGCCTCCCCCGTGGCGCAGCAGTTGAGTGCTGGGTTGCGAAGCTGCCCTGCCCGCAGCCTCTGCAGCGCCGGTTCGATCCCCGGCAGCTCCCTGGCCACAGGAGGAGGGTTCCGCATGGCACGAAGACCTATCCTGCCGCCCGCTGCGCCCCTCAGCAGTGTACTTAGTCACTCTGCCTGTTCTGCTCCCTGCTCTGGCTCTGGTGAATTATCTCACCCTCCCACGCTTCTGACTGTACCCAGTGCTTGTATAAATAAATAAATAAATCTTAAAAATAAATAAACAAATGGAATAATACAATAAAAAAAGAAAAAAAATAAAACCACCCTTACAACTTATTCCACTATACCACAGTCTGTTTTTATATATGATGAATATAAAAGTTCCATAGTATACATCAATCCAAAACCATAGAATTTCTTCAATTTTCTTCTCAAAAGATCAACTGCACAGAAGGTTAGAGAAGAATTCTGAGGTTAGGGCACACTGCTAACTGAATTTGGGAAAACTCATTGTCCTGAGTGGAGAGGTGATGTCAACAAAATAGTCAATATAGAAGATACAAGCTTTCATTTAGAGTTAATATTGATATGTTGGCATCTGTGTTTGCCATTTTGTTTGTCTTTTTTGTGTTTTTATTCCTTGCTTTATTCTGTTCTTCTTGTTCATTCCTCTGATGTTTTTCGCTTTAGGACTTCTTGTAGAATTTTTTGGAGTGGGGGTTTAGTTGTAATGAATTTCTGGAGTTTCTGTTTGTCTGAGAAGGTCTATATATATATTTATTTTTCATAAGGGAAGTAGAGCTTTGCATGGAAAAGTATTTTTGGTTGGCATTTGCTGTGTTGAAATTTGTTGAATATGTTACTCCATTCTCTTCTTGCCGGTAGTATTTCATACATCTCAGTAACATCTTTAAAGACTCATAACCCAAAGCAAAGAAAGGAAAAGATAAATACCTGGTATTACATCAAACTGAAAAGCTTCTGTACAGCAAAAGAGACATTAACCAAAACAGAGAATCACCCCATTGATTGGGGGAAAAATATCTTTGCACTCCATACAACTGATCAGGGACTGGTCACAAAGACATAAAAAGGACTCACATGACTCAACAAAAACAAAGTAAACAATTCAGTCAAGAAATGGGCAGAAGAACTTAAAAGACATTTCTCCAAAGATGAATCACAAATGGCCAACAGTCATATGAAAAAATGTTCAACATCTCTTATTATCAGGGAAATGCAAATCAAAACCACATTGAGATACCACCTTATACCAGTAAGAATGACACATATAAAAAAAAAAAAAAAAAACAAATGTTGGCAAGGATGTGGTGAAAAAGGAGCTCTCTTACTTTGCTGGTGGGAGTGCAAACTGGTCCAACCATTATGGAAAGCTGTCTGGAGGTTCCTCAGTCTACTAAAAATGGAGCTACCATATGACCCGGCAATTCCACTCCTAGGGATCTACCCAAAGGACACAAACACATTGATTCAAAAGAACACCTGTACCCCTATGTTTATTGCAGCACTATTTACAATAGGTGAAACCTGGAAACAACCCAAATGGCCAAACATAGATGACTGGATCAAGAAGATGTGGTACATATACACAATGGAATGTCATTCCGCAGTCAAAAAAGATAAATGCATGCCATTCGCAGCAACATGGATGGAGCTAGAAGGAATTTTATGCTCGGTGAAATAAACCAGAAGGAAAAAGAAAAATATCGGATGGTTTCACTTATAGCTGGAATATAGGGGAAACAAATAAGATGTCAGTGTAAAAAATTAATAACAGTACAAAACACAACAAAGCAAAAACAGACAATTATAAATAAGAGACATACTGCAGGGGAGGAGGAGGGAGTAGGATCAGAGGGAGTGAGGGAGGAGCACAGGGGATTGAGGTGCACAGCTGCATTGGTGAAGGGAATTCTATGGGGACTACACCTGAGGGAGAGGGGGAAATCAAATATTGTTTAAAAATGAACAATGATGTAAAAAATAAAATTTATTAAAAACAAATTACTTATGCCATATAAGTATTATTGATTTTAAATGTATACTACTTGATACAGATTTTATGAAAATATTTTTTAAATACAGTAATATGAAAATCTTTCTATGATTCATAGATCATGAATCCAGGCTGTAACTCTCATCCAATCATTCTTGGTTCATCAAACAGGCAGCAGGCACCCCAACTTCTAGTCACAGGCAAGGGATAATTACTGCAGAAAATCTGGTCCATTCATTCCCAAAGAACAAGACTAAAGTTCTGTGAAACTTTTCACTCCCTCTTAAACTCATTACTAGTTTAGGAATCTCTCCCATCACCTCCAAGTCAGGGAAACCAAAGGATCCCAGAGTCTTGTGAAGGAGATGTAATGATAGCTAAGGAGAAGATCCAAAGTTAGGGAAAAGCCCCTCTGTGTTTCACATACATAACCAAATGTGTGTTCCTAAGGAATTGTGAACTTCCAGCAACTTAAAGAGAGAATAAAGATGGGAGAGCACAGTAGAACTATATGTTGTATATTAGTTTCTGTATACCTATAGTGTAAAACAGGAGTAGTATTGTGAATTTGCCATATTTGAGAAATTTTAAGTCATTGTATAAGACTTGTTTACAGAGGCCTTCCAGAGCCACTGCAACCTGTGGGCCTGAAACCAGAGATCTTTGCCTTTTACCCCAACATATAAAATCCTAGGGACAGATCTCATGTCAGATTCCAGCACAAACAATTGCCCATAGGGAATACTTGTCACCAAGACATTTTTTTTCATTCTCCTCTTACCTCACCTATTTGATTCAGTATATGTTGTCCTTGCAGTATTAGAATTTTATAACTGGAATGGCAAAGCTATGGAGGGACCTCAGAATTCATTTGGACCCATTCTCATGGCACAGATAGGGAAACTAAAGCCAAATGTGTTTGCAGACACAGCAATACAGTGAAATAACCTGTATTAGAACTCAATATGCTTAACTCCAGGTTAATGGTCCATTACCATACTGCTTTTTCTCTGATGGAATTAATAGTTCATTTACTGTTGGATTACTAAGTGTGAGGCCCTGTTCTCAGTGCTTTACTGCACTAACTCAACTAAATTTTATAAATAGCTGATGAGTTAGTTATTTTTATTCTGGTTTATAGATGAATAAATAACTTAAGAGCAGAAAAAGACCTATTCTATCTATGTATTACCTATATGTGAAGTGAGAATGGGCGCAAGAAGCCACTCAATGGTCCATACATGAAAGCCAAACATTGTTGTTGGAGGGGCAAAACTATTGCCAGAGGGACAGTCATGGAAATCAGTTGGGCACACCTTAGTGTGAATAAATCATAGGACTTTACCTGAAATCTAGCTTAGAGTAGATAAAAAAGGAAAATGACCTTTAATAGAGGTAAAATAGATTAAGAAAAGTAATTGTGGAGCTGGAATGCTGGGATTTGAGGGTATACAAATAAAACAAATTAAGTAGGCAGTTAGAAGATATTAGAGTTAAGGCACTGTTTACCACACTTACCCATATCCACCCCTTCCTGGAGCCAGACTGGAAGTGCTAATCCAATTATTAGGGCCAGAAATGTTGCCCTTAGCATACCTATCCAAACAGCTTGACCATATCACTAAGGGACGAATCTGCATGTTTGCAGGCTATAGTTGCCACTTGTGACCTTCTGCATAAATCACAGACATATAAACTAGGTCATTCAATAACTGTGTATGTGCCACTTAATGTTTTTACTTTATTAGAGAGAAAGGTTGCAATTTGGTTGACTGCTGGGCATGTCTAATAAATGATCTAATAAATGATCTCATTGTACAGTTCCAAATCACTATCTTTTTAAATCCCGATAACTTGCTCCCAATTAATGAAGGGAGTTCTGATGATGGCATCTCAAGCCATCATTGCTTAGAGACTACTGAAACAATGTATGCTAATCAACCAGATTTGTCTGACCAGCCCCTGCCAGATCCATAGTGAGAGCTATTTACAGATGGGAGCAGTTTTATGGAAGTGGGATGTTGTATGCAGAAGTGATACTTTAGGACAGCATAGAAGCCAAGGCTCTCCCAGCAGAAATGTCATCACAGAAAATTGAATGGATAGACATGAACAAGCCCTGGAATTTTCTCAAGGTAAGAGGGCAAACATTCATGAACTCATAGTATACTTTCATGGTTCTATATGCACATGGGCCAATTGGAAAGAAAGGGGACTCCTGATCACCAGCAACAAAGATGATGAGTACCCACTAGAGATCTTGGCCTTGCTGAAAACAGTATCTTTAAAATCAGATGTAGCAGTGATACACTGTCCAGTGAAATTGCAGAAGGCAACAAAGCAGCTGACTGTGTGGCTAAGACCACTACCTATTTTTCTCTCCAGGGGGATACTTATTCCTATTACAGACTTATCTTAATTTGTTCCCAAATATACTGAACAAGATGAAGAAAGGGTCCATGAATAGGGATTTACTGACTTTGACCCCCATTCCACTTGACGAACGAACTCACAAGGAATGACATTCCACCCAGAGGCCCTAATCTGCCTGCTGTTGAAACATCTACGTGAGGGTTCCCACTAGGGGAGAGATGCCTTGCTAGAGCCAATACACCCATATTTAAAGATTCCCTACTTGCACAGAGTGGCTCAATGTATAACACAAGTTTTTCATTTGTACACCAAGAATAACCCACGACTGACTCATACCTAAAACTACTAGGGTTCAATAGCAGGGCAAGTACCCTTTTGAAATGGCAAAAGGTCTTTAATCAATACAAAGTAAAAATCAAAATCAACAAGCAACTATAAACCAGAGACACACTACGGGGCGGGTAGGGGGAGGGAGGAGAGGGGAGAGAAAGGACTAGAGTCAAAATAAGGAGGGTGTGCAATTGTATGGGGAATATAACCATAATGAAAATGCATACATTGTGCAAAGATGAAAAATGATGAAAGAATTATATAAAATAAAATATTAAAAAAACAAATCATAAAAAAAGCTCTTTATCCAAATGCAAAGAAACATTGACAGTTATAAGTATCTGCTGCTCTTTGTGAATACCGTCTTAGGATGGGAGAAAGTGGTCTCTAACAGGACAGAAAAAGCTTTGGGGATTACCAAACAATTGCTGACAGAAATAATTCCTAGGCCTCCCCTGGTGGCACAGCGGTTGAGCGCTGGGCTGCAAGGCTGCCCGCAGCCTCTGCAGCGCCAGTTTGTTCCCTGGCCGCTGGCGAGGGTCCCACAAAAAAAGAAAGAAAGAAAGAAAGAAAGAAAGAAAGAAAGAAAGAAAGAAAGAAAGAAAGAAAGAAAGAAAGAAAGAAAGAAAGAAAGAAAGAAAGAAAGAAAGAAAGAAAGAAAGAAAGAAAGAAAGAAAGAAAGAAAGAAAGAAAGAAAGAAAGAAAGAAAGAAAGAAAGAAAGAAAGAAAGAAAGAAAGAAAGAAATACTTCCTCACTTTGTATTGCTCAATTCTATTCAGAGTGACAACAGAGTTGCATTTGTTTCAGAAATCACCCAGAAAGTAAGTTGCACACTGCAGAAGAATCTAAAGGACATAACCTGAAGAAGACCTTGGCAAAACTTTGCCAAGAAACCCATATGCATTGGGATCAGGTATTATTCATCACCTTTCTTTGGATAAAAGTAGCTCCTATTGCTTCCCTGGTGGGCTAGGGTTTAAGTTTCAGTGTGATCACCACCATGGTCTGAGTTCGATCCCCGGCTAGGGAGTTAACCCACATATGGTGCAGCAGACCACTCTTGTCTTGCCCACTGGTCCCTTTAGCAGTGTATTTCAGTAAATCTTCCTGCTCTGTTCCCCACACTGTCTCTGGTGAATCTTCTCACCCCCCCCCACCCCAGATCTTCTATGCAAACATTTTTTTTTTTAAAAGAGTAGCTCCTAGAAGTGGGTTATACTTAAGCCCATTTAAAATCTCTTTTTTAAAAATTTTTTATATTTTTTACATCATTTTTTCATCTTTGTACAATATATGCATTTTCATCTTGGTTATAGTCCCTGTAAATTCCCACCACCCTTGTTTTGATCCTATTCCCTTCTCCCCTACTGATAAACTCATGTCATTCGCAGCAACATGGATGGAGCTGGAAGGGATCGAGCTCAGTGAAATAAGCCAGAAAGAAAAAGAAAAATACCAGATGGTCTCACTCATAGCAAGAATTTAGAAAACCTAAATAAGGGATCAGGAAAAAGACTAATTATAATAAATTAAAAATCAAAATCAAGAAGCAACTGTAAACCTGAAAATCTCTTTGAAAGACCATTCCAAGCCTCAATTTTGGACACACCAGACATAGTACAAGAATGTAAACACAACCAATATGTAAATCATACCCAGGAAATTTTAATGTTAACACATAACTTTGGACTCTCTAGGATCTCTATACCTTCAGAAGAACCACTGCATCCTTTCAGGTCTTACTCAAGACCTGGCAGAGTAAAGATTCCAAAGTTCAATTGTCAGAGAAATGGTCTGGTCCTTACATGTTTTCCTAACCACTCTCACTTCCTTGAAACAGTAAAGAATGAAGAAATCCCTGAAAAGTGATGAGCAGAAACCAAAATTTATTGATCTTGTGAACCTGTCAAGAATCTGCGATATTTGTTTAAGATCAAGACAAAAGCTATTTGTGTTAGCTATTGTTGCAGGATACAATGGATTGACTTTATAATGAACACAGGAAACCCAAAGATGGTGAATTCAGCTTGGAACCTTTCTTGATGTTTGCTCTATTTTTTTTCTCCCTCCAAAGGCTAACATATGTAGAATGGCACTTGAAACCACAAAACTTCAGCCATCAACATTGCCCAGTTTAGGAATTTAATTTTTACTCCATGGAAATAACGCAGCTTTGATTTTGGCTTTTTAATGTTTGCAGAGTGTTTTTATAAATATGAGTAAAGGTGGTGCAACAGGTTGAGCACAGCGCTGTGAAGCTGTCCGCTTGCTACCTGTGCAATGCTGGTTTGATCCCGCCAGCTGGAGAGATACCCACATGGCATGGCAGACCTCTCCCATCTCGCCCGCTGCTCCCCTCAGCAGTGTATTTCAGTCAGTCTGCCTATTCTGTTACCTGCTCTGTCTCTGGTGAATCCTCTCACCCTCCCACATATCTGGCCTGTACCCTGGTTCTTGTATGCATGAATAAATAAATCTTTAAAAAACATATGAGTAAAACTGCAGTTGCACAAGATATTCCATGTTGGTTAAGTGAAAACTAAGGGAGTTGTCTGTGTTCATATAGTGTATGTCTGCATGTATTACCCTTTATTTAAAATTATTTTGGTTTCTGGAAGATATTTTCAAAATGGTGTAGATAGCACCAATAGAAATTTTGAGCTCAGAAATATAATGGGGACTGGTACAGATGCTTCCAGGAAGCATAGTATGGTAAGATTCTTGGTTAATGAGAGCTAATTTGCAATTTAATGGTTTGGGTTAAAATGTGTAGCTTTGGAGTTGTGCTGACAAGTCATAATGGTTTTCTTTTTTTCCCTCTTTTTACCTGTGCTATTTTTTTTTATTACATGATGCACAGAAGAGGCACCCAGAGGTGAACTTGTTTGAGTATTTGGATGTATAAAATTAGATTTGGGAAATTAAATGCTTTAAAGACTAAGAATTCCAATTATGGAATCAAAATAGTAAGTTTAAATTTGACTGTCAGCATTGTTCTGGTGAAATCTAGTAGGAGCTTTGATTTAATTAATTAAATGAAATTTTGTGGAAGCACATTAGAGCTTCTGAGGCACACCATAAATTTCTCTCTTTGCATTAAATGCATTTTTTTTTATATTTACCAAAAATATTTCAGGAAAAAGACCCACTACTGCTCCAAGATCCTGAAAACACAATGTTGATGAACCTGGACAAAAGGGCTCATGCAGAAGACTAAACCTGTGAGGACTGAAACAGAAAACTGGTGTTGCTCAAGCAGATTATAGATTCTCTCTCAGGATTTTTTGGGCTGAGTGGAGGTTGCAATGGAAGACTTGATCTCAGCTCTTTGGGCCCCAAAAGGTGTTCAGAGGGTTCAGGTCTTTGAGAGTTTCTCTGAGGTCAGATTTGAAGCAAGGGAGCTTGAAGCAAGGGCTATGACACACTGCCACCATGAGCTCTAGTCTCCATTAGGTCTTAAATTATGATCATTCTAGAAGGTTTAGGAGACATTTAAATTCCATCATTGAGATTTTGCACCTGTCCTCTAAGTAGTCTTCTGAGGGTTCAGCCCAATATGCAGACATATGACTTTTTATCACTGTGGAAATGGTGACAAAAATTGAACGTGGATAAATTTCAAGGGTGAATGTGGAGGCTCTGAGATGTGCTGCTTCTCTTGCTCCAGACTCCATGATTTGGAGGAGCAGTTGCAATAGCACCAGCTGAACTCAGGCACTGCAAGAGACCAACTCCAGTGAACAGGGTTCAGGAGAGGCACCTAAAGAACTTGGAAATAAAGAACTAACAGAAACAAAATAGGGTTTAGGAGAAGTGGGACCCAGGGGATGCAAGGCCTCTTATTCCAGGATCAAGCATCCCAAGTGCCCGGTGCAACTCATTTTTATTGATACAAACCACCGCACACCCCTCCTTGTTAGTTACTAGACAATGAATCATTCTTTTAGTATTTAGCCTTGTCCAGACACACATTCACCACCAAGGTTCTGCGTTATCAGGTATATTCTACTCCCTTTCTAATCTTGCCTGTTTCCCATGCTTAGCTTTGCTGACACGAGAAAGGACATCTTGGTCTGGATATGGACCAGTCTTCCAGCCCATGTTGACCAGTCTTCCAGTCACAACACTGACATTCACCTTCCTCAGCACCTCATGCCTTAGGCCACCATGTTCCAAGGCATGGACCATGGCCAACAGGCCACCATGGTCCAAACCAGCCCAAGTACCTCACCACACCTTCCCTGTGTGACCTGAATGCGTGTGCTCTGTGTAACTGGCTCTGCATTAAGTACTTGTTTTGGATGCAACAGAGCCAGACATCCACCTCAAAGGCTGGATTATCACTGCTTAACTGTATCCCCCTCAGTGGCTGCACCCGCCTCCTCTGCATCTGCCCCTCCACCCTGAGCAGAAGGCTGGGTCTATTGGCTATTCATGGTTCTACTGTACCTCAACAGAACCTAAAAATCCAGGTCTGTTAGCCAGGTGGCATGGTACCTGGTTCAGCTGAACCTGGGAAGGCCCTGAGTGTGTCTACATGTCTCTCATTTGCTAACCTTTGTTCTGGCTCACCTCTGGCATCTTCCCACAGACTCAACACTCAGCTATCCCAACAATGAGGTGGCCAAATCCTCAAGGTGATGAGCTGACATCAACCAGCTCTGTAGAGGCATTGTTGCAGCAGGAACAAGTGCATCCCTGCTCTGCCAAGTGTCACTGCCAGGTGTTCACTGATAGAAAATAGAGCTTCAAACCTTTTCCTGTGCAAGGGCTGTTGGGAGCAAGGGGTAGAGCACAATGACCCTGAATACTTTAAAAATTGGAGCAGCAAGCTTACTCAGTTGATAGATGACCTTCTGTTCCTGCTTTTTAATCTGCAACTCATCACCTCTGATTGCTGCTGTGCTGTCTCTGATCACTACTGGCTTTGTAATCACAGCTCCAGTGCCTCCAGCACTAACTGCCTCTGCCTCTGTTGCTTTCACTCACTACTACTTCCAGTGTTGCCAGCCACCACAGCTTCTAGTGTTTCCTCTGGCCTTCACAGCTGCCCTCTAATTGCCATCTGCCACTGATCAGTGGTTGCTTCTTATAGCCAGCTGGCTGCCACCACAAGTTGGGCCCTGGTTCACTGCTTCTGATTGGCAGGCTGCCCTTTCATATTCCACATGTGCCACCGGTTCCAGGCTTTCATTGGAAGGACAGCCATCATTTTCCATATTCAGATTTTAGTTTGGACTCTGCAAAATAGACACTATCTAGGGTAGGGTAGACAGATATGTGATACCTTATTAACTTTTCTCTCTTTCTCACCACTCCCAATTTTAGCCCACCTGTAAATAAACCATGGAATTGTGTTTGAATTGTATCCTGCAATAGTAAGCACATGAGTGGGGACTCAACAGCCAGGTTATTCCCTCAGGTTTGCTTGGTTTCAAACTCAGATGACTTTAGCCAATCAACAGCACTCAAAACACCAATATCATAGCAATAGCTCTGTTGTTCCAACCTTGAGGCCCTCTCCATGCCTTTCTCACTAATCTATGCTCCTTATATTACCTGCCTCAGAGAAAGTATGTGTCAGCACTAAACATATCCCAGGTTCTTTCACCCTTCCTTCCCTCTGACTCTGCTACACTCCACTCTGAAATCTTCAGATAAACCAGGGATCCCAAAGTAGAAGATGGTATGGAGAAGATGGTATTTGATATAAGCATTAAAGAATGAAAAAAAAAAAACTTCAACATGTAAAGATAGGGAGAGGAAAGAACATTTTATATGGAAGGACTGGGAAAAAGTAAAGAGAAAGAAAATGCTAGTGTGCATATGAAGAAAAGTAAGTTGTTAAATTTTGCTGGTGTCCAGGAGTTTTAAACTAGAGTAGAAGGAATAGCAATAGAGAGGCAATATGCTATCGGATAGAGTTATACTTGGACTGAACAATTTGTGTTATATTGTGTAAGCAATATTGGACTGTTGATCTACCCAGACTTATTTTGGAGAAGGGAGGGACAACATCACATTTGTTTTGAAGAGATAAGTCTGACCAGAATTCTGATCAGAATGATCCGGTGAAAAATAATGAGAGACTGAGGTAGGAGATGTGGGTGGAAATGGAGTAATTTTCAATCAGCAATGATAGTGTTTTGGAAAAAAATCTCATGGACTCTGTAATATCAATACTGCATAAAGATGTATTATGAAATAATATTTTATGGTTTCAGGTCTTACATTTAGTTCTTTAATCCATTTTGAGTTGGTTTTTGTGCATGGTGTGAGATAGTAGTCAAGCTTCATTCTTTTCCATGTAGCAACCCAGTTTTCCTAGCACCATTTATTGAACAAATATTCTTTGCTCCAGAGCATATTCTTTACTCCTTTGTCAAAGATTAGTTACCCATAAATCTGTAGATTTATTTCTGTGTTTTCTATTCTGTTCCATTGGTGTCTGTTCTTGTTCCAATACCATGCAGCATGCAATTTTGATTATCATGGCTTTGTAGTATAGTTTGAAGTCTGGGAGTGTGATACCTCTATTCTCTCTTTTTTTTTTTTCAGGAGAGCTTTGGCTGTTTGGGGTTTTGGGTGGCTCCCAATGAATTTCATCAACATTTGTTCTATTTCTTTGAAGAATGTTGTTGAAATTTTTATCGGAATAGCATTGAATCTGTAAATTTCCTTTAGTAGGATGCTATTTTGATAATGTTAATTCTTCCAATCAATGAGCAGGGGATGTCTTTCCATTTCTTTGTGTCTTCTTTTATCGATTTTAATATTGTTTTATAGTTTTCTTTGTATAGGTCCTTTACTTCTTTTGGTAGGTTTATTCCAAATATCTGATTTTTTTTTCAATTATAAAAGGGATGGTTTTCTTGATTTCTTCTTCTTCAGATTGTTTGTATATAGGAAAGCTACTGATTTTTGTGTGCTGATTTTGTATTCTGCTACTTTCCTAAATTGGTTGATTAATTTGATTAGTTTTCTGTGGAGTTTTGGGATACTTTACATACATTATCATATCATCTGTGAATAGCAATTGTGTTAATTCTTCTTTCTCTATTTGATTCCATGAATGTCTTTCTCTTGTCTTATTGCTCTTGCTAGGACTTCCAGTATTATATTGAAAAGCAGTGGTGAGAGTGGACATCCTTATCTTGTTCCAGATCTTAATGGAAATGCTTTCAGCTGCTCACCATTGAGAATGATATTGGCTATGGACTTGTCATATATGTCTTTTATGATGTTAAGGTATGTTCTTTGTATCCCAAGAATTTCAAGAGCCTTTTTCATAAATGGATGCTGAACTTTGTCAAAAAATTTCTCAGCATCCACTGATGTTATCATATTGTTTTTATATTTCTTTTTGTTGATGTGTTGGATTACACTGATTTATTTTCAGATGTTGAACCATCCTAGTATCCCTGGAATAAATCCTACCTGGTCGTGGTGAATTATCTTATGGATACATTGTTGGATTATGTTATGTTAGCTTAGATTTTATTGAGGATTTTTGCATCAGTGTTCATTGGAGAAACTGGCCTGTAGTTTTCTCTTTGTGTGTTGTCCTTGTTTGGTTTTAGTATTAATTTAAGGTTGGCTTCATAGCATGTGTTTGGTATTATCCCTTCTTTCTCAATTTTTTGAAATATTTTGTGTAGTATAAGCACTAGTTCTTTTCTGAATGTTTGGTAGAATTCATTTGTAAATCCATCTGGTGCTAGGCTTTTGTTTTTGGGGAGGATTTTGATTACCATTTCAATTTCACTGCTTATAATTGGGCTGTTTAGGTGTTCAATTTCTTCTTTATCTAGCATTGGGTGATTGTAAAGTTTTAGTAAGTCATCCATCTCTTCTAGGTTGTTGAACTTGTTTGCATAAAACTGTTCGTAGTAGTCTCTGATTATTCTTTTGATTTCTGCTATGTCTGTTGTGATTTCTCCTCTTTCATTTGTGATATTATTTATTTGTGCTTTCTCCCATTTTCTCTTTATGAGCCTGGCTAGAGGATTGTCTATTTTGTTTATTTCTTCCAAGAACCAACTTTTGCCTTCATTGATCATTTGGATTGTTTTCTTAATTTCTATTGCATTTATTTCTGCTTTGATTTTTATTATTTCCTTTATTCTACTGGCTTTTTTTTTGATGTTCTTTTTCCAATTCTTTAAGGTGGGAGATTAGGATGCTCTTAGAGTTTCTCTTGTTTCTTTATGTGAGCCTGAATTCCTATATATATATATATATATATATGTATATCCCTCTTACAACTGTTTTTGCTGTGTCCTATATGTTCTGGAGAGTTGTATACTCATTGTCATTCATCTCAAATACTAAAGGTATTTTTTAGTTTCTTCTTTGAGCTCCATATTGATCCAATTTTCTTCCCGTAGTGTGGGTTTCAATCTCCATGAGGTAGGAAGATTCCTTGCCCTCTTTTATGGTTTATTTCTAGTTTGATGCCTTCATGGTCAGAGAAGATAGTTGGTATGATTTCAATCTTAGTCTATCTGTTAATGTTTGTCTTGTTTTTCAGTATGTGACTGATCCTGGAGAATGTTTCATGTACCTTTGAGAAAAATGTGTACTCAGGATTTTTTTTGGCTGCAGTGTTCCATAGATGTCTGTTAAGCTGATGAGGTCTAGATCCTCATTTAGAGCTTTAGTGTCCTTACTTATTTTTTGTCTCTTATCTATCCATTGTTGAGAGTGGTGTGTTGAAGTCTCCTACTACATATGTATTTCTCTAATGTTGTTTTCAGAGATGATAATAGTTGTCTGATATAATTTGGTGCTCCTTCATCTGGTGAGTATATGTTGATGAATTCTATGTCTTCTTGATACATTGTACCCTTAATCATAATGTAGTGACCATCTGGTGTTGGGAGAGACCCCACACAGTGAGCAGAAAGGTCTTGACCTGAGTCCTTAAGGCATGTGAAAACACATGTGCCTCGGAGGAAAACCTCTAAGTGACAGGATCTGGTGTTGAGAGTCCAGAATGTGACCTGCGAGGAGTCAGACCTCTACATCTCCACAGTCTTAGAATAACAAAAATAATGAGTGAACTTCCCAAGCTCTAGCTAGGGGGCAATAAGATTATGTGCCTGAGAACTAACCACCTGGTACCCTACTGTCTGAAGTAGATAGATAATAGTAAGAAAGTAGACTAATCACTCATATGTATTGTTATTATATGGTATGCTTTAATGTTACACCTGCTGCACTTAAAATAGTATAGAATGAGCACTAAGACAATAAAGATTTGCTGCATGCTGGACATGATAGTCCCCTGTGTCTGATTTCCCTCACCGTCGGGTCCCAGTTCCAAGAATCACTAGAAAGAAGTCCACAAGTGGTGCCTGAACAGGGACCCGAAATGCATACCTCCCACCGAGAGTGATGAGGTGACCAGGGCTGCGGCTGACAGTTTACATAAGGTGGTGAGCAAACAAGGGGAAAATAACAGAATGGGGCATTCTTCTTCTCGTCTTTCTACTTTTGCTACTTTGTTGAAACATTTATTGGCTGAAAATGGGGCAAAAGTCCCACTCTCTCAAATTTTTGACTGTTTGTATGTTGTTACTGAATATAATCCTTGGTTTCCTGATACTGGTACTTTTGATACAGAAACATGGGACCGGGTCTGAGAGACAATGGTCTGGAAACATAAGCGGGGGAGCTGATCTCTGTAAAGTTTTGGTCCACATGGGCTATACTTAGAGTAGCTATGTTAGCTGTCGATGGAAAAATCAGTCCTGATGCAGCCATTTTGGTTCAAATGACACAGGAATCTTTGCATAAGTATAACCTTGATGATGACACTCTGGCTAAGGCAGTTCAAGCTGTTCGGCAATCTTCAGAAGATTGTGATGATGTTCTTTTACAAAAATCCAATAAGAGTAACCAAGAGGTTCAGCCTCTTGTTATGGCTCCTGTTAATAATTCTGCCAAACCTTTCTCAAATATGTCACCAGAGGAGCAATGTTCAATGTTACAATCTCCCTTTAAGCAGGGTCATAAATAGTGCTCAGGACTTAAACAAGCTGTAGAGAATTTATGAGAGTTTACTCTAGGGGTTTCAGGTTCCCGTGGACTTCAAATCAGGCCTCCTGCCCCTCTTCATGAGGAGGAGGAAATGAAAACAGCAAGGTCCCATAAAATACATCCTGAGGATGTGTCTTTACCTGGGCAGGAGGAATCTGCATTATCAGAAAGTTCTGTTGTCCTTATGGAAGATAATATTGCATTAGATCTGAAGGGTGAAGAATGGGATGTAAAAATTGAACAAAAAGAAAGGAGTGACAATAACAATTACAAAGAAAGTGGTTGATCCTGTTACAGAAGGCAATCCGACCAACACCCAAATTGTATATAAGTTGACCCATGGAAACAAAATTGCTCTCCCATGAAAAAGGCCATAAAGGCCAGTCATGAATTTTACATGTCTTTTCCAGTAGTAATGGGTGACGATAATGCACCTGTATGTGAAGGATTACCAATGTCAATTATGAGAGACTTTAAAAAGAGTGTTCACTTGTATGGGCTGACATCTCCGTACTGTGTGGAAATGCTTTCTAGCTGGTCTGACCAAGAGTACTGGATTGCCCATGATTGCCATTTGATTTGTAAAACTACTCTCTCCCTGGCTCAATATATGCAATGGAAAATGTGGTTTGCTGAGGAGACTCATGCCACTGCCCGAGAAAATTCTGGAGATCCACAAACGACTCATATTAACATTGATATTTTATCTGGAACTGGACCCGCTGCATCCACTGATTATCAAATTAATACTGCTTCACAATTGTCTCTTAAACAAACTCAGGATGCTGCTCTTGCAGCCTGGGCTTGAATTAGTTCTGGCAGGGCTGCACCTAGTTATACTAAAATATTACAAAAGAATGCTGATTTTCGCTTGCATCTAGAAGACACCCTTCAAAAGCAAGTTGGTGATCCCGATATACAAAATAGACTTTTAACACAGTTGGTGTATGATAATGCTAACAAAGATTGCTAGGATGCCATGCACCCCATTCGGGACACCAATAATATCTTGGAATATTTACTTGTGTTTCGAGATGTGGGCAGTGTAAAATATCAGGCACTTTTGTTAGCAATGGCTGCAGCGTCTGTTCAACAGACAATTACTAAAAAATGTTTAATTGTGGAAAGGCTGGTCATTTTAAAAGGGAGTGTTGACAGCCATCCACCATAAATTTTCAAAAGAGCTCATCTGCCCGACCGCATTTTCTTTGTCCCTGATGACAAAAAGGGTTTCATTATGTAAAAGATTGTAGCTCTAAATATCACAAAGATGGCATGCCTTTGGGAAACGGGTTGAGGGGCTGGTCCCCGACCCCGACAAATTTGGGACAGTAATTCTGACGGCAATTCCACCAGCAGTACAGGCACCAATACCTGATAATGCAGCAAACAGTCAATCCTCCGTCTTATCACTCAGTCCCACCACCACCGGCAGTGCAGATGTAGATTTAATTTCCACTGCTGACATTACTTTGCTGCCTCACTATGGCCCTTACAAAATTCCCACTAGATGTTATGGTCCTTTACCACCAAAGACTGGGGGGCTTATTTTAGGTAAATCTAGTTTAAATATGAAAGGTTTAAATGTACTGCCTGGCATTAGAGATTCTGATTGCCAGGGAGAATTGCAAGTGGTGGCTGAAACTAAAATTCCATGGGAAATTAAAAAAGGAAATTTAATTGCACAATTTCTCTTGCTTCCTCATGTGCCTATTGGTCATTCTACAGTTAAAAGAAAAGTGGTTTTATCAGCACGGAGACTGCTGGAATTTATTGGTCAGAATTATTATAAAAAGCTGAATGTCCTATGATGCCCTTAATAATAGGACAAACTTTTACAGGATTAGTTGACTCTGGTGCTGATGTTTCAGTAATTAGCAATAATGAATGACCTGACAAGTGGCTGGTAAAGACTACTACTACTGATATGACTGGAATTGGTTCTGTGTCAACTCATGTAATTCGTCAAAGTGCTAGGGTGTTGTAATGTCAGGGGCCTGAGGGTCAGCTAGCTGCTTTTCAACCTTACATTCTTTCGGTTCTTTTAAATTTATGGGGGAGAGATTTGCTGCAGCAATGGGGTGCTCAGCCTCAAAATCCTGTAAACAATCCTGGGGTTCAAAATGGGATATATACCCGGCAAAGGTTTAGGCAAAAATTTATAAGGCAATGCTCAGCCCATTGCACTGGATTTGCAATTGTCTTTTTCATAGGGGCCTTGGTTTCTCAATTACAATTTGTTCCCAAAATAGTACGGAAAACACAAGAACCTATTTGGGTTGACAATGGCCCCCATCTAAGGAAAAGACCCAGACTCTCCATACTTTAATTGCAGAACAGCTTCAAAAGGGCCACATCGAAACTTTTTTCTCTCCTTGGAATTCGCCTGTGTTTGTAATTAAAAAGAAATCAGGTAAATGGCGTCTTTTAACAGACTTAAGACAAATAAATGTTACTATGCAGCCCATGGGGGCACTTCAATCTGGCATTCCTGCTATTGCAGCAATTCCTCAAAACTGGCCTATGACTATTATAGATTTCCAAGATTGTTTCTTTACAATTCCTGTCCATCCTGAGGATGCTGCTCAATTCACCTTTACAGTGCCCTCTTTAAATAATGAACAGCCTGCCTAATGATATCAATGGAAGGTGCTGCCTCAGAGCATGGCAAATTCTCCTGCTATGTGTCAGTTTTATGTTGACAAGACTCTGGTTAGTTCACCGCAACAATTTCCAGATGCTTGCATTTTACATTATATAGATGATATTTATAGCTGCTGACAATAACTCTGTCCTTTCTCAACCTGTGCAATTTTTATTACCAGAACTTCCAAAGTTCAGTCTTTTAATAGCTCCTGAGAAAATACAGACATTATCACCTTTTAAATATCTCAGTAGCCTTGTTGACAGACACACTGTGCAGCCTCAGTGCATGAAACTACAACAAAAACAGTTAAAAACTTTAAATGATTTTCAAAAATTACTTGGAAATATTAACTGGTTACACCCTACATTGGGCATTCCTAACTATGCTTTAACCCATCTTTTTCAAACGCTAGAGGGCGATTCTGACTTACAAAGCCCTAGGCATTTAACTCCCGAGGCACAAGCACAACTTTCTTTTGTGGAGCAACAAATTAAAAAACAGTTTGTCGATATCAGCCTGATTTGCCACTTAATTTATTGATCTTTGGCACTCCTGAGAGTCTTACAGCAATCATTGCACAACAGCACAAGACCCTGGAATGGATATATGTTAAAAATTCAAATTCTCAAACTGTAACTCCATATATTGCACTCATTGCTCAAATTATTGTTAAAGGAAGGCTCTGTGTTAAATCCATATGGGGCTTTGACCCCTTCGTTATTATTTTGCCATTTTCTTCCTCTTGGTTTCAATGGATTCTTCCCTTGTCAGATACACTACAGCTTGCATTGGTTGATTATCCTAATTGTATTGGATGTCACTACCCTGCTGGAAAGTTATGGGATTTTCTTAAGTCTACAAAATGGATAATTTCTGACACTGTTGTTCTTGAACCTATAACTGGAGCTCCTGTTTATTTTATAGATGGATCTTCTTCCAGTATTGCAGCTGCTGTGGGGCCACAGATTCAATTTTCGGTCCACACTTCTTACTCATTTGCTCAACAAGTTGAATTATTTGTTCTACTTCATCTTTTATAGCAACTGCCTCCCGGCCCAGCCAACATTATTACTGACTCTTTATAAGTTGCCCAATTGGTTCCTCCTCTTGTTACAGTTACTTCACATTCTAAACACCCTGTTTTTGCCTCCTTATTGCAACAGCTTCAATCAGCCCTGCGATCTCATAATTATCCTCTCCATATTGCACATATTCATGCACAATCCGCCTCCCTGGGCCACACTATCTCAAGGCAACGAAACAGCTGACTCATTGATTAAACAAATTTTTCCTGTTTTTTCTTCCCCAGAAGAGGAGCATGCTGTTCTGCACTCCAATGCTTTTCAGTTACATTCTGCTTATCACGTTCCTTTACATCAAGCTCTCTGTATTCTCCAGAGATGGTCTGCCTGTGCACCATATCTATGCCAGACCTCTCCGGCTGGAAGTAATCCATGCGGTTTGTGCCCGAATCAGATCTGGCAGATGGATGTCATCCATTTCCCCGCTTTTCACCCTTTGTCATATTTACATGTTACTATTGATACTTTTTCAGGTTTTTTATGGGCCACAGCCCAGTCAGGGGAAGCCTTTGTATATATTCAGAATCATTTATTCTCTTGTTTTACTGTTATGGGCCTTCCCACAGAAGTCAAAACAGACAATGGTCCTTCTTGCACCTATTCATTTCTTTGATTTTTGCAGAGAATGGCAGATTCTTCATCTTACAGGTATTCCTTACAACCCTTGTGGCCAAGCCATTGTTGAACTTTCTCACCGTACTTTAAAAACGCTGCTTTCCTCTTTAATTATAAACAGAAAAGGGGGACATGAAGGACGACACTGATGGATACAAGATACCCTGCTATCAGCTCCTTTATTTTTTAAGTTTTATTTATTTATTTATACAAGCACCTGGTACAGTCAGAAACGTGGGAGGGTGAGATAATTCACCAGAGCCAGAGCGGAGAGCAGAACAGGCAGACCAATGAATACACTGCTGAGGGGAGCAGCGGGCTGCAGGAGAGGTCTGCGCACCATGTGGGACACTCACCCGACAGCCGGGTATCCAACCTGCACTGCAGAGGCTGCGGGCAGCTTTGCTACCCAGTGCTCAACAGCTGAACCACCGTGGAGACCTTGCTATCAGCTCTTTTTACTTTAAATTTTCTGAATTTACCACAGGGGGACCCTGTAACATGCAGCAGTAAACATTTTGCTACTCAACCAGCACTTAGCGTGCAAGAACCAGTATGGGTATAAACCCTAGGAATAAATGTGTGGGAGGTGGGGGTGATGATTTCAAAGGGAAAAGGCTATGCTTCTGTCATTTTAGATGGATCCTCCGAAACAATATGGACACCTCTTTGGCTCGTCTGGCCCCGCATCCCTTCCCTCCAAGAGACCCCCTCAGACCATAAATGAAATCACCATGGAAAACCCTCCAGCATCTCCTCAGCCATTTCCACGGTAGACACAGACGCCATTGATCCAAGGCATGGCTCGTCTTTCATTGAAAAGAAAAAAGAAGGCCACCAATTGTCCTATTGCGCTCATTACATGGGGCAGTGTCAAGGCACTCAGCAACCATGGTGGACTAGTTCTCCGCAACCAGGGAGCTCCAATTAACCCAGAAAATATGTTCCTTGCTATGGTGGCAGTCATCACTTGTGCCTCTGCAGTAGATGCCAACTGTACACATGTATATTGGGCATACATTCCACATCCCCCATTGCTACAGGTGGTGGAATGGGAACACATTCTCCCGTTGACACTCAATGCATGCTTGGTCCATGGTCAAAAGAGGGACCTTCTCATCCTGATAAGGAAGGACATAGCTTTAATTTTATCTGAGGATATAAATATCTTCCCTTGTGTGCTGATATGACACCTTGCATACCCATTGCCCCTCAGACCTGGGTTAATATTGCCCCTCCTATTAAAATCAATGATCGATTTGGCTTGCAGATTCGTATACTTATGGATATGTATGTTGCTCTTTCTTTTAACTTTACTGAAATGAACACAACGTCTAAGGCATGCAGCAATGGGCCGGTTTGACAGCAAATTTCATATAAAAATTATACATATTCCCCTACTTTTTGGAATCAGTGCCATAGGTTAAAAGGAAAAATTTTAAAATCAGGAAAATATATTTTTGTTGATTGGGGATCTCACGGGAAGTTTTTTGTTAACTGTTCTGATGACTATGGTGCTATAGTTTGTGATTATGTCACAAATGCAGTTTGGAATGTGTCAAAAAATGGGACTGTAAAAGATAGAGAACAATATGGACACATGGCTTGGCATGATGGAGGCATGGCACCCCTGAGACCTTGTTTGTCACTTGCTCCTGGATGGTGGGGAGCTGAACAATGGGACTTTTGGAAGCTAATAGTTGCCACCACCCCTATGCAATTTTGGAAAGGCAAGTTCTTGGGAACATCATGTTCTATGTTTCATTATCACTTTGTACATAATACCAGTTTCTATATACAAGCTTGTGTTTGATTCCCTTTTGTAATAGCCATTGGCACTGTTTCCTTTGATGAAAATGTTAAAACTATAACATGTAGTGACTGTTCTTTATATTCCTGTGTTAACTCATCGGCTAAGTTTAATATTAGCTGACACTCTCTCATTGTGTTAAAAGTTATAACACATTTTTAGATGCCTGTAAGCCTAACCCAACCCTGGGAGGAGTCTCCAGTGACTGGGACATTACTTAAGGTGATTGGCGAACTCCTCCACCGCACTTGACATTTTGTGGGATGGCTTGTGCTTGCCATACTTGGACTGATTGCAATCACAACCACCGCAGCAGTTGCAGGAGCGGCACTTCATACTGCAGTGCAAAACCATGACTTTGTTGCTAACTGGTCTCATGAATCTTGACTCCTTTGGCAACAACAAGTCCGCAATGATGAAGATATACAAGAGCAAGTCGGGGGAGCTACAACAGACTGTTCAATGGTTGGGTGATCAGTTTGTAGCTATGCGACAACAAATTATGTTACATTGTGATTGGAATATTAGTACTAATTGTATAACTCCTGTACAGTTTAATAATGTTTCTACTTCTTGGTCTCAGATGCAACACCATCTTAACTGTGCTCATGGTAATTTGTCTTTGGATGTAAAGTCTTTACAAAATCAAGTACTTCAATTATTTTCTATAGAACTGCCTACAAATTCTTTTGATGGATTAGCAGAGGGTATTGCCAATGGTCTACAGGGCATGGATCCCCATTCATTTGTTCAAAGTCTGACTCATAGTATTGATAGTGGAATTATAGCTATACTAATATGTGCTTTGTTGTTTGGAATAGGGTACTATTGTCTCCGACGATGGACAAGCCTCCGGTTCGACTTCACTGGATTGATGCTTGAATTATTAAAGAAAATAGGGGGACATGTTGGGAGAGACCCTGCGCAGTGAGCAGAAAGATCTTGACCTCAGTCCCTAAGGCATGTGAAAATGCATGTGTCTCAGAGGAAAACCTCTGAGTGACAGGACCTGGTGTTGAGTGCCCCGGAATGTGACCTGCGAGGAGTCAGGCCTCTATGTCTCCACAGTCTTAGAATAACAAATATAATGAGTGAACTTCCCAAGCTCTAGATAGGGGGCAATAAGATTATGTGCCTGAGAACTAACCACCTGGTACCCTACTGTCTGAAATACATAGAGAATAGTAAGAAAGTGGACTAATCATTCATATGTGCTGTCATTATATGGTATGCTTTGATGTTACACCGGCTGCACTTAAAATAGTATATAATGAGCACGAAGACAATAAAGATTTACTGCATGCTAGACATGACAGTCCCCCGTGTCTGATTTCCCTCACCATCACGTCCCAGGTCCAGGACTCCCTAGAAGTCCACAATCTGGATCTTTTTTTTTACCATTTTGATTTTTAAGTCTATTTTATCTGATATAAGTAGAGTTGTTCTTGCCTTCTTTTTTTGGTCCATTTTTTTGTAGGATTGTTTCCCATCCTTTTATATTCAGTGAATTTTTATCTTTTGTAGTTAAATGTGTTTCCTGAAGACAGCAAAAGGTTTGTTTCTATTTCTTAATTCAGCCTGCCACTCTGTGTCTTTTTATTGATAAGTTTAGTCTGTTCACATTTAGAGTTAATATTGACACATTGGCATCTGTATTTACCATATTTTTTGTCTTTTTGTGATTTTATTCTCTGCCTTGTTTCATTCTTATTCATCACTCTGTTGGTTCTGGCTTTAGGACTTCTTGTAGTATATTTTGGAGTGGGTGTTTAGGTGAAATTAAATTCTGGAGTTTCTGTGTGTATGAGAAGGTCCTTATTCTTTTTTTCATAGAGGAAGGAACGCTTTGTGGGGTGAAGTATTCTTGGTTGGCATTTGTTGTTTTGGAGTTTGTAGACTATGTCCCTCCACTCTCTTCTTACCTGTAGCGTTTCTTCAGAGAATTCTAATGTCAGTCTAATTTGTTTTCCTTTGTATGTCATCTGTTTCTTCCCTCTTGTAAGCTTCATTATTTTTCCTTGTCTTGGATTCTTGGGAGCTTTACTATTATGTGTATGTGCCAAGTGTTGCAAGAGGAGTACTGAGGGCCCCAAGACAAGCCACAGCTCCTAGTTTGGTGGTACTATTGGGGACTTACCTTGGCCTCAGTGGAGTCACACATCCATCTTACAGCCCAGTTCATTTCCACTTAAATATGCTAGCATCACTGTCCTTCCCCCAACCCCGCTTAGCTGTGTCTTGAGTAACACCTGGTTCTACTACACCTCACTGACCCTTCTCCCCACCTTTATCTGGGGCTGTTGGAGGAGCAAAGGGACCCTGAAGACCTTAAAAATGGGAGTAGCAAACTCACTCAAGGGAACTAACTTGATGGATGACCTTCTATTTCTGCTTTGTGATCTTCAAAATCCTTGGGTCAGGTTACCAATTGCCACTGATTGCTGCTTCCTGTCTCTGCCTGTGCTGCCTACAATCATCTCTGACTGCATGTCATTGCTGTCTTCAAACTTCTCATCTTTCTCCAATTATCACCAGCCTCCCAGGGAAAGGAAGCAGAGCCCTACATTTCCAGTAGCAATTTCACTATTTGAACCAACAAGTCAGGGGAGGTTAAGAAAATCTGATGGCCCCAGTAACTTGAATGTTATTTTCCCTCAGTTCATGCCAGGTTTGTACTAGAATGAAAAAGAGGCATTGCATCCTCTAGGTCACTCTTCCTGTCAGGGAAACTTCCCCCACCCCCCAGCACTTTCTTGCTAGTTGGGAGGGGCTTGCTGTAGAACTTTCCAGGAGGGCTTAATGGATACACCCTTGTTTTTAAATAGAGAAATTAAGCTATTCAACCTGGCAATTACACTAGTAAATCTACATAACATGCCTACAAAAATCACTTCAGCACTATAAAGATAGCAGTGTCCAATGGAGGTAGTTGTGTGAGGCAGCACTCCACTGATGAGTTAATTGAATTTCTGTCAGAAGACAGAAAAGAAATCATCATTGACAAATAGATGAACCAGAAAAAGCTTACCTTGTAAAGTTGTCACGGAGATGCCAAATGAATCCTGGCTTCCAGAGGAGACTGTTATCCTCATACAGAAGCCAGATACAGGCCATCCCTCACATTTCATTCCACCTTCTCCTTTCCTACCTTTCACTACCTCCTCTAACTCCTAGTCTTCCTGCCAGACTCTGTAGTAGTACCAGTGTATGCAGAGTCCCAGAGGACCCTGGCACTGTTATAGAATGCATCTCCTGTGAAAAGTTTAGAAACATCACAGCACAGTGAACACTGGGCATTTCCCTTACCCTCACATGCAGCTATCTGCATGGGATTGCATGCCATGTACAGGATTTCCTGAATGGGCGGGGGGCAGTTGGGAAAGAGTGATCTGGGTATACAAATTGAGGCAGAATGAAGGAAGAAGAGACATGTGGAGGAGAAACACCTGGATAATAGCCATAGGTGAGAGATATGTGGGGAAGCTGCTCCTAATTCTTGGCAGTGACAATGGAAGTTGTCATGTTGATCTTACGGCAGACTGTATGGTACTCTTTGAATTTTTGGTCTCTACTTCTGTTCAAGCTCTCTAGGAACTGCTGACCTCTTTCTTATGGTTCCCTCCTAGAAGATGCCTTAGACTTTTGGCAAATCTGGGACCTCAGCTGCCCCCAATTTGGGCCAAGCCTGTTTGGGCAATATTTGGGGTTTTACAGGAAACCTGTGATTTGAAATCCTTCCCTACACACACACACACACACACACACACACACAAACACACTCACACATACAAACCAATTAAAGATCTTTCATTGCTTTGTGTACAGATGGTTGAACCCTTTTAGAATATGCCCTTTAACAGTTTGGGGTCCTTGGCTAACCCATGGTGACATGATTACTCCACTTCCAAATTGAGAAGGAAACCTTGAATGTGGCCTCTCTTCCACCTAAGGCCTCTGCACCTGTGTACACATGCCTCCATGCCTCTCTGTGCCCTTTGTGTATGTAAAAGAATTGGATAAGGCACTCTTGCATGCCTACCTTGAAACAATGACCCACACTACAGGTGGCCAGGGACACCTAGGTATCCATTGACTGATTGTGTGGCCAGGGTCCAAGACGGTCTGGGAATAGCTCGGAAAGTACACCAAGCACCTGCAAGGGGAATACTCCCTGCATATAGGGCTAACGTGTCCCCTCATGTTCCCCATTAAAGTTGATTACCCTTGTCTCCCCTGGACCCTGCTCCCATAAAGTTGACTATTCTTTGTGTTCCCCTGGACCCTGTTTCTCCTGCTATTATCACATAATCAATCATGCTTGTTCACTATTACTAAATAAATAGCAAGGGGGGGCTCTCTGGTGGCACAAGGGGTTAAGCACCTCATTAAGAAGCAATCCACAGCCACTGCAGCACGAGTTCGATCCCTGGCCGGCCAGGGAGAAGCCCACATGGCGCAGCAGACCTCTCCTGTCTCTCCCGCTGCTCCCCTCAGCAGTGTATTTCAGTCAGTCTGCCTGTTCTGTTCCCCGCTCTGTCTCTGGTGGATCCTCTCATTCCCTCTCCCCCTGCATCTCTGTCCTGTACCCCAGCTCTTGCATGCATAAATAAATAAATCTTTAAAAAATAGCAAGAGGTCTGTTCACTGGACTGCTGTGTCTTGCTTTGCAAGCCTGCTCTGTGACTCATTTCTCAGTGTGTCTCTGGGGATGTGCTGGTGTGTCCTTGACCACCAGACTTGTGTAGGGCATTTTCTTCACATTGGAGCTTCAGTAGTCTTCATTTGTGAAATGACCATAACAAGAAGGCTGCCACACTATTTCAGAAGGAATTTAGTGGGTTGATCTATACCTGATTATCACTGGAGCTTTTTAAAAGTTTGCTTCCCTTCCCTTTCCAGAAAAGATGGTGGATCTTTTTTGTATAGATGCCCTGTATATGAAACTGGGCCAACCTGTGGGAATGTTACAGTTTGTGGATAAAAACCAAAAACTGCTTGTGTAAGATGGCATTTTTCCTCAGCTGAGAGCCCGGAGCCAGCAGCATACTAATAAACAGTGGGCAAGGACCCAACTCACAGTGTCAGTTGGAGGCAACCACAGTGGCACTGCTGAGGCAGCACCTTGTCAGCCAGAGGCAGCAGCAGCAATCAGCAGCTGATATCTGAGGTGGTACTAGCTGTGGCACACAGCACTAGAGCCAGTAGTGGTTATTTGGGGTGGTCTTGACAGAGGCCAGAGGTAGCAAAATTACACCACCTGCTCTACCACTTTTCTTTTACTTTCACATTTTGGTGAAGGAGGTGTAGAAAAAAATAATGGTGAGGATATAATAAAGAAGAAAAAAATAAGAATTGTCTTGAAGGGGCGGAGCAACATGGCGGCGAGGAGACGCTGCGAGTAAGATCTCCCATTAAAAAAAGTTAATAGGGAGGAAAAGCGGCAGGTCCCAGTGAGAACTGGGACACGGAAGATAAACGGACGACTCCAGCAAACTGCCCGAAGAAGAAAGTGGCCATAAAAGAGGACGAGAAGGGAGGGAAGCGCAGAACCCTGCTCCCCTCCCCCGCCCACAGAGGCAGCACTCTCCGACCGGCAGAGAGGAGGGAAACAACAAACCAAAACGCCCAACAAGAAAAACGGATGCAGCAAGTGGGACTGTGAGTGGAAAGGAACTATTTCAGCCACCACACCCCGTGAACGGGAGCTGAGGCGAACCCTGCAGGATCCGCAGCGGAGGTGAGCTCCACGCGCCATTAAAGAGAGCCCCGCCCCCAGGAGGAGACCAGCACCAGCACACAGCCCCGGCCGCCCGGTAAGCTTGCCCGAAAGCGGCGCTCGGATTGCAGCTGCCCAGGCCCCTGCACCTGCGACCTAGGCTTGCGGGGAGACGGCAGAGGCCCTCCCTGAGTGAGCAGGAACAAGGCGCCCAGGCAGGGGAGCGGGATTCAAAAGGCGCCATTCCCGCGCCACTGATCTGGGCTACAGCCCGCATCCTGGAACTGAGGGCTTTGGAACTGAGACCCGGGGCACGAAATTAGGGGCGTGGGTTCCCCACGACGGTGGGGCACAAGGCAGACACAGCACCCCAAAGCCGTTGAGGTGTACCCTACCATCCCCGCTCTGCTCCCTGTCCCACGGGGTGGAAAATCAGCTCCCCAAGGGCTCTAGGAGAGATCTCTGGTGCCACCTAGCGACTTGACCCCAGCACAGGCTACTGAAGGAGCTAGTGGCCAGCTGGGGAGTTAGCCCACACCGGGCCCCTTCTGAACAAGTAGTCTGAGCCCACAGGGAGAGCGAGCACCCACAGCCGGAGCAGACCAGGCGCGCAGAATAGTGTGCCTGAGACCAGAAGCGCAGGGAGTGTGTCCCACATCACCATTTTAGAACAGGGACATTTCTTCAGTAAAGACTACCTGCAGAAGGCTTCCTCAGGAGCCAGAGGTGAGCGGGGGAAGTTCGCCCACGCCAGACCCCCTCTGGCCTGCAGTCCAAGCCCAGAGGGGAGCAGGAACCCACCGCCGGGGCAGACCAAGCGCACAGGGGAGTGTGTCCCCAAATCGGCATTTTAGAACAGGGACCTTTCTCCAGTAAAGGCTGCTTGAAACTGACAGATGACTCCTGGAAGAACCAGAGGGGAACAGAGAAGCCCACCCAAGATGCCGGCAAGTCCCAACAACACAGTGTCCCAACGCATACGGCAAATTAGAAAACAGACAGTAGGGAGGAGAAGAACCACACGCAACCTAGCAACTCTCCAGAGAAAAAGCACACCACAAAAAGAAAGCCAGCCCCCAGATTGCAACGACAATAACTTGGAAGAATTTCTGAGCCTTCCAGAAAGAGAATTTAAAATTGCCGTGATTAAAAAACTGACAGAAGTCATAAAGGAAAACAATGATAAGGGAAAAATAATCAACGATCGGAAGAATGCAATTGAGTCCCTAGAGAGGGAAAACAATGGTCAGAAGAAAGAAATTGAGTCCCTAAAGAGGGAAGTAAAAGAAATGCAGGAGATCAAAGAATTAATGGAAGAACTAAAGAATTCTGGGAAAAGCAATGAAAGCAGAATAGATGAAATGGAAGAACGAATAAGTAATCTTGAAGACACAGAAATAAAAAGAACCAAAACAGAAAAGGAAAGAGAAGTACGAAGGAAAAAGAACGAAGAAAGACTTCGGGAACTATCTGACTCCATGAGGAAAGGAAATATAAGAGTTATAGGAATACCAGAAGGAGAGGAGAGAGATGTAGGAACAGAGAATATATTCAAAGAGATAATTGAAGAGAACTTCCCAAATGTGAAGAAGGAGCTGAAAATTGATATACAAGAAGCAAGAAGAACACCAAACTTCCACGACGAAAGGAAAAATACAGCACGACACATAATAGTAAAGCTCCCAAGAATCCAGGACAAGGAAAAAATAATGAAGCTGGCAAGAGGGAAGAAACAGATAACATTCAAAGGAAAACCAATCAGGCTGACATCAGACTTCTCCGAAGAAACACTACGGGCAAGGAGAGAGTGGAGGGACATAGTCAACAGACTCCAAGAAAACAGATGCCAACCAAGAATACTCTATCCCGCAAAGCTCTCCTTCCTCTTTGAAGAAAGAATATGGACCTTCCCAGACAAATAGAAACTCCGGAATTTCATTGCAACTAAACCCCCACTCCAAAAAATACTACAAGGAGTCCAAAAGCCAGAACCTCAGAGGGACGAATAACAATGAAAGAAGGCCAAAAAAAAAAAGTTATTAAAAGAATAAATAAATAAAATCAAAGGAAAGACAAACACAATGGTAAATACAGATGTTAACATATCAATATTAACTCTAAATGTAAATGGACTAAACTCTTCAATAAAAAGACACAGAGTTGCAGCCTGGATTAAGAAACAAAACCCAACCTTTTGCTGTCTCCAGGAAACACATTTAGCTACAAAAGATAAAAATAGGCTCAAAGTTAAAGGATGGAAAACAATCCTACAAGCAAATGGACCAACAAAGAAAGCAGGAACAGCTATACTTATATCAGATAAAACAGATTTCAAACTCAAAAAGATAAAAAGAGACCCCAATGGTCACTACATTATGATCAAGGGGACAATACTTCAAGAAGAAATAACACTCATTAACATATACGCACCAAACGAAGGAGCACCAAAATATATCAGACAACTGTTGTCCTCTCTGAAAACAGACATCAGAGAAAACACATACGTAGTGGGAGACTTCAACACACCACTATCAACAATGGATAGATCAACAAGAAAAAAAAATAAGTAAAGAAACCAAAGCTCTAAATAAGGACCTAGAGCAATTGGGCTTAACAGACATCTATAGAACACTAAACCCCAAAAAAACGGAGTACATATTTTTCTCAAGCGCACACGGATCATTCTCCAGGATCGATCACATACTGGGGCACAAGACAAACATCAACAGATACGCCAAGATTGAAATAATATCAACCATCTTTTCTGACCATGAAGGCATCAAACTAGAAATAAACCATAAAAAGAAGGCAAGGAACTTTCCTACCTCATGGAGATTAAAAACCACACTACTGGAAGACCACTGGACTAATGAGGAGATCAAAGAGGAAATTAAAAAATTTTTTGAATTGAACGACAAGGAGGACACCAATATCCTAAATGTATGGGATGCAGCAAAAGCAGTAATAAGAGGAAAATATATAGCAATAGAAGCTCACATCAAGAAACAAGAAAGAACTCAAAGAAACAACCTAATCTCGAAGCTCAAAGATCTAGAAAAAGAACAACAAAAAAAACCCAAAACCATCAGAAGAAAAGAAATAATAAAAACCAAAGCAGAAATAAATGAAATTGAAACTAAAAAAACAATCCAAAAGATCAATGAAACCAAGAGTTGGTTCTTTGAAAAAATCAATAAAATAGACAAACCCCTAGCCAGGCTCACAAAGGAAAAAAGGGAGAAAGCACAAATAAACAGGATCATCAATGAAAGAGGAGAAATCACAACGGACACAGCAGAAATCAAAAGAATAATCAGTAACTACTATGAACAGTTATATGGAAACAAGTTTAACAATCTAGAGGAGATGGACAAATTCCTAAAACTCTACAATCACCCAAAGCTAGATAAAGAAGAAATAGAACACCTAAACAGACCAATTACAAGCAGCAAAATTGAAATGGTAATCAAAAACCTTCCCAAAAACAAAAGCCCAGGACCTGATGGATTTACAAATGAATTCTACCAAACATTCAGAGACGAATTAGTGCCTATCCTTCACAAACTCTTCCAAAAAATTGAGAAGGAAGGGACAATACCAAACACGTTCTATGAAGCCAACATTACACTAATACCAAAACCGAACAAGGACAACACACAAAAGGAAAACTACAGGCCAATCTCCCTAATGAACACTGATGCAAAAATCCTCAATAAAATTTTAGCTATCAGAATCCAACAATGTATCCATAAGATAATTCACCACGACCAAGTTGGATTCATTCCAGGGGCACAAGGATGGTTTAACATCCGAAAATCAATCAACGTTATCCAACACATCAACAAAAAGAAATATAAAAACCATATGATAATATCAATAGATGCTGAGAAAGCCTTCGACAAAGTGCAACACCCATTCATGATAAAAGCCCTTGAAATTCTTGGGATACAAGAAACATACCTCAACATCATAAAGGCCATCTATGACAAGCCAACAGCCAGTATCATTCTCAATGGTGAAAAGCTGAAAGCAATTCCATTAAGATCTGGAACAAGACAAGGATGTCCACTCTCACCATTGCTTTTCAATATAATACTGGAAGTCCTAGCCAGGGCAATAAGACAAGAGAAAGACATCCAAGAAATCCAAATAGGAAAAGAAGAAGTCAAACTATCACTATTTGCAGACGATATGATATTATACATAGAGAACCCCAAAAACTCCACAGAAAAGCTAATTCAACTCATCAATCAGTTCAGTAAAGTGGCAGGATACAAAATCAACACGCAAAAGTCAGTAGCCTTCCTATACACAAACAATAAATCTGAAGAAGAAGAAATCAAAAAAACCATCCCTTTTGTTATTGAAACAAAAAAATCAAATATTTGGGAATAAATCTAACAAAAGAGGTAAAGGACCTATACAAAGAAAACTATAAAACACTGTTAAAAGAAATAGAAGAAGACACAAAGAAATGGAGAGACATCCCCTGCTCGTGGATTGGAAGAATAAACATTATTAAAATGGCCATCCTTCCAAAAGCAATATACAGATTCAATGCTATTCCAATCAAAATTTCAATGTCATTCTTCAAAGAAATAGAACAATTATTGATGAAATTCATATGGAATCACAAAAAACCCCGAATAGCCAAAGCTCTCCTGAAAAAAAAAGAAGGGAATGGAGGCATTACACTCCCAGACTTCAAACTATACTACAAAGCCATAATCATCAAAACTGCATGGTATTGGAACAAGAACAGACATACGGACCAATGGAATCGAATAGAAAATCCAGAAATAAACCTACAGATTTATGGTCAACTAATCTTTGACAAAGGAGCAAAGACTATGCATTGGAGCAAAGAAAGTTTGTTCAATAAATGGTGCTGGGAAAACTGGGTCGCTACATGCAAAAGAATGAAGCTTGACCACTACCTCACACCATACACAAAAATCAACTCAAAATGGATTAAAGAACTAGACATAAGACCTGAAACCATAAAATACAAAGAAGGAAATATAGGCGAAACACTACGTGATTTGCACATCAAAGACATCTTTACAAACACATCACTCAAAGCAGTGATAGTGAAGGCAAAGATAAACAGCTGGGACTACATCAAATTAAAGAGCTTCTGCACAGCAAAAGAGACAATAACCAAAACAAAGAGAAACCCCACCAACTGGGAGAACATTTTTGCACCCAACACTAATGATAAAGGACTGATCACAAAAATCTGCAAAGAGCTGATGAGACTCAACAACAACAAAGAAAATAATCCAGTCAAAAAATGGGCAGAAGAGCTAAAAAGAAACTTCTCTGAAGAGGAAATGCAAATGGCCAACAGGCATATGAAAAAATGTTCAACATCACTTGCCATCAGGGAAATGCAAATCAAAACTACCATGAGATACCATCTTACACCAGTGAGAATGGCACATATTAAAAAAACTAGCAACAACAAATGCTGGCGAGGGTGTGGAGAAAAAGGAACTCTTCTACACTGTTGGTGGGAGTGCAAACTGGTCCAACCACTGTGGAAAGCTGTGTGGAGATTTCTGGACCTACTAAACATAGAGCTTCCATATGATCCAGCAATTCCACTCCTAGGTATTTACCCAAAGGACACAGATACATCAATTCCAAAGAATACCTGCACCCCTATGTTTATAGCAGCACTGTTTACAATAGCTAAGCTTTGGAAACAACCCAAATGCCCAAAAATAGATGACTGGATCAAGAAGATGTGGTCCATATATACCATGGAATATTACTCAGCATTCAAAAAAGATAAACACATGCAATTTGCAGCAACATGGATGGCGCTGGAAGGGATCATGCTCAGCGAAATAAGCCAAAAAGAAAAAGAAAAATACCGGATGGTCTCACTCATAGCAGGAATCTAGAAAACTTAAATAAGGGACCAGGAAAATGAATAACTATAAGAAAGTGAAAATCAAAATCAACAAAAAACTATGAACCAGAGACACTTTTAGGGGGGCGGGGGCGGGAGGGGAGGGATTGGGGTCAGAATGGGGGGCTGCAATTGTATGGGGAATATAACAATAAAATTTATTAAAAAAAATAAATAAATAAAAACAAAAAAAAAAAAAAAAAAAGAAAGTGAAAATCAAAATCAACAAAAAACTATGAACCAGAGACACTTTTAGGGGGGCGGGGGTGGGAGGGGAGGGATTGGGGTCAGAATGGGGGGGCTGCAATTGTATGGGGAATATAACAATAAAATTTATTATTAAAAAAAATCAAAATATATGTCTGCCAGCACAGAAAGGCAGGTTACTTAAAAAAAAAAAAAAGAAAGGTGGAAACAAACCAATTATTAATTAATCAATTAATGCAGAAACAAAATGTGGTGTACCCATATGATGGAATATTATTCAGCCATAAAAAATAAAGAAGTGATGATACATGCTACAAAATGGATAGAACTTCTAAAATTATGCTAAGTGATCCAGACACAAATGTTACCTATTCCATTATTATATTTATATGAAATATCCAGGAAAGGAAAACCCATGCAACACACAGTTGACTAGTATTCACCAGGGGCTGAGGGGAGAAAGGAATGGGGCATGACTGCTAATGGGTTTGGGGTTTCCTTTTTTATTTTGGTAACATTGGTTTACAACATTGTATGTGATTCAGAGTGAAAGGATCATACCATTTCAGATGCATGTCATCACATTACACTCACCACCAACGTACCTACAGTCCTCTATCATAGTCGGTTATGCCCCCCTCTCCACAATGTTTCCCCCAGTCCCCACCCTGTTTTGTAGACTCAATTCCACATTCAGATTTCTAGGATTTGTTATTGTTTGATATTATCTGATCCTAGGTATTTTTCCTCCATATTAAGATATAAATAATACCAACCAGTATTTGTCTTTCTCCTTCTGACCTATTTACCTAGCATTATCCCTTCCATTCCCAGCTGTGTTTGTTGCATATGAAAAAAGTTCACTATTTTTATCAGTAAGTAGTATTCCACTGTGTATGTAAACAACATTTTTCTATTCCACTCATCATCCTTGGGGACATAGGTTGTTCCATAACTTGATTATGGTAAATATTGCCACAATAAACACGGGAGTACATATATACCTTCAAATTAGTGTTTTTGCATACTTTGAGTAGATACCAAGAAGTGGAATCAATACCTATTTTTAATATTTTGAGAAAACTACAATATTATTTCCAAGAGTGGTAGACCCAGTCTACATTCCCACCGACAGTGTACTTGGCTACATTTTCGTCCACATTCTCACCAATGCATGTGTTTCTGGTCTTTTTGATATAGGCCAGTATCATAGGTATGAGAAGGTGCCTCATAATGGTTTTGATTTATATTTACCTTATGATACATGATGATGAGCATTGTATCATGTGCTTATTGGCCTTCTGAATTTCTATTCTGGAGAAGTGTCTATTTCGCTCTTCTACCCATTTTTTTTTTAAAGTCTTTTTTTTTTTTTAAAGATTTATTTTTATTTTTTATTTTATTTATACAAGCACTGGGTACAGTCAGAAGCGTGGGAGGGCGAGAGAATTCACCAGAGCCAGAGCGGGGAGCAGAGCAGGCAGAAGGACCGAAGCACACTGCTGAGGGGAGCAGCGGGCGGCAGGAGAGGTCTGCGCGCCATGTGGGACCCTCCTTCGGTGGCCGGGGAGCAGCCGGGGATAGAACCGGCGCTGCAGAGGCTGCGGGCAGCTTCGCAACCCAGCGCTCAACCGCTGCGCCACCGGGGAGGCCCCCCATTTTTTTTTTAAAGATTTATTTATTTATTTATACAAGCATTGAATACAGTCAGAAGCACGGGAGGGTGAGAGAATTCACCAGAGACAGAGCGAAGAGCAGAACAGGCAGACTGATGAAGTACACTGCTGAGGGGTGCAGCGGGCAGCAGGAGGGGTCTGACGCCATGTGGGACCTTCGCTCCGTGGCCAGGGATGGAACTGGCGCTGCAGAGGCTGCAGGCAGCTTCGCAACCCAGCGCTCAACCGATGCGCCACCTGGGAGGCCCTTTTCTACCCATTTTTTATTGGGTTATTTGTGTTCTTTTTACTGAGTTGGATTAGTTCTTTTTTGACCTTGGATATCAGCCCTTGCCATATGTGTAAATATTTTCTCCCATTTATATGTGTGTCTTTTTAATATAGTGAAATATTATTCTGCTGTGCAGAAGCTTTTTAGTTTTATGTAATACCATTTGTTTGTAGTCTTTTTAATCTCTTGTTCTCCTCAAAGACATCATTGGAGCTAATATTGTGGAGTATTTTGCCTATGTTTTAATCAACATATTTTATGCCTTCAGGTCTTACATCCATGTATTTAACACATTTTGAGTTAAATTTGTCTGAGGTGTGAGATGGTAATCTAATTTCATTCTTTTGTACTTGCCTATGTTTTAATCAACATATTTTATGGCTTCAGGTTGTACATCCATGTATTTAACACATTTTGAGTTAAATTTGTCTATGGCGTGAGATGGTAATCTAATTTCATTCTTTTGCATTTGTCTACCCGTATTTCTTTTTCTTTTTCTTTTTTTTTGCTATGAACATACTTATATTTATTTTTTATAATAAATTTTATTTTTATATTCCCCATACAATTGCAACCCCCTTATTTTGACCCCAATCCCTCCCCTCCCGCCCCCTACCCCCCATAGAATGTCTCTGGTTCATAGTTTTTTGTTGATTTTGATTTTCACTTTCTTATAGTAATTCATTTTCCTGGTCCCTTATTTAAGTTTTCTAGATTCCTGCTATGAGTGAGACCATCCAGTATTTTTCTTTTTCTTTCTGGCTTATTTCACTGAGCATGATCCCTTCCAGCGCCATCCATGTTGCTGCAAATTGCATGTGTTTATCTTTTTTCTAAACACAATTTTTTGGTTAGAATATCATTTCTCCAATGTATACCCTTAACTCCTTTGTAGTAACTGTCCAAAGATGTGCAGTTTATTTCTAAGCTCTCTATTCTATTCTATTGGTCCATGTGTCTGTTTTTTATTCCAGTAATATACTGTTTTGAAAATTAAAGTCTGGAAATGTGATATTAATACCCTTCCTCTTTTTTGTCAGGCTTGTTTTGACTATTAAGAAACTTTTGTGGCTCCATATGAATTTAAATAATGTTTGCTCTGTTTCTTCGAAAAATGCAATTGGAGTATTGATCAGTATTGCATTGAATCTATATATTATTTTAGGTCAGATGGCCATTTAAACAATGTTAATTATTCAAATCCTTGAGCAAGGAATATTATTCCATCTTTTGATGTCTTCTTCCATTTATTTTAGAAAGTTCTTATAATTTTCATTATATAGGTCTTCCCCTTCCTTTGTTAAGTTTACTCCTAGGTATTTAATTATTTGGGAAGTGGGATTGTTTTCTTTATTTCTTTCTCTTGTAGCTTGTTTTTACATATGAAACACAAAAGATTTTTTTAATGATTTTGTATCCTGTCATTTTACTGTATTGATTTTTTTTATTTCAATTAGTATTTGGCAGCATCTTTAGGATTTTCTATTTATATTAACATGCCATCTGCAAATAGTGGTAGTTTTACTTCTTTTCCAATTTGTATTACTTTTGTATTGTTTCTTGCTTAATTGTTCTAGTTAGGAATTCAAATATTATGTCTAATAGTAGTAGTTAAAGTGGACATTCCTGTCTTGTACCAGATACTAGAGGAAAAGGTTTTTTAGTCTTTTACCATTGTAAATGATGTTGAATATGTTTTTTTGTCCTATATGGCCTTTATTATTGTTACTGGAACCCAGAGGTGGGAACCAGCAGGAGCAATGGTGTTTTCAACCTGCTTCTCCATCACAAGTCAGTTGTGGCAGTTGCTCCTCAGAGCTCAGTAATCCCAGAAGAAGAGAGACTCAAAGGAGCTGAAAATCTATTCAATGAAAAAATTGAAAAGAACTTCCCAAACTTGAAAGGAAATGAAAATAGACATACAGAAAGCTATCCTAATGAAAGGAAACTAAAACAAAACACATAACAGGAAAGTTTCCAAGAGTCCAAGACAAAGAAAACATAACCTGATAGGGGAAGGAACAGATGACATATATATGACATACACACACACACACACACACACACACACACACACACATATATATATATTGTTCATTTTATATATATATATACATGTAAAACATGTTTATGATATAAACATGTAAAAACATGTAAAAATGATCAGACTAACATCAGATTTCTCTGAAGAAACACTATGGGCTAGAACAGAATGAAGTGGTATATTTAAAAAACTCCAAGACAGATAATCCCAGCCAACAGTACTTTATCCTGTAAAGATCTCCTTACTGTATAAGGGGAAAATAAGGGCCTTCTCAGAAAAAAAAAAAAAAAAAAACAACATCAAATTTGTCAATACAAAAAATATTACAAGAAAGCTCAAACTCAAAATCAACTAAGATATGAAAATGAAGAACTGAACAAATTATTGTATAGAACCATAAAACAATGACCAAAATGTCAATAGCAGAAGTCCATGTATCAATAATCTCCCTAATTGTTAATGAACTAAACTCAACAATAAAAAGAAACAGTAGTATTCTGAGTTAGAAAACAGAATCTAGCCTTCCACTGCCACCAGGAAACACACTTAAGTTCTGATGATAAACATAATTTGAAAGTAAAGAGTTGGAAAACATTTCTACAAGTAAATGGCCCCCAAAAGAAAGAAGGAACAGCTTACAAATATCAGATACAATAGACTTCAAAGTAAAAAGAAGGTGACGAGACCAATTGATACTATACAATGGTCAAGGGGGCAACACACCAAGAAGACACAACATTCATCAATACATATACTCACCAAATGGGGGAGCAGCAAAATACACTAGGAAATTACTGTCATCTCTGAAAAAAGACATTTCAGAAAATGCACATGTAATAGAAGACTTCAATACCCCACTTTTATCAATGCAGATTAACAAGATGGCATATATGCAGGGACACAATAGCCCTAAATAAAGATCTAGATCATATGTACCTAATAAACATCCATAAGACATTGTACTCCCAAAAAATCTAATACACATTTTTTCTCAAGTACACATGGATCATTCTCCAGGATCAACTGCATGCTGGGTCACAGAAGAAACATCAACAAATACATGAATGGGGCCTCCCTGGTGGCATAAGGGGTTAAGACACAGCTCTATGAAGCTATCAGCAGCCACTGCAGCACAAGTTCGATTCCCTGCCAAGGAGATGACCCACAGGGTGCAGCAGATCTCTCCTGTCTTGCCCGCTGCTCCCCTCAGCAGTGTATTTCAGTACATCTGCCTGTTCTCCCAATTTTGTCTTTGGTGAATCCTCTCACCCCACATCTCTGGCCTGAACTCCAGCTCTTGTATGCATAAATAAATAAATATTAAAAAAACAAGGACATGAAGATCAAAATTATACCAAGTTTCTTCCCAAACACAAAGGTTTCAAACTAGATATCATTTATGAAAAGAAAGCAAGGTTTTGCCCCATTACATGGAGACTGAATAACACACTAATGAAAGACCATTGGGTTCATGATGAAATTAAGAGACATTAAAAAATACCTTGAGACAAATGACAGTGAGGACACGATATTCCAGAATGCATGAGGCAGAGCAAAGCAATATTATGAGGAAGGTATACAGCAATACAGGCCCATATCAAGAATCAAGAAAGAATCAAAGAAATAATATAATCTTCTATCCAAAGGAACTAGAAAAAAACAACAAAATAATCCAAAGCCAGCAGAAGAAAGGAAATATAAAACAAAAATTAAAGCAGAAATAAATGAAACAGAGATAAAAGGGCAATCCAAAAGATCAATGAAACCAAAAGCTAGTTCTTCTTAAAACAGACAAATCTCTAAGTTCACACACATACAAAATGGGGAGATATCTGAGATAAATAGAATTATAAATGAAAACAGGGAAATTACAACAGATACACACAGCTGAACTCCAGATGGTAATTAGAGATTTCTAGGAATATTTATATGCACACAATTTCAACAATCTAAATGAGGGCCTCCCTGGAAGCACAGGGGTTAAATTCCTAGCACTATCAAGCTATCACCAGCCACTGAGGCATGAATTTGATATCCAGCCAGAGAGCTAACCCACATGGCACAGGAGACCTCTCTTGTCTTGCCCACTGCAAGTGTATTTCAGTACATCCACCTGTTCTGTTTCCCACTCTGTCTCCGGTGAATCCTCTCACCCTCCCCTACAACTCCGGACAACACCCCAGGTCTTGTATGCATAAATAAATAAAATAAATGTTAAAATAAAATCTAGATGAGCGGAAAAAATTCTTAAACCTATACAATCACCCAATGCTGAACAAAGTAGAAATAGAAAACTTAAACAAACCAAGTACAAGCAGTGAAATTGAAATTGTAATCAAAATACTTCCTGAAAACAGAAGTGCAGGATCAGATGGTTTCACAAAGTTTTAGAGATGAACTAATGCCAAGTCTACAAAAAATGTCAAAAATTCAACAAAAGAGGGACTACTACTAAGAACATTTTACACCACCAACATTACACTAATACCAAAATCAGATAAAGACAGCATATAAAAGGAAAACTACAGACCAATCTCCCTAATGAACACTAATGCAGAAATCCTCAGTAAAATCTTACCAATCCTAATCCAACAATGCATCAAAAGGATACTACACCACAAGACAAAGTGGGATTTATCTCAGGGACACAAGAATGCTTCAAAATCCAAAAATCAATTAATATAAATTAAAACATCAAAAACAAAAAAATCAAAACCAATGCATGCTGAGAAAGCATTTGATAAAGTTGGACATCCATTTATGATGAATACCCTTGAAAAACTAGGGGTGAAAGGAATATATCTTATCATAATAAAAGCCATAGATGATAAGCCTGCATTTAACATCACTCTTAATTGTGAAAACTGAAAACCTTCCCTTTAAAATCTGTAACAGAATCCAGTCTTACCACTCTCACCGCAGCTTTTCAATATAATACTGGATGTCTTTGCTAGAGGAATTAGGCAAGAACAAGATACACAATGAAACCAAATAGGGAATGAAGAAATAATACTCTAATTATGTGCAAATTATACGATAATATATAAAGATAATCCAAAAAAATCCACAGAAAAGCTAATTAAAAACAATAAACCAGTTTAGTAAAGTAGTAGGTTACAAAATTAGTACACAAAAAATCAGTTTTCTTCCTATATGCAAAAACTCAGTCTGTAGAGAAAGAAATTAAGAAAGCATTTACAAATATACCAAAAACTTTAAATACCGGGGAATAAACCTAACAAAGGAGGTGAACTACCAATACAAGAAAAAATATAGAGCACTGTTAAAGGAAATAGAACAAGACACAACGACATGGACAGACATTCCCTGCTTATGGATCAGAATAATTAACATTATGAAAAGGGCTATCCTACCAAGAGCAGTTCATGGATTCAACAAAATTCCAATAAAAACCTTAATGGCATTCTTCAAAGGAATGAAACAAATATTTTTGAAATTCATATGGAATCACCAAAAACCCAATAGTGAAAGTTCTCCTACTAAAAGGGGGAAGGGTGGAGGTGTTACAGTCCCAGAATTTGAATAATTCTACAAATATATTTTAATAAAAACGACATGGTATTGGAACAAAAACAGACACACAGACCAATGAAATTGAATTGAAAGCCCAGTAATAAAACCACACATATGTGGTCAACTAATCTACAAGGAGCAAAGAATATACAGTGGAACAAGGACAGTCTTTTCAGTAAACAGTGTCAGTGAAACTGGACTGCCACATGAAAAGAATGAAGTTTGAGTACTATCTCACTTCTCACACGATACATAAAAATCAATGCAAAATGGAGAAAAGACTTGAATGTAAGACCTGACACCATAGAATATATAGAAGATAACATAGGCAAAACTCTATGACATAAACATCAGAAACATATTTGAGGGTTCATCCAGAAGCAAGTAAAATAAAGTAGAAGGTAAACAGCTGGGACTGCATCAAAATGAAAAATGTTGGGTCTCCCTGGTGGCACAAGGGTTAAGACACAAGCTATGAAGCAATCTGCAGCCACTGCAGCATGACTTTGATTTCCGGCCAGCCGGGGAGCAACCCACATGGTGCAGCAGACCTCTCCTGACTCACCTGCTGCTCCCCTCAGCAGTGTGTTTTAGTCAATCTGCCTCTTCTGTTACCCACTCTGTCTCTGGTGAATCCTCTCACTGCCCCCACCCCCCCGCACCTCTGGCCTGTACCCCAGCTCTTGTATGCATAAATAAATAAATCTTTAAAAAATAAAAAATAAAAATGCTCTGTATAGAAAAAGAGACAGTGATCAAAATGAAGAGACACCCTATGAATGGGGGAAAATATTTGCACACCATAAAACTGACAAGGGACTGATATCAAATATAACAAACAGCTTACACAACAAACAACACAGTCAAAAAATGGGTAGAAGAACTAATAAAATAAAATACAATAAATAACTTCTACAAACAAAAAATGCAAATGGCCAACATGTATATGAGAAAATGTTCATCACTAATTATCAGCGAATAGCAAATCAAAACCACAGTGAGAGACCCTTCACACCATTGAGAAAGGAACATATTTAAAAAGCTGTCAATAACAAAAGCTGGCACAGATGTGGAGAAAAAGGAGCCCTCTTACACTGCTGGTGGAAACATAATCTGGCCCAATCATTATGCAAAGCTGTGTGGAGTATCTTCAAAACACTAAAAATGGGGTCTCCCTGGTAGCACAAGCAGTTGAGCGCAGCACTGTGAAGCTGTCTGCAGACTCTGAAGTACGGGTTTGATCCCAGCTGGCTGGTGAGGGTCCCACAGGGCGCAGCAGACCTCTCCTGTCTCACCTGCTGCTCCCTTCAGCAGTGTATTTTAGTCAGTCTGCCTGTTGTGTTTCCCATTCTGTCTCTGGTGAATCCTCTCACTCTCCCGCACATCTGGTGTGTATGCTGTTTCTTGTATGAGTGAAGAAATAAATCTTAAAAAAAAAACACACTAAAAATGGATCTACCGTGTGATTCAGCTTTTCCATTCCTATAAATCTACCCAGATAACACAAAAACACTAATTCAAAAGGAAACTTGTACTCCTATGTTTCCTGCAGTACTATTTACAATAACCAAGTTATGGAAAAGACCCAAATACTCCAAAACAGACTAATGGCTTAAAAAGTTGTGGTATATATTCACAATGGAATACTACTCATCAATCAAATAAGACAAACTCATGCATTTTGTGGCAATATGACATGTATGGTGCTGGAAGGGATTATGCTAAGCCAATTAAGTCAGAAGAAAAAAAGGTAAATATCAGATGATTTCACTTGTATGTGGAATGTATGGAAACTGATGAAAAAGTCAAGAAAATAATTAACAAAGATCTGAGGCATACAGCAAGAGATGTGAGAGACAGGGATCAAAGAAGGAAGGGAAGAGCACCAGTGACTATAGTGATGGTTCACAGGTGATATGGTTGTGGGAAAACTATGGGAATTACACCTGAGGGGAGAAGACAATTATTATGCAAAACTGAACAAAGATGTAAGACAATAAATAAATAAATACCCAGGAAATTTCAGGAGCACCTGCAAGGGTGTTGGAGGCCAGCAACCTCACATTACCCATTCAGAACTGATAAAAGGCAAAAAAAGACACCATGATCAATGGTAAACAACCAATCCCAGGGAATTGCGGAGCTTCCCACAAGGCTGTTGGAGACCAGTGAGGCTGTGTTCCCCATTCAGAACTGAGAAAAGGCAGAGGGAGGGCCCCACATACAAAGGCAGGCAGTGAGATCCAAGACAGTGTCCTCTGGCCAGTATATGGCTGTGGGAGGCTGATAACCTCTGTGCACCAATGCCCCTCATCCAGAACAGCTAGTAAAGGCAGGATGGCACAGGAAGGGCCCAGTCCCCATGGGGAGCAGCAGTCACTTGAGAGAGTGCCTTTTGGCCCACACATGGTGTTAGACTCTGCATGAACCCCTAGCACATGCACAGAGTATGCCCAGCATTGTAGGTTAAGACATGCATGTAGGGAAAGAGACCAGCAGCATAGAGAGACGTGGTGATCTTCAGGAATAACACCCATCAACCCATCCACAGCATCACAGCTATTGTGAAATCTGACATGACAAGCACCAGGCTTGGCCTGGCCACCAGACCCATATGTCCCAGTAGGAGCACTCTGAAGAAACACTATGGGCAAGAAGAAAATGGTGTGACACGTTTAAAAAATTTCAAGAGAACAAATGCCAACCAAGAATACTTTACTCCGCAAAGCTCTCCTTCCTCTATGAAGAAAACAATAAGGACCTTCTCAAACACACAGAATCTCCAGAAATTCATTGTTCCTAAACCCCCACTCCAACAATACTATGAGAAGTCTTAAAGCCAGAACTAGAGGAATGAATAAGAACAGAATAAGGTAAGGAATCGAATCACAAAAAGAGGGACTCCCCAGTGGCAAAGTGGGTGGTGCAGTGGGTTGAGTGCACTGCTGTGAAGCTGTCCACAGCCTCTGTAGTGCGGGTTCGATTCCCGGCCACCTGGGGAGAAACCGACATGGCATGGTAGACCTCTCCTGTCTCGCCCGTTGCTCCCCTGAGAAGTACTTTTGGTCCATCTGCCTGTTCTGCTCCCCGCTCTGTCTCTGGTGAATCCTCTCACCCTCCTGTGCCTCTGGCTTGTACCCCAGCTATTGTATAAATAAAATAAGTCTTTTAAAAATAAAGAATCACAAAAAGACAAGCAAAATGACAAATATAGATGCCAACGTATCAATATTAACCCGACATGTAAATGGACTAAACTCATCAATAAATAGACACAGAGTAGCAGACTGGATTAAAAAGCAAAATCCAACATTCTGCTGTCTCCAAAAAACACGTTTAATTACAAAGGATAAATAGACTGAAAGTTGAAGGTCAGAAAACAATCCTACAAGCAAATGACCGGAAAAGAAGGCAGGAAAAGCTGTATTTATATTAGCTAAAATAGACTTCAAACTCAAAAAAGATAAAAAAGAGATATAGATGGTCACTACATTATGAGTTAGGGAAAAATAAATCAGGAAGATATAACACTCATCAAAATATACTCACCAAATGAAGGAACACCAAAATATATTAGACAATTATTATTATCTCTGAAAACAGGCATCAGAGAAAATACATATATAGTAGGATAATTGAACACTCCACTCTCACCAATGGACAGATCAAGGAGAAAAAAAATAAACAAGGACACTAGAGCCCCAAATAAGTACCTAGTACTCCTAGGCTTAACAGATTACTATGAACATTTATATGAAAACAAGTTCAACAATCTGGAAGACATGGACAAATTCCTAGAATTATATAATCATCAAAAGCTAGATAAAGAATAAATAGCATATCTAAGAAGACCAATTACAAGCAGTGAAATTTAAACAGTAATCAAAACCCTACCCCAAAACAAAAGCCCAGGAGCAGACAGCTTCACAAATGAATTCTACCAAATGTTCAGAAATGAACTAGTGACTATTCCACACAAACTCTTTCAAAAATTTGAGAAAGGGGCCTCCCTGGTAGCATAAGGGGTTAAGCACAGCACTATGAAGCAATCTGCAGCCTCTGAAGCATGAGTTTGATCCCTGGCTGGCCAGGGAGCTACCCCCATGGCGCGGCAGGCCTCTCCTGTCTCACCCTCTGCTCCCCTCTGCAGTGTATTTCAGTCAGTCTGCCTGTTCTTCTCCCCGCTCTATCTCTGGTAAATCCTCTCACTGTCCCCACCTCTGGCCTGTACCCCACCTCTTGTATGCATAACTGAATAAATATTTTTTTTAAAAAAATTGAGAAAGAAGGAATACTACCAAATACATTTTATAAAGCCAACATTACACTAATACAAAAACCAAACAAAGACAACACACAAAAAAGGAAACTACAGAACAATCTCCCTAATGAACACTGATGCAAAAATCCTCAATAAAATCCTAGCCAACAAAATCCAACAATGTATCAAAAGGATAATACACCACAAGCAAGTGGGATTTATTCCAGGGTTACAAGGATGGTTTAAAAATCTGAAAATTAGGGCCTCCCCGGTGGCGCAGCCGTTGAGCCTCTGCAGCGCCAGTGCGGTGAGTGTCCCACATGGTGCGCAGACCTCTCCTGCCATCCCCGCTGTTTCCCTCAGCAGTGTATTTCGTTGGTCTGTCTGTTCTGTTCCCCGCTCTGGCTCTGGTGAATTCTCTCACACTCCCGCGCTTTTGACTGTACCCAGTGCTTGTATAAATAAATAAATGAATCTTTAAAAAAATCTGAAAATCAATTAATGTATTCCAACACATCAATAAAAAAAATTAAAACCATGTGATCATCACAAAAATCTGCAGAGCTGATGAGACTCAACAACAACAAAGAAAATAATCCTGTCAAAAAAAAACGGGCAGAAGAGCTAAAAAGAAACTTCTCTGAAGAGGAAATGCAAATGGCCAACAGGCATATGAAAAAATGTTCAACATCACTTGTAATCAGGGAAATGCCAATCAAAACTACCATGAGATACCATCTTACACCAGTGAGAATGGCACATATTAAAAAAACTAGCAACAACAAATGTTGGTGAGGGTGTGGAGAAAAAGGAACTCTCCTGCACTGTTGGTGGGAGTGCAAACTGGTCCAACCACTATGGAAAGCTGTGTGGAGATTTCTGGACCTACTAAACATAGAGCTTCCATATGACCCAGCAATTCCACTCCTAGGTATTTACCCAAAGGACACAGTAACATCAGTTCCAAAGAGCACCTGCACCCCTATGTTTATATCAGCACTGTTTACAATAGCTAAGCTTTGTAATAGATGACTGGATCAAGAAGATGTGGTACATATACACCATGGAATATTACTCAGCATTCAAATAAGCCAGAAAGAAAAAGAAAAATACCGGATGGTCTCACTCATAACAGGAATCTAGAAAACTTAAATAAGGGACCAGGAAAATGAATAACTATAAGAAAGTAAAAATCAAAATGAACAAAAAACTATGAACCAGAGACACTCTATGGGGGGTGGGGGGCGGGGAGGGGAGGGATTGGGGTCAAAATAAGGGGATTGCAATTGTATGGGGAATATAAAAATAAAATTTATTTTAAAAAAAAGAACATGTGATCATATCAATTGATGCTGAGAAAGTTGAATATCTGTTTATGATGAAGGCCCTCAAAATTCTCGGGATAGAAGGAACATAACATAATAAAAGACATTTGCAACAAACCCACCTTCAATATTATTCTCAATGATGAAAAGCTGAAAGCCTTTCCTTTAAGATCAGGAATAAGACAAAGTTGTCCGCTCTTGTCATGGCTTTTGAATATAATCTGAAGTCCTAATGAAGTCTGTATGCACTGTTATTTTAACCCTTGAAACACCAGGGATTCTTGTCCCACAAAACCATAAAAAGGAATCCACAGACTTTTCAGACAAGTAAGCAGAGAGAGGCAAACTTTATTTTAGAAAGTAAGAAAAAGTTTATTTAGAGGAAAAAGAACAGAAAGCAAAGACTCCAAGGCAGTGTTCCCAAGGAGGGGCAAAATACACCATTATGGTCCCATGTCTAGGGGATATTTAAACTCTTTTTCTCTCTTAGAGCATACCTCCCCTGTCCAAGGGCTTATTTTCTCAAGTTTTACTGTTTTTGCTTTGTCCTCCTAGACCTTCTGTCCTCATCTCTGGAGTATGTTTTAGTTAGAATTTATACCTCTTAGAATTTACTGTCCTTCTCTCAGGAGCCTCTTTAACTCTCCTGAAGTCCCTTCCCGCACTTACCTGAAGCTGCCTAATTAACCCTAACTTGCTCTGGGACTTAGTCTTCCCTCTACAGATAGAGCGCTTAACTGCTGGCTGTTAGGACAAAGGGCTTTTGTCTGCTTAGTAACTGCTTCTTGCTGGAAATGGGGCTGCAGTCAGGGCTCCACTGCAGGGTGATGATCTAAGGGACCTCGGAAGTACAGTGGAAGTGTCATATTGGGTTCCATCTGAAGGACCATTTAGAGTCTAATGGCTTCCAGGCAAGAGGGGATGATTTTGACAAGGGCATTGAGGATGCAAGGCCCAAACAAGAGAACGATAAAGATAATTAGTAAGGGAACGAAAAAGGGGAGCAACCAGGACAGAATTTGGTTTCCTATAGAGGTAAAGATTGATTGTAGCCTACTAGGCCCTTGTCCTGCCTGTCTTTTAAAGTCATCTACAATACAGATATTTTTCTTTAATACCGCCAGTTTTCATTCTACTTCACTAGAAGTGTTCATCCAAAAACATGTTTCATTTAAGAGGGCACAAACCCCTCTGACTTCAGCAGCCAGCAGGTATAGGCTCTGCGGTTCTGTATAACTACTGAGGCTAGGGAATTTAGAAAGTGTCGTTGAGCCTCTATAGCATGTACTGTGGCTGTCCACCCTGCTGCACCGTAATATGCAGATTTAACACTGATTTTTCCGGAAGTGGAATTCCCGCAAACCAAAAGAAACCATGGATACTCTAAAATAGGGTTGTTGTGTCCAATCATAGTTAGAGAGATCTCCAAAGGAGAGCACATATTCCTCTTAGATATGGAAGACAAGGATTGTTCAAGAAAAGAGCCTAGATTGGAGATTTTTCTCAAAGAGGACATTTGGGATGTGTTGAGAAAAATGTCATCAGGCACAACAGCTACAATGTTACAGCATCCTGTCCAGAGTTGAGGGAGGATAATATACAAGTTCGGACCACAAAGTAAAGAGTATCCCCTATTTTCTTTTTCTCTTTTTTTTCTTTTTAATTTATTATTATTTTTTTAATTTTTACATCATTGTTAATTTTTAAACAATATTTGATTCCCCCCCTCCCTCAGGTGTAGTCCCCATAGAGTTTCCTTCACCAATGCACCTGTGCACCATCACCTCAGTCCCCTGTGCTCCTCCCTCCCTTCCTCTCATCCCTCTCCCTCTTTCTCCCCTGCAGAATGTCTCTGATTTATGATTGTCTGTTTTTGCTTAGTTGGGCTTTGTACTGTTATTATTTTTTTACACTGATGTCTTATTTGTTTCCCCTATATTCCTGCTATAAGTGAAACCATCCGATTATTTTCCTTTTTCCTTATGACTTATTTCACTGAGCATAAAATTCCTTCTAGCTCCATCCATATTGCTGTGAATGGCATGAGTTTATCTTTTTATTTGCTGAATAATATTCCATTGTGTATATGCACTACATTTTCTTGATCCAGTCATCTATTTTTGGGCATTTGGGTTGTTTCCAGGTTTTACCTATTGTAAATAGTGCTGCAATAAACATAGGGGTACTGGGCCTCCCCTGGTGGAGCAGTGGTTGAGTGCTGGGTTGTGAAGCTGCCTGCAGCCTCTGCAGCACTGGTTTGATCCCTGGCCGCCAGCGAGGGTCCCACATGGCATCACAGACCTCTCCTGCCATGCCCGCTGCTCCCTTCAGCAATGTCTTTTGTCAGTCTGCCTGTTCTGTTCCCCGCTCAGGCTCTGGTAAATTCTCTCACCTTCCCACACTTCTGACTGTACCCAGTGCTTGTACAAATAAATAAATAAATCTTAAAAAAAAAAAAACATAGAGGTACAGGTGTTCTTTTGAATCAGTGTGTTTGTGTCCTTTGGGTAGATCCCTAGGAGTGGAATTGCCAGGTCATATAGTAGCTCCATTTTTAGTAGACTGAGGAACCTCCAGAGAGCTTTCTGTAGTGGCTGGACCAGTTTGCACTCCCACCAGCAATGTAGGAGAGTTCCTTTTTCACCACATCCTCACCAACATTTGTTGGTGCTTGTTTTTTGATATGTGCCATTCTTTTTTTTAATGTTTATTTTTTTAATTTTAATTTTATTTTTGTATTCCCCATACAATTGCAACCTGATATAAGGTGGAATCTCAATGTGGTTTTGATTTGCATTTCCCTGATAATAAGGGATGTTGAACATTTTTTCTTATGCCTGTTGTCCATTTGCATTTCCTCTTTGGAGAAATGTCTTTTAAGTTCTTCTGCCCATTTCTTGACTGAATTGTTTACTTTGTTTTTGTTGATACTGTTATTCTTACTGGTGTTAGGTGGTATCTCAATGTGGTTTTGATTTGCATTTCCCTGATTATAAGGGATGTTGAACATTTTTTCATATGCCTGTTGTCCATTTGCATTTCCTCTTTGGAGAAATGTCTTTTAAGTTCTTCTGCCCATTTCTTGACTAGATTGTTTACTTTGTTTTTGTTGAGTCATGTGAGTTCTATGTATATCTTTGTGATCAGTCCCTGATCAGTTGTATGGAGTGCAAAGATTTTTTCCCAATCAGTGGGGTGTCTCTTTGTTTGGGTTAATGTCTCTTTTGCTGTACAGAAGCTTTTCAGTTTCATGTATTCACAGGTGTTTATGTTTCCCTTGACTTTCTTTGCTTTGAGTGGTGAGTTTTTAAATAGTTTTTGAGATGTATATCTCGTTGTGTTTTACCTATATTTTCTTCTATATATTTCATGGTTTCAGGTCTTATGTTCAGTTATTTTATCCATTTTGAGAGGTAGTGGTCTAGTTTCATATTATTATTATTATTATTATTATTATTATTATTATTATTTTGCATGTGGTGGTCCAGTTTTCCCAGAGTTCTTTATCTCCTAGAGTATTCTTTTAATCGCCTACATTTATTTTCTTTCCTTTCTTGAGGTCTCAGTTTCACTCTTCAGTTCAGTGATTATTTGTCTCAAATCATTTTTTTTTTCCTTTTTGTTTTCTTTCTGCTTTTTTATTATGATGGTCATTAATTCTCTATTTGACAGGCCAAGAAGTTTTTTCCATGTCATTTTTGAGTGCTGGTGACTGTTTTTCTTTTTGTGGTGTGTCCTCCTCCTGTGGGCTTGCTTGGTTATTTATATTTTTCCTTCTCCCTGCTGTTTGCTTTCTAATTAGTTATGCATTGGGACATTGTGCCACTGGTGTTGGTGGGCATCTCTTTGGGGTGCTCCTTCGGTGGTGTCGGAAACTATTTACCAGACCAAGTCCAGCACTGTATGCCAAAACTCCACCAGGGTGTTGATTGGTACTGTCCCTTAGACTTCCTTCCCTCTGTATTTACTCAATTTCAGCAGGGAATCAGCTAGTTGGTGATTTTGTTCTGGTCACTAGGTGGCACCAGGGACTTGTACTTGCTGACCTGTGATTTTTCCCAGTGGTTCTCTGAGAAATGTAGTGGGGGGAAGGGAGCATTTCAACACAGGGCTCTTGTTCAAGCTGGGTGCTATGTCTGCCCTGTGTTCACCTGGTGCTGTGCCCACAGCTGTATGGATCCCACACCCTGAATTCTGTGCTCTAGGTCTCAATTCCAGGGCTATCAGATCCAAAATGCTTGCTGTCACCCTGTGTAGTGCCTACTGTAGTGCCCACTGTTATGGGCACATTCCACACCCTGGATCTTGCGCCTGGCTCTCAGGTCCAGAATGGGGTCTTGTTCCAAGCCTTGTTTCCCTTCTTACCCCTGTTTGTGTGGCCCACCCTATCTCAGAGACTTAGGGTTGTTTTGGGGTCCCTGGCTTCCAACTATCAGGATACTGGTGATTTTGTTCTGATCTCTAGGTCCCCCAGAAATCTTTCCTAGTATCCTTCCAGAACAGTTTTTTTTTTTTTCCCCCATGGGTCTCTGGAGTACAGAGAAGGTGTGGCATGGAGTGACTCAATGGTGTGGGGGTGCTGTGTCTGCCCTCTACTCTACCATCTTGGGGATCCCATACCCCAAATTTTGTGCCCCTGTTCTCAGTTCCAAAGTCCTCAGATCCAGGACACGGGTGTAGCCCAGTTCAGTGTCCGCAGAAATGGTGCCTTTTGCACCGCACTCCCATGCCCAGGTGGCTGGTTTTTGATTATTCTGTGAGGGTCATACACCTCAGTGTCGATTCCTGCATGTCTCCCCACAAACCTAGGTCACAGGTGTGGGAACCTGGGCAGCCAAGATCTACCTATGCTCTGAGTGCACACACTTTTCTGCACAAGCTTACCGGCTGGTCTTTGGTTATTTGCAGGTCTGTCTGAGGAGTCCTTTTCTTCCTCTAATGGAGCCCGGAGCCTTTTACTCACCTCTGAGGCAATACCCACATGGTTTTCCACTATTGCTGTGCTTGCAATAGTTCCTTTCCACTCACTGCCCCTCTTGATCTCTAGTTTTTTCTTGGTTTTTTTTTTTTTTTTCTCCTTTCTGTTCATCAGAGTGTTCCGGCTTTGTGGTGGGGGAGGGTAGCAGGTTTCTGAGGTTTTCTCTCTTTTTCGTCCTCTTTTATGGCTACTTTCCTATTTGGGTAGTTTACCAGAGTCACCCTTTTATCCTCCATGTCCCAGTTTCTTCAGGGACCTCCTGCCTTTCCTCCCTATTAACTGTTTTTTGGGGAGGACTTACTCGTAGAGTTTTTCTGCCACCATGCTGATCCTCCTCCAATTTCCCCTATTTTATTTTTTAAAAAGATTTTATTTATTTATTCAAGCACTGGGGTACAGGCCAGAGGCACGGGAGGGTGAAATAATTCACCAGAGACAGAGTAGGGAGCAAAACAGGCAGAAGGACCAGAGTACACTGCTGAGGGGAACAGTGGACAAGGCAGGAGATGCCTGCCCCACCATGTGGGACTCTCCCTGCCTGGCCGGGAATCTAACAAGTGCTAAAGAGGCTGCGTGCAGCTTCACAGCGCTGTGCTCAACCTGCTGAGTCACCAGGGAGGCCCTCCCCTATTTTCTAATGAGACAGCAGTAGTGCATTTTGAAATGAAGTTTGTATTCCCAGAGAGCTGGGGGACACAAAATTATTTGACATAGTCTCTCCTTCTCTGAGATAATCTGGATAAAAATCATCTGCACATGTGGGGAAAGACTGAAATCAATGGAAGTTATGAATGTGCCAGGAGTTATTGCAGTGAAAATTACAGGCAATAAGCTGGAGAACATTGAGTTTGTGAAAGGGGAAATAAGTGACACCCTGATATATTCCTCTGTATCCCTCATACTTCCAATAAGATTCAGCAAAAGTCCTGTATCTGCACTCCATCCAACATACCTCTGGCCAGTACTGGAAAAAAGAACTTTTTGACAAATAGTCCATTCTGGGGACATAACTGAGTATAATCTCAGGGTGAATAGGAAAATTGCAAGACAGATTATAACTGTAAATCCAATACACAAAGACAACATGTGGGATTTAGTGCTTTATTTTATAGTTGGACATTTGAACAAGAGGCAAAGGTTCTCTAGTGGCTCACAGTTCCAAGTGAAGGTGGGTAGAACAGATTGTTCAGCATCCAGGGGCTCCAAGGAGGTTGAGTCCCAAGCTCTTACTAGAGCGTGATGTATCCAGGCATCCACTCCTGCCACCTTAACTGCCATAGAAGAAGAGAGAGCAGCAGGATAGGGACCTTTCCATGAAGCGTTAAGGGAAGGAGAGTTTGTGGGAATAGTTTTGATAAGCACTAGATCCCAGGTTCAAAGAGAGGGGCCAACTGACCAGAACTGTCAGGAGTCTCTGGCAAACTTTTGATAAGGTGTTGAAACTTAGCTAAGGTAGTAACAAATTTAGTCAATTCAATAGTTTCAGGATGAAACAGTAAATCATTTTTGAGGAAGAGGTTACCATAGAGTAACTCAAAAGGACTGAGGCCAAGAATTTGTGGAATGTTTCTTATCCTTAAGAGAGCCAAGGGCAAAAGAGCAGTCAAAGACTGCTATGTCTCCTGTGAGACACAGATGTCTCAAGTATTTCATTAGTTTTTTCCACCTTACCAGAGGACTAGGTCTTCCAAGCACAGTGTAAGTGATATTCTATGCCTAAGGCCTTAGATACCTTCTGAGTGACTGTGGCTTTAAAAGCAGGACCATTGTCACACTGAAGCCCATGTGGCAGTCCAAATCCAGGGATGATCTCATGGACTAAAGTGTGAGCCACTTACTCGACTTGTTCTGTTTGACAAGGAAAAACCTCTACCTAGCCTGTGATACATAGGGATATGAGTAAAATCTAATTTCCAGTCTTCACCTGGGTCTGCCATATCTCTGGAGGCTTGGAGGTGCCATCCTTCTATTAAGAGGATTATTTATTTTGTACATTTCACATGCCTTAATAAACTGAGTGAGGCACTTTAGCATATCTTTGCCAGTGAATGAAGTCTTAGCCATATGATAAGAGTCTTCAATTCCCAAGTAGAAAATTTGATGCAAGTCTTTCAGAACCTTCCATTGGGCACTGGATGGAAATTGTAATTTATCATCTGTTTGTATCCACCCAGTGGGGAACATAGTTCCTTCCTGAGACATAGCCTCCTGTAACTCTTCCTGAATATATTGAGACACTATATTCTTTGGTGGTCCTGTCCATATTAGGGGAGCCTGGACCTATATGAAGTCCTTACAGGCTACTTTTATTGCTTTGAAATCAGCCTTTATGTTTACTTCTGTGATTTCATCAGATCTTCTTTGATGTCCCCCACAATGCATCACTGTCACTTAAGTGCCTTAGTTATTGCCTGCAATAGTCTATTCAGCATATTTAATTGGGGTCCCCTCAGAGGTTAAGAATCCCCTTTCTTTCTAGATAGCAGCATGCATATGGAAAATTAAATACTCACATTTGGAACCATATTGATATTGATTCTTTGCCCTTGACCTAGTTCTAGGACTCTGGTCAAGGCTATCAGCTCTGCCAGTTTGGCACTGGTACCTGGCTGGCTTTCAAGAACATCTAAGAGAGCAATTACAGCATACCCAGCTGGGCACACCCCTATTCTACAAATGAACTACATCTGTAAACATAGTTAGATAAGGGATAATAAAAGGAGTGTCCTTCAAGTCATCTCAGGCTCAGTAGCTAAAGGTCAGAACTTGCTGACAGACATATCCAGAAATGTCATCAGTGGATTCTGTGAGGAAAGTGTGGATTGAAAATTGAGATGATGATTAACATTGCGGGGAGGAAACGGAAAGTAAGAACTCCCATTTAAAAAAAAGTTAATAGGGAGGAAAAGCGGCAGGTCCCTGAGAGAACTGGGACATGGAAGATAAACTGGTGACTCTGGCAAACTGTCCAAAGAAGAAAGTTGCCATAGAAGAGGACTAGAAGGGAGGAAAGCTCAGAACGCTGCTACCCTCCCCCACCCACAAAGTTAGCAGAAAGGAGGGGGAAAAAAATCTAAAACAGCCAACAAGAACACACTATGCATCAAGCGGGACTGTGAGTGGAAAGGAACTATTTCAGCCACCGCACCCTGTGAACTGGAACTGTGGAGAACCTGGCAGGATTCACCATGAAGGTGAGCAATCAGCTCTGGGCTCCACTGGAGAAAAATAAAGACTCCCAGGACACCTACAAATAGCCCAAGCCCAGCCAGTAAGCTTGTGCAGAAAAGCTACTCTCTTGAAAAGCATACGTAGATCCGGCTGCCCAGGTCCCCGTGCCTGTGACCTAGGCTTGCGGGGAGCTGCACGGAGGCCATCATTGAGGTGACTGTCCCTCACTGAGTAATCAGAATCAAGGCACCCTGACATGGGAGCAGGGTGCAAAAGGTGCCATTTCTGCGGACACTGAACTGGGCTACAGCCTGCATCCTGGACCTGAGGGCTTTGGGACCTGGGTCCTGGGGCACAAAATTCGGGGCATGGGATCCCCACGACAGTGGGGCACAAGACAGACACAGCACCCCCACACCGTTGAGGCTTTCCACACCACTCCCACTCTGTTCCCCTCACCAACGGGGTAAAAACAGTTCCCGAAGGACACTAGGAAAGGTCTCTCGCGCCACCTAGCGACAGAAAAATAATCACCAACACCCTATAGTTGGAGACCAGGGATCACAAATACACCCTCAGGCCCTGAGAAAGGGTGGGCCACACAAAAGGGGGGTAAGGATGGAAATAAGGCATGGAGCAAGACCTCATGCTGGAACTGAGAGCTAGGCACAGGATTCAGGGCGTGGGATGCACCATAGCAGCGGGCGCTGCACAGGGGACAGCCAGCATTTTGGATCTGATAGCCCTGGAACTGAGACCCAGAGTGCAGACTTCAGGGCATGAGATCCATACAGCTGCAGGCACAACACCTGGGGAACACAGGGCAGACACAGCACCTGGCTTGAATAAGAGCTCCTGTGTTGAGGCACTCCAGTCCGCCCCCTATACACTACTCAGAGAACCACTGGGAAAAAGCACAGTTCAGCAAGTACAGGTCTCTGGCACCACCTCGTGACCGGAACTAAATCACAAACTAGCTGATTCCCTGTTGAAACTGAGTAAATGCACAGGGAGGGAACTGCAGCAACACAGCATCAACACCCTGATGGAGTTTTGGCCTACCAGTGCTGGTCTCAGTCTGGTAAAGTTTCCAACACCCCTAAAGGAGCACTCCAAAGAAATGCCCACCAGTACCAGTGGCACAACGTCCCAACGCATAGAACTAATTAGAAAGCAAACAAAAGGGAGAAGAAAAAAACATAAATAAACAAGCAAGCCAGGTGGAGGACACACCACAAAAAGAAACACAGTCACCAGAGCTCAACGATGACATGGAATAACTTATTGGCCTATCAGATAGATAATAAATAATCATCCTGATTAAAAAGCAGAAAGAAAACAAAAAGGAAAAATATGATTTGAGACAAATAATCACTGAACTGAAGAATGAAATTGAGACCTTAGGAATGGAAAACAAAAAAACGCAGGAAATAAAAAGATTGCTAGAGGAGATAAAGAACTCTGGGAAAAGCACTGCAAACAGAATTGATGAAATGGAAGAACAAATAAATACTATCAAAGATACAGAAAAAAAAAGCCAAAATAAAAAAGGAAAGAGAAGTGCAAATGAAGCAGTATGAGGAGACTCCTAAACAATTACCAGACTCCATGAAGTGAGGAAATATAAGAGTTATAGGCATTCCAGAAGGTGAGGAGAGAGATAAAGGAACCTGAGAAATTATTCAAGTAGATAAATGAAGAAAACTTCCCAAGCATGATAAAGGAGATGGATATAGACATACAAGAAGTGAGAAAAACTCCCAATTACCATAATGAAAAAAACACTATAGCAAGACACCTAATAGTAAAGCTTGCAAGAGTCCAAGACAAGGAAAAAATAATGAAACTGGCAAGGGGGAGGAAACATAAAACTTATAAGGGAAAACCAATCAGGTTAACTTCTGACTTCTCCGAAGAAACATTATGGGCAAGAAGAGAATGGAGTAACATATTCAGCAAATTTCAAGACAGCAAATGCCAACCAAGAATACTTTACCCTGCAAAGGTCTCCTTCCTCTACAAAGAAAAAATATGGACTTTCTCAGACAAACAGAAACTTCAGAAATTCATTACAAAAAAACCCCACTCCAAAAAGTTCTACATAGTCCTATAAACAAAACCAACAGAGGAATGAACAAGAAGAACAGAATAAAGCAAGGAATAAAATCACAAAAAAGACAAACAAAATGGCAAACACAGATGCCAACATATCAATATTAACTCTAAATGCAAATGGATTAAACTCATCAGTAAAAAGACAAAAAGTAGCAGGCTGGATTAAAAAAAAAAAACAAACCCAACCTTCTGCTGTCTCCAGGAAACACATTTAACCACAAAAGATAAACACAGACTGAATGCAAAAGGTTGGAAAACAATCCTACAAGCAAATGGACCAAAAAAGAAGGCAGAGACAACCATATTTATATCAGATGAAATAGACTTCAAATTTGAAAAGTAAAAAGAGACATAGATGGACACTACATTATGATCAAGGGGGCAATACATCAGGAAGATACAACACTCATCAACATATACTAACCAAATGAAGGGACACCAAAATACATTAGACAATTATTAACAGCTCTGAAAACAGATATTAAAGAAAAGACATATAGAGTGGCAGACTTCAACACCCCACTCTCACCAATGGACAGATCAACAAGACGAAAAATAAACAAAGACACTAGAGCTCTAAATAAAGACACAGAACTCATGGACTTAACAAACATCTATAGGACACTGCACCCAAAACAATCTAAGTACACAACATAATCGATCACATACTGAGCCACAAGAAAAACAACAGATACATGAAAATCAAAATCATTTCAACTATCTTCTCTGATCATGAAGGCATCAAGCTAGAAATAAATCATGAAAAGATAACAAGGAAATTTCCCACTTCAAGGAGATTGAAATCCACACTACTGGAAGACATTGGACCAATGAGGAGATCAAAGAAGAAATTAAAAAATACTTTGAGTTGAATGACAAGGAGGACACCACTTTCCAGAATGTATGGGGTGCAAAAAAAACAGTAAGAGGAAAATATATAGCAATACAGGCTCACATCAACAAACAAGAAGGAACTCAAAGAAACAAGCTAACCTCACATCTCAAAGAACTAGAAAAAGAACAACAAAAAAACTCTAAAGCCAGTAGAAGAAAGGAAATAATAAAAATCAAAGCAGAAATAAATGAATTAGAAATTTAAAAAAAAATCCAAAAGATCAATGAAACCAAAAGTTGGTTCTTTGAAAAAATAAACCAAATAGACAAACCTCTAGCAAGACTCACAAAGAAAAAAACGGGAGAAACATGTATTAATAGGATTATAAATGAAAGAGGAGAAATAACAACAGACTCAGTAGAAATCAAAAGAATAATAAGAGATTACTATGAACACTTATATGCAAACAAATCTAACAACCTAGAAGAGATGGACAAATTCCTAGAAGGATATAATCATCCAATGCTGGACAAAGAAGAACGAGAAAACTAAACAGACCAATTATAAGCAGTGAAATTGAAGCAGTAATCAAAGCACTCCTCAAAAACAAAAGCCCAGGCCAAGACGACTTCACAAATGAATTCTACCACACGTTGAGCAGTGAATTAGTGCCTATCCTATGCAAACTCTTTCAAAAAACTGAAAAACGAGGAATATCACCAAATACGTTATACAAAGCCAACATTACACTAATACCAAAACCCAACAAAGACAGCACAAAAAAAGAAAATTACAGGCCAATCTCCCTAATGAACACTGATGCAAAAATCCTCAACAAAATCCTTGCCAAAAGAAGCCAACAATGCATCCATAAGATAATTCACCATGACCAGGTAGGATTTATTCCAGGAACACAAGGATAGTTCAACATCTGAAAATCAATCAATGTAATCCAACACATCAACAAAAAGAAATATAAAAACCATATGATAATATCCATAGATGCTGAGAAAGCATTCAACAAAATGCACTGATTTCTGATAAAGGCCCTTGAAATTCTTGGGATACAAGGAACATAACTCAATATCATAAAGGCCATCTATGACAAGCCCACAGCCAGTATCATTCTCAATGTTGAACAGCTGAAAGCATTCCCATTAAGATCTGGAACAAGAAAAGGATGTCCACTCTCACCATTGCTTTTCAACACAATACTGGAAGTCCTAGTCAGAGCAATAAGACAAGACAAAGACATACAAAGAATCTGAATAGGTAAGGAAGAAGTCAATCTATCACTATTTGCAGACAATATGATAATATACATAGAGAACCCCAAAAACTCCACAAAAAAACTAATTCAACTAATCAGTTTAGTAAAGTGGCAGGATACAAAATCAATGCACAAATATCAGTAGCCTTCCTATACACAAACAATAAATCTGAAGAAGAAGAAATCAAGAAAAACATTCCTTTTATTATAGAAACAGAAAAAATCAAATACTTGGGAATAAACCTAACAAAAGAAGTAAAGAACCTATACAAAGAAAACTATAAAACACTGTTAAATGAAATAGAAGTAGACAAAAAGAAATGGAAAGACATCCCCTGCTCGTGGATCAGAAGAATTACCATTATCAAAATGGCCATCCTACCAAAAGCCATCTACAGATTCAGTGCTATTCTAAGTAAAATTTCAATGTCATTCTTCAAAGAAATAGAAAAAAATATTGATGAAATTCATATGGAGCCACCTAAAATCCTAAATAGCCAAAGCTCTCCTGAAAAAAAAGAGAAGGGAATGGAGGTATCGCACTCCCAGACTTCAAACTATGCTACAAAGTCATAATTATCAAACCTTCATGGTATTGGAACAAGAAGAGATACACCAACCAACGGAACTGAATAGAAAATCCAGAAATAAACACAGATTTACAGTCAACTAATCTTTGACAAAGGAGCAAAGAATATGTATTGGAGCAAAGAAAGTTTGTTCAATAAATGGTGCTGGGAAAACTGGGTCACTACATGCAAAATAATGGAGCATTACTACTACCTCATGCCATGCACAAAAAACAACTCAAAATGGATCAAAGAACTAGACATAAGGCCTGAACCCATAAAATATATAGAAGGAAATGTAGGTGAAACACTACATGACATACATGTCAGTAACATCTTTAAAGACACATCACCCAAAGCAGTGATAGTGAAGGCAAAGATAAACAGCTGGGGCTACATCAATTTAAAGAGCTTCTGTACAGAAAAAGAGACAGTAGCCAAAACAATGAGATACCCCACTGATTGGGAGAAAATTTTTTGCACACAACACTAATGATAAAGGACTGATCACAAAACTATACAAAGGGCTAATGAGACTCAACAAAAATAAGGTAAATAATCCAGTCAAAAAATGGGTAGACAAGTTAAAAAGAAACTTCTCTGAAGAGGAAATGCAAATGGCCAACAGGCATATGAAAAAATGTTCAACATCACTTGTAATCAGGGAAATGGCATATCAAAACTACAATGAGATATCATCTTACATCAGTGAGAATGGCACATATTAAAAAAACTAGCAACAACAAATGTTGGCTGGAAACTTTTGAACTTTGTTGGGACAGACCCTGATCACAGGATGTGGAGAAAAGGGGACTCTCCTGCACTGCTAGTGGGAGTGCAAACTGGTTCAACCACTACGGAAAGCTGTCTGGAGGTTTCTCAACCTGTTAAAGATGGAGCTTCCATATGATCCAGCAATTCTACTCCTAGGTATTTATCCAAAAGACACAGACACATAAATTCAAAAAAGGGCACCTGCACCCCTATGTTTATAGCAGCACTATTTGCAACAACTAAGCTATGGAAACAACCCAAATGCCCTAAAATAGATGACTGGATCAAGAAGATGTGGTGCATATACACAATGGAATATTACTCAGCAGTCAAAAAAGATAAACTCATGCAATTTGTAGCAACATGGATGGAGCTGGAAGGGATCATGCTGAGCGATACTAGCCAGAAAGAAAAAGAAAATTACTGGATGGTCTCATTCTTAGCAGTAACTTACAAAACCTAAATAAGGGACCAGAAAAAAAACTAATTTTAACAAAGTAAAAATCAAAATCAACCAGCAGATATAAATCAGAGACATACTATAGGGGGGGAGGAGAGAGTAGGATTAAACAAGGAGGGGTGGGAATTGTATGGGGAATATAACCAAGTTGAAAATGCATTGTACAAAAATGAAAAATGATTTAAAAATATATACAATTAAAAATAATAATTAAAAAAATATAAAAATAATTGCTCTCAAAGACTTTTTTTCACAATTCCATTAGTTCCAGGAGACTGAAAAATTTTCATTCTCCATCCCAACTATTAATATGATATCTCCCTATGAAAGGTACCAATGGAAGGTCTTGCCACAGGGAATGTTAAATAATCCAGCAAGCTGTCAAATGTTTGTTGGGGAGGCTTTACACCCCCTGAGAGCTAATTTCCCTAAATCCTATATCATCCATTATATGGATGACATCCTCATGGCTACTGCCACTAATGAACTACATGTATTTTTTTCAACAGGCTCAGCAATGTTTGTGAGTCCTAGGCCAAGTTAAGGATAATTATGTATTCTCAAGGACAGTGCAGAGACTTCAGGACTGTTAAGTAGGGCTTCAGAGATAAGGGCAACAAATTCCAAAGGGGACTAATCAAATACCCCAAGACTAAGGTCAACAGGACATTCCAAATCGAGGACAATGAAGAAAAAAGATAAGGACTGGGACACAGAGACTTAGTTCTGGGCACAGAGATATTCAGGCAGTGAGTGAGACCACCCAGAACTAACCAATCACAGAGACTGGTGGAGCTTTAGAATAATTAGGGAAAGAAGGTCTATATTCCCTGAGGTAACACTCCATATTGTGGTCTGGTCAAGCTGTTATTCAAAGAGCACATATCACAAATTGCTCAAGCACTTATTACTCTATTTTATTTCAATTAAAGTGGCTGGTTCCAGCGGCCTGGATGTCCCACTTAATTTCTGTTCCCTTTCCCCTCAACTAACTTTTTTAAATTTCTTTTCATTTTTTTTCATAGAGGCATGTTTTAGTTATTTATTTGTTTGTTTGTTTTGTTTATACATGCACTGGGCACAGTCAGAAGCGCGGGTGGGCGAGAGAACTCACCAGAGCCAGAGCAGGGAGCAGAGCAGGCAGAAGGACCAAAGTACACTGCTGAGGGAAGCAGCAGCAGTCAGCAGGAGAGGTCTGCGCGCCATGTGGGACCCCCCTTCCGGTGGCTGTGGAGCAGCTGGGGATCGAACTGGCGCCGCAGAGGCTGCGGGCAGCCTCACAACCCAGCACCCAACCACTGCGCAACCGGAGAGGCCCTCAGCTAACTTTTTATTTCTTTGAACAAATCTGCCTCTTTTTGCTTGCTTGCCCGAGCGTCTGCAAAGTGTCTGCTGTGGCTTCGTGAGACACGAACCCATGGTGTTCTAGTGGCTGGGACTCAGCACTGCCACTGCAGCCTGGGATCCAATCCTGGCTGGGAGACTAGGCCTGAAAAACTGCAATTTTGGTATCATTTGTCCTTAGCAGGTTTGCAAATTACACCAGATAAGATCCAGGATCGGGCCTCCCCGGTGGCACAGCGGTTGAGCGCTGGGTTGTGAAGCTGTCCGTCAGCCTCGGCAGCGCCGGTTCGATCCCCGGCTGCTCCCTGGCCACCGGAGGAGGGTCCCACATGGAGCGCAGACCTCTCCTGCTGCCCACTGCTCCCCTCAGCAGTGTACTTCAGTCCTTCTGCCTGTTCTGCTCCCTGCTCTGGCTCTGGTAATTCTCTCACCCTCCCGCTCTTCTGACTGTATCCAATGCTTGTATAAAATAAATCAATAAATCTTAAAAAAAAAAATTAAAAAAATTTCTTTAAAAAAAAGATCCCGGATCAATCACCCTATTATTATTTAGGTACAGAAATTAAGGGTAATACAATTATTCCACAAAAGTTACAAATTAGAAGAGACAAGTTAGAAGATTAAATGATTTTTCAAAAACTACTTGGGAAAATTAATTGGCTTTTCCCTTCATTGGGTATTCCTACTTATGTGCTTAGTCATTTGTTTGACACTATTAAAGGAGATCCAACTTTACACAGTTTTCATTCTCTCACACCTGAAGCAGTGAAAGCTTAAATGGATATAGGAGCATGTTCATAAAGCTCACTTACAGTGTATTCTTCCTGATTCTGCTTTGGATCTCTTAATCTTCCCCACTGTACATTCCCCTACAGTCCAATTGATTCAAGATGTAGGATAGATTGAATGGATCTCCCTGCCTAATGTACAAACTAAGAGATTATTAACTTTAGATAAAATTGGACAAGTGATGTTAAGGGGGCACAGACACTTTCGAATTTTGTTGGGACAGACCCTGATCACATTGTTTTGCCCTTATCAAAGAAACAAATTGATAATATCCTCAGCAAAAATTTTGAATGACAAGTTGGTCTTTTTGATCACCTGGGTATTTCAGATTATCACTATCTTTCTTCTAAATTGTTTAACTTCTTGAAGTCCACTTCATGGATTTTGCATAAAAGAATTTCTGTTGTTCCTTTACAAAATGCAGTTACATATTTTACATATGGCAGCAGTAATGGTCATGTAGCATATTGGGGCCCTACACAATGGGTGGTCCAATCTCCAGAATGCTCAGCTCAACAGGTGAAATTTTATGCCATCTATATGGTTTTAACTGATGAACATCAAGCTCTTAACATTTTTACTGATTCACAGTATGTGAGTACACTATTACTGTTTTAGAGAATGAACACATTCCTGCACAAGACTCTCTCCCATTAACTCTTTTTTGTTGGACATCCAAAAATTGCTACGCCATCGTACTGAACAAATTTACATTACTCACACTACATCTCATTCTCTCCCACCTGGTCCATTAACATATGGTAATGCCTAGGCCAATCATTTGGTTGCTCCTGTACTTGCTGATGCTCAATAATGGCATCAGCTTACCTATATCAATGCCAAAGGGCTTTGAAAGAAATTTGCATTGACCAAGTCACAAGCAAAATTAAGTGTTCAACAGTGTCCATCTTGTTCTCCTTTAGTTACTCCTCCATTTGATTCTGAAGTAAATCCTAGAGTCCTCCAATCCAATGAATTATGGCCAATGAATGTAACTCACATTGCACTTTTGGTAGATTAGTTTATGCTCATGTCTCAGTGGGCACATATTCTGGGTTCATATGGGCCACAGCATTATCAAGTGAGGCTGCTCAGCATATAATTTCACATTTACTTTCTTGTTTTGCTGCCATGGGTGTTCCTAAATCTATTAAAACTGATAATGGTCCTTCATATATCTCTCATCATCTTACAAGCTTTTTTCAAGACTGGCACATTACTCACTGTACCAGTACTCCTTATAACCCTACTGGTCTGGTCAAGCTACTATTGAAAGAGCACATATCACTCTCAAAAAATAATTATAAAAACAAAAGAGGGGAAGAGATTCCCCTGCTACACAGATTGCTCAAGCACTTATTACTCTATTTTATTTCTATTAAAGTGGCTGTAGTAAGGCAGTCAGTTTGGTGGAAAGATAAGATGACAAATTAATGGGAAAAGGGAGAGGTGCTTACATGGGGAAGAGGGTTTGCTTGTGTTTCTCCAGGTCAAGAAGCCAGAGAAATGTGGTTACTGTCAAAACTGATCAAGCCTCTTTATGGCCAAGAGGTGGATATTTGACTTTGGGCCTCCAGCTCAAGAGGTGAACAACTTGAGCCTGAGAACAGTGACTTGATTCATACTGAGCACCAGGAAAACACATCCTCTGACATGGGAACAACTAAAGAATTTGGAGCAGCAAGCTGAGAATGTGGTGGCCCATATGGGAAAATCTCAAAATTCTGTGACTTTGTTTCTAGCCATGATGGTCATTGTTGAGGTAACAGGTGCAGAATCCTTTTATTGGACCTATGTTCCTAATCCTCTACTGTAGCAGACCGTGAGCTGGAAGGATGAATCCCCACTTCTTTTTATCAATGATACCAAGTGGCTCCTTGGACTTTGGGAGCCCAAGACCCCAGCACACCTGAAAGAAGGCAGAAAAATAAATTTAACAATTGGATATGAGAAATTACCAGTTTGTATGGGATATGGTAGAACTTGTGTTAAATTATCAGGTATGGCTGGCAGCAAAACCAAATAACACTACTATTAACAAAAGTCATATAAATTTATACTTATTGTCAGGATATACCTTTAATTATTCTCAGAAGCTAAATTATTCATTTTCTGGCCTACCTAGATGCAAGCAGTTGGTCAACAATTCACAAGGTGCAACAGATCTCTCCTAACTCACCTGCTGCTCCCCTCAGCAGTATATTTCAGTCAGTCTGCCTGTTCTGTTCCTGACTCTGTCTCTGGTGAAACCTCTCCCCCTCCTCTCCCCCTGCACCTCTGGCCTGTACCCCAGCTCTTGTATGCATAAATAAATAAATCTTTTGAAAATAATAATTTAGGAGAGTCTTGAATTCACTGTGGAGTTTGGAGTGTGGAGGTTCTGAGGCATCTCTGTTGCTTAATACTTCCTATGGAAGAGTCATTGATGTGAGCCCCAAAGGGGTGGCATGGGGTGACCTCTGACAACTAAAATGGAAATTTACTGCAAATGGCAAGGTCATTAGTACAAGCTCCAACTGGCCAATATGCTGGCAAGGGATTGGGATAGTTGTACCCCATCTTATGATTGAAGGCACCATAATCTTGTCTTTAGTCTGGAAAAATACCATTGGCATTAAAACCTGTGCATGGATGGACAGTACAAGGGTGTGCAGTCAAGCATACCCACAATCAAATATATTCCTTAACCTTCACTAAAGATAATACTAGATATGTTGAAACCTGTGTTAAACCTTATGTTTTCTTCCTAGGTAGGGAGGGGAACAGGTGTTGATAGTATATTACAGCCACAAGGAAGATTGTTTATGTGTTTAAATTCCAGTATACATATTGATCAAACAAGCCAAATGACCTATATTTTGTGTACCAGAAAGGCTATCTGGTTACCAACTAAGATGCACAGAGAATGGCAATATACCTCTGCAATATGTGCTATATATAGAGTCCTGCAAAAATTATTACATAGGACCATGTGGCTCTTGGGCACAATTGTTTCCTTGATAATTTAATTTGTTATGATATTAACCACTGCTGCTGTGACTGGTGTGGCTTTACATCAGACTGCTCATTTTGTACAAAACTGGCATGAAAATTCCAGTAAACTCTGGAACACCCAAAGGAGCTAAAACAGGAAATTTTAAGTGAAATTAAAAATTTGCAACAAGTAGTAAAATGGTTAGGAGATCAACTGGAAATTATGCAGACCTGATTGCCTTTTCCTTGTGATTGGAATTATATGTCAATTTGTGTGACTCCATTTGTATATAATCATACTAATGCTACTTGTGAACATATCAAGCTACATTTATAGGGAATGTAAATACTTCTGAACAAATGCAACACTTACAACAAAATATACAGGCTACATATACAGGCTACATTTGCTATATGCTTATCAGGAGGGAAAGATGTTGTAAATTCAATGATGAGGGCTTAGCCAATTTAAATCCATTGAACTATGCAAAACCTTTGGGAATAATCTTGATGTTAATTGTATTAATCCTTATTTTTGCATGTCTGTTACTTTGTATAGTCTTCTACAAAAGCAAGTGTAGAAGCACGTGGGAGTGAAAACAACTAAACACCTGCTGCCATTTCACTGTCAAGGCTGCATAAAAAAACAAAAAGGGGGAGATGTTGGAGACCCCTAAGGCATGAGGTGCTGAGACAAGAATGTCAAGGTCGTGACTGGAAGACTGGACAACACGGACTGGAAGACTGGCCTGTGGCCAGACCAAGATGTCCTTTCTTGTGTCAGCAAAGCTAAGCCTGAGAAACAGGCAAGATTAGAAAGGGAGCAGAATATACCTGATAACACAGAACCTTGGCAATGAATGTGTTCCCAGACAAGGCTAAATACAAAGAAAATGGTTTATTGTTTAATAACTAACATAGAGGGGAGAAGGGATATTTGTATCAATAAAAATGAGTTGGCACTCAGGAGCTTAAGCCTGGAGTGAGAGGCCTTGCATCCCCTGGGTCCTACTTCTCTTAAAACCCTATTCTGTATCTGTCATTTCTTTTATTTACTGGTTCTTTCCTCTCTTAACCCTGTTCACTGGAGCTGGTCTCCAGCACCCAAACAGGATCAGAGACAGTAACTGCCTGACTTCCAGTGGGGCCCACCCTCAGCTCATTACTAGTCTTTCCAAGGACACTGATAGCATACCAGTCATCCCCATATTGTGGGGCCCCCCTAAGAACTTTTCCTTTTCTCCTGAGGAGAGAGCCTGGTTGAGAATGGGCATTAGGACTTTCCATTACAGTTCAAATAACAAGGTTAGGCCCTGGAACACCTCTATATATTTATCTGGATCATCAGAAAACTTTCCAAGGTCTGTTTTAAGTTGTCTTAAATCCTGTAAATAAGAGGGAACATGCATTCTAGCAGGTGCCCTCATTCCACCCACCACTGCTTTGATTGCCAGAAGACAAGGATAGGGTGATAGCTCTCCTTTTATTCTATCTGGGGGATTACTGGATAATTTAGGCTGAGGAACTGACTTCTCCTGCACCACTGAAGGTAGAGATAAGGCAAGAGACAGGTCCTCATCTACTTTATTTAAGATCCCTATGTATGGAGGAAAAGATGAAGTCATTGACTGGGGTGATGGCAGAAGAACCCCAGTAGGCATTAAGCCATAGTTACCACATAAATTTTTATTGTCTCTGAGGGCAGAGAAAACCTGTAGGTAGGCCAATTCAGATTTCTTCCCTTCCTTTTTACAAAACAATTCCAAGTACTAGGTGGTGTTCTAATTTATACTTCCCTCAGGTGATCAGGATTCCCCAACTTGAGATCATATTGTGGCCAGGCTTGCATACAAATAAATAAATAAATAAATAAGTCTTTTCTTTTTCAAGGATTCAGGGTCAAACTAATCCCAATTCTTCAGAATGTAGGAGAAAGGCATACCCTTTTTCAACACTGATGAGGAAACTCCCATCTGCAAAAAGAAATGAAAGCAGGTCTCCAGCACCAGCTTCTTTCTACAGTAGGCATCCCTCCTTTTAACCTTGGAGCTCTAAATGTGAGTGATGAACTATCTTCTCACATGTGGATCTACTGGACTTAATCATTCCTATTACCAGTATGACCCAAACACATGAGACTATCTGTTTCTCCCACTGAACAGAAGGTTATAGGTACCAGACTTTGTGGGACCATACCAGCAACCCCATCTCTGTCTCTTTACAAAGGATACCCACTCCAAGCATCTAACAAGCTTATGGTAAGCTACTCTCCTCATCTTATAAAAAAGTTACTGAACACACCTGAAGAGCAGAGACTTGCGAACAAGCCACAGACAGGTTCCTGGGGCCTAACTTCCAATGATGCCCATCCACCCAGCCACAAAAATGGACTTCACAACCAGGATCCTTAAACATATAATAACCTAAGGTCTGATATTTACTTTCCCTAAAATCTCCCATATGAGGAAATCCCATAAGATAAATACCCATCATCAGATTACTACACCAGAGTTGCATCTGCCTATCTGCCTATCTGGACTCAGGGCTTGGGGTAAAGCTGTACAAATCAGAAAGTGCTCAAAACCTGTTAAAATGTAAAACTCAACTTTTTCTGCCTGTACCTACTGGAGAGGCTGGTGTGGACATCAGGGCCAAGGCTTTAGAGGATGCCCCAAGATCTTTATAAGAACTTCCTGTATCTCCCAACTCATAAGCTGTCTTAATAGGGCTGAAGGAAGTCTGTCCTATACAGGGAGGCACAAAGAAGGTAAGGATTCTCTTATAATATTCAGCCCTCAGAGACTCTCATATAGGTGCAGTCCTTGCAGAATGCCTTGTCTGTGCCATCAGGTCTCCTGGATGTCTAGGATTCAAAGGAACACAGCTCAGTCATCCTGAGCTCCCTTGGAGTACATGGACAATAGAGAAAAGTGAGGAATCAGTGTCAGGAGAATCGCAGCATTGCCACCCAGGGACTGGGGGATCAGGAAGACCTGCCGCCTGAGAAACCTTTCATCTGAGACATTAAGAATGGCAGCCTCACTGAGGGCACCAGAAAGCCCTCTCCAGACACCATATCTCAAGACAGGGAGTTTTGAGTCAGGGACCTCACAAAATCAGTGTGGTATTGAAAGGGGTTATCCACATAGTTAGAAGTGAGCTATAAAGTGTGTACAAGCCAGGCCCTGTGCCTGGCCACAATTTGAAGCAAAGAAGGGGATCCAGCCACTGCTGGGGGAAACCAAGTGTGCTGGGAAGTGCTCTCTAGATGCCATCTCTCAAGACTGGGAGCTTTGGGTTGGGGACCTCAGGAAACCTCATAGAACTGAGAGAGTGCTATTCCTGCAGTCAGAGATGTGCTGAAAAGCACGTGCAAGTCAGGTGCTGCCCAAGGCCGTGATTTGGAGCACAAAGGAGGATCCAGCAATTTGGAGCCCAGAAGGTGATCCAGGCACTGCTGGGGCAGACCACGGGACCTCAAGACTCCCCTATGGAAATAAGTAAATACAGAGGGAAGGGAATTTCAAGGACAGCACCCATCACAATATCCATAGTACCACTGCCCTACTGGAGTTTGGGCATAACAGTACTGGACTTGATCTGTCCATCAGTTTCAGACATCCCAGAAGGAGTACCCAAGAAAATGTCTGCCAGTACCAGTGACACAGTGTCCCAACACATAAGACAAATTAGTAAACAAATAACAGGGAGAAGAAAAATTACAAACAACCAAGAAAGCCCTTAGGGAAAGGACACACCACAAAAAGAAAACCTATCACCAGATTGCAACAGCAGTGACTTGGAACCTTCCAGATAGAGAGTTGAAAATCACCATGATTAAAAAACTGAAAGAAATCAAAAAGGAAAAGAATGATATGGAAAACTAATTAACAATCAGAAGAATAAAATTGAGTCCCTAAAGAAGGAAGTGAAAGAAACACAAGAGATCAAAAGATAAATGGAGGAGCTAAAGAACGCTGGGAAAATTAATGAAGCAGAGTAGATGAAATGTAAGAATGAGTAAATACTTTCAAATATACAGGGATGAGGAGAACCAAAACAGAAAGGGAAAGAGAAGTAAAAAGGAAAAAGAACAAAGAAAGAATTGGAGTCTATCGGACTCCATGAGGAATGGAAATATAAAACTTATAGGAATCCCAGAAGAAGAGGACAGAGATATAGGAAAAGAGAAAATATTCAAGGTGAAAATCAAAGAGAAATCCCCAAGCATGAAGAAGTAGCTGCAAATAGACATACAAGAAGCAAGAAGAAAACCAAACTTCCATGATGAAAGGAAACATAGAGCAAGACACATAATAGTAAAGCTCCCAAGAATCCAAGACAAGGAAAAAATAATGAAGCTGAAAAGAAGGAAGGAACAGATAACATACAAAGGAAAACCAAACAAGCTGACATCAGACTTCTCTGAAGAAACACTAAGGACAAGAAGAGAGAAGAGGAACATAGTCTACAAACTCCAAGACAACAAATGCCAACCAAGGATACTTCATTCCGCAAAGCATTCCTTCCTCTACAAAGAAAGAATAAGGACCTGGGCCTCCCTGGTGGTGCAAGGAGTTAAGACGCAAACTATGAAGGTATCCGCAGCCACTGCAGCACGAGTTCGATCCCTAGCCAGGGAGCTATCCATATGGCACAGCAGTCCTCTCCTGACTCTCCTGCTGCTCCTGTCAGCAGTGTATTTCCCAGTCTACCTGTTCTGCTTCCTACTCTGTCTCTGGTGAATCCTATCACCACCCCCCACCCTCTGGCCTTTACCCCTGTTCTTGTATGCACAAATAAATATATCTTAAAAAAAAAGAAAAAAAAAAGGAATAAGGACCTTCTCAGAAAAATGGAAATTCCAGAATTTCATTTTGACTAGACTGCCACTCCAAAAAACACTACAAGATTCTTAAATCCAGAACCAATAGAGGGATGAATAAGAACGAAACAAGACAAAGAATAAAACCACAAAAGGACAAAATGGCAAATACAGACGCCAACATATCAATATTAACTCTAAATATAAATGGCCAGAAATCATCAGTAAAAAGACACAGAGTTGGGGCCTCCCCTGGTGGCACAGCAGTTGTGCAATGGGCTTCCCACAGCCTCTGCAGCACCGGTTTGATCCCCTGCCCTCGGCAAGGTTCCCACATGGTACGACAGACTTCTCCTGCCATGCCCGCTGCTCCCCTCAGCAGTGTATTTAGTCAATCTGCCTGTTCTGTTCCCTGCTCTGGCTGTGGTGAATTCTCACCCTCCTGCACTTCTGATTGTACCCAGTGCTTGTATAAATAAATAAATAAATAAATAAATAAATAAATAAATAAATAAATAAATCTTTAAAAAAAAAAAGACAGAGTCGCAGGCTGGGACAAGGAACAGAAGCCAATCTTTTGCTGTCTTCAGGAAACACATTTAAGTACAAAAGATAAAAATTCACCAAAAGTAAAATGATGGAAACCAATCCTACAAGCAAATGGACCAAAAAAGAAGGCAAGAACAGCTATATTCATATCAGATAAAACAGACTTCAAACTCTAAAAAGATAAAAAGAGACATAGATGGTCACTACATTATGAATTAGGGGACAATATATCAGGAAGGTATAATGGTCATCAACATTTACTCACCAAATGAAGGAGCACCAAATTATATCAGACAACTATTATGATCTCTGAAAACAGACTTAAGAGAAAATACATATGTAGCAGGAGACTTCAACACACCAGTCTCAACAGTGGACAGATCAATGAGACAAAAAATAAGTAAGGACACTAAAAGCTCTCTCATGGGCTTAACAGACATCTATGGAACACTATACCCAAAAAAATCTGAGTACTCATTTTTCTCAAGCACACATGGATCATTCTCCAGGATTAATCACATACTGGGACACAAGACAAACATCAACACATACATTAATATTAAAATCATACCAAATGTCTTCTCTGACCATGAATTCATCAAACTAGAAATAAACCATAAAAAGGAAAGCAAAGGACATTCCTACCTCATGGAGATTGAAACCCACACTACTGGAAGACCATTGGATCAATGAGGAGATCAAAAAGTAATTAAAAATATCTTGAGATGAATGACAATGAGGACACAACTCTCCAGAACATATGGGATATAGCAAAAGCACTTATATGAGGAAAATACATAGCAATACAAGCTCACAATAAGAAACAAGAAAAAAAAATCAAAGAAGCATCCTAATCTCCCACCTTAAAAAACTGGAAAAAGAACACCCAAAAAAAGCCAGTAGTATAAAGAAAATAATAAAAATCAAAGCAGAAATAAATGAAATAGAAATTAAGAAAACAATCCAAAAGAGCAATGAAACCAAAAGTTTGTTCTTTGAAAAAAAATAAAGAAAAAATACACAAACCCTAGCCAGGCTCACAACGAAAAAATAGGAGAAATCACAAATAAATAGCATCACAAATGAAAGAAGAAAAATCAAAACAGACACAGCAGAAATCAAAAGAATAATCAGAGACTACTAAGCAAACAATTTCAACAACCTAGAAGAGATGGACAAATTACTAAAACTTTACAATCACCCAATGCTAGATAAAGAAGAAACAGAACACTGAAACAAACAAAATACATGCAGTGAAATTGAAATGGTAATCAAAACCCTTCCCCAAAACAAAAGCCCAGGACCAGATGGATTTACAAATGAATTCTACCAAACTTTCAGAAACAAACTAGTGCCTATCCTACACAAACTCTTTCAAAAAAATTCAGAAGAAAGGATAATACCAAACACATTCTATGAAGCCAATATTACACTAATACCAAAACCGAACTAGGACAACACAAGGAAAGAAAACTATGGCCAATCTCTCTAATGAACATTGATGCAAAAATCCCCAATAAAATATTAGCTAAGAATACCCAACAATGCATCCAAAAGATAATTCACCACAACCAAGTATGATTTATTCCAGGGACACAAGGTTGGTTCAACATTCGAAAATCAATCAATGTAATCCAACGCATCAACAAAAAGAAATATAAAAACCATATGATAATATCAATAGATGCTGAGAAAGTTTTCGATAATGTTCAACATCCATTTATGATAAAGACCCTCAAAATTCTCGGGATATCAGGAACATATTTCAACATCATAAAGGCCATATATGACAAGCCCATAGCCAATATCATTCTCAATTATGAAAAGCTGTAAACCTTTCCTTAAGATCTGGAATAAGACAAGGATATCCACTCTCACCACTGCTTTACAGTATAATACTGTAAGTCCTAGCCATAGTAATAAGACAAAAGAAAGAGATACAATGAATCAAAATAGGGAAAGATGAAATAAAACTATCACTATTGACAGATGGCATGGTAATATACATAGAGAATTCAAAAATTCCACAGAAAAAATTAATCAAATTAATCAACCTGTTCAGGGCCTCCCTGGCAGCACAGGCAGTTGAGTGCAGTGCTGTGAAGCTGTCCGTAGCCTCTGCAGCACCGGTGCCATCCCAGACATCCAGCGAGGGTCCCACAGAGTGGAGCAGACCCCTCCTGTCACGCCAGCTGCTCCCCTCAGCAGTGTATTTCGTCATTCTGCTTGTTCTGCTCCCCACTCTGTCTCTGTTGAATCCTCTCACCCCCTTGCATCTCTGGTCTGCACCCCAGTTCTTGCATGCATAAATAAATAATAAATATTTTAGAAAAAATCAACCTGTTTAGTAAAGTAGCAGGACACAAAATCAGCATGCAAAAATCAGTAGTTTTCTTCCTCTACAGAGAAACCCCACAGACTGGAAGAAAATTTTTTCGCCCAACACTAATGATAAAGGACTAATCACAAAAATCTACGAATTGCTGATGAGACTCAACAAAAACAAAGAAAATAACCCAGTCAAAAAATGGGCAGAAAAGCTAAAAAGAAACTTCTCCAAGGAGGAAATGCAAATGGCCAACAGGCATATGAAAAAATGTTCAACATCACTTGTAATCAGGGAAATGCAAATCAAAACTACAATGAGATACCATCTCACACCAGTGAGAATGGCACATATTAAAAAAACTAGCAACAACAAATATTGGCGAGGGTGTGGAGAAAAAGGAACTCTCCTGCACTGTTGGTGGGAGTGCAAACTGGTCCAACCACTATGGAGAGGTGTGTGGAGATTTCTGGACCTACTAAACATAGAACTTCCATATGATCCAGCAATTCCACTCCTAGATATTTATCCAAAGGACACAGAAACATCAATTTCAAAGAACACCTGCACCCCTATGTTTATAGCAGCACTGTTTACAATAGCTAAGCTTTGGAAACAGCCCAAATGCCTTCTTGACTGTATCAAGAAGATGTGGTACATATACACCATGGATTATTACTCAGCATTCAAAAAAGATAAACACATGCAACTTGCAGCAAATGGATGGCGCTGGAAGGGATCATGCTCAGAGAAATAAGCCAGAAAGAAAAAGAAAAATACCAGATGGTCTCACTCATAGCAGGAATCTAGAAAACTTAAATAATGGACCAGGAAAATGAGTAACTATAAGAAAGTGAAAATCAAAACCAACAGAAATCTATGAACCAGAGACACTTTTTGGGGTGTGGGGGGTGGGAGGGGCGGGATTGGGGTCAAAATGGGGGGTTGCAATTGTATGGGGAATATATAGAATAAAATCTATTATTTAAAAAAATATAAAATTAAAAAATAAAAAAATAAGTCATGGAAAAAAAAAAACAATATGAACTCTGCCTATCCATGAACGGGGATACAAAAAAAAAAATCTCAATTACATTCTTCAAAGACATGAAACAAATATTGATGAAACTCATATGCAGCCACAGAAAACCTGCAATAGCCAAAGCTCTCCTGACAAAAAATAAGGAGAATGGAGGTATCATGCTTCCAGACTTCAAACTATACTACAAAGCCATAATAAGTATAACGGTATGGTACTGGAACAAAATCAGACACATAGACCAATGAAATCAAATAGAAAATCCAGAAATAAAGCCATACATATAGGACAATCAAACTTTACCAAAGGAGCAAAAAAGAAACAATGGAGCAAGGACAGTTTGTTCAATAAATGTTGCTGGGAAATCTGGATCACCACATGCAAAAGAATGAAACTAGACTACTACCTAAAACCGTGCAAAAGAACACAAAATGAATAAAAGAATTGAACATAGGGCCTGAAACTATAAAATATATAGAAGAAAATATAGGGAAAACACTACCTCTCAGTAACATACATCTCATCCCCCAAAGCAAAGAAAGTGAAGGAAAAGATAAACAGTTGGTGTTACATCAAACGTAAAAGCTTCTGTCCAGCAAAAGAGACATTACCCAAAACAAGAAGACACTATGGATTGGGAGAAAAGTTTTTCACTCCATACAACTGATAAGGGACTGTTCATAAAGTGTTATAAGTCTCAAAAACAAAAACAAAAACAAAAAAAACTAAAACAATCAAGCTAAACAGACACTTGTCCAAAGAGGAAATGCGAATGGCCAACAGGTATATGAAAAAATGTTCAACATCATTTGTAATCAAGGAAATGCAAATTCACACAACAATGAGATACCACCTTAAACCAGTGTGAATGGCTCATATTAAAAAGAAAAAAAAAAACTGGCAACAACAAATGTGATCAACTATGTGGAGAAAAAGGAACTCTCCTGCACTGCTAGTGGAATGCAAATTGGTCCAACCACTATGGAAAGCTAAGTGGAGATTCCTTAAATTACTAAAAATGGAGCTACCATATGACCCAATAATTCCACTGTTAGGAATCTACCCAAAGGACACAAAAACTTTAATTCAAAAGTATAACTGCACCTGTATGTTTATTGCAGCACTAGGTGCGATATGGAAACAACCCAAATGCCCAAAAGTAGATGACTGGATCAAGAAGATGTGGTGCATATACAAAAAGGAAGTCTATTCAGCAATCAAAAAAATAAATGCATGCCATTCACAGCAACTTGGATGGAGCTGGAAGGGACTATGCTCAGTGATATATGTCAGAAGGAAAAAAAATATTGGATGGCTTCACTTACAGGAAGAATATAGAGGAACTAAAGAGGCGATCAGGTAATAAATAATTGTCAGTACCAGGCTTACACCAGCAGGGGGACCTGGGGTGGTGGTCGCTTCCACCCAAGGATGAGTCGCTTCTGCCCAAAGCGAAGGCTGATGCAACAGTAACCGGTTGTTGCAAATCCACGTAAAGCGCATGCGCAGGCTTTGAGAGAGAGAGAGAGAGAGAGAGAGAGAGAGAGAGAGAGAGAGAGAGATAGCCCCTCCCCTTGAATAAAGAGAGTTCCTGCTTCCAGCCAAGAGAGTGCACGTGTCTTTTCATCCCCAGCCCCTCCGCCGTGTTCCTGAACCCTGTCGGCCTGCAGGCAGGACCGGCAAGTGGCGCCCGAACGTGGGGCACGAGTACGAGGGATCCTCTGAGGGACCGATCAATCAGTAAGGTAAGGATTAGGTAAGTGATCGGCATCATGGGCAATACCATGTCCAAGGGCCAACTTGTTACAGCCCTACAACTTCTGCTTAAACATTATGGAACTGCCATTAAGGTTCAGACCCTTCATAATCTAGTCTCAGTCCTCGCAAATACCAGCAAATGGTTCTTTCAGCAGGACACCGTCTCAGTAAGAAACTGGGAAAAGGTCAAAGCAGACTTCCTTCTTTACAGGGACCTTTACGGACCCCAAACTATTCCCCCCCGTATTATTTCTGTGTGGCAGCTAGTGCATGATGCCCTTAGTGACGGGGGAGCAGCTGCTTATGAACTAGTGGCTGAGGTATTGCACTCTGCAGCTCAGTCCGAAAGCGAAAAGCCCGCCACATACTCGGTCACAGCAAGCTCAGCCACAGAAACCCCCCCCTCTCAATCCTCAAATACGGGGGGAGATTCCTCTTCACATGAGGGGAATGTGGATGACAATACAGACTATCCACCTCCCTATGATAGACCACCCCCATCAACCAAAAATCGGCGGCATCCCTCCCCCACCACTCTCCCCTCTGCCCCTCCACTCAACTCCCATGGCTCTGACCCAGCCCTTCCTGGGCTTATACAGTCCCTAACTTCTGTTCTTTCGAGATTTGTACCCTCCAACTCTGAAAATTCTCGGGAATCCCTTCTGGCCTGCCCGGTCTCGGTTGTTCAAAATGATCAGGGACAGCAGGTCCGGCAACATTCGGCACTGCCTTTCTGAGACCTCAAGCTCTTAAAAGAATCTATCAGAGACTATGGACTTCAGAGCCCTTTTGTTCACCAAATGTTAGACACCTTTGAAACCTTTATTATGACACCCAATGACTGGAAGGACACTTTCCGCGGGGTTTTGAGCCCGGGGGATTATCTTTTGTGGAAGGGTCAGTTTACAGAACTCTGTGACCAGTATGCTCAAACCAATATTCAAAGAGGTTTTCCCCAACAAACTAAAGAAATGTTAAACGGGGAGGCTCCCAATTATAGTACTAATCAGCAACAATGTTTATAAAATCCTGCTGTTTTTGCGCAAGTAGCCTTGGCAGCAAAATCAGCTTGGAAGGCACTGGGATCCTGGGGACAGCCTCACCAATCCCTTACAAAAATGCTCCAGGTCCCCTCAGAGCCATTTGCTGACTTTGTAGCTCGCCTTCTAACAGCAGCCTCTCAAATTATGGGTGAGGGCGAGCCTACCTCTATACTAGTCAAACAATTGGCGTTTGAAAATGCTAACAAATGGTGCCAGGAGGCCATTCGCCCATGGAAGGATAAACAGGATATTTCTGGGTACATACGCTTGTGTAAGGATATTGACGGGGCTACCGTTACAGGTACCATCATGGCGGCGGCTCTGCAGCCATCAGCCCAGTACCCCCCCTCCTTTGCAACATGATTCATTGGACAATAGTTAATAATCCCCCTTTCCTTCTGCTGGTTTCCAGAAAGGGGGTATTCTCCTGTCATTCTTGTCTACCAATTCCACCACTGGACTCCCTTCTATAGTGTCTTTCAATCTATTGTTCAACAATCAATCCTTCCTCAATTGTACCTGTCACCTTTCCTCTTGTTGGTCCACAACCCTCAGCAATTCCTTTGTTGTCATGCGTTTCCCTAAGGTCGTTATTATGCCTGTCAATGTGTCTGAGTCTACTTCTCAGGTAATCATCTGAAATCAACAAGCAGGTCCGGCATTGGTTGTTGGCGCCTTGATCTCCATCTTCTCGATGCTGGCAGCTGCGGCTGCGGTGGTTAGTGGCCTAGATCTATCCAACTTCGTACTCAATGCAGATACCAACAACCATCTCCAGTCGGACTACTCCAGAGTCTCCAGCACCTTTCTCACACAAAATTCCATCAACAACCATCTCGCAGTCGGACTACTCCAGTTGAATCCACAAGTTTCCTTAATACAGGAAGAAATTGACTTATTGACTTTAACTGCTCATGTTCCTTGTATTCCTACCTATGCCTTCACGTGTGTTACACCTGCCATCCTTTTCAACTATTCCTTTCAAGTTCATACCCTTAATGCCTACCTGCGCGGCCTGTGGAACCAAACCTTTCTCAATTTTACTGCACAATTGACTAATCAAATTCTAACCATTAACAACATCCGTGCTTTGGTATATAATCCTGATCAGGCCCTCCCCTGGCTTTCAGAGGCCTGGGGACTGACAAAATCCTTGGGGGAAGCAATATCACTCCTAGGTACAATCCTCTTCTGCCTGGAAATCATTTTCTACATCCTGTGGTGCCAGTGGAATAGACGAAAAATCTGCAAGTAGGTCTCCAAAATGTGCGCTATTCTCCATTACAGCCCACTGAAAATCCCAGGGTGTGGATAAACATTGCCCTTGACCACCTGTAGGCCAATGACGGGTAAGATGGTGGTGTACCCATAGCAACCTAAGACAGCTCCACTACCTTACCTAGGATCCTGGTAGTGGGTGGCTATTACGGGTAAGCACGTGAGTACGACTGCCACAACCTAAGACAGGCCCAGTGTGTGTCCCCCCATCAATAAAGTAAAAACGGGGGAGATGTCAGTACCATGCTTACACCAGCAGGGGGACCTGGGGTGGTGGTCGCTTCTGCCCAAGGATGAGTCGCTTCCGCCCAAAGCGAAGGCTGATGCAACAGTAACCGGATGTTGCAAATCCACATAAAGCACATGTGCAGGCTTTCCGGTATATATATAGCCCCTCCCCTCGAATAAAGAGAGTTCCTGCTTCCAGCCAAGAGAGTGCACGAGTCTTTTCATCCCCAGCCCCTCTGCTGTGTTCCTGAACCCCGTCGGCCTGCAGGCAGGACCAGCAAATAATAAATAGAAAAACAAAATTAACAGGCAACTATAATCAGAGACATTCTGCAGGGGAAGGGGAGGAAGAGGGATAGAAATAGGGGAGGTAAGAGCACAAGGTACTATGATGATGGTGCATGAGTGAATTGGTGGTAGGTATTTTACGAGGACTGTACCTGAGAGGAGAAAGCAAATATTGTATAAACATGAACAATAAATAAATTTAAATAAATAAATAAGAACCCCCCCAAATGAAAATCTTACCTAAAGGCTTGCAGTTCCTTGTTTCTTGCAAGCAGACCCTAGGGTGTTAGTACTATAAGTGTTAAGTGTCTCCACTGATCTTCTTCCCCCACAAAAGCAGCAGACTTATGTCTAGTATGTACTAGATGGATTCCTGTGTCCAATAGACAAACTTTTGTTCAGGAATATCTAGGAGTCCCAAAACAGAAAAACAACTGTCTTTTCTGCTTGGCAGAAACTCAAGCTATTTGCCTTTTTTCATACATAGCTTACTTCATGCAAAGCTGTGCTTGAGACATAGGGCTCCTACAAACACAATGCAGAGATGGGCTTGCTCCAGACTTTCTGGGGTGGGAGAATAAAAATGTAGGACTGACAAAAGGGAAAGCTTCACAGAATAGGAGGGGAGATATCCTTGTCAGTCTAAGTGCACTAGTCTGAGTAGGAGGGGAGGAGAAAGCAGAGGAGGTGCATAGCTCCCTTTGTTGATAGAAATGAAGCTTTGTTACTAGACATACTCAGACTGGGCCTGATATCTCAACCAAACTAATGCCCCAAATATAAATATCCACCAAATGCTTTTGGTAAATATTGAAGTGTCTCTAAGAAACATTGTCCTCTCGTTGCCCCAAGAATGCTGAGGAATTGGCATCTAGGAAATGTACTGTCTAAGGGTACCTTAGGTAGTTACCTAAAGGATAGACTTCTATGTCTACCTTTCTTACCAGGATGACCTTTATTAAAATAGACCCTTAATATTCTGGACTCTTGGCTGGCCACAATCGGATAGCAGTACCTTCTTCATGTCATTCCCACCCTCACCTTCACGTACCTGTGCAGTTAGGCTAAGGATAGTTCCTATATGTCTGTGTAGGTAGACATGTTGATTCAAGTTCTAAAAGAATGGTTTTTCATTGTAAAACCATTGGCCCTGGGATTCTAGAGAACTGATTTCACATCTTGGGTGTGCTACTTACTGGTAAAGTGAGTGGTAGTATCATTTTCTTCATCTGGGCCTCAGCTTCTCTATTATAAAGAAAGCATAACAAGTAGATGTTAAAGTTTTTTTTTTTTCTAAATATAATGCTCTCTTTGCTTCTGGGGTGAGAAATTATATAGGAGAGACAAATGTGAGGTATTAAAAATTACTTTCTCAAAGTCAGTTGTGAATCTGTATTGAGGAAGATTCTTGGAAATAGAGAGGTAGCCTTTGTTTTTTCTGGGTCCATTTACATGGGAATTGAATCAGTGACTACTCAGATAAACTTACAAATTTGTCACAAAACAAATTACTCAATTCCATAAGTGAAACCATTGGTTATCATAATTTAGGGCTGGAAGGCTTGTGTGAAAATAATTAGGTAAGTTGGGGGTGGGGGAAGAGAGGATGAAATTGTACTCCAAATTTCCCAAGAAAATTAATTAAGGGGCTATCAGCCTCTTTCCTAAAGGTTCAGTCCAGTAAGAATAATGACAATTGAGAATTGAGGACCTACCAGAGGGTGACAGGAACACATTAAGGGTGATGACAGTGCAGAACTCAGCTGAGTCCAAAAATACAGTTCATCAGTTTCACATTTAGACCCAGAGCTGACCTTGAGAGACTTTGAAGTTTCAAAATCCTGGCAATGATATTCTCATGATATTCTCTCTCTCTCTCTCTCTCTCGCTCTCTCGCTCTCGCTCTCTCTCTCTCTGTACAGAGATATACAGAGAGAAAGATGTACAGAGATATACAGAAAGAGAGAGAGCGAGAGAGAGAGAGATAGATGGATAGATAGATAGACAGATCTGAGGTTGATCTCACACTCTCTGCTCCAAAAGTCAAATATTGGAAATAAAACATAACAAAATCAAGTTGCTTACCCTGTTCCATCCCATGAAGAGCAGAGCTGTGGGAGTTCATGGAAAATTGCTGCTTAGAAGACTAGTCCACCTGTCTCTCATGTCTTTTCTGCTGCTTTCTCATCTCCTGTATGACTGGGTATTTATTTGTAGAAATAAAGCAAATAATACCTTGACATTTGTTGGCCATATACATGTGGAAGAGGATAGGCTAAGAATTTGCCCTACTATTCTTTTTTTTTTTTAAGATTTTATTTATCCAAGAACCAGGTTACAGGCCAGATGTGTGGGAGGTCAAGAGGATTCACCAGAGACAGAGTAGGGGACAGAACAAGCAGACGGACCGAAATACACCACTGAGGAGAGCAGCAGGTGAGATAGGAAAGGTCTGCCACACCATGTGGGTATCTCCCCAGCCAACCATGATCGAACCAGCGCTGCAGAGGCTGCAGACAGCTTCACAGCACTGTGCTCAACCACCTGAGCCACCAGGGGCGGCCTTAACAATAGTGGGGCAGAGCCTCCCTGGACTATCACTCTATCTTTCTGTCTCCTTCCCTCTTTTAGCCTTCCCCCTCTTTCAGTCGAGTCTCCACAGAGCAGTGAGAAGAATCCTTTTGAAACACAAGTCACATCTTTGTATTGCCATGCTTAAAATCCTTCAGTGGTTTTCTCAGTCACTCAGAGTAAAGTCTTACAAAGGTTCTTCCTTAAGATTTCTCAACATGGGGCCTCCCCGGTGGCGCAGCGGTTGAGCGCTGGGTTGCGACGCTGCCTGCGGCCTCTGCGGCGCCGGTTCGATCCCCGGCTGCTCCCCGGACACTGGAGGAGGGTCCCACATGGCGCGCAGACCTCTCCTGCCGCCCGCTGCTCCCCTCAGCAGTGTACTTCGGTCCTTCTGCCTGCTCTGCTCCCCGCTCTGGCTCTGGTGAATTCTCTCACCCTCCCGCGCTTCTGACTGTACCCAGTGCATGTATAAACAAAAACAAACAAAACAAAACAAATAAATAAATAAAACATGCCTCTATAAAAAAAAAAAAGATTTCTCAACATGACTGCACATTAAGTCACCTGGGGCATGGTTTAGCACCAATAAACAAACAAACAAAAAACAGAAAAAATGGTTTTTTTTCCTGACACAATATGGCAATTTGCAAATTGTAGTCTCAAGAAGAGACACAGAGCGCTCTCAGATAAAAAAGCAAGTACACCCTTATACAGCCTTTGGAATTGTTGCTGCTGGTACAGAGGAATTCCTCTTTCATTCTGCTTGGTCTCACTGCCTATCAGAGGTGCAAGGCATTTAGAGTCCTGTTGTTTTCTGATAGTCCATGTGTGGTAACTCTCAGCTTCATGACCTAAAATGCTAGAGTTTATCTATATTAATTTGCACAGAATTTTAGAAGAAGATTCAGGTTCATCCCACTCTCCACACCTTAGGCAGTATCACTATCTTAGGATCTGGATATTTGGATTATTTTTCAAGCTCCCCAGATAATTCTGATTTGCAAACAAAGGGAAACCCATTACCCTAGTATATTTGGTCTCAAATATATCTCTTACCTCTTCTACTATCACTCTCCACCTGGTTTACTCTGTTTTAGTCACACTAGTCTGCTTCCTGTTCCTCAACAAACCAAGCAAAATTGCATCTCAGGGCCTTTACACTAACTATTATCTCTCTATTTTTTTATATTTATTTAAAGATTTATTTATACAAGCACTGGGTACAGGCAGAAGCATGGGAGGGTGAGAGAATTCACCAGAGCAAGAGCAGGGAACAGAACAGGCAGACTAATAAAATACAGGGCTGAGGGGAGCAGTGGGCACAAAGGAGAGGTCTGTCACGCCATGTGGGACCCTCGCCAGTGGCCAGGGATCAAACCAGCTCTGCAGAGGCTGCGGGCAGCTTAGCAGCCCAGCGCTCAACCACTGTGCCACCAGGGGAGGCCCTATTATCTCTCTATTTGGAATGTTCTTCCTCCAGCTTTTATTACCCACCTTCATCAAGTCTTTCCTCAAATGTTGGCAGGTCAGAGAGGCTGCATCTAACTACTTCTAAGTCCCTACAGAGGGTGAAGAAACATAGAAACAAGCTGGGAAATTAAAAAAGCATCACTAATTGAAAGGGATATGCAAATCAAAACCACAATGAAATATCATCTGACCCCATGAAAGTGCTCCATATTAAAAAGAATGGAAGTGGAGAGGGGCGGAGCAACATGGCGGCGAGGAGAGGCTGCGAGTAAGATCTCCCATTAAAAAAAAATTAATAGGGAGGAAAAGCGGCAGGTCCCAGTGAGAACTGGGACACGGAAGATAAACGGGTGACTCCAGCAAACTAACCGAAGAAGAAAGTTGCCATAAAAGAGGACTACAAGGGAGGAAAGCACAGAACCCTGCTCCCCTCCCCGACCCACAAAGTCGGCACTCTCCGACCAGCAGAGAGGAGGAAAAAAACAAACTAAAATGACCAACAAGAACAAACTACGCATCAAGTGGGACTGTGAGTGGAAAGGAACTATTGCAGCCACCACACCCTGTGAACGGGTGCTGTGGAGAACCCTGCAGGATTCGCCGCGGCGGTGAGCCAACGGCTCCGGGTGCCATTAGAGAACAACAAAGACACCGGGAGACCTGCACACAGCCCAGGCTGCCGGTAAGCTTGCGCGGAAAAGCGGCACGCTTGGCGCGCTTGAAAAGCAAATGCGGATCGGGATCTCGGCTGCCCAGGTCCCCGCGCCTGCGACCTAGGCTTGCAGGGAGACGCGCGGAGGCCCTCACTGAGGTGAGAGTCCCTCACTGAGTAAGCAGGAACCAGGCGCCCAGGCACGGGAGCGAGGTGCAAAAGGCGCCATTCCCGCGCCACTGAACTGGGCTACAGCCCTCGTCCTGGACCTGAGGGCTCTGGAACTGAAACCCGGGGCACGAAATTCGGGGCGTGGGTTCTCCACGACGGTGGAGCACAACGCAGACACAGCACCCCAAGCCGTTGAGGTTTACCCTACCATTCTCGCTCTGTTCCCTGTCCCACGGGGGTCGGGGGGTGAAAAACATCCCCCCAAGGACAATAGGAGAGATCTCTGGCGCTACCTAGTGACCAGAAAAAAAAGTCACTAACACCACATAGAACAGGGAAATTTCTTAAGAAAAGACTTCTTGAAAAGGGCAGAAGGCTTCTGGAGGACCCAGTGGCCAGCTGGGAAGTTAGCCCACGCCAGGCCCCTTCCGACCAGCAGTCTGAGCCCAAAGAGGGAGCGGGCACCCACGTCCGGGGCAGACCTGGCACGCAGAAGAGTGTGCCTCAGACTGGATGCGCAGGGATTGCATCCCGCTTCGCCATTTTAGAACAGGGACATTTCTTCAGTAAAGACTGCCTAAAACCAGCAGAAAGCTCCCCCAGCAGCCAGAGATTGTTCCTGTAGGATCCAGAGGGGAGCGGAGAAGTTCACACAAGATGCCGGCCAGTCCTGCAACACAGTGTCCCAATGCATAGGACAAATTAGAAAACAGACAGTAGGGAGTAGAAGAACCACACGCAACCTAAAAACTCCTCAGGAAAGAAGCACATCACAGAAAGAAAACCACCCTCCAGATTGCAATGACAGAAACTTGGAAGAACTTCTCAGCCTTCCAGAAAGAGAATTTAAAATTGCCATGATTAAAAAAGTGACAGAAGCCATAAAGGAAAACAATTATCAGAAGAAGAAAATTGAGTCCCTAAAGAGGGTAAACAATGGTCAGAAGAATGAAATTGAGTCCCTAAAGAGGGAAGTAAAAGAAATGCAAGAGATCAAAGAATTAATGGAGGAACTAAAGAACTCTGGGAAAAGCAATGAAAGCAGAATAGATGAAATCGAAGAACGAATAAGTACTCTTGAAGACACAGAAATAAAAAGAACCAAAAGAGAAAAGGAAAGAGAAGTACGAAGGAAAAAGAATGAAGAAAGACTTCGGGAACTATCTGACTCCATGAGGAAAGGAAATATAAGAGTTATAGGAATTCCAGAAGGAGAGGAGAGAGATGTAGGAACAGAGAAAATATTCCAGGAGATAATTGAAGAGAACTTCCCAAATGTGAAGAAGGAGCTGAAAATTGATATACAAGAAGCAAGAAGAACACCAAACTTCCACGACGAAAGGAAAAACACAGCAAGACACATAATAGTAAAGCTCCCAAGAATCCAGGACAAAGAAAAAATAATGAAGCTCACAAGAGGGAAGAAACAGATAACATTCCAAGGAAAACCAATCAGGCTGACATCAGACTTCTCTGAAGAAACACTACAGGCAAGGAGAGAGTGGAGGGACATAGTCAACAGACTCCAAGAAAACAGATGCCAACCAAGAATACTCTATCCTGCAAAGCTCTCCTTCCTCTATGAAGAAAGAATAAGGACCTTCCCAGACAAAGAGAAACTCCGGAATTTCATTACGACTAAACCCCCACTCCAAAAAATACTGCAAGGAATCCTAAAGCCAGAACCTCAGAGGGACGAATAACAATGGAAGAAGGCTGAAAAAAAAAGTTATTGAAAGAATAAATAAATAAAATCAAAGGAAAGACAAACACAATGGCAAATACAGATGCTAACATATCAATATTAACTCTAAATGTAAATGGACTAAACTCTTCAATAAAAAGACACAGAGTTGCAGCCTGGATTAAGAAACAAAACCCAGGGCCTCCCCGGTGGCGCAGCGGTTGAGCGCTGGGTTGCGTAGCTACCTGCGGCCTCTGCGGCACTGGTTCGATCCCCGGATGCTCCCTGGCCACCGGAGGAGGGTCCCACATGGTGTGCAGACCTCTCCTGCCGCCCGCTGCTCCCCTCAGCAGTGTACTTCGGTCCTTCTGCCTGCTCTGCTCCCTGCTCTGGCTCTGGTGAATTCTCTCACCCTCCCGCGCTTCTGACTGTACCAAGTGCATGTATAAACCAAACAAATAAACAAATAATAAATAAATAAATAAGACATGCCTCTAGAAAATTAAAAAAAAAAGAAACAAAACCCAACCTTTTGCTGTCTCCAGGAAACACATTTAGCTACCAAAGATAAAAATAGGCTCAAAGTTAAAGGATGGAAAACAATCCTACAAGCAAATGGACCAAACAGAAAGAAGGAACAGCTATAATTATATCAGATAACAGACTTCAAACTCAAAAAAAAAAATAAAAAAGAGACCCCAACGGTCACTACATTATGATCAAGGGGACAATTCTTCAAGAAGAAATAACACTCATTAACATATACTCACCAAACGAAGGAGCACCAAAATATATCAGACAACTGTTGTCCTCTCTGAAAACAGACATCAGAGAAAACACATACGTAGTGGGAGACTTCAACACACCACTATCAACAATGGATAGATCAACAAGACAAAAAATAAGTAAAGAAACTAAAGCTCTAAGTATGGACCTAGAGCTTTTGGTCTTAACAGACATCTATAGAACACTAAACCCAAAAAAAAACGGAGTACACATTTTTCTCAAGCGCACATGGATCATTCTCCAGGATCGATCACATACTGGGGCAAAAGACAAACATCAACAGATACACCGAGATTGAAATCATACCAACCATCTTTTCTGACCATGAAGGCATCAAACTAGAAATAAACCATAAAAAGAAGGCAAGGAACTATCCTACCTCATGGAGATTAAAAACCACACTACTGAAAGAACACTGGACTAACGAGGAGATCAAAGAAGAAATTAAAAATTTCTTTGAATTGAATGATAAGGAGGACACCAATATCCTAAATGTATGGGATGCAGCAAAAGCAGTAATAAGAGGAAAATATATAGCAATAGAAGGTCACATCAAAAAAACAAGAAAGAACTCAAAGAAATAAATTAATCTCAAAGCTCAGAGATCTAGAAAAAGAACAACAACAACAAAAAAAACCCAAAACCATCAGAAGAAAAGAAATAATAAAAACCAAAGCAGAAATAAATGAAATTGAAACTAAAAAAACAATCCAAAAGATCAATGAAACCAAGAGTTGGTTCTTTGAAAAAATCAATAAAATAGACAAACCCCTACCCAGGCTCACAAAGGAAAAAAAGGGAGAAAGCACAAATAAACAGGATCATCAATGAAAGAGGAGAAATCACAACGGACACAGCAGAAATCAAAGCATAATCAGTAACTACTATGAACAGTTATATGGAAACAAGTTCAACAATCTAGAGGAGATGGACAAATTCCTACAACTCTACAATCACCCAAAGCTAGATAAAGAAGAAATAGAACACCTAAGCAGACCAATTGCAAGCAGCGAAATTGAAATGGTAATCAAAAACCTTCCCAAAAACAAAAGCCCAGGACCTGATGGATTTACAAATGAATTCTACCAAACATTCAGAGACGAATTAGTGCCTATCCTTCACAAACTCTTCCAAAAAATTGAGAAGGAAGGGATAATACCAAACACGTTCTATGAAGCCAACATTACACTAATACCCAAACCGAATAAGGACAACACAAAAAAGGAAAGCTACAGGCCAATCTCCCTAATGAACACTGATGCAAATATCCTCAATAAAATTTTAGCTATCAGAATCCAACAATGTATCTATAAGATAATTCACCACGACCAAGTAGGATTCATTCCAGGGACACAAGGTTGGTTTAACATCCGAAAATCAATCAACGTTATCCAACACATCAACAAAAAGAAATATAAAAACCATATGATAATATCAATAGATGCTGAGAAAGCCTTCGACAAAGTGCAACACCCATTCATGATAAAAGCCCTTGAAATTCTTGGGATACAAGGAACATACCTCAACATCATAAAGGCCATCTATGACAAGCCAACAGCCAGTATCATCCTCAATGGTGAAAAGCTGAAAGCAATTCCATTAAGATCTGGAACAAGACAAGGATGTCCACTCTCACCACTGCTTTTCAATATAATACTGGAAGTCCTAGCCAGAGCAATAAGACAAGAGAAAGACATCCCAGGAATCCAAATAGGAAAAGAAGACGTCAAACTATCACTATTTGCAGATGATATGATAATATACATAGAGAACCCCAAAAACTCCACAAAAAAACTAATTCAACTCATCAATCAATTCAGTAAAGTGGCAGGATGCAAAATCAACACGCAAAAGTCAGTAGCCTTCCTAAACACAAACAATAAATCTGAAGAAGAAGTAATAAAAAAACCCAACCCTTTTATTATCGAAACAAAAAAAAATCAAATATTTGGGAATAAATCTAACAAAAGTGATAAAGGACCTATAAAAGAAATAGAAGAAGACACAAAGAAATGGAAAGACATCCCCTGCTCATGGATTGGAAGAATAAACCTTATTAAAATAGCCATCCTACCAAAAGCAATATACAGATTCAATGCTATTCCAATCAAAATTTCAATGTCATTCTTCAAAGAAATAGAAAAATTATTGACGAAATTCATATGGAATGACCAAGAACCCCGAATAGCCAAAGCTCTACTGAAAAAAAAAAGAAGGGAATGGAGGCATCACACTTCCAGACTTCAAACTATATAACAAAGCCATAATCATCAAAACTGCATGGTATTGGAACAAGAACAGACATACAGACCAATGGAATCAAATAGAAAATCCAGAAATAAACCCACAGATTTATGGTCAACTAATCTGTGACAAAGGAGCAAAGACTATGCATTGGAGCAAAGAAAGTTTGTTCAATAAATGGTGCTGGGAAAACTGGGTTGCCAAATGCAAAAGAACGAAGCTTGACCACTACCTCACACCATACACAAAAATCAACTCAAAATGGATTAAAGAACTGGACATAAGACCTGAAACCATAAAATACATAGAAGGAAATATAGGGGAAACACTACGTGATTTGCACATCAAAGACATCTTTACAGACACATCACCCAAAGCAGTGATAGTGAAGGCAAAGATAAACAGCTGGGACTACATCAAATTAAAGAGCTTCTGCACAGCAACAGAGAAAATAACCAAAACAAAGAGAACTTTTTTGCACACACCACTAATGATAAAGGACTGATCACAAAAATCTGCAAAGAGCTGATGAGACTCAACAACAACAAAGAAAATAATCCAGTCAAAAAATGGGCAGAAGAGCTGAAAAGAAACTTCTCTGAAGAGGAAATGCAAATGGCCAACAGGCATATGAAAAAATGTTCAACATCACTTGCCATCAGGGAAATGCAAATCAAAACTACCATGAGATACCATCTTATACCAGTGAGAATGGCACATATTAAAAAAACTAGCAACAACAAATGTTGGCGAGGTTCTGGAGAAAAAGGAACTCTTTTACACTGTTGGTGGGAGTGCAAACTGGTCCAACCACTATGGAGAGCTGTGTGGAGATTTCTGGACCTACTAAACATAGAGCTTCCATATGATCCAGGAATTCCACTCCTAGGTATTTACCCAAAGGACACAGAACCAACAATTCCAAAGAACACCTGCACCCCTATATTTTATAGCAGCAGTATTTACAATAGCTAAGCTTTGGAAACAGCCCAAATGCCCAAAAATAGATGACTGTATCAAGAAGATGTGGTACATATACACCATGGAATATTACTCAGCATTCAAAAAAGATAAACACATGCAACTTGCAGCGACATGGATGGCGCTGGAAGGGATCATGCTCAGTGAAACAATCCAGAAAGAAAAAGAAAAATACCGGATGGTCTCACTCATAGCAGGAATCTAGAAAACTTAAATAAGGGACCAGGAAAATGAATAACTATAAGAAAGTGAAAATCAAAGTCAACAAAAAACTATGAACCAAAGACACTTTTTGTGGTGTGGGAGGCGGGAGGGGAGGGATTGGGGTCAGAATGGGGCATTTGCAATTGTATGGGGGTATATAAAATTAAAATTTTTTATTTAAAAAAATAAAAGAATGGAAGTGACAAATGTTGGCAAGAATGTGGAGTAAAAAAGTACTTTCATTCATTGATGGTGGGAATGATAATACTGTCTGTATGGAAAAGAGTATCGAGATTTCTTAAGATAAAAATGAATATCCCATGTGATACAATAATGCCTCTGCTAGGTATTTATCCAAAAATATGAAAAATTTAACATGAAAAGACTTAAGTTCTTCTGTGTTCATAGCATCACTATCCACTGTTGCTAAGTCATAGAACCAACATAAGTATCCATCAGCTGTATAAAGAAATTGTGGGGACCTCCCCTGGTGGCCCAGGCAGTTGAGTGCAGCGTTGTGAAGCTGTCTGCAGCCTCTGCATTGTCAGTTTGATCCCGGTGAGCTGGCGAGGGTCCCACATGGTGCGGAAGACCTCTCCTGTCATACCCACTGCTCCCCTCAGCAGTGTATTTCATCAGTCTGCCTGTTCTGTTCCCAGCTCTGTCTCTGGTGAATCTTCTCACCCTCCCACGCATCTGGTCTGTACCCCGTATCTTGTATAAATAAATAAATCTTTTTAAAAAAAAGAAATTGTGGAATATTTACTCATGAAATACTACTCAGATATTAAAAGTGATGAAATATTGTATTTTAGAACAAATTTGATGGACCTTGAGGTGATTATGTTAAGTGAAATAAGAAAATGAAAGTCATCTCATGGTTTTACTCATCTGTGGAATATGACAGCTTCGCAGCGCAGCGCTCAACCACTGCACCAGGAGCGGTTTATTATTGCTGCGCCAGGAGGCCCTGGTTTATTATTTTTTGATGAAAATGTAGTCTTGAGGCTGGTAATTAACTATTAACTAACAGATCAAGTACAACTGCCTCACTAGACTTTCTCAAAGAATTGCAATTCAGACCTCAACTGTGGCCACATCTTAGCTTCTGAATTTGCCTACTTCCAACTGCAGAAGGGCTGAGCCCTTATGTCAATAGACTTCTGTACAGACCTAATATCAAGCATATTTTAATGAAGTTATTACCATAACTATAATAATTTCAGTGCTGATGTTGTAATGAGAGCTTAAGGAGTTTCCAAGGAAGAAAACATTGGCTTTGTTTTCCTCATCCCACTGAGTAAGTAAATAGAAGTAAGAACTGTGTTTCTTATTTTCTTGTGTAGCTGTGTATCAATGTATCTTCTCTGGAAGGACTGAAGACAAGGCATAAGGATCTTTCTGCAGTAACAGTTTGCATCTTCATCGTTATATGCTAATGTGGACTTCTGCAGCTAGTAGCAACTTGATCTCTGACTCTCTCATATCACACTGTGGATAGGACTTCTTCAGATACCCTAGGTTCAGATTGATAATATTTGGGGTTTTTATGGTAATAGGTTGATGGCTGGAGAGAATGCTAAAACCCAATACATTTCATTAGCCTTCTCTGACACTATGGTGTTTGGAATAGGAAGGATTGCAAAAAACACCTGAAGATTTTAGACAAACTTATCAAGTACTGGAAGGATACAAAAGTGAACATACAAAAATTATGAACATGTATTTTAATGAAGGGAATAAATAGTGGTCAATAGCACTTGAACAAATGATAAACAGCATTAGTCATCAGAGAAATTCATATTAAAACCATCATGATATATCATTACAGATATAAGAATGTGTTTCAAAAGATCAAAAATCAACCATTACCCTGCCAGCTCGACCATCCAAACCAGTGAGTTTCAAGAACCATATCAGGGAAGTGTTAGAGCATCCCAGGGACTCAAAACCTCCCAGGAGACTAAGCCAACTGCTGGCTCAGACAGGTGAGGTCCAAGATTGATGTCAGGAAAGTGCTGTATTGGGCAACAACCCTGTGACTTCCAAGGGTTCCCCACCAGCCTCTCACCAAGACCAGTGATACCCCTGACTAGTGGGGGGTGTCATGTCCAGAAGAAGCCTCCTTTACAGAATCTGGGCCCCAAAGGAAATAATAAGGAGAAGGAGAAACACAATAAATGGCTGCAAGAATCCTCAGGGAAATAATAAAAGACAAAGAGAGAACAAATCTACAGAACATCTTTTATTTATTTATTTTATTTTTGTGTAGAAGAACTGAGGTGTAGGCCAGAGTTGCAGGGGGATGAGAGGACTAACCAGAGATGGGAAGGGGAGAAAAAGAAGAGGATTTACTGAAGTACACTGCTAAGGGGTGTAGTAGGTGAAACAGGAGAGGTCTGCTGTACCATATGTGGCAATTCCCTGGCCTGGAATCAAACCCATGTCATAGTAGTGATAGCACTGAGACTTAACCTGTAGGCCACCAGAGAGGACCCAGAAACTCTTTTAAAAGACATGGAAGAAATGCTACTCTTATCAGATACAGAGTTTAAATTACCATGATAAAGTAACTAAAAGAAATTGGAGGATACCAAGAAAACATATCAAAAAAATGAATGTACTTACAAAAAAATTAATGAACAAAAATAAAAAAATAATATAACAGTAGCGATTTAGGATAGGGAAAAGAGAAATACAGGAGATTAAAAAATCAGGAGGAAGTTACAGAAGTAGAATCAACCAAATGGAAGAATGAGTCAGTGTACTTGAAGATGAAAATGTTCAGAGAACCAAGGTAGAGAAGGAAAGAAAGAAACAAGGTAAAAAATGAGGAAACACTGAGAATTATTGAACTCCATGAGGAGAGGCAACAAAAGAACAATGGGATTCCTGGGGTAGATGGGGGAGAAAGAGACAAATGAAAATAAATGTATTTAAAGAAATAATGGAAGAAAAGGTCCCAAAACTAAAAAAAAAAAGGAATAAATGTACAAATCCAAGAAACTGTCAGGACCCTAGGGTACCTAGAAAAACTGGGAAATACACCAAGGCATATAGTTGTGAAAATTCCAAGAGTTTAAGAGAAAGAGAGAATATTGAAGCTGAAGAAGCAGATAACCTGTAAAGGTAGCCCAATTAGGTTATCATCAGACTTCTCTGAATAAACATTATAGGAAAGGAAAGAATGGAATGATGTGATCCAAAACTTAAAGATAAAACCTGCCAGCTAAGAATACTTTACAACGCAGGGCTCTCCTTCATATAAAAGGGGAAATGCCTTTTCATACATAGAGAAACTCAAGAAGATTGCAACACTAGACCAGCTCTCAAAAAAATATTGAAAGGACCTCATGCATCTAAAGGAAGAGAGGAACATACTCAAATGAATATGGAAATAGTTTGAACCACAAAAATTAAGAACAAAATGTCAATGACAGCAACAGACTTTCATATATCAATAATTACTCTGAAAGGAAAAGAACTAAACTCACTGGGCCTCCCCTGGTGGTGCAGGCAGTTGAGCACAGCACTGTGAAGCTGTCTGCAGCCTCTGCAGCACCAGTTCAATCCCAGCCGGTGGGCAGACCTCTCCTGTCACTCCCGCTGCAACCCTCAGCAGTGTATTTCGTCATTCTGCCTGTTCTGCTCCCCACTCTATCTCTGCTGAATCCTCTCACCCTCCCACAAATCTGGCATGTATCTCCGTTCTTGTATAAATAAATAAATAAATAAATAAATAAATAAATAAATAAATAAATAAATAAATAAATAAATAAATCTTAAAAAAAAAAAGAACTAAACTCACAATTAAAAGAAACAGAGTATCTAGTTGGATTAGGGGAAAAATACCCAAACTTCTGGTATTATCAAGAGAAACACCTAAACCCCAAAGATAAGTATAGGCTCAAAGTAAAGGGTTAGAACACAACCCTGCAGGTAAATGGCACCCAAAAGCAGGTGAGGACAGCCATATTTAGACAAAATATAATTCCAGCTTTAAAAGGCAAAAATAACCAGGGAGAAACACCATATAATACAATATATCAGAAAGACACAACACTCACCAAATGAAGGAACACCAAAATACATTAGGCAACTACTATCAACTCTGAAAACAGACTTTGAAAAAATCACATGTGTGGCAGGAGATTTCAACACTTCACTTTCACCAACAGAAAGATCAACTAGGCAGAAAATAATCAAGGATACAATAGCTTTAAACAAAGAATTAGACTTCATGGAACTTGTAGATATTTACAGAGCATAGCACACCCCAAAGAATACACATTTTTCTGAAGTGCACATGGGGCATTCCTGTGAATAGACCACATCTAGGTTCCAAAAAAAATAACAAATTCACAAATATAGTAATCATACCTAGAATCTTATAATACCATAAACCATAAATCTAGAAATCAATTGTGAATGAAAAGAAGGGAAATCCCTTAATACATTGAGACTGAACAACACACTACTGAAAGACTACTAGGTTAATGAGAAAATCTAAGAAGAAATAAAAAAACACATGAAACAAATGAAAATAAGAACACAATTTTCCAGAAACTATGGGACACAGAAAAAGTGGTAATAAAAGGAAATTATATAGGAATACAGGCCAACATCAAGAGTGAGAAAGAACACTCAAGTTCCTTGAGGTGGGGCCACCTATTAACCTAGAAGAGATGAGCAAATTCTCAGAATTATACAACCAACTGAGACTGAAAAGGGAAGAAAGAGAAAATCTGAACAGATAGACCACAAGCAAGAAAATTGACCAGAAATAACACACTAGCTCTATGGACAGTTAATCTATGATAAAGGGACCAAGAACATACACAACGGAGCAAGGATAGCTTCTTCAATAAATGGTGTTGGCGAAACCAAAAAACTGCATGGAAAATAATGAAACTATAACACTATCTCACAATGAAAACAAAAATTACTTCAAAATGAGTAAAAGATGGTGTAAGATCTGAAGCTACAAAACACATAGAAGAAAACATAGGCAAAACACTTCATGACATCCTTTTCAGTGATGTCTTCAGGGATTTGTTCCCAACAGCAAGGAAAACAAATCTTGTTAAATGCCATCTCTGCATCTATTGATAGGATCATATGATTTTTTGTTATTTTTTTTCCTTTTATTGATTGCTGCTAGAGTCCAGCTCCAGTGAACAGAGTTGAGAGAGGAATCCGATTGGGTCATAGAAATTACCAAGAAATGATAGACACAAAACAGTGTTTAAGCAGGAACCAGGGGACCCAAGGCCTCTCATTTGTGCTTAACCATCCTGAGTGTGCAGTGCAACTCATTTTTATTGATACAAGCAGCCCCCCTCTCTCAGGTTAATTTCTAGACAATGAAGTATTTTCTTAGTATTCGGCCTTGTCTGGTCACACATTCACTGCCAAGGTTTTGCACCATCAGGTTAGTCTTTTTTTGTTTGTTTGTTTGTTTTCTAATCTAGTTTTTCCCCCAGACATAGCTTTGCAGACGTGGTCCAGTCTTCCGGCCGAGCTGATCAGTTTTTTAGCCATGACCTTGATGTTTTCCTTGCCTCAGCACTGCATGCCTCTTATCATGTCTTTGTAACAGAATAATGTTCACAGTAATTTGGTAACAGAATAATGTTCATCTCATAAATGTACTTCAAAAGAATACGTACTCAAGTTTTTACTGTGTAACACCCTACAAGTTCTAGCAGACACATATAGTCAAATTGCTCATTTAAGGCTATTTTTTACTTGTTGGTTTGCTGTCTACTTGATCTATCCAATGATGTAGTGGGGTGTTGAAGTCCCCTCCAGTATATTGGCCCAGAAAATATCTGGTTTGAGATTTGTTATTACTTTGCTATATATTTTGGTGTTCTTTTTTTGGTGCATATATATTGATGAGTGTTATGACTTCCTGATGTATTGATAATTTAACTATGATAAAATTTCCATTCCTGTGTCTTGTTAACTTTTATAACAGTAAATGTATTAAAATATGATATAACTATGGCTATCTGTGTCTTTGTTCTGGTTCTAAAATGCTTTAACTTTGAGCCTATGCTTATCTTTATAGTTCATATATGTCTTCTTGAAGACCAGAAAAAAATTAGGTTTGGTTATTTGTTCCAAACCTCTCCTGCTGCCCGCTGCTCCCCTCAGCAGTGTACTTCATCAGTCTGCCTGTTCTTCTCCCGCTCTGGCTCTGGTGAATTCTCTCACCCTCCCGTGCTTCTGACTGTACCCAGTGCTTGTATGAATAAATAAATAAATCTTTAAAAAAAAAAAGAATTTAGCCTTCACCAATGCACCCATGCACCATCACCACAGTGCCCTGTGATCTTCCCTCCCTCCCTCTGATCCCTCTCCCTCCTCCTCCCCTGCAGTATGTCTCTGATTTATAATTGTCTGTTTTTGCTTTGTTGAGTTTTTTAGTGCTATTATTTTTACACTGATTTGGTTCCCCTATATTCCTGTTATCATTGAGATTTTTATTGTAATTGTGCTGAATCTGTAAAGTACTTTTGATAGGATGGTCATTATGATAATATTAATTCTTCAGATTCATGATCAGTGAATGTCTTTTCATTTCTGTGTGTCTTTTTCTATTTCTTTTAACAGTGTTTTATACTTTTCCTTATATAGCACTTTCACCTCCTTTGGTAGACTTATTCTCAGGTATTTAATTTTGGGGGTAATATTTTAAATATTTTGGTAATATTTTGGATAGTTTTCTTAATTTCACCCCCTTCACACTGATTGATTTTATATAAGAATGCCACTGGGGCCTCCCCTGGTGGCGCAGGGGACGAGCGCTGGGCTGCAAAGCTGCCCACACCCTCTGCAGCGCTGGTTCAATCCCTGGCCACTGATGGGGTCCCACATGGTGCACAGACCTCTCCTGCTGCACCTGCTGCTCCCCTCAGCAGTGTATTTCGTCAGTCTGCCTGTTCTATTTCCTGTCTGGCTCTGGTGAATTCTCTCACCCTCCCACGCTTCTGACTGTATCCAGAGCTTGTATAAATAAATAAATAAATCTTAAAAAAAAAAAGATCGCCACTGAATTTTGGGTGTTGCCTTTGTAACCCACTATTTTACTGTACTGGTTTATAGTTTTAATTAGTTTTTCCATGGATATTTTTAGGGTTCTCTCTATACATTTTCATATCAGATATTGAACCTTTTGTACGGAAGTAAATTCGACTTGGTCATGGTATATAAACTTTTTGATGTACTGTTGAATGCAGACTGATAAGATTTTATTGACAGTGTCTGTAGTTTTGTTGTATTTGGTTTTGGTGTTTGTGTGATATTGGCCTTGTAGAATGTAGTTTGGAGTACTACTTCTTTCCTCATTTTTTGGAAGAGTTTCAGCAGCATTGGCAAGAGCTCATTTTTTAATGTTTGGTAGAACTCATGAGACCATCTGAAATTTTAATTTGTTTCAATTTCCATAATCATAATTGTATGTGCAATATTTTTTTTATTTCCTCAGTTCAGTCTTGGGTGATTGTATATTTATAAGAATATGTCTATCTCATCTAGCTTGTTGAAATTGTTTGCATATAATCTTTCATAGATATGTCTGATTATCCTCTGGATTTCTGCTCTGTTTATTGTAAATTCTCCTCTTTCATTTGTGATCCTATTTATGTTTTATCTGAATTTTCACACTTTTTTGTGAGCCTATCTAGAGGTTTGTCTATTTTGTATATTTTTTCAAAGAACTAACTTTTAGTTTCATTAATCTTTTCTAATTTCTTTTTTTACTTCTATTTACTTTATGTGTATTTTTATTTTTATTATTTCCTTTCTTTCACTGACTTTATTTTTTTATTATTTATTTATTTGTTTGTTTGTTTGTTTTGTTTGTTTATACATGCACTGGGTACAGTCAGAAGCGCGGGAGGGTGAGAGAATTCACCAGAGCCAGAGCTGGGAGCAGAACAGGCAGAAGGACCGAAGTACACTGCTGAGGAGAGCAGCGGGCGGCAGGAGAGGTCTGCGCGCCATGTGGGACCCTCCTCCAGTGGCCGGGGAGCAGCCGGGGATCGAACCGGCGCCACAGAGGCCGCGGGCCGCTTCGCAACCCAGCGCTCAACCGCTGCGCCACCGGGGAGGCCCCACACTGACTTTATTTTTTGTTCTTTTTCTAGTTCCTGGAGATGGTTGATTAGGCTGTTCTTTGGGTTTTTTCTTATTTCTTGAACCTGAATTGCTATATACTTTCTTTTTTTTAAGATTTATTTATTTATACAAGAACTGGGGTATAGGCCAGATGTGTGGGAGGGTGAGAGGACCCACCAGATACAGAGTAGGAAACTGAACAGGCAGACTGAAGAAATACACTGCTGAGGGGAGCAGTGTGCGAGACAGGAAAGGTCTGCCGTGCCATGTGAGTTTCTCCCTAGCTGGCCAGGATTGAATCTGCGCTGCAGAGGCTGCGGACAGCTTTGCAGCGCTGCGCTCAACCGCCTGCGCCACCAGTGAGGCCCTGAATTGCTATATACTTTCTTGTTTTATACCGCTTTTGCTGTGTCCCATATATTCTGGTAGGGTGTGTCCTCAATATCAAGGTATTTTTTAATTTCTTCTTTGATTTTCTCATTAACCCAGTGGTAGTTCTGTAGCATATTGTTCTGTCTCCATGTAAAGAGGTGTCTCTTTGCTTTCTTTTTTGTGGTTGATTTCATTTGACACATTTATGTCAGAGAAGATAATTAGTATGATTTCAATCTTCATATTTTTGATGACGTTTGTCTTGTGATCTAGTGTGCTTTGGATACTGAAGAATGATCTAAGTGTACTTGAGAAAATTGTGTATTTGGATTTCGGGGATTGAAGTGTCCTGCAGATGTCTACTAGGGTCACATAGTCTAGATCTTTATTTAGGGCTATTTTGTCTTTGTTTATTTGTTCTGTGTGCACTTGAGAAAAAAAGCTTAATCATTTATGGGGAAGTGCCAAATGTATATAAATGTCTATAAATGTCTTTTAGGACCATGTGATCTATTGTGTCCTGGTTAATGTTCTGTTTCATTGATCTGCCCATCAGTAAGAGTATGGTGTTAAAGTCTCCTGCCACATAAGTTATTTTCTCTAGTGTGTTTTTTAAGCAATTTTCTAATGTGCTTTGGTTCTCCCTCATTTGGTGAGTATACATCGATGACTGCTATGTCCATCCTTATCTCTTGTCACCTTTTCTTAACTGGAAATCTACATTGTCTGATATGAGTAGAGTTGCCCCTGCCGTCTTTTAGGTTCTATTTGCTTGTAGAATTGTTTTCCAACCCTATACTTTCAGTCTATGTTTCTCTTTAGAACTTAGTTGTGTTTTTGGAGGCAGCTGAAGCTTGCATACTGTTTTCTAATGCAACCTGATACTCTGTGTCTTTTTATTGATGTTTTCATTGGTTTATCGGTAACTTTTTATTCATAAGTTTATTCTGTGGTGATTAATGTTATCTGTTATGTCCTTTTTGTTCAATGTTTTGTGGTTCTATTGAATTCTTGTTCAGTTATTTATATCCATTTCTCTGTTTTAGATCCTGACTTCTTGTAATATTACTTGTAGTAGTGGGGGAGAGCAGTTGTAGTGAATTCCCAAAGATTTTGTTTGTCTGAAGAAGCCCTTATTTTTTCCTCATATTAGAAGGAAGGTTTTGTAGGCTAGAGTATTCTTGGTTGGCGTTTTTTTGTCCTGGAGTTTTTTTGTTTGTTTGTTTGTTTGTTTGTTTTTTTAATATGTTGCTCCATTATCTTCTTGGTTATAGTGTTTCTTCTGAGAAATTTGATGTTAGCCTGATATGCTTTCCTTTATAGGTTACCTGTTTCTTCCCCTCATCAGTTTCATTATTTCTTCTTTGTCATGGACTCTTGGAGGCTTTACTACAATTTGTCTTCCTGTAGTTTACCTTCCATTATGATATATCGGCATCCTTCTAGCTTCATGTACATCTGTTTTCATTGCCTCTTGGAGTTGGAGGAGTTTTATTCAATTAGTTCCTTGAATAGCTTTTCAGCTCCTTTCTTTCCCCCTTCTCCTTCTTAGTTTCATGTAACTCATATTTCCTTGCCACATGGAGTCAGATAGTCCTTAAAGAAAGCATTTCTTCATTCTGTTTTTTTTTTCTTTTGTTTCTCTTTTTCTTTCTTTTTCTCTTTGTGTACCTGTGCCTTTGATTAATGATTTATTCTTCCATATTTTCCGTGCTATTTTCATGGCTTTTCCCAAAATGTTTCCCCTTGCATTGCTCTTTTTGCATCTTGCATTTTTATTTTCATTATTACAAGTATCAGTTTCAATCTTCTGCTTGTTGATTTTGTTTCCAACTGCATCCTTTACCCTTTCTGCTTCTTCTCATATGTCTTTGACCTGTTTTTTAAGTGCTTTGAATTTTTTCATCATGGCATTTTTGAATTATTTGTTTCACAAACAGAGAAATTAGTCCATGTCAGTGTAGTTGCATTATAGAGACTAACTTTCTTTCTTTGTTGTATTGTTCCACGGAGAACTTACTTGAAAATTTGTATTTTTCTTTCTTCCCATATAGTAGGTGGTTTGTTTAAGGCATGGGTCTACCTGACTCTGGCACTGGTAGTCAGGGTCTTCCACTGCTCCCACCTAGGAGTGAGTCTCCACACTACTGGGGCCAATGGGTGGGATTTCCAGGCACTCTTACTGTGGTGTGGGTGATCCTGCTGGTTGTCTAGCCTACTGGGGTCAGTGAGTGCAGCCTCCTGAGTCTCTTACCTATACATGAATCATCTGGACTGCTGGGGATGGTGGTCAGGATTTCTGGGCACTCTTACTAGAATGTGGGTGGTCCAGCTGGGTGTCTAAGCTGATGGGACAAGTGGGTGGGGCCTCCCACAACTCCCACTTCATTGTTGGGGTCAGTGGGTGGGTTTTTCAGGCACTCTTGCCAAGATGTAGGTGGTCCTGCTGTGTGTCTGGGATGCTGGGGCTGGTGAGCAGGGCTAAGGTTACTGTTTCTATCATCCATTTGTTCTATTCTGCTTTCATAGTTTTCTCCAGATTTTTTTTATCTCCTCTATCTTTTTACAATCTCATCTCCACTATTTTCCTATTTAAACTTCAATTTTGATCTTCTGGTCATTAGTTTTATTTATTATTAGAACATTCATTTATTTTGCTGAGTTTTCTTATTTATCTTTGACCATCTATTTTATGTTTTCTTCCATTTCTTTTAATTGCTTTATTTTGAAATTTTGAACTCAGTATATCATAGGAAGAAAAGATTTTCTATGTTTTTGTGGTTGACTTCTGGCAATTAGTCCTCTCTCTGTGATATAGTATTTCCCTGAGGACTCAAGGTGTCATTCATTGTATTTTTCCATCTCCACATTTCTAACCGATTAGGTTCATTTATGTGTTCAAGTGCCTTGAGGGTGGGTGAATAATTTCTGCTTTTCCAGTAGATGATGTTGTATGTCAAGTTACACTAATTTGTGGTTCCTTCTGGGTGTGAGGGAGGGGAGAAATAAGGGTTCATCTCTAGTGAACATCGTTTAAAGGTTATCTCTTAACTGAAATACTACTGATCTTTTTTCTCTGGGGTTCAAGCCCATGTAATTGTACTCTGTAAACAGGGATTTCAGAGCAACTTTGCAAAGCATATTCAAGTGCAGTTTCACTGTATCAGCTTCAGCCCTGATGAAAGTGGAACAGTGAGTTGCACTTTTCTGCACTTTGATTTCTTCCATGAAAATTGTGTCCATATGGCTTACCCCAGGACATTTACATGTATCTTCCTACACAAATCTAACCTTTCACAGGATCACAAGTTTGAGCCCCTGTTCTGTTTTAGGCTCCACTTGCAACACAATCCTACTTTTGTTGAATTTTCTCATTGTCTCTTATGATGCACCTGATCACCATTGATGTATTATGATGTAAAGGAGGTACTTTAGTTTTGCCCCAATTACAGGATCCTCTGAGTAAGTTGCCCATCTGAACTACGTTATATTATTCTCCTAGGAGCAAAACAGGGAACCTGCTCTGATGTCCTTTTTCCCCTAGCTCCAACCCAGTTCTTTTTAAGCTATTCTGAAAATTTGAACATAATAGAGGAGTTACTACCTCATTCTATGAGGCCAATATTTCCTTAATAGCAAAGCTGAAAACTATTAATCAAGAAAAGTATGATTAATAGTCCTTTCAAATATATAATCCAATATCTTCAATAAAACACTATCAAACAGAATTCAACAAAAAAATTGGAAAGATTATACAACATGGCCAAGTGGGAAAAATTCCTAGACTGCAAGATTAGTTCACCATGCTAAAATCAATCTACTAGGCCATATTAACAGAATGAAGAAAAAAATCATATGACCATTTTTAATTCTTGAAGATAAATCATTTTTAAAAATTCAGCACCATTTTATGATTCAAAAAATTTAACTTGTTAAGAATAGAAGGATAGTATTTCATTACAATAAAGGTCATTTTTGAAAAATCCACAGTGAACATCATACTATGGTGAAAACTTTTTCTCTAAAGTCAGAAATAATATGCCATTTCTACTCAAAATAGTACTAGAAGTCTCAGCCAGGATATTAGGAAAGAAAATGAAATATTAGAATCTAAATAGAAAAGAAAAAGGTAAAAATAGAGAATGAAGAAAGGAACAAACAAAACTAAACCAAAACAAATCTAGAAATAAGACTGTAGAATTGAAGAGGGGGTGGAAACACAAAGTAAAGGGGTCCCAGTGAATTTCTGCAGAGAATTCTGGGTGCTTTAATGGTGGGTGGGAACGGTAACATATCTGAGGAGATGTTAACCTTTACCTCTCAATCATACACAGTGTTATAAAACAAGTTTACCTCAGTAAATTACACAATTAGAAAAGAAAGAGGTAAAATTATCTTTGTTTGTAGAAGACATAAAGATATAAAATATATAGAATAAAAATACAATGTGAGAAAAAATTAATGAGCTCAGGTAAATAGTGAAATTGCTAACACAAACAAAAACAGCTCTGGGAGAGCTCAAGAGTTCACCTAAGAAATTTCAGCAATAGGGCCTCCCCGGTGGCGCAGCGGTTGAGCGCTGGGTTGCGAACCTGCCCGCAGCCTCTGCGGCGCCGGTTCGATCCCTGGCTGCTCCCCGGCCACCGGAGGAGGGTCCCACATGGTGAGCAGACCTCTCCTGCGGCCCGCTGCTCCCCTCAGCAGTGTACTTCGGTCCTTCTGCCTGCTCTGCTTCCCGCTCTGGCTCTGGTGAATTCTCTCACCCTCCCGCGCTTCTGACTGTACCCAGTGCATGTATAAACAAAACAAACAAACAAACAAACAAATAAATAAATAAACATGACTCTATAAAATTAAAAAAAAAAGAAATTTCAGCAATAGGCAATGATGTGGAGTAAAAGGAACACTCTGACACTGCTGGTGGGAGTGGAAACTGGTCCAACCACTATTTAAAACCTCAAAATACTAAAAATGGATCTACCATATGACCCAGCAATTCCACTCCTAAGAATCTACCCAATGGACACAAAGACACTAATCCAAAAAAGAAGCCTGTAATCCTATGTTCAGTATAGCACTATTTACAATAGCTAAGTTATGGAAACAACCTAAATGCCCCAAAAACTGATGACTGGATCAAGGATATATAGTATATATACACAATGGAATCCTATTCAACAATCAAAAAAGATAAACTCATGCCATTTGCAGCAACACAGATTGAGCTAGAAAACATGCTCAGTGAAATAAGTTAGAAGGAATAAAATAACTATTTGGATGATATCAGTTATAGGGAGAATGGAGGGAAACTGAACGAAGAATCAAAAAAAAAAAAAAAAGGACAAAGCTTGTAGGCAAACTATAGATCTGAAGCATGTAGCAGGGAAGGGGGAGGAAGAGGGGTCTGAAGGGGGGAGGGAAGAGCACAAGGGATTATGGTGATTGTTCACAGGTGATGTGGTAGTGGGAGATTTATGAGGACTACACCTTAGGGGAGAAATCAAATACTGTACCAAAATGAACACCAATGTGAGAAAATTAAAAAGTTTAATAAATAAGTAAATACAGAAAGCAAAAAGAAAGAAAGAAAAGAAATTTCAGCAATACAAGGATAAAAACCTGAGAATAACTGCATACATAGGGAAGAAAAAACAGGTTTATTTTTCTTGCATCACCCCATCCTTCAGACTGCCTCTTCCAGTGCTATGTTGGATCTTCTTTGCTAAAAACTGATCCCTTGTCCTAGAATGGGACAACAGAGTGAACAACAAATTTCCCCAGCTTTTGGGTACACCACACAAAGAACCCCCCTCCCAAGACAAACAAGACTGAGACTGCTTAGAGAACTACATAAAGATAGAGTGAGGGACAAGGAAGAAGATTAGAAGCTACCAATGTCAGTCATGCAGTAGAAGTGACCATAGTGCTTAGAGAACTATTCTGCAGCATACCCATACAGCTCTCACCAGTGAAGAAATCAACAATGAGCAAATCACTATGGACCCCCTGCCGATTTCACCAGATTTTGCCCCACAAGTATTGGCATTGGTAGACAACAGCCACCTGAGTTCCTCCCTGCTCCATCCCATCACCCCTCACCCCCATCAGAGGCCAGGATCTGCCAGTCAGGTCTCTACAACTGCAAGACACCAGCCCAGACCCTCATGGCTACTTTCCACTATTATTCACACATTAGGGGGTAATCCTTTTAGCACCACATGTGCATGCCTCTGTACTAACTTTTGTATTTTGCTCTACATACTGCAGTCACAAAATTGCATGCTCATAACCAGAGTACCCAAAAATTCTTATTGTCCCGATTTGGCCCTATCTCTATTCCATGCACTTACCATTGGAATATACCTACAGCCAGTCACCACCCCTCCAGCTATGTAAATGCATGCACACCCTGCCAGCAGGCCCTTGTTACTACTAGATTCCACTGCCATACAAATGTCAGTAGGGAACCATGAAAAGCAGAAGAATGCATGCTTATTACAGCCAAGACTTCTACAGATATTAAAGCCTTAGATTTGACCCTGTTGCCTATCACTGGCCTGTACAAAAAATAACCCCTCCAGTTGTACATTTGCAAATCCCTGGCTCAACTACCTTTACTAACTTCCACTGCTATTCATGCAACTGTGAGAGACCTTGCAGCCACAATAATCACCACTATAGCCAGAGACTCTGCAGCTGGTCCCTTCCTACTGGCCCCAATGCCCACCACTTTTTATGTTTCTGTAACCAGTATTCATCAATACAGAGGGAACTGCAGTTGACCCTCACAGCTTGGTGTGTGCACATCATTGACTCCAGTTACCACCACTGCCTTGCCAGGCCCCTATATCATAAAACAGATATCACTTAGGACCACAGAATTTCTTACAGCCACTGCAGACACCCACAGTGCTTGAGAAGAACCAAGTCCAATAAGATATCACAAATCTACAAACAAAAGTGAAACTGATGCCTTGCACAAAGTCACAGCACACTTCAGCATGCCTTCATTCACTGGGGAAAGATTTCCCTTACTGAGTCCATAAAGTGTGGAAGAGGTGACTGGTCGTTCAAAAAAACCAGATATCTAAGCAACTTTACAAATAATCAGGGGGAGGTTATGAACAATCAAGGAACCATGAATCCACAAAATAACACAATAAACCTCCAGATGTGTTTTATAATGAAATGGATATACAGGATGTATGCAACTAGGAACTCAAAATATTTTTTCTAAAGATGCTTTGCGTACTACAATGAACACAGATGAAAAGTTTAACTATATCAGTAGAGTGACACTAAAAGAAAAAATAAAGTACAATAAATAAACAGAAAAAATAAACAGAAAATTTGAAATTAAAGAATACAATTACTGAGCAAAAGAATACAATAAAGACCAACAACATCAGACTGGAAAAAACAAAAGAAATATTAGTGTTCAGAAACAAATCATTTCAATTATGCAGACAGAGGAGCAAAAAGCAAGAAAGAATGATAAGGAAATAAAGACTATAAAACTTCTGGAACACAATTAAGAAAGATAATCTCTACATTGTCGCCATAGCAGAAGAAAAAGAGGGAGAAATGGGCAGAAAAAGTTTTTTTTTTTAAAGAAATAATTATTGAAGGGGCCTCCCTGGTGGTGCAGGGGTTAAAGTCTCAGAAAGTGATAAATTTAACTTCATCAAAATTAAATTAAAAACTTAGTCTTCAAAAAACAGTTAAGACAACTAAATAGTGTTGGAAGAACTGGCTAGCTACAAGCAAAATAATGGCATATATACATATGTAAAAATTAAGTGAAAATAGGGCCTCCCTGGTGCCACAGAGGTTAAAATGAGCTCAATCAAGCTATACCCAGCCACCGTGGCATGAATTAGATCCCGGGTCAAGGAGCTAACCCACATGGTACAACAGACCTCTCCTATCTCTTGCATTATTCCCCTCAGCAATGTATTTCAGTAGATCTACCTGTTCTTCTCCCAACTCTGTCTCTGGCGAATCCTCTCATCCCCTATACTTCTGGCCTACACCTCAGTTCTTATATGCATAAATGAATAAAAATAAATTTTTTAAAAGAAAAAAATAATGATTGAAGACCTCCAAAACCTGGGAAGAGATTTGGACCTCCCAGCTCATGAAAATAATAAGTTTTAATAAAATTGTTTAAAATCAAATACAAAAATAGAATTGTGAATGCAGCAATAGGAAAAAAAAAAGAAATAATAATAAAAAAAAAAAACTCATGCAAGTGAACTCCCTTAAGTTTATTGACAGGCTCATCAGCAGAAACTTTGCTGACTAGGGGAAAATGAGAAAAAAAAAAAAAAAACCCTGCAAAATCTTCCCAAATAAACAAGTCAACAAAGTTCATCACCACTACCTGTATTGCAAGAAATGCTTAAAGGGGTTATTCAAGCTGAAATGAAATGATGCTAATTAGTAACATGAAAACATGCTAAAATACACAATACACTTGTTAAAAAAGTCATATTTAGAATGCAGTAATTTTAAGTTACACACTTTAGTATCAATGTTAAAGAACAATGGTGTTAAATAAATATAACTATATGCTAATAGTCATAAAATATAAAAATGTAAAATTTGACATAAAACATAAAACAGGGGGAGTAAAGAGGTAAAGATTTTGCATTCAATCTAATTTAAGTTATATTAGCTTAATATTGACTTTCATATCAATGACTTTTACTTCTGATCCTGTGCCTGCAAGGTCAGAGCTAGACGGCTGCCAGGTTGATAGTCATCTTGAAATTCAATCCTTCATGACCTCTGGCCACAGCAAATATTGCAAAGTCCTCTTCCTTTCACAGACAATGAAAATGCAGCCAAATCCAATGGAGCTGAGGGCTACAACTGCACGTGGCTGAGTCATGAGGCATGCCAGGTACTGCACTGCAAGTCTTCAGATGCTGCAATGCCAGTGACCATATCTACAGGGACTGTTTCAATGGCAACGTTACCTTGACTGCAGGTTGGCTCATTCTCGCTCTCACAGGCTTGCAAAGGTACAGATGGAAATCTACAAAGCCTCTCATTTGAGTTCTTGACTTGAAATAGGCACTCAGTCCCTTCTGTTTCATTGTATTGGTGAAAGCAAGTCATATTGTCCAGCCAGAGTCACAAACTCTTAGTGATGTTCTAAGAGTTTGATGAGATTTTAACTTCACACTAACAACAGAAACAACCACCACCATCATGCCAACACGAGCTCATTGTACTATAAGAATACAATATATGGCCTCCCCGGTGGTGCAGCGGTTGAGCGCTGGGCTGCAAAGCTGCCTGCAGCCTCTGCAGCATCGGTTGGATCCCAGGCCACTGGCCAGGGTACCACATGGCATGCAGACCTCTCCTGCTGTGCCCGCTGCTCCCCTCAGCAGTGTGCTTCATCAGTCTCCCTGTTCTGTTCCCCACTCTGGCTCTGGTGAATTCTCTCACCCTCCCACACTTTTGACTGTACCCATGCTTGTATAAACAAATAAGTAAATCTTTAAAAAAAAAAGAATATAGAGAAAAAGCCGATCAATGTGTCAGTGGGGAAATGCTGCAAGTCCTCCCATAAAAAAAAAAAAAAAAAAGTTAATAGTGAGGAAAAGTGGCAGGTCCCTGCAGCAACTGGGACATGGAAGATAAATGGATGACTCTGGCAAAATGCCCGAAGAAGAAAGTTGCCATAAAAGAAGACAGAGGAAGAGAGAAAAGCTCAGAACCCTGCTACCCTCCCCCACCCACAAAGTCTGCACTCTCCGACCAACAGAAAAGAGGGGGAAAAAAAAAAAACAACCAACAAGAACAAACTACAGATCAAGTGGGACACTGAGTAGAAAGGAACTATTTCAGGCACCGCATCCTGTGAAATGGAACTGTGGAAAATAGCCCAAGATCAGCCTGTAAGATTGTGCGGAAAAGCTGCGCACTCTAAAAGCATCCGTGGATGGCAGATCACGGATCGTGGATAGTGAATGGTAGCTGCCAAGGTCCCCACACCTGCAACAAGGCCTTGTGGGAAGACTCAAAGGAGCCCTCATTGAGGTGATTGTCCCTCACTGAGCAATCAGAAACCAGGCACTCAGACAAGGGAGCAGGGTGCAAAAGGCGCAATTTCTGTGAACACTGAACTGGGCTACAGCCCGTGTCCTGGATCTGAGGGCTTTGGAACTGAGACCGGGGCATGAAATTCGGGGTGTGGGATCCCCACAATGGTGGAGCACAGGGCAGACACAGCACCCCCACGCCGTTGAGTGGCTCCACACCACACCCACTCTTTCCCCCCACCCACGGGGTGGGGGCGAGAAACAGTTCTGATGGATACTAGGAAAGATCTCTGGCGCCACCTAGTGACCATAAAAAATCACCAACATCCTGATAGTTGGAAACCAGGGATCCCCCAAACACCCTCAGGCTCTGAGAGAGGGTGGGTCATGAAAACTTGGGTGAGGAGGGAAATAAGGCATGGAGCAAGACCCCATCCTGGAACTGAGAGCCAGATGCAGGATACAGGGTGTGGGACGTGCCATAGCAGCAGGCACTGCACAGGGTGACAGCCAGTGTTTTGGAACTGATAGCCCTGGAGCTGAGACCTAGAGTGCAGAATTCAGGGCTCAGGATCAACACAGCTGTGGGTACAGCACCTGGTGAACACAAGGCAGACACAGCACCCAGCTTGAACAAGAGACCCTGTGTGGAGGTGCTCCCCTCCAGCACTCCCTCCTATTTTCAGAGAACCACTGGGGAAAAAAAAGCACAGGTCAGCAAGTACGGGTCTCTGGTGCCACCTCATGACCAAAACAAAATCACCAACTAGCTGATTCCCTGTTGGAACTGAGTAAATACAGAGGGAGGGAACTGTAAGGGACAGTGACCAGCAACACAGCATCAACACCCTGATGGAGTTTTGGCCTACAAGTGCTGGTCTCAGTCTGGTAAACAGTCTGACACCCCTAAAGCAGCACTCCAAAGAGATGCCCGCCAACACCAGTGGCACAACATCCCAACACATAGAACTAATTAGAAAGCAAACAACAGGGAGAAGAAAAAATATAAATAACCAAGCAGGCCCACAGGAGACACACCACAAAAAGAAATACAGTCACCAGAGCTCAACAATGACATGGAAGAACTTCTCGGCCTATCAGATGGAGAATTAAGGAACATCATGATTAAAAAGCAGAAAGAAAATGAAAAGGAAAAAAAATGATTTGAGACAATCACTGAACTGAAGAATGAAATTGAGACCTTAAGAAAGGAAAGAAAAGAAACGCAGGTGATGAAAAGATTACTAGAGGAGATAAGAACTCTGGGAAAAACAATGAAAACAGAATCGATGAAATGGAAGAACAGATCAGTACTATTGAAGATGCAGAAATAAAAAGAGCCAAAAGAGAAAAGGAGAGAGAAGTTCAAATGAAGAAGTATGGGGAGACTCTTAGACAATTATCAGACTCCAGAAAGAGAGGAAAAGTAAGAGTTATAGGCATTCCAGAAGGTGAGAGAGACAAAGGAACTGAGAAATCATTCAAGGAGATAATTGAAGAAAACTTCCTAAGCATGAAACAAGAAGCGAGAAAAACTCCCAATTACCACAGTGAAAAGAAAATAACAGCAAGACACCTAATAGTAAAGCTTGCAAGAGTCCAAGACAAGGAAAAAATAATGAAACTGGCAAGGGTGAGGAAACAGATAACTTATAAGAGAAAACCAATCGGGTTAACTTCAGACTTAACCGAAGAAACATTACAGGCAAGAAGAGAATGGAGTAACATATTCAGCAAACTTCAAGACAGCAAATGCCAACCAAGAATACTTACCCTGCAAAGCTCTCCTTCCTCTATGAAGAAAAAATATGGACCTTATCAGATAAACAGAAACTCCAGAAATTCATTACAAGTAAACCGCCACTCCAAAAACTTCTACAAGAAGTCCTAGCCAAAACCAACAGAGGAATGAATAAGAAGAACAGAATAAAGAAAGGAATAAAATCACAAAAAAGACGAACAAAATGGCAAACACAGATGCCAACATATCAATATTAACTCAATGTAAATGGATTAAGCTCATCCATAAAAAGACACAGAGTAGGAGCCTGGATTAAAAAATAATACCCAACCTTCTGCTGTCTCCAGGAAACATATTTAACCACAGAAGATAAACACAGACTGAAAGTAAAAGGTTGGGAAAAAATCCTACAAGCAAATGGACCAAAAACGAAAGCAGAAACAGCCATACTTATATCAGATGAAATAGACTTCAAATTAAAAAAGGTAAAAAGAGACATAGACGGACACTATGTTATGATCAAGGGGACAATACATCAGGAAGATATAACACTCATCAACACATGCTTACCAAACGAAGGGGCACCAAAATATATTAGACTATTATTATCAACTCTGAAAACAAACATTAAAGAAAATGCATATACAGTGGGAGACTTCAACACCCCACTCTCACCAATGGACAGCTCAATGAGACAAGAAATAAAGAAAGACCCTAGAACCCTAAATAAAGACATAGAACTCATGGACTTACCAGAAATCTACAGGACAGTGCACCCAAAAAAAATCCAAGTACACATTTTTCTCAAGCATGCATGGATCATTCTCCAGAATTGATCACATACTGGGCCACAAGACAAACATCAACAGATGCATGAAGATCAAAATCATTCCAACTATCTTCTCTGATCATAAAGGCATCAAGCTAGATATAAATCATGAAAAGAAAACAAGGAACATTCCTACTTCATGGAGATTGAAATTCACACTACTGGAAGACCACTGGACTAAAGAGGAGATCAAAGAAGAAATTAAAAAATACTTTGAGTTGAATGACAAGGAGGACACCACTTTCCAGAAAGTATGGGATGCAGCAAAAGCAGTTATAAGAGGAAAATATATAGCAATAAAGGCTAACATCAACAAACAAGAAAGAACTCAAAGAAACAAACTAATCTCACATTTTGAAGAGCTAGAAAAAGAACAACAACAATAAAAACCGAAAGCCAGTAGAAAAAGGAAATAATAAAAATCAAAGCAGAAATAGGGCCTCCCTGGTGGCACAGCGGTTGAGCGCTGGGTTGTGAAGCTGCCCGCGGCCTCTGCAGCACCGTTTCGATCCCTGGCTGCTCCCCGGCCACCGGAGGAGGGTCCCACATGGCGTGCAGACCTCTCCTGCCGCCTGCTGCTTCCCTCAGCAGTGTACTTCTGTCCTTCTGCCTGCTCTGCTCCCCGCTCTGGCTCTGGTGAATTCTCTCACCCTCCCGCGCTTCTGACTGTACCCAGTGCATGTATGTATAAACAAATAAACAAACAAACAAATAAATAATACATGCCTCTTAAAAAAAAAAAAAGCAGAAATAAATGAAATGGAAATTTAAAAAACAATCCAAAAGATCAATGAAACAAAAAGTTGGTCCTTTGAAAAAATAAACACAATAGACAAACCTCTAGCCAGGCTCACAAAGAAAAAAATGGGAGCGAAAACACATATAAACAGGATTATAAATGAAAGAGGAGAAATCACAAAAGACTCAGTAGTGTATTGAGTCAGTCTGCCTGTTCTGTTCCCTGCTCTGGCTCTGGTGAATTCTGTCACCCTCCCGCACTTCTGACTGTACCCAGTGCTTGTATAAATAAAATAAATTAAAAAAAAAGATAAAAAAAACAAGAGAATAATCAGAGGTTACTATGAACACTTACATGGAAACAAATTCAACAACCTAGAAGTGATGGACAAATTCCTAGAATTATATAATCATCCAAAGCTGGGCAAAGAAGAAATAGAACAATTAAACAGACCAATTACAAGCAACAAAATTGAGGCAGTAATCAAATGAATTCTACCAAATGTTCAACAGTGAATTAGTGACTATCCTACACAAACTCTTTCAAAAAATTGAAAAAGAAGGAATATTACCAAATACGTTCTACAAAGCCAACATTACACTAATAACAAAAAAAGAAAATTACAGGCCAATCTCCCTAATGAACACTGATGCAAAAATCCTCAACAAAATCCTTGCCACCAGAATCCAACAATGTATCAAAATGACAGTACACCACCATCAAGTGGGATTCATCCCAGGGGCATAAGGATGGTTCAACATAAGTAAATCAATCAGCATAATCCAACACACTAACAAAAAGAAAAACAAAAACCATATGATCATATCAATAGATGATGAGAAAGCATTCAACTAAGTCCAACATCCATTTATGATGAAGGACCTTCCAATTCTCATGATAGAAGGAACATACCTAACATGATAAAAGCCATATACGATAAACCCACTGCCAACATTATTCTCAATGGTGAAAAGCTGAAGGCCTTTCCTTTAAGATCAGGACCAAGAAAAGAGTGTCCTCTCTCACCACTGCTCTTTGATATAATACTGGAGGTCCTAGCAAGGGCAATAAGACAAGAGAAAAACATAAAAGCAATCCAAATAGGGAAAGAAGAAGTAAAACAATCACTATTTGTAAATGATATGATAATATACATAAAGAACCCTAAAAACTCCACAGGAAAACTACTGAAAATAATCAACCAGTTCAGTAAAGTAGCAGGATACAAAATCAACACACAAAAATCAGTAGCCTTCCTATACACACACAATCAATCAGAAGAAGAAGAAATCAAGAAAACCATCCCTTTTATAACTGAAACCAAAAAAAAATCAAATACTTGGGAATAAACCTAACAAAAGAGGTAAAGGACCTATACAAAGAAAATTATAATACACTTTTAAAAGAAATTGAAGAAGACACAAAGAAATGGAAAGACATCCCCTGCTAATGGTTTGGAAGAATCAACATTATTAAAATGGCCATCTTCTCTCCACTCTGTCTCTAGTGAATCATCTCACCCCTCTGCACCTCTGGCCTACACCCCAGTTCTTGTATGCATAAATAAATAAAAGTAAATCTTAAAGCAAAAAACAAATAGCCCAATCAAAAAACGGGCAGAAGAGCTTAAGAGTCACTGCTCCAAATAAGAAATGCAAATCACCAATAGTTATATCAAAAATGTTCAACATCACTCACAATTAGGGAAATGCAAATCAAAGCCTCAATGAGATCCAACCTCACACCAGAGATAATAGCCCATATTAAAAAAAAAAAAAAACTGGTAACAACGAATGCTGGTAAAGATACGGAACTAAAGGAACACTCTTACACTCAAGGTGGCAATACAAACTTCCAACCACTATGGAAAGCTGTGTGGTTAGTCCTCAAAACAGTAAAAAGGATCTACCATATGATCCAGCAGTTCCACTGGATGCAGTTCCACTGGATGCAGTTCCATTGGAAATATAACTAAAGGTCACAAAATCACTAATTTGAAGGAGAACCTATATTTATTGCAGCACTATTTACAATAGCTAAGATATGGAAACAACCTAAATGCTCCAAAACAGATGAATGAATCAAGATGATATGGTATATATACAAAATGGAATACTACTTAGCAATTAAAAGGATAAACTCATATCATTTGCAATAATATGGATGGAGATGGATGGGATTATGCTAAGCAAGACCACTCACAAGGAAAAAGAAAAATATTACATGGTCTCATTTATATGAGAAATATAATTAAATTGAACAAAGGATCAGGAAAAAGACAAAATTTGAAGGCAACCCTTAGATCTGAGGCATAGAGCAGGGGAGAGGGAGTGTGAGGGGTTAAATCAGGGGAGGGATGATCATAAGAGATTATGGTGATGTTTCATGTGTGTAATGGTACTAGGAGAATTATGGGGGATACACATGAGGGGAGAAATCAAATATTGCATAAAAACAATGATGTAAGAAAATAAGTAAATGAATATGGCTGACCAGTAATAATATGTAAAAACATATGACATGTAAATACAAATACATATTTTCCTTTTTAAACTATGTTTAAGAAACAAAACAGGGCCTTGGAAGTTGTGGTTCTTTGTTCCTTACCTGCTACAAATTCACATTGTGATTGTTATTGGGTGGTTGGTATGCTGTTTTTTGTGATGGTACTGCCCTGGTTGGAAGGCAGGCAGGCTCCATTCAAATATGACCATATTTTGATTCTGTGATGGGAAGTAAAGGGTCAATAGGTCTCAGCAGCATTTTACTTTAGGTATAAATTTCCCTTTTATGCTGTCTAATTATCTTCATATGTCTTCTGCTTCTTGGTATCCACATTGTTATCCTCATCATCTCAACTGCCTATTTTTTAAATTATTTTACCCATTTTTGCATTATATAGATTTATATATGATTTAAGTATATTATATTTATATATATTTATATATTCACATATATTTTACATCATTGTTCATTTTTCACTTTTGTACAAAGTATGCTTGTATGCTTTCTCCTTTTAGGTGTATTCCCCATAAAATTCCCACCACCATTTCACCTGTGCACCATCACTATAGTCCCTTGGGCTCTTCTCTATGCTGTTTTGATCACTCTTTCTCCACATCTCTTGCATAATGTCTGTGATTATGGTTGCCTACTATTTTTTTTCAATTTATTATTTTTGTTATATATTTTTTCCTGATCCCCTATATTCTTCCTATAAGTGAAGCCATCCAATATTTTTCTTTACCTTCTGGCTTATTTCACTGAGCCTGATCCCTTCCAGCTCCATCCATGTTGCTGTGAATGACATGAGTTTATAATTTTTGATTGCTGAGTAATATTCCCTTTTGTATATATACCACATCTTCTTGATCCAGTCATCTATTTTTGGGCATTTGGGTTGTTTCCATATCTTGCCTATTGTAAATAGTGCTGCAATAAACACAGGGGTACAGTTGTCATTTTGAATCGATGTTTTGTGTCATTTGGGTAGATCCCTAGTAGTGGAATTGCTGGGTTATATGGTAGTTCCATTTTTAGTAAACTGAGGAATCTCCACATAGCTTTCCATAGTGGTTGGACCAGTTTGCACTCCCACCAGCAGTGCCTATTTACCCAAAGTTTTCTTGGCCTGCTTATATTTTTCTTTATTCTCTTCCTCCCCATTGACTTCCTTCTCCTCATTCTCTTTCTCCCTCCTCTCTTCCTCTTCTTCATTTACCTTTTTGTGAGCCTCCTGCTCCTCATTTTCCTCATTAGCATTCCCTTTAGCAGATGTGTCTCTACCATTTTTCACCTCCCCCACAACTTCCTTTTCCTTGAAATTATTAGGGAGGGGTGATTTTGGATCTGGTGTACACTGCTGCATCTCACATGGTGTGGCAATCTGATGACCTGATACTGAAATTAAGAACAAAGCAAAATTTTCGAGACTCTGGCAGTAATTTGTTTTTGCAGCAGTTGAAGAGGTACTGGTAGAGGTGGCTGTAGCCAGCAGTGAGCAAGACACGATAACAATGCAAACATAACTTTTCAGAGCATCCAGTCACCATATTGTTTTTAATACTCTTGCTTTGTAGTATAATTTGAAATCAAGTAACATGATACTGCCACTTCAGTCCTTATTTATTAGGGTTGCCTTTACAATTGAAACCTTTTATGGTTCCATATAAGTTTTAAAATCTTATGTTCAGTTTCTTTGATAATATTTCTGAATGTTGACGGTGTTAAAAATTTATATCATTTTAGTCAGGATTATCATTTGTATTATTTTAATAACCCTATCCATGAGCTTAGGATATCCTTCCCTCTCCCTATATTGCTATCTACATCCTTTATAACATCTTCTAATTCTTGTTTTATAGGAATTATTCTGGGGTATTTAATTATTTTTGAAGCAATTATACATGGAGTTCCCACTTGCTCATGTTGTATAATCTTGATTGTGTGTTTTTTCCTTCTTTTATTAATATTTTTACTTGCTGATATTTGTACAGTGTTTGACTTCTCCCCTGTATTTCCTGTAAATATTCCACCACTTCACCTGCGAACCATCACCATGGTCCCGTGTGTTCTTCCCACCCCTGTTTTGATCCCTTTTCCTCCCCATCACTTTTTTAAGCCTCAGATCTAGAGTTGAGAATGAGTTTTTTTTTTTTAATTTTATTTTGGTCTTTTGTTCAGATTCACTATATTCCTCCTATAAGTAATCACATCCAATATTTTACTCCTTTTCCTTCTGACTTACTTCCCTGACATAATCCCTGCCCATTTCATCCATGTTGTTGTAAATGACATGAGTTTATCATTTTTTATTGCTGAGATATATATTCCATCTGCATATATACCTCCTTTTCTTGATCCAACCAACTGATTTTGGGAATTTAGTTTGTTTCTATATATTCACATTGTAAACAGTTCTGCAATAAATATAGAAGTGCAGGTTTCCTTTTGAATTAAAGTTTTTGTGTCCTTTGGGTAGGTTCCTAGGAGTAGAATTGCTGGTCATATGGTATATCCATTTTTAGTAATTTGAGTGTCCTCCACACAGCTTCCCATAGTGGTTGGAGCAGTTTTTATTCCCACCACGAGCATAAGAGTGCTCCTTTTTTCCACACCCTCACCAGCATTTGCTGTTGACATTTTGTTTAATGTGGGCCATCCTTACCAGTGTGAGGTGGTATCTCATTGTGGTTTTGATTTGCATTGCCCTGAGTATAAGTGATGTTGAGCATTTTTTCATATACCTGTTGGTCATCTACATTTCCTCTTTGGAGAAGTGTCATTTTAACTCTACTGCCCATTTTAGACTGGGCTGTTTATTTTTACTGAGTTATGTAAGCTCTTTGTAGATTGTCGATATAAGTTCCATACTAGTTTTATGGAGTGCAAATATTTTACCCAATCTGTGGGGTGTCTCTTCCTTTATGGTTATTGTCTCTTTTGCTGTACAGAAGGTTTTTGGTTTGATATAGTCCCAGCTATTTATCATTTCTTTCATTTTCTTTTCATCAATGGATGAGTCTTCAATGATGTTTCTGAGATGTATCTCATGGAATATTTTGCCTAAGTTTTCTTATGTGTATTTTATGCTTTCAGATCTTACATTCAGGTCTTTTATCCATTTTGAGTTAGTTTCTATGTATAGTGTGACGTAGTAATCTAGTTTCATTCTTTTCCATAGGTGGTCCAGTTTTCCCAGCACCATTTATCAGTGTCTTTCCTAGTTCCAGTGCATGTTGTTTGCTCCTTTGTCATAGATTAGTTGACCATATATATGTGGCTTTATGTTTGGGGTTTCAATTTGATTCCATTGGTCTTTGTGTCTGTTTTTGTTCATTACCATGCTGTTTTAATTATTATGGCTTTGTAGTATAGTTTGAAATCTGGGAGTGTAATATCTCCATGCTTCTTTTTTTTTTTTTTTTTTAAGTCAGGAGAGCTTTAGGTATTGAGTTTTTTTGTGATTACATAAAAATTTTGGCAGTATTTATTCTATTTGAAGAATGTCATTGAGATTTTTATAGGAGTTGTATTGAATCTGTAAATTATTTTTGGCAGGATGGCCATTTTGATAATATTAGTTCTGCCAATACATGAGCATGGAATGTCTTACCATTTCTTTGTGTCATTTTCTATTTCTTCTATCAATGTTTTTTAGTTTTCTTTGTATAGTAGCTCTTTCACCACCTTTGTTAGGTTTATTCCTAGGTACTTTTTTTTGTACAATAGTGAATGGGATGATTTTCCTTATTTCTTCTTCTTCAGATAGGTTGTTTCATGCAAGAAGGCTACTGATTTTTGTGTGTTGATTTTGTAACCTGCTACTTATTAAACTGGTTTATCACTTTAATTTTCTGTGGAGTTTTTAGGATTCTCCACATAGGTTATCATATAATCTGCAAATAGTGATAGTTTTACTTCTTTCCCTATTTGGATTCCTTGTATGTGTTTTTTCTTTCTAATAACTACAGCTAGAACTACCACTATTATACTGAAAAATAGTGGTGAGAGTTGACATCCTTGTCTTATTCCAGATCTTAAAGTGCAGACTTTCATTTTCTCACCATTAAGAATAATATTGGCAGTAGATTTGTAATATATGGTTTATATTAAGTGAAGTTATGTGCCATCTATTCCAAGAAATTTGAGGGTTTTCAGTATAAATGTATGTTGAACTTTATCATATACATCTCAGCCTCTACTGATGGATAGATAGATAGATATGATATGATATTATATGATATATATGTTTTTTATTTTACTTTTTGTTGATGTGGTGAATTACATTAATTGATTTTTGGATGTTGAGCCATCCTTGTTTCCCTTATATAAATTTCAATTGGTCATGATGGGATCAGGACCAATTCCCATTTAAGTTTGCTTGAATTTTGTTGAATATTTTTGCATCTGTGTACATTAGGCAGATTGGTCTCTAATTTTCTTTTCTTGTGTTGCCTTTGTTTGGTTTTGGAATTGGTGTAATGTTGGCTTTGTAAAATATATTTGGTAGTATTCCTTCTTTCTCATTTTTTTTTGGAAGAGTTTTTGTAGGATATGCAACGGTTCATCTTTTTTAAAAAATATTTATTTATTTATACAAGAACGAGGGTACAGTCAGATTTATGGGAGGGTGGGAGGACTCACCAATGACAGAGCGGGGAACAGATCAGGCAGACTGACCGAAATACACTGCTAAGGGGAGCAGTGGGCTAGACAGGAGAGGTCTGCCGCGCCATGTGAGTATCTCCCTGGCAGGCCGGGATTGAACCTGCACTGTAGAGGCTGTGGAAAGCTTCACAGCACTACGCTCAACCCTCTGAGCCACCAGGGAGGCCCCTCATCTTTTACTGTTTGGTAGCACTGATTTGTGAAACCATCTGGACCTGCACTTTTGTTTTGGGAGTGGTTTTGATTACTGTTTTGATTTGCTTCTTGTAATTGGTTTGTTTAGGTTTACTATCTTTTCTTTATTCAACTTTGGATGCATGTATAGTACTAAGAATGTGTCCATCATTTCTGGATTGTTGAACTTGTTTGCATATAAATGTTAATAATAACATCTGATTGGTCTCCGGATTTCTGCTGTGTCTGTTATAATGGCTGTTCTTTCATTTATATGAGTTTTCTCCATTTTTATCTTTGAGATCCTGACTAGAGTTGTGTCTAATTATTTTATTATTTTTATTTTTTCATTTTTCATATTTTATTCATTTAAACATATTTATCAAGTAAGTACCTACTTATGCAAAGATAGTATCACACATGATATAGACATAAATAATAGATACTATCTGCTCAAGAAATCTTAAAATAATGACAAATAACTCCAGTGCTTACTGATTCTCTAGTAGTAAATACTGTTGTAGTAAGTCTAATACTTTTTTAAAAAAATATTTTATTTTATATAATTCTTACATCTTTTTTCATCTTTGCTCAGTGTATGCACTTTCATTTTGGTTATATTCCCCATACAACTGCATCTCCCTCTTATTTGACTCTAGTCCTTCCTTTCCCTGCCTCTCCCCCCACCCCCCTGTACTGAGTCTCTGGTTTATAGTTGCTTGTTGATTTTGATTTTTACTTTGCATTGATTAGTCTTTTTCCTGGTCTCTTATTTAGGTTTTCTAAATTCCTACTATGAGTGAGACCATCTGGTATTTTTCTTTTTCTTTCTGACTTATTTTGCTGAGCATGATCCCTTCTCGCTCTATCCATGTTGCTGTAAACTGCATGTGTTTATCTTTTTGATTGCTGAGTAATATTCCATTGTGTATATGTACCACATCTTCTTCATCCAGTCATCTATTTTGGGGCATTTGGGTTGTTTCCATAGCTTAGCTATTGTAAATAGTGCTGCTATAAACATAGGGATACAGGTGCGCTTTGGAATTAATGTTTCCGTGTCATTTGGGTAAATACATAGGAGTGGAATTGCTGGATCATATGGAAGCTCTATCATTAGCAGGTCAAGAAATCTCCACACAGCTCTCCATAGTGGTTGGACAAGTTTGCACTCCCACCAGCCGTGCAGGAGAGTTCCTTTTTCTCCACAACCTCGCCAACATTTGTTGTTGCTAGTTTTTTTTTTTTTTTTTTAATATGTGCCATTCTCACTGGTGTAAGATGGTATCTCATGGCAGTTTTGATTTGCATTTCCCTGATTACAAGTGATGTCAAACATTTTTTCATATGCCTGTTGGCCATTTGCATTTCTTCTTCAAGAAGTTTCTTTTTAGCTCTTCTGCCCATTTTTGACTGGATTATTTTCTTTGCTTTTGTTGAGTCTCATCAGCTCTTTGTAGATTTTTGTGATCAGTCCTTTATCATTAGTGTTGGGTGCAAAAATTTTCTCCCGGTCGGTGGGGTTTCTCTTTGTTTGGGTTATTGTCTCTTTTGCTGTGCAGAAGCTCTTTAATTTGATGTAGTCCCAGCTGTTTATCTTTGCCTTCACTATCTCTGTTTTTGGTGATGTGTCTGTAAAGATGTCTTTGATGTGCATATCATGTAGTGTTTCGCCTATATTTCCTTCTATGTATTTTATGGTTTCACGACTTATGTCTAGTTCTTTAATCCATTTTGAGTTGGTTTTTGTGCATGGTGTGAGGTAGTGGTCAAGCTTCATTCTTTTGCATGTAGTGACCCAGTTTTCCCAGCACAATTTATTGAACAAACATTCTTTGCTCCAGTACATATTCTTTGCTCCTTTGTCAAATATTAGTTGGCCATGAATCTGTAGGTTTATTTCTGGATTTTCTATTTGATTCCATTGGCCTGTGTGTCTGTTCTTGTTACAATACCAGGCAGTTTTGAAGATTATGGCATTGTAGTATAGTTTGAAGTCTGGGAGTGTGATGCCTCCATTCCCTTCTTTTTTTTTTTTTTCAGAAGAGCTTTGGCTATTAGGGGTTTTTGGTGATTCCATATGAATTTCATCAATAATTGATCTATTTCTCTGAAGAATGTCATTGAAATTTTTATTGGAATAGCATAGAATCTGTATATTGCTTTTGGTAGGATGGCCATTTTAATAATGTTTATTCTTCCAATCCATGAGCAGGGGATGTCTTTCCATTTCTTTGTGTCTTCTTCTGTTTCTTTTAACAGTGTTTTATAGTTTTCTTTGTATAGGTCCTTTTCCTCTTTTGTTAGATTTATTCCCAAGTATTTGATTTTTTTTGTTTTGATAATAAAAGGGGTGTTTTATTTTTTATTTCTTCTTCTTCAGATTTATTGTTTGTGCATAGGAAAGCTACTGATTTTTGCGTGTTGATTTTGGATCCTGCCACTTCACTAAACTGATTGATTAGTTTAATTAGTTTTTCTGTGGAGTTTTTGGGGTTCTCTACGTATATTATCATATCATCTGCGAATAGTGATAGTTTGACTTCTTCTTTTCCTATTTGGATACCTTCTATGTCTTTCTCTTTTCTTATTACTCTGGCTAGGACTTCCAGTATTATATTCAAAAGCAGTGGTATGAGTGGACATCCTTGTCTTGTTCCAGATCTTAATGGAAATGCTTTCAGCTTTTCACCATTGAGAATGATACTGGCTGTTGCCTTGTCATATATGGCCTTTATGATGTTGAGGTATGTTCCTTGTATCCCAAGAATTTCAAGGGTTTTTATCATGAATGGTATTGTACTTTGTCGAAAGCTTTCTCAGCATCTATGGATATTATCATGTTTTTTATATTTCTTTTGGTTGATGTGTTGGATGACATTGATTGATTTTCGGATGTTACTAGAATGAATCCTACTTGTGTTACTAGAATGAATCCTACTTGGTCGTGGTGAATTATCTTATGGATACATTGTTGGATACTGATAGCTAAAATATTATTGAGGATTTTTGCATCTGTGTTCATTAGAGAGATTGGCCTATAGTTTTCTTTTTTGTGTGTTGTCCTTGTTTGGTTTTGGTATTAGTGTAATGTTGGCTTCATAGAACGTGTTTGGTATTATCCCTTCCTTCTCAATTTTTGAAAGAGTTTGTGAAGGATAGGCACTTATTTGTCTCTGAATGTTTGGTGGAATTCATTTGTAAATCCATCAGGTCCTGGGCTTTTGTTTTTGGGGAGGTTTTTGATGACCATTTCAATTTTGCTGCATGTAATTGGTCGGTTTAGGTGTTCTAGCTTTGGATGATTGTAGAGTTGTAGCAATTTGTCCATCTCCTCTATATTCTTGAACTTGTTTCCATATAATTGTTCACAGTAGTTTCTGATTATTCTTTTGGTTTCTGCTGTGTCCATTGTGATTTCTCCTCTTTCACTTGTGATCCTGTTTATTTTTGCTTTCTCCCATTTTTCCTTTGTGAGACTGGCTAGGGGTTTGTCTATTTTATTTATTTTTTTGAAGAACCACCTTTTGGTTTCATTGATCTTTTTGATTGTTTTTTTACTTTCGATTTCATTTATTTCTGCTTTAGTTTTTATTATTTCTTTTCTTCTATTGGTTTTAGTGGTTTTTTGTTGTTCTTTTTCTAGTTTTTTGACCTTTGAGATTAGGTTGTTTCTTCGAGTTCTTTCTAGTTTCTTGATGTCAGCCTCTATTGTTATATACTTTCCTCTTGTTAGTGCTTTTGCTGCATCCTATACATTTAGGAAATGGGTTTCCTCCTTGTCATTCAACTCAAAGATTTTTTTAATTTCTTCTTTGTTCTCCTCATTAGTACAGTGGTCTTCCAGTAGTGTGGGTTTCAATCTCCATGAGATAGGAGAGTTCCTTGCCTTCTTTTTATGGTTTATTTCTAGCTTGATGCCTTCATGGTCAGAGAAGATGGTTGGTATGATTTCAGTCTTGGTGTATTTTTTGATGTGTGTCTTGTGTCCAGTATGTGATCGATCCTGGAGAATGATCTGTTTGCACTTGAGAAAAATGTGTACTCAGATTTTAATCTTCATATATTTGTTGAAATTTGTCTTATACTCAGTATGCAGTATACCCTCGATAATGTGTATTCATTCAGTGTTTTTGGAGTGCAGTGCCCAATAGATGTCTTTTAGGCCCATGACTTCTAGGTCTTTTATTAGGGCTATTGTGTCCTAGTTTATTTTTTGTCTCATTGATCTGTCCATTGTTGAGTGTGGGATGTTGAAGTCTTCTACCACTTATGCATTTTCTCTAATGTCACTTTTCAGATTTAAAAGCAATTGTCTTATATATTTTGATGCTCCTCTGTTGGGTGCATATATATTGATCAGTTTTATATCTGCCTGGTGTACTGTCTCCTTGAAAATTATGTAGAGGAAAACTACAGGCCAATCTCCCTAATGAACACTGATGCAAAAATCCTCAATAAAATTTTAGCCATCAGAATCGAACAATGTATCCATAAGATAATTCACCACGACCAAGTAGGATTCATTCCAGGGGCACAAGGATGGTTTAACATCCGAAAATCAATCAACGTTATCCAACACATCAACAAAAAGAAATATAAAAACCATATGATAATATCAATAGATGCTGAGAAAGCTTTCGACAAAGTGCAACACCCATTCATGATAAAAGCCCTTGAAATTCTTGGGATACAAGGAACATACCTCAACATCATAAAGGCCATCTATGACAAGCCAACAGCCAGTATCATTCTCAATGGTGAAAAGCTGAAAGCAATTCCATTAAGATCTGGAACAAGACAAGGATGTCCACTCTCACCACTGCTTTTCAATATAATACTGGAAGTCCTAGCCAGGGCAATAAGACAAGAGAAAGACATCCAAGGAATCCAAATAGGAAAAGAAGAAGTCAAACTATCACTATTTGCAGACGATATGATATTATACATAGAGAACCCCAAAAACTCCACAGAAAAACTAATTCAACTCATCAATCAGTTCAGTAAAGTGGCAGGATACAAAATCAACACGCAAAAGTCAGTAGCCTTCCTATACACAAACAATAAATCTGAAGAAGAAATCAAAAAAACCATCCCTTTTGTTATTGAAACAAAAAAATCAAATATTTGGGAATAAATCTAACAAAAGAGGTAAAGGACCTATACAAAGAAAAGTATAAAACACTGTTAAAAGAAATAGAAGAAGACACAAAGAAATGGAGAGACATCCCCTGCTCGTGGATTGGAAGAATAAACATTATTAAAATGGCCATCCTTCCAAAAGCAATATACAGATTCAATGCTATTCCAATCAAAATTTCAATGTCATTCTTCAAAGAAATAGAACAATTATTGATGAAATTCATATGGAATCACAAAAAACCCCGAATAGCCAAAGCTCTCCTGAAAAAAAAAAGAAGGGAATGGAGACATCACACTCCCAGACTTCAAACTATACTACAAAGCCATAATCATCAAAACTGCATGGTATTGGAACAAGAACAGACATACAGACCGATGGAATCAAATAGAAAATCCAGAAATAAACCCACAGATTTATGGTCAACTAATCTTTGACAAAGGAGCAAGGACTATGCATTGGAGCAAAGAAAGTTTGTTCAATAAATGGTGCTGGGAAAACTGAGTCGCTACATGCAAAAGAATGAAGCTTGACCACTACCTCACACCATACACAAAAATCAACTCAAAATGGATTAAAGAACTAGACATAAGACCTGAAACCATAAAATATATAGAAGGAAATATAGGCGAAACACTACGTGATTTGCACATCAAAGACATCTTTACAGACACATCACCCAAAGCAGTGATAGTGAAGGCAAAGATAAACAGCTGGGACTACATCAAATTAAAGAGCTTTTGCACAGCAAAAGAGACAATAACAAAAACAAAGAGAAACCCCACCAACTGGGAGAACATTTTTGCACCCAACACTAATGATAAAGGACTGATCACAAAAATCTGCAAAGAGCTGATGAGACTCAACAACAACAAAGAAAATAATCCAGTCAAAAAATGGGCAGAAGAGCTAAAAAGAAACTTCTCTGAAGAGGAAATGCAAATGGCCAACAGGCATATGAAAAAATGTTCAACATCACTTGCCATCAGGGAAATGCAAATCAAAACTACCATGAGATACCATCTTACACCAGTGAGAATGGCACATATTAAAAAAACTAGCAACAACAAATGCTGGCGAGGGTGTGGAGAAAAAGGAACTCTTCTGCACTGTTGGTGGGAGTGCAAACTGGTCCAACCACTGTGGAAAGCTGTGTGGAGATTTCTGGACCTACTAAACATAGAGCTTCCATATGATCCAGCAATTCCACTCCTACGTATTTACCCAAAGGACACAGAAACATCAATTCCAAAGAACACCTGCACCCCTATGTTTATAGCAGCACTGTTTACAATAGCTAAGCTTTGGAAACAACCCAAATGCCCAAAAATAGATGACTGGATCAAGAAGATGTGGTACATATACACCATGGAATATTACTCAGCATTCAAAAAAGATAAACACATGCAATTTGCAGCAACATGGATGGCGCTGGAAGGAATCATGCTCAGTGAAATAAGCCAAAAAGAAAAAGAAAAATACCGGATGGTCTCACTCATAGCAGGAATCTAGAAAACTTAAATAAGGGACCAGGAAAATGAATAACTATAAGAAAGTGAAAATCAAAATCAACAAAAAACTATGAACCAGAGACACTTTTAGGGGGGCGGGGGCGGGAGGGGAGGGATTGGGGTCAGAATGGGGGGGCTGCAATTGTATGGGGAATATAACAATAAAATTTATTATAAAAAAAATAAAAAAATAGCAAAAAAAAAAAAAGAAAAAAGAAAATTATGTAGAGACACCATCAGTGTCTCATGTCACCTTTTTTAATTTGAAGTCTATTTTATCTGATATAAATACGGTTGTCCTTGCCTTCTTTGTGGGGCCATTTGTTTGTGAAATTGTTTTCCAGCCTTTTACTTTTAATCTATGTTTATCTTTGGTTCTTAGGTGTGTTTCCTGAGGAGAGCAGGTTTGGTCTGTTTTCTTACCCAGCCTGCTACTCTGTGTCTCCTTATTGATGAATTTGGCCCATTTATGTTTTAGGTGATTACTGATATGGGAGTCTATAATTGTCATTTTGTTTATCATTTTGTATTCTATCCATTATCTTTTTCAGTTCTTCCTCTTGATTCCTCTGTTGGTTTTGATTTTAAGGTCCTTGTAATATATCTTGTAGTGGGAGTTTTGTAGTAGCAAATTTCTGAAGATTCTGTGTCTCTGAGAACGTCCATATTTTTCCCTCATATTCGAAGGAGAGTTTATCTGGATAAAGCATTCTTGGGTGGGTGGCATTATTTTGTCTTGGAGTTTTTTTTTTTTTTTAATATGTTGCTCCATTCTCTTCTTGCTTGTAGTGTTTCTTCAGAGATGTCTGATGTCTACTTAATTTCTTTTAATTTATAAGTTAACTGCTCCACCCTCATCAACTTCATTATTTTTTCCTTTTCTTGGACTCTTGGAAAATTTACTATTATATGTATTATATGGTAATTTCGTCTTCTTCTACCTCCGTATATCTGTTTAATTTCCTTCTTATGTTTAGGAAGTTCTCTTTGATTTTTCTCCTTGAAAAATTTTTTCAGTTCCTTTCTCTCTCCTCACCTTCTGGAATTCCTATGACTCTTATATTTCCTTTCCTCATAGTGTCAGATAGTTCTAGAAGTATTTCTTCATTATTTTTCCTTTTCTTTTTTGGTACTTTTTATATCAGTAGCTTTGAGAGTACTAATCCAATCTTCCACTTTCTTCTATTCTGTGCTTGTTGTTTTTCCCAGAATTCTTTAGCTCCTCCATTTATCTTTCAATGTCCTCCATTTACTTTATTTTCGTGTTTAAATACTCAATTTCATTCTTCCATTGGTTGATTATAGTTCTCATATCATTCTTTTCCTTTTCTTCTTCTTTAACTTTTTTTAAACATGGTGATTTAGAATTATCTTTCTGTCAGAAAGAGAGATTGGTGCTTTCGAGTTCTGGGGTCTGATTTTCATTTTGTGGTATGTCATTCCCCAGAGGACTTGCTTGGCTGTTTGGATTTTCTTTCTCCCTGTTGTTTGCTTTTGTATTTGTTCTATGCACAGGGCCACTGCAACATTGGTGCTGGTGAGCATGACTTCAGTGTCCTCCCACTAGGACATCAGTTACCTCTGGCTGGACCATATCCGGCACAGCCATTCCAGGTTTCACAAGGACTGTGATGCTGCAGATAGGCTGATGAGCACTAGCCCAACAGGTTGTCGAGTTCCTGGGTGCTCCTGGTCTCTCCCCTTATGTGAGTCTTCACGTAGAGATCCAGGTGGGGTTCGTGCTGTTGCTCAGGGTTATCATGACCTCAAATACCATGTGTGGGCCAAAGGGAACTCTCCCAGATGGCTGCTACTAACCTTTGGCTATTTGGTCTTCCCTCTGCCTTCCAGGCTTCACTCACAGGGCCTGGCGGGATGGGCACAGGTACATGGGGGTTGTTCCACTTCTAATGCTGTGTCTGGGCCAAAGGGTACTCTCCCAGATGGTCACAAATCACCCTTGACTGGTGGGCCCTCCCTCTGTCTTCCTGGTTTACCCTTGTTGAATTTCATTTGCTATCATTTTGTTGAAAATGGTTGCATTGATGTTTATCAGGGGTATTGGTCTATAATTTTCTTTTCCTGTGCTAGCTTTGTCTCTCCAGATGCATTTTAATGTATATTTTGAGCTCTTCATTAAGTCAGGAGTTGTTCAGAAGTATTTTGTGGGCCTCCCTGGGGGCACAAAGGGTTAACCACCGCACTATGAAGCAATCCACAGTCTCTGCAGCAGAAGCTAGATTCCTGGCCGGCTAGGGAGCAACCCACATGTTGCAGAAGACCTCTCCTGACTCACCTGCTGCTCCCCTCAGCAGTGTACTTCAGTCAATCTGCCTGTTCTGTTTCCCACTCTGTCTCTGGTGAATCCTCTCACGGCACCCCCGCCACATCTCTGGCCTGTACCCCAGCTCTTGTATGCATAAATAAATCAATTAAACAAGAAGAAGTATTTTGTGTAGTCTTCACATAATTTGAATTATTCTTGGAATCTTTTGTGTTTAATTTCTAGTTTTGTACCATCAAGTGGATGTATCATACTGTGATGTATTTTCTAAGACATGTTTGTTTCCCAGCATGTGAGCAAATATTGAGAATGCTCAATATGCATTAGAGATGAAAGTATTCATTTTGGGGGGAATTAAATAATCTGCTAAATATCCATTAAGTACATCTGCTCCAACACTGTATTGAGGCCTTTTATTTCCTTGTTAGTTTCTGGTCTGGATGATCTATACCTTCAAGTCAGTGGTGATTTGGATCTCTGGCAATAATTGTATTTTTGTAATATGCTGCTTTAGGTCTACTGATTGTTTTGCATAACTAGGAGGCACTGTGTTAGGTGTGTAAATATTAATGATAGTTTTATTTTCCTGATGAATTGTTCCCTTGATCATAATTTGTATCCAACTTTTGCATGATCACCTTTTTGATTTTAATTATAATTTATCAGTTATGAGAATCATAATTCCCACTTTTCTGTCTGCATTATTTTTTTTTAGATAATAAATTTTATTGTTATATTCCCCATACAATTGCAGCCCCCCCATTCTGACCCCAATCCCTCCCCTCCCGCCCCCGCCCCCCTAAAAGTGTCTCTGGTTCATAGTTTTTTGTTGATTTTGATTTTCACTTTCTTATAGTTATTCATTTTCCTGGTCCCTTATTTAAGTTTTCTAGATTCCTGCTATGAGTGAGACCATCCGGTATTTTTCTTTTTCTTTTTGGCTTATTTCGCTGAGCATGATCCCTTCCAGCGCCATCCATGTTGCTGCAAATTGCATGTGTTTATCTTTTTTGAATGCTGAGTAATATTCCATGGTATATATGGACCACATCTTCTTGATCCAGTCATCTATTTTTGGGCATTTGGGTTGTTTCCAAAGCTTAGCTATTGTAAACAGTGCTGCTAAAAACATAGGGGTGCAGGTGTTCTTTGGAATTGATGTTTCTGTGTCCTTTGGGTAAATACGTAGGAGTGGAATTGCTGGATCATATGGAAGCTCTGTGTTTAGTAGGTCCAGAAATCTCCACACAGCTTTCCACAGTGGTTGGACCAGTTTGCACTCCCACCAAAAGTGCAGAAGAGTTCCTTTTTCTCCACACCCTCGCCAGCATTTGTTGTTGCTAGTTTTTTTAATATGTGCCATTCTCACTGGTGTAAGATGGTATCTCATGGTAGTTTTGATTTGCATTTCCCTGATGGCAAGTGATGTTGAACATTTTTTCATATGCCTGTTGGCCATTTGCATTTCCGCTTCAGAGAAGTTTCTTTTTAGCTCTTCTGCCCATTTTTTGACTGGATTATTTTCTTTGTTGTTGTTGAGTCTCATCAGCTCTTTGCAGATTTTTGTGATCAGTCCTTTATCATTAGTGTTGGGTGCAAAAATGTTCTCCCAGTTGGTGGGGTTTCTCTTTGTTTTTGTTATTGTCTCTTTTGCTGTGCAAAAGCTCTTTAATTTGATGTAGTCCCAGCTGTTTATCTTTGCCTTCACTATCACTGCTTTGGGTGATGTGTCTGTAAAGATGTCTTTGATGTGCAAATCACGTAGTGTTTCGCCTATATTTCCTTCTATATATTTTATGGTTTCAGGTCTTATGTCTAGTTCTTTAATCCATTTTGAGTTGATTTTTGTGTATGGTGTGAGGTAGTGGTCAAGCTTCATTCTTTTCATGTAGCGACCCAGTTTTCCCAGCAGCATTTATTGAACAAACTTTCTTTGCTCCAATGCATAGTCTTTGCTCCTTTGTCAAAGATTAGTTGACCATAAATCTGTGGGTTTATTTCTGGATTTTCTATTCGATTCCATTGGTCTGTATGTCTGTTCTTGCTCCAATACCATGCAGTTTTGATGATTATGGCTTTGTAGTATGGTTTGAAGTCTGGGAGTGTGATGTCTCCATTCCCTCCTTTTTTTTTTCAGAAGAGCTTTGGCTATTCGGGGTTTTTTGTGATTCCATATGAATTTCATCAATAATTGTTCTATTTCTTTGAAGAATGACATTGAAATTTTGATTGGAATAGCATTGAATCTGTATATTGCTTTTGGAAGGATGGCCATTTTAATAATGTTTATTCTTCAAATCCATGAGCAGGGGATGTCTCTCCATTTCTTTGTGTCTTCTTCTCTTTCTTTTAACAGTGTTTTATAGCTTTCTTTGTATAGGTCCTTTACCTCTTTTGTTAGATTTATTCCCAAATATTTGATTTTTTTTGTTTCAATAACAAAAGGGATGGTTTTTTTGATTTCTTCTTCTTCAGATTTATTGTTTGTGTATAGGAAGGCTACTGACTTTTGCGTGTTGATTTTGTATCCTGCCACTTTACTGAACTGATTGATGAGTTGAATTAGCTTTTCTGTGGAGTTTTTGGGGTTCTCTATGTATAATATCATATCGTCTGCAAATAGTGATAGTTTGACTTCTTCTTTTCCTATTTGGATTCCTTGGATGTCTTTCTCTTGTCTTATTGCCCTGGCTAGGACTTCCAGTATTATATTGAAAAGCAGTGGTGAGAGTGGACATCCTTGTCTTGTTCCAGATCTTAATGGAATTGCTTTCAGCTTTTCACCATTGAGAATGATACTGGCTGTTGGCTTGTCATAGATGGCCTTTATGATGTTGAGGTATGTTCCTTGTATCCCAAGAATTTCAAGGGCTTTTATCATGAATGGGTGTTGCACTTTGTCGAAAGCTTTCTCAGCATCTATTGATATTATCATATGGTTTTTATATTTCTTTTTGTTGATGTGTTGGATAACGTTGATTGATTTTCGGATGTTAAACCATCCTTGTGTCCCTGGAATGAATCCTACTTGGTCGTGGTGAATTATCTTATGGATACATTGTTGGATTCTGATAGCTCAAATTTTATTGAGGATTTTTCCATCAGTGTTCATTAGGGAGATTGGCCTGTAGTTTTCCTTTTGTGTGTTGTCCTTGTTCGGTTTTGGTATTAGTTTAATGTTGGCTTCATAGAACGTGTTTTGTATTGTCCCTTCCTTCTCAATTTTTTGCAAGAGTTTGTGAAGGATAGGCACTAATTCGTCTCTGAATGTTTGGTAGAATTCATTTGTAAATCCATCAGGTCCTAGGCTTTTGTTTTTGGGGAGGTTTTTGATTACCATTTCAATTTCGCTAATTGTAATTGGTCTGTTTAGGTGTTCTATTTCTTCTTTATCGAGCTTTGGGTGATTGTAGAGTTGTAGGAATTTGTCCATCTCCTCTAGATTGTTAAACTTGTTTCCATATAACTGTTCATAGTAGTTACTGATTATTCTTTTGATTTCTGCTGTGTCCGTTGTGATTTCTCCTCTTTCATTGATGATCCTGTTTATTTGTGCTTTCTCCCTTTTTTCCTTTGTGAGCCTGGCTAGGGGTTTGTCTATTTTATTTATTTTTTCAAAGAACCAGCTCTTGGTTTCATTGATCTTTTGGATTGTTTTTTTAGTTTCAATTTCATTTATTTCTGCTTTGGTTCTTATTATTTCTTTTCTTCTACTGGTTTTGGGGTTTTTTTGTTGTTCTTTTTCTAGATCTTTGAGCTTCGAGATTAGGTTGTTTCTTTGCGCTCTTTCTTGTTTCTAGATGTGAGCTTCTATTACTATATATTTTCCTCTTATTACTGCTTTTGCTGCATCCCATACATTTAGGATATTGGTGTCCTCCTTGTCGTTCAATTCAAAAAATTTTTTAATTTCTTCTTTGATCTCCTCATTAGTCCAATGGTCTTCCAGTAGTGTGGTTTTTAATCTCCATGAGGTAGGAAAGTTCCTTGCCTTCTTTTTATGGTTTATTTCTAGTTTGATGCCTTCATGGTCAGAAACGATGGTTGATATGATTTCAATCTTGGTGTATCTGTTGATGTTTGTCTTGTGCCCCAGTATGTGATCGATTCTGGAGAATGATCCGTGTGCGCTTGAGAAAAATGTGTACTCCGTTTTTTTTGGGTTTAGTGTTCTATAGATGTCTGTTAAGCCCAATTGCTCTAGGTCCTTATTTAGAGATTTAGTTTCTTTACTTATTTTTTGTCTTGTTGATCTATCCATTGTTGATAGTGGTGTGTTGAAGTCTCCCACTACGTATGTGTTTTCTCTGATGTCTGTTTTCAGAGAGGACAACAGTTGTCTGATATATTTTGGTGCTCCTTTGTTTGGTGAGTATATGTTAATGAGTGTTATTTCTTCTTGAAGTATTGTCCCCTTGATCATAATGTAGTGACCATTGGGGTCTCTTTTTATCTTTTTGAGTTTGAAATCTGTTTTATCTGATATAAGTATAGCTGTTCCTGCTTTCTTTTTTGGTCCATTTGCTTGTAGGATTGTTTTCCATCCTTTAACTTTGAGCCTATTTTTATCTTTTGTAGCTAAATATGTTTCCTGGAGACAGCAAAAGGTTGGGTTTTGTTTCTTAATCCAGGCTGCAACTCTGTGTCTTTTTATTGAAGAGTTTAGTCCATTTACATTTAGAGCTATTATTGATATGTTAACATCTGTATTTGTCATTGTGTTTGTCTTTCCTTTGATTTTATTTATTTATTCTTTTAATAACTTTTTTTTTGGCCTTCTTTCATTGTTATTCGTCCCTCTGAGGTTCTGGCTTTAGGACTCCTTGTAGTATTTTTTGGAGTGGGGGTTTAGTTGCAATGAAATTCCGGAGTTGCTGTTTGTCTGGGAAGGTCCATATTCTTTCTTCAAAGAGGAAGGAGAGCTTTGCGGGATAGAGTATTCTTGGTTGGCATCTGTTTTCTTGGAGTCTGTTGACTATGTCCCTCCACTCTCTCCTTGCCCGTAGTGTTTCTTCGGAGAAGTCTGATGTCAGCCTGATTGGCTTTCCTTTGAATGTTATCTGTTTCTTCCCTCTTGCCAGCATCATTATTTTTTCCTTGTCCTGGATTCTTGGGAGCTTTACTATTATGTGTCTTGCTGTATTTTTCCTTTCGTCGTGGAAGTTTGGTGTTCTTCTTGCTTCTTGTATATCAATTTTCAGCTCCTTCTTCACATTTGGGAAGTTCTCTTCAATTATCTCTTTGAATATTTTCTCTGTTCCTACATCTCTCTCCTCTCCTTCTGGGATTCCTATAACTCTTATATTTCCTTTCCTCATGGAGTCAGATAGTTCCCGAAGTCTCTCTTCGTTCTTTTTCCTTCGTACTTCTCTTTCCTTTTCTGTTTTGGTTCTTTTGATTTCTGTGTCTTCAAGATTACTTATTCGTTCTTCCATTTCATCTATTCTGCTTTCATTGCTTTTCCCAGAATTCTTTAGTTCTTCCATTAATTCTTTGATCTCCTGCATTTCTTTTACTTCTCTCTTTAGGGACTCAATTTCTTTCTTCTGACCATTGTTTTCCCTCTCTAGGGACTCAATTGCATTCTTCTGATCGTTGATTATTTTTCCCTTATCATTGTTTTCCTTTATGACTTCTGTCAGTTTTTTAATCACAGCAATTTTAAATTCTCTTTCTGGAAGGCTCAGAAATTCTTCCAAGTTATTGTCGTTGCAATCTGGGGGCTGGTTTTCTTTTTGTGGTGTGCTTTTTCTCTGGAGAGTTGCTAGGTTGCGTGTGGTTCTTCTCCTCCCTACTGTCTGTTTTCTAATTTGCCGTATGCATTGGGACACTGTGTTGTTGGGACTGGCCGGCATCTTGGGTGGGCTTCTCTGCTCCCCTCTGGTTCCTACAGGAGTCATCTGTCAGTTTCAAGCAGTCTTTACTGGAGAAAGGTCCCTGTTCTAAAATGCTGATGTGGGGACACACTCCCCTGTGTGCCTGGTCTGCCCCGGCGGTGGGTTCCTGCTCCCCCTCTGGGCTTGGACTGCAGGCCAGAGGGGGTCTGGCATGGGCGAACTTCCCCCGCTCACCTCTGGCTCCTGAGGAAGCCTTCTGCAGGTAGTCTTTACTGAAGAAATGTCCCTGTTCTAAAATGGTGATGTGGGACACACTCCCTGCGCGTCTGGTCTCAGGCACACTCTTCTGAGCACCTGGTCTGCCCCGGCTGTGGGTGCTCGCTCTCCCTGTGGGCTCAGACTACTTGTTTGGAAGGGGCCCGGTGTGGGCTAACTCCCCAGCTGGCCACTATCTCCTTCAGGAGCCTCTGCTGGCTTCAAGTCGCTAGGCGCCAGAGATCTCTCCTAGAGCCCTTGGGGAGCTGATTTTCCACCCCGTGGGACAGGGAGCAGAGCAGGGATTGTAGGGTACACCTCAACGGCTTTGGTTTGCTGTGTCTGCCTTGTGCCCCACCGTCGTGGGGAACCCACGCCCCTAATTTCGTGCCCCGGGTCTCAGTTCCAAAGCCCTCAGTTCCAGGACGCGGGTTGTAGCCCAGATCAGTGGCGCAGGAATGGCGTCTGTCTGCATTATTGACTTGAAGCACCATGCTCCAAACTTTCACTTTAAATTTGTTTTTTTTTTATTTCAGTTTTAAATGTGTTTGTTACAATCAAAGTATAGATAATTGAATATTTTTTAGCCCTATTTGTCATTCTGTGACTTTCAATTGCTGTGTTCAGGCCAGTCACAGTTAGGGTGATTATTGATAGATGCTGTTAACTGTCAGTCTGGTTTTTCTTTTCTTTTGTTTTGTTTTCTTGTTTTTCTTTTCTGTTGATTCTTTTTTTTTCCATTTTTTTCTCTTTGTTTTTTCATTTGGATGGCTATCTCTTATGATTCTCTAGGTTTCCTCATTTCTTCTTCTGTGTACTTCTGTGTACCTAGATTTCTGTGTACCTAGATTTTTGGTTAGTGGTTACCATCATTGTTTTGCTTAAACTACTATGTCTTAAGTTCTAGATGAGCTTATATTCACTCTGAGACACATAACTATGCAAGTTCTGCCCATTTTCTCCTCCCTTTTAGTTTTTTATTTTTGTTGTTGACTAATAATGTTCTTGCTCACAAGTTTAACTTTGTATTCCTGTTTTTATTTTTGCTCAAGATTTTGTGTTTCATTCTTCTTTCTTTTCTTTTTTTTAATAAATATATATTTTAAAGATTTATTTATTTATACAAGCTCTGGGTACAGTCAGAAGTACAGGAAGGTGAGAGACTTCACCAGAGCCAGAGCTGGGAGCAGAACAGGCAGACTGATGAAACACATCGCTGAGGGGAGCAGCAGACACAGCAGGAGAGGTCTGCGCGCCATGTGGGATGCTTGCCAATGGCTGGGGATCGAACTGGCGCTGCAGAGGCTGTGGGCAGCTTCGCAGCCCAGAGCTCTACTGCTGTGCTACCAGGGAGGCCCTTTCTTTTCTTGTATAGAAGAACATTTTTCAGCATTTTCTTGCAGGAAATTTTTGGGAAAGATGAACCCTGTCTGCTTCTGTTTGTTTTTGAAAGCCTTTATTTCACCTTTATATTTGAATGACATTTTTTCAGGATAGAGCATTTTTGGCTGGCTGTTCTTGTCTAAGCATAATTTGTATGTCTTTGTAAGTTATCTTCTTTTTCCTGGCTTCCTGTAAAAATATTTTAATCATTGATTTTTAATAACTTATCAATGATGTATCTTGTTGTAGGTAATTTTACATTTAGAAATTTCAGTTATGTATCTGTTTCCTGGAAATCTATGCTTAATTATTTCCTTAGGATTGGGAAATTCTCAGCTTTTATTTCTCTTAATTGGATCTCTGCTCCCTTCACTTCTCTTTACCTTCTAGAAAACCCATTATCCTTATTTTCCCATTTCAAGTTGAATCTGCTATTTCTCATAGTGTTTCTTCAGTTTTCCTAAGTATTGTTTCTCTCCTTTTTTCTGATTGTGTGATTTGTGCATTTGAGTCTTCTATTTCTGAAATTCTCTCTTCTGCCAGTTTAATTCTATTTAAAGCACTTTCTATATTTGTCTCTATTTCATTCTTTTTTGTATTCTTTTAATAGTTTAAATCTCTTTTTAAATATTTATTTTTCTTTCTGGATCTCCTTTTTTAAGATTTTGTACCTGGCTATCTGTCTTTGACCTTCCAGTAGCTCATTTAACATTTTTTACTATTAAGGCTTCACTCTGTTAAGTCCTCACTTCTGCATCCTTTATGTATGTTCTGGAACTTATATACTTTTACTCTTGCTTTCCCATGCTGTGTTCAGTGTGTTTCCTTATTTTGTTTTTGTGTTTGGGGTGCTGGTTTTTAAGTTTTGTTTGTTTCTCTTTTAGTTTACCCACGTATGAGATGTAGCCAAGAGGGAGAACAGGGTCTTATTCAGTTTCAGTTTTGTTAAGATATGTAGTGGTCACCTCTGCTTCCTCGCCTCTCACTTCATGTCAAGCTCAATCTAGTGTTTTCATTTTCTTAACTCTTCAACCTGCCTCCCTGCTGCTTTATTTTGCTGCATGTCACCTTCCACCAAGCTTGTGTCTCCTAGTGAGGAACCTAGGTGTGGTCCACAGAGCTCAAGTTCTAAGATTCAGTTGGCTTGTACAGGTAGGAAACCCTCCATAGGATTATGTGTACTATGCCCAGCAATGACCATAAGCAGTGGCCACCACAGCAGTCACCACTGCCATCTTCCCATGTCTGAGGGATCTGGGCTACAAAAGCTATGCATCCAATTGATTCTTTCCAAGGGCATATTGAGATCTCTCTCTTAATAGTTCTTCTTTCTGCTATTGAGCCCACAACTGAGTGTGATATGGCTCTACCTGAAGAATCTTTGTTCTGTTACTTCTGGGAGTTGGTTGGGAGAAACTTTTCTTGCCTATGCTGGTTGCAGAACACTCAGTGACTTTGCTCGAACCTGAGCCTTCTCATGACTACACTCTCTTTCGGAAAAATCCCTCTGATGAAATTCACTATGCCCCAGTGCACTCCCTAGGGATGTGGATATCTGACACCCAGACTGTTCTGCCAGCTGAAATATCTACTTTCCAAGCCATGATCCTCTTCACCTTCTCCCTCTCTTTTCCTGTAATAAGCAACTAACATTACTTCAAGTCCTCTGTGGAAAAGTCCTGGGAAAAATCCTTTGAGCAAATATTATTTTTAGTAGTTGTTTTATGGGAGAAGATTATCCAGTACTCTAATTCCATGCTGACGTTAAACAAGTTAATAAATTTAGTATGAGGCCTTAGATAATGACCTGTTACAGATCACTGACATAAACCAAATATACTTTTTGATATTTCTCATCCTCGGAGTCATTGATCACATTGGGACATGCTGATACTTTCTTAAGGAGACCTCTGAACATTTGTGAACTCCCTAGTGCTGTTATAATGTAAGCAGCTTGAATGACCATTTCACAAGTGTTGTAGGCAAAACTGAGGAAGGGAGTGGGTAGATATCAGTTTTTAAAAAAATAGCTGTAAGTGCTGGGAGTTTAGTCCCTCAGACAAGGTGAAATGAAAGAAAGGATATGAGGGCTCAAAACCTAAACGGCTATTTTTGAGCAAACAAAGTGGCTGTGTTCTCTGGATTCCTAAGAATGAATGAAAATAAAATCACTTGTTAATCAAGAATGCTTGGTAGTTGCACATACAGATTGAACAGAAATGACTAGCTGAATTGCCCAATAATGACATCTACTGCTTCTGAATGTAGAGAGGGTACTATTATTAGAAGTATTTAAGCAGAAGTCATATCTCTCAGAAATTTGGAAATTCCTTTTCAAAATGCAAATTATAATGCCAAAATAATCATGTGAATCAGAATTGCTAATGCTTTACTTCATTATATCTATGGTCCCTTAGTTAGCTTTTTGTCTTTGCTTATTGAAACTTTCTCCCTTAGTGACTGGAAGGGAAAGAGAATATTTATGTGATCTTGAGATCACTGTTCTACAGAGACTATAATTTCTTCACAGAAAAATTAAAATTATTATTTAAAAAACAAGTGTTAATTATTGCTCAAGTGTAGGTTGGTTAGAGATAAATAGACGGAACTGGTATTGGTGGGGAGGCTCTGCTGAACTCTGCTGTCTCACTCTTATGTCTGCAACTTGTTGCGTTGGCTGATAGAAGCCGGGATGCCTGAGTAGTTTTGCAGATCTCAGTTACTTCATGTGTCTGTCTTCTTTCTTGTATACCCATGCTGGCCAGGTACACACACATTGTATTATAATCATGAAATCCTTGATCTTGGTGGTATTTGTTCAGAAATATTGTCAAAACCTTATCTACTCCCAAATAATGTCCTGCAGTAACATTTTTTATATTTTTTTTCTTATTTTCTTACATGGTTGTATTCCCCATAGTTCTCCCACCACCATATCACCCATGAATCAAAGAAAATTAAAATTATTATGTTTTATGACATATAGGGACAAAGAAACCCACAGTAATACCTTGGGCTAATTTAGGAGATCGACATGGACACAGGATAGCCATAGACATTCAGGGTAGCTTTTAGTGCTGACATTTTTACATTATGTGAAATATAATTGCTCCTATGATGTTTTCTCTAATACACTGGGCTTTCTCAGGGATAATATGTCTTGCTTTTGTGTGTGTGTGTTCTTCCAGCATCTAGAACCCTAACTATAATAACTAGTTGATAGTTTCTCCAGAAAGAGTTTCTCAGACTGCTCAGATTGTTTGTGATGTAACTTGTATACCAAATGCTAAGCTTTCATTTCTTCCTGGAGGGAGCTGTCCTCCAGTTTCTTTCTGAGTCACATCTAATATAGATAATATGATAATTTCCATAGGTCTCTTGCTACCATTTCCTTCATTTAAAGGTGAACAGAGAAATAAATGATATCCTTAAGAGCTTAATTTTTGAAAAAGTTACCAGTGTTTGACTCATGGATTTGGTTAGATGCCTTAGGTATGAGGAGAATGGGAAAGGTGTATGTTTTTCTTCAGACTTAATCTGGTGACTTAGTGGACTGCAAGACCTTCTATAAATGACTAGGACCTTATTAAACTCTAAAAAAAAAACTTACTGATAATGTGTTCCAGTATAGAGGTCCCTGCTTCCCAGTGTCTTTCTTACTCTTGGAGTTGGGGAGAAGATTTGAGGGAAGTGTATTGCTAGACCTTCAAGAAAGGAAAAAAGGAAATCCAGAAAGGCTGTTAGGGGGAGGGCTGAAAAAGAGACTTGGTCCAAAAGAAGGTGTTCTGTAAAAGATTGGGCCTTCTGGGGCACCTTGCTGGAACACCCACAGTACAGGGCTTTAACTTTGTAGCTCATTTGAATGGTGGGGAGAAGTACAGGAGGACATTTAAGGTGCCTGAGCCCTGGCCTGCCAAGCACCTGTCTATCTGTCAATCAGTCCTTCTAGGACTTCCCTGCCAACCCACTGGCCCCCCTTCTCTTATTGGGATCACTCCTAGAATTGCACCAGTAAGACAGCACTGCAAGGGGTTGGAGGGTTGAAGGTAGCCTAAAATTAGCCATCTGGAACTAGTCAGTCCATAGGACAATCCTAGTCTTTTGGTAGTGTTGTTAACAATGAGAACAGAAGGTCCACTTGCTCTGGTCCAGAGATAGTAGAGGCTCCCTTTGGAGAGGCCACCAGAGCCCAGCACTTTGCAGAGAGGTAGAGAATACGACCCCAGTGAAGGAAATACAAGTCCTTCCAGTAAGTACTTGGAACCAAGGATACATGTCTATGAACCTGTCACCTCCACTCTTTATAAGCTGTTCCCACTGGGTCTAGTTTCTGGGGGGACTTGGGAGGATGGAAGGGAAACTTGCTGGCAGAGGGGAGGAGGGATAGATGCCTGTATCCTTACCTTCTATCCCAAGAGATTGTGTCTGCCTAAGCTCTGGGGTCCAAACAAAACTACTTCTTGGGGGAAATTGTGGTTATGAAATACAGGGATGGTGAGGGTTTGTTTTTTTTATCCTTGTGTGATATCTGTGAGTCTTAGATGTGGGGTGCAATAGGATGGGCTCAAGGATAGAAGGGCAGAGATTTTCAAGGTGGAGGGAGGGAAGTAAGGCTTAAAAATAATCTACAATGTCTGGAGGGATATTTTAGGATCAAGGTATCTCATAGGAAATCTTCACCTGTACTCATGGATTCCCAAGAAGGTCTTATATAAAATTGAAAGGGCCCAAAAACATAGATGGGATAAACAATTACCTTTTTCCTTTCCTGAGCTCTAAATAAAATTTACAATTTCCTTCAAGAATGCATGCAAGCAATAGATGGCAGTCCAGTTCTTATATCCTGGTCACTAGATGAAATCACAAATAGTTCAACTCACATTACTGTATTGCAGAGATCGGGAAATTTCATTTACCATCACTTAGAAATTATTAGTAGAGGGCCTCCTCTGGTGATGCAGGCGGTTGAGCACAGTGCTGTGAAGCTGTCCACAGCCTCTGCAGCACTGGTTTGATCCCGGCTGGCCGGCGTGGGTCCCGCATGGCGCTGCAGACCTCTGCTGTTGCGCCTGCTGCCTCCCTCAGCAGTGTATTTTGTAAGTCTGCCTGTTCTGTTACCTGCTCTGTCTCTGGTGAGTCCTCTCACCCTGCCACGCATCTGGCCTGTACCCCTGCTCTTGTATAAATAAATATTTTTTTTAAAAGGAGATCCTTTTCCCATTCATAAGCATGATGATTGGGTGTTCACGTGGCTGTGTGAGATGTGCCTCCCTTAAACCTTATTACAACATCGGCACATTACCCTTCTTGTGAAAAAAAAAAAAAGAAATTATTAGTAGATCCTGTTATTTAATGTATTAACAAAGAATTTCTATTAGTATATAATGCAGTTAACTATATTGTTGCATGTCAATATAATTGGTTTCATTTAACCCTGTTTTTATGTGCTAAAAATCATTCTGAGAGGGAACCGGAGACTTACTGAAATTACTGCCAGCCCAACGTCACGTACACACACACAAAAAAAATGCTATGCTCTAAGGATCAGAAAGGAGGATCCTGGCACAGAATAGCCACATAATAACTCTTTAATTAATGAACCACAATAAAGGGAGGTTAGACAATATATTAGGTGGATTTTCTTATCCTGTCAAACAAGGAGTAGTGGCCAAGTCATCTAGGGGCCATTGCTTAATCCCACTGGAGGCTCATTAGATGGTTAGATGGGGCCTGCTGTAGGTCCTTAGTATTATCTTGAGAGTTTTAGCATTTCCCTCCCGACTCCATTCTCTCTTCATCTCCCCAGAGACCACTTGCCAAAATAGGAAGTGAGTAAGAAGGGAATCCCTGCTGGTTATTAGAAGAAATGATTTGTAAAGAAACCTTTCGTGATTGAAGTCCCTGGAATTCAGTATAACAGTCAAAAGCTGAGTATTCTGGGAGATGCAATATGACTCCCCTTGAGGCAAGGGGGCAGGGCATGTGTTTGTGTTTCAAGTTGCAAAAGAAAGAACAGGATGGGGAGCAGGAAAGCCTAGATTCTATTTCTGGCTCTGCTATCTTTCATATAAAACAGCTGACAAATCTCTTGTACTCTCTGGCCTCTGTTTCTTCCATCCACAGAAGGGGGATCATATTACTATTCCACTATTTGAAATAGCTTTGAAAAGCACAAGATTATAGATGACTTCTGGGTTCTTGTTAATGATACAACTGATAATGACAAATATGTGACATTAGGAAACAGTCCTTGTTTTCCTTTGAGCTTTGATTTTCCCACCTTTAAATTGAGTAAATTAAATCTACAGGGTGCATTTCAGCTCTGAGTAGGGAGCGGTAGTTATAGAAATTGGAGACCTAAAAAATAATAATCATCATAGTAATGATGTTGCTGAGTATTTCACACAGGTATTATTCTAAGCACTTAATGTATATTAACTTATTAATCTTAACAATAGCTCTCTGAGGCAGGAACAATTATCACCCTCTCTTTACAGATGAAGAAATGGACACAGAGAGGGCCTCCACTGGTGGCGCAGCGGTTGAGTGCTGGGCTGCAAAGCTGCCTGCAGCCTCTGCAGCGCCGGTTCAATCCCCGGCCACTGGTGAGGGTCCCACATGGCACACAGACCTCTCCTGCCACACCCGCTGCTCCCCTCAGCAGTATATTTCATCAGTCTGGCTGTTCTGTTCCCTGCTCTGGCTCTGGTGAATTCTCTCACCCTCCTGCACTTCTGACTGTACCCAGTGCTTGTACAAATAAATAAATAAATCTTAAAAAAAAAAAAAAAGAAATGAACACAGAGAGATAAAGTCATCTGCCCTAGGTCACACAGCTATTAAGTGGTGGAACTAAGGTTGAAGCAGAATTCCAGGTCCATGCTTACCTCTATCCCATACAGCCACTCAATCTGCAGTGGGAGCAAAACAGGTCTATATAAAAGAAGTTATAATACAGTGTCTTGACTGCTATAAGAGCACAGACTGTGAAAGAACGTGTATATGGAGAGGAATGGTTTGTTTCCTTATCACTGGATCTTGGAGTATAAATGGAGAAATAGTAGGAATTGAGGTTGGAGAGATTTGCCAAGATCTGCTTGTGAAAGACTTGTGAACCAGGATAAGGTATCTGGCTTGGATGGTGAAAGGGGAACCGTTTAAGGATTTAACACATGGGGTTTATATTTTATGGTTGTTTTGGTTACAATGTGAAGAAAATATTGAAAAGAGAAACTAGCTAGGACACTGCAACAGTTGAGGCAAACAATGAAGAGACCTAGATAATGCATTGGCAATGGGGTGATATGGCCTGATATGAGTGACCTATCTCTATCTCTGAAGTAAAAACCATAAGATTTGATGAACATCTATATGGAAGTCACACAAAAGATAAGAGAACTAAGATGGGTATTAGGGTCTTTGTTTGACTAGATGGACAGTGAAGAACTGAGATATAGTTCGAGCTTGTTGATGGTGATGGTGATAGTGGTTGTGAAATATTGTTGACTTTGAAGTGCCTGAAGAATCTCAGTGGATACATACATTTTGCTAAGGAGAAAGATGGAGGGCTTGAAATGATAGTCTTGAAATCATCAGAATGAAAGTGACAGAAATAGCTCTGGGATTGAAGAAAAGAGGATCAGGGAGAGTATAAGAAGAATTTAACTATTTCAGGGGAGATAAAAAGGAGAAAAATCAGGGAAGTATGCTGGCGAGGAAGCCAAGGGAGGAGTATGTAGGAGAGAGTGAAAACAGATGTCCCTGAAAAGTCAAGATGGAAAGAACTGAGAAGCACACAGTAGGCTTGGCCAGAAAGATGACTCTTTAAAGCACTGCCTTAGTGTGTGACTGAGGATGGATGGAGTCATATTATAGAATATGGAGAAGCAAATTGGAGGTTGGGAACTACATGGTAGATAATTTGTTGTATATGTTTGATGAATAAGAGAAAGATGAAGAAAAAGGAAGCTAGAGTAGGACAAAATACCGTAGATGTGTCTTGTTTTGTTTCCTAAAATGGTTGAGGGGGGAAGAAAGAGTAAAGAGGTTCAATGTGCAGAGCAAGGAGTCCCATCTTTAAAGAGCTAATACATAATAGCTTTCTCTTAACAGCCTTATGAAGCAGAGGCTATCATTTTCTGTCTTATAGGCAAGAAAACAGAGTCCCAAAGGGAAGAAATATGTTCAAGGTTACTCAGCTAGGAACTGGTGATGCTAATTACAAACAGGTCTGCCTGATTTCTAAAAATCTTCTTGTTACACTTGTACCCAAAATGAATAAATGGTATGACCATATATGGAGTTGATGCTGGGATAGAGGGAGAGGCTTAAAGTTGGGGGAAACCCCACCCACCCACCTCACAATTTTTTCTTATGAAGTATTTACCCAGGGTTGAAGTCTAACAAAGAAGGGTGGAGATAGACAGTGAATAAGAGGTTGTATGTGGCCCTGAAACCATGACTGCAGGGTATGGGAGAGTAGGAACACCTGAGCTCTGAAAAACCTAACAGCTTTCACTAATGACATTAAAAACTGAGGTGAGTGACTTTGACTTTGTAGCACTAGGAATAGGACTGGTAAGATCAAGGAGTTAAGTTGAGTTATTATTGGGTCATGAGGAGAGAAGAGGTTCCAAGCTTGTTGGATCAGAGACCATCATTTCAAGCCCTCCATCTTTCTCCTTAGCAAAATGTATGTATCCACTGAGATTCTTCAGGCACTTCAAAGTCAACAATATTACACTTGACTCAGAAGGATAGGGAAGCCATAGATTCCAAGGAGACACTGGCAATAAGAAGGACTTCTAGAATGAAGTGGTCTTGGGGGAGAAACCAGTTGTCACCAGTAAGGAAGACTTTCCCTGGAAAACACAACTTTTTTTTACCATATTTTTAAACTTTATTTTACTTGAAGTGTGTTCTTTATAGTGTCACCTCCTTATTTAACCAGAGCAACTCTGTTGCTTGAAGCATGAGGCTTGAATCTGAGGGGAGGTTACACATGACATGCTTGTGAAGATGCTGAACTTCATCTAAAAGACTGTAGGTGGAGTTTGTGGTCTGCCCCTTAAAACTGATGTTTGACTGCACAGGATGACAGCTTGACACCACAAATCGTCAAAAATATGTTGGCTTAGTTAACTGTCAGATCAGCATCACCTTATTAGTGTACACATTCTGAAGTGAGAATTTGGTAGGTGCACCTACCAAATACGCAGTCATTATGTAGGCCCTCAGAGTGGAGGAATACGAGATGGGTGTAGAGGTTCTCACTCTGGAGTTTACACACTAATGAAGCACAGATACTTAGAAATGTGGTGTGAAAGTTCATAGTTAAAGTCTAGTTGTGCTCCTTTGGAGTCCCTGAGCAGCAACAGGAGGATATTAGGGAAAGCATCCCAAGAAATAAGTAAGTGTTCTAAGGACAGGCAGAACAGCATATGCAGAGGCTGTGAAAAAGTGTGATCTGTACTTGCAGCCATCTCTGGGGCTTGAAATAAGATGGAATAGGAGTGCTATTCAGAGTGCCCATGACTGAAGAGTCTGATCATAAAGGGTGAAGGATGAGGGCTGGCATCCAGGCTTTTGATGGGGGTCCTCAGTCTTTCACTCTTTCTCACTTTTCCGACCCACAGATCTGGCACATCTTCCTGCTCATAATGAGAATAGTTTTCCAGTCAGCAAAGATGAACCTCATGGACATCACCAAGATCTTCTCCCTCCTGCAGCCCGACAAGGAGGAGGAGGACACCGACACAGGGGAGAAGCAGGCTCTCAATCAAGCAGTGTATGAAAATGACTCCTCTACCTTGGACCAGCTTTTGCACCAGGAGCGTTACAAACGTTTCATCAACAGTAGGAGTGGCTGGGGTATTCCTGGGACACCCCTGCGCTTGGCTGCTTCTTATGGCCATCTGAGCTGCTTGCAGGTTCTCCTGGCACATGGTGCTGATGTCGATAGCTTGGACGTCAAGGCACAGACACCACTTTTTACCGCCGTCAGTCATGGTCATCTGGACTGTGTGCGTGTGCTTTTGGAAGCTGGTGCCTGTCCTGGTGGTAGCATTTACAACAATTGCTCTCCTGTGCTCACAGCTGCTCGTGATGGTGCTGTTGCCATCCTGAAGGAACTCCTGGGCCATGGTGCAGAGGTCAATGTCAAAGCTAAACTACCAGTCTGGGCATCAAACATAGCTTCATGTTCTGGCCCCCTCTATTTGGCTGCAGTCTATGGGCACCTTGACTGTTTCCGCCTGCTTTTGCAACATGGGGCAGACCCTGACTACAACTGCACAGACCAGTATCTATTGGCTCGTGTGCCTCACCCCCGCACCCTCCTTGAAATCTGCCTCCATCATAATTGTGATCCAGAGTACATCCAGCTTTTAATTGATTTTGGTGCTAACGTCTACCTTCCAACTCTCTCTCTGGACCTGAACTCACAAAATGATAAAGGTACTGAATTGCTGCTACAGGCCCGAGGTAAGTATCCAGAAGGCCAACCCTATTAGGCCTCTTGACTTGAAGTTCCTAGGACATTACATTACCCCTAAGCCAATTTTTCTGGGATGAATTAGCAAAAATACCATCTTCTTCCCTCTCCTGGTGCCCCAGTGGAAAGCAGTTCCTTATTAGAGAAGAGATCCTTATTAGAGAAGAGATTCCTTATTAGAGAAGAGATCACTGTGATGAGGTAGGAGATGGTAGTAGCCTAATTTCTGATTATGGCTTGGCCAGGCACTGTTCTGTGGCCTTGAGCATGCCCTCTCTAAGCCTTTGTGTCCTCACTGCTAACATGCATTGAGAGCAAGTTGGGGGACATGTCTTAGAAGGGAGAGAAAAATAAGGGCTGCAGTAGTCAGGGCAGCATCAATGTAGGATGTAGGTTTGGGTGGGAGAATTATACTGAGAATTGCTTCTTATAACCTGTTTTTCTCCTTGCTGTAGCCATTCCACGGTCACTACTATCACAGGCCCGTTTAGTTATCCGCAAGGCACTGCTCCAGTCCAGTCATCCACAAGCCATCAACCAACTAGATATTCCACCCATATTGATAAGATATCTCAAATACCAACTATAATCTCGCAGCCTTCCCAGAAATCCACCATGCTTCAAAAAACCACCTGTGGACCCCTGTAGCTGGAGAGCAGCATAACTCAATCTGCTCCCTGAAGCTGCTCTCCTATATTATCCTCCACAATAAAATTCTCAAAAAATTAAACACAATACAATGGTGACTGCTGTGTTGTGCGTGTGTGTGTGTGTGTGTGTGTGTGTGTAGAGAGAGAGAGAGAGAGAGATGGTTCATTGGGGGAAGGGTCTGGTTGGTTATGGGGAAAGATGTCCTCAGGCAGACACAAAGGACCTGGTCACTGAATGAGAGAAAAAGAAAACTAACTTAATGACCCGCACTTTCCCACCAAGATCCTCTAGAGAATATGGGGATGTGTAGTCCTAGAAACAAGGTTCTGAAGAATTCAAGGGGGTAGAAGTGTAACATCAGCTTTCTCAGTCCTGTACTTCACTTCTCTGGCTACTACAAGGCATCTTTTGAAGGGCTTTCGCTCAGTCCCCACCTATCACTTTGAGAAAAATGACCAAGGAGTACCTTGAATCATAGGTTACATTTCCACAAGTCCAGTTTATCGCCAAAATCTAAGTAGAAATCAAGCTATCAAATATTTATGACAGAGAATTTAATGCAGAAATGAAATAGTTTACATAGGCAATAGACTGAGAATCTAAAGAGCACAGGACAATTAGTGACATGAGGAGATCAAAACTACCCTTAGACTGTTGGGTAAGAAAGTAGGTATAGCTAAGAGTCAAGGGATAGGGGTCACCTGATGGAAAGTGGAAACACAGGCCTGAGCACAAGTGCTAAAACCGTAGAGGAGAGACACTTCACAAACCAGAGGAACAGAAGAAATACCCTTTCTTTTCACTCATTACTGTCCTTTAATCTGCCTCCAATGCCTCTGGGAAAAACTGTATGTCAACTAGTTTGAGAGTCTTGGAAACACAACTTATAGGGGTCAACCCTTTTGTAATACAGGGTAGAGCAGGGGAAGGTGAAGAATGGAGGGAGAATGGGAGGAAGCAATGTGACCTGAGACAGGAGTTAGGATCACACAGCAGAATTAGAAGTATATTTATAGTGGGAGCCATAGAAAAGACATCAGAGATACCACTGGAGGCAGAAAAGGCAGAGGCAAAGTACCCTGGCTTCCCCCATTTTTCCTGCCCTCCCACCAATGCCTGGATTTGGTTGAACCCAGCCAAAAGGTGGTTTATGAGAGAGCCTGGGAACACAGTCTGACAATACAGCCTGTAGCGGGCAGTTTCCTTGTGATGTGGAAAATAACAAAAGGAAACAAACAGGCCCTGGATCAGGTCAGATAACACAAATTCAGATCCAGGCATCTTCATTTTGCTAAACCTTCATCCTTCCACAGCACGGTCTTGTATGTCCCCTGTGCAACTGTGAGCAGTGAAAAAGACACAAGCGGAGGGAATGACGGAACAGAACTTAGAAAACCTGTACCAGGGAAGTATTTTAGATGGTTAGAGCTCTTCCTGAAAGCTTCTTTGACAGTGGCCCTACATCGTTACCTCTTGAAAAAAGGAGGAAGGGACTGAGGTCTTGAACCTTGAACGGATCTCTCTTCCCATCTTACCTCTCACATTTTCTCTGGCTCTTAGTGCCTGAGAGACTTTACTATGGAAGGCAAGAAAATTGGACATCTATCTCCATGGTTCTGTCCTATTCAACTGCCATACTTTCATTCTTATACATTTTGGAGTGCAATACAACGGTTTATCGTCAGGACTGGAGGATTAGACTGTATGTACAGATAAAGGGCTTTAGAGCAGGCAACCCCAGCTCTCTTCTACCTTTCTTTCAGCTGGGCTCCTGAGGGGTGAGTTGTTCAGGACACCATCTCTGGTTCTGTCCCTATCCCCTTACTAGGGACACTTAGGGATTAGGACTAAACCTCACAGTCCTATCTACTATAGGATCCCAAGAAAGTACATGCTTCAAATGGGGTCTGTGCAGAGTAACCTTGCCTGTGTAATCTGGGACACAGATTTTCTGATTGACCCATGAAAACATGTGGATACTCTGAGCACTTCAAAGGGTTTGACTTTGAAGCATTTGCAGAAGCATACCAAATTCTAGGCAGAGAGGAAGGACTCTTAGCTCCATTTCCAGATGAGTGGGCTGGGAACCTGACAAAGATAAAAGACATGTTACTGGCAGCTCTTCAGAGTACTCCCAGCTGTTTTCTTCAGATTTCTGTGCTACTGATAGACAGAGACAACACAAAGGTCTGGAGCCTTAGTTTCTTCCCCTCCCCAGGCCTGACCATTCCCATCCAGACAACAAACCGGAAGATAGAATGGATCATCTTAAATTCTAATGAAGAGTCTTCTGCGGCAGAAGGAGGCAGCAGACATGATGTCACTGTTCCTGGAGTAAAATCTCCCCCTTGTCCTTTAGTCCCTTTCTGACACTGAACCCAGATGAGAATCCAGTCTTACTTCCCTAACCTCCACCTTACCCACCAGCTTCCAGGAAAGCCAAGTCTTAACCATTTCAGAAGAGTTAATCCCCTTCTCTTTTCTGCTCCCTCTCTCCCTATCTCCTCCTGACCTTCTTTTTTCCCTCCCTCCCTCCCTTCCTGGCATTGCCATGCTCTGGGACTTGGCTCTACTTTTACATGCCAGTGATAAAAGTCATAGAAGTAGAAAAAAACAGGGCAGTTTGGGTAATCAGTTTAGTTTGCTTTTTTCAATGTATTTGAACAAGAGCTAGACTGGGGATTAGGTTAGAGAGGACCCTGAATATTTGGTCTTTTGGACTTGAAGTTTTCAGTTATTAGAATGAGACACACACATTTGGGCTGTTTCCAAAGCTTAGCTATTGTAAATAGTGCTGCTATAAACATAGGGGTGCAGGTGTTCTTTGGAATTGATGTTTCTGTGTTCTTTGGGTAAATACCTAGGAGTGGAATTGCTGGATCCTGTGGAAGCTCTATGTTTAGTAGGTCCAGAAATCTCCACACAGCTCTCCATAGTGGTTGGACCAGTTTGCACTCCCAAAAATAGATGACTGGATCAAGAAGATGTGGTACATATATACCATGGAATATTACTCAGCATTCAAAAAAGATAAACACATGCAATTTGCAGCAACATGGATGGCGCTGGAAGGGATCATGCTCAGTGAAATAAGCCAAAAAGAAAAAGAAAAATACCGGATGGTCTCACTCATAGCAGGAATCTAGAATACTTAAATAAGGGACCAGGAAAATGAATAACTATAAGAAAGTGAAAATCAAAATCAACAAAAACTATGAACCAGAGACACTTTTTGAGGGGTGGGGGGCGGGAGGGGAGGGATTGGGGTCAAAATAAGGGGATTGCAATTGTATGGGGAATATAAAAATAAAATTTATTAATTAAAAAAAATGAAAAACTTAAAAAAAAAAAAGAAGAAGATGTAATTCTGTTGGGCCATTATGGAAAACTGTATGGAAATACCACAAAAAATTAAATTAAAAATAAAAAATCTATATAAAAAATAAATAAATGGCAAAAATTCCTTTAATAACAACATTTCCAAGAAAATAAAATAATATATATAAAAAAAAAGAATGAGACACACACAGTCATAGAAATATCTTGCTGGATGCATGGATAACATGTTCCCTGAGTTCCTGCCAAAAATCAGGAAACACTAATTTTTTAATCTAATATTTTATTTTATATAATTCTTACATCATTTTTTCATTTTTGCACAATGTATGCATTTTCATTTTGGTTATATTCCCCATACAATTGCACCCCCCCTTATTTTGACCCTAGTCCTTCTTCTCCCAGCCCCTCCCCCCACCATAGTGTGTCTCTGGTATATATTTGCTTGTTGATTTTGGTTTTTACTTTGTATTAATTAGTCTTTTTCCTGGTACCTTATTTAGGTTTTCTAAATTCCTGCTATGAGTCAGACCATCCGGTTTTTTTCTTTTTTCTTTCTGACTTATTTCGCTGAGCATGATCCCTTCTAGCTCCATCCATGTTGCTGTAAACTGCATGTGTTTATCTTTTTTGATTGCTAAGTAATATTCCATTGTGTATATGAACCACATCTTCTTGATCCAGTCATCTATTTTTGGACATTTGGGTTGTTTCCATAGCTTAGCTATTGTAAATAGTGCTGGTATAAACATAGGGATACAGGTGCCCTTTGGAATTAACGTTTCTGTGTCATTTGGGTAAATATCTAGGAGTGGAATTGCTGGATCATATGGAAGCTCTATGTTAAGTAGGTCAAGAAATCTCCACACAGCTCGCCATAGTGGTTGGACCAGTTTGCACTCCCACCAGCAATGCAGGAGAGTTCCTTTTTCTCCACAACCTCACCAACATTTGTTGTCATCCAAAGCAGTGAAAGTGAAGGCAAAGATAAACAGCTGGGACTACATCAAATTAAAGAGCTTCTGCACAGCAAAATAGACAATAACCAAAACAAAGAGAAACCCCACAGACTGGAAGAAAATTTTTTCGCCCAACACTAATGATAAAGGACTAATCACAAAAATCTACGAATTGCTGATGAGACTCAACAAAAACAAAGAAAATAACCCAGTCAAAAAATGGGCAGAAAAGCTAAAAAGAAACTTCTCCAAGGAGGAAATGCAAATGGCCAACAGGCATATGAAAAAATGTTCAACATCACTTGTAATCAGGGAAATGCAAATCAAAACTACAATGAGATACCATCTCACACCAGTGAGAATGGCACATATTAAAAAAAAAAAACTAGGAAACACTAAATTTTTATTGAGATATATTTGATATAACATTATACTAGTTTTGGGTGTATAAAACTGTGATTTAATATTTGTATACATTGAGAAATGATTACCACAGTAAGTCTAGTTAACATGCAACATCATACATAGTAAGTATAGTTAACATCCTTCACCATAGTCATAATATTTTTTTGTGATGAGAAATTTAAGAATTACTCTCATAGCAACTTTCAAATATACAATACAGTAATATTAACTATAACTGTTGTACTGTACATTACATACTCATGATTTATTTATAACTGGAGATCTGTACCCTTTTACCACTTCACCCATTTCACCTCCACCTCTGGAAACCAGAAAAATGTTCCCTGTACTTATAAGCTTCATTTTTTTCTGTTAGATTCTACATATAAATGAGATGATATGGTATTTGTCTTTCTCCTTCTCACAAATGGCACTACTTCCTTCTTTAAAAAAAACAGATGAATTAAATAAAACAAAAATGAACTTCTAGACTATTAGACCAATTAGTGGTTAGGGGAAAGGAGAGCGGGTAAATTGGGACAAAGGGAATGATTTATGGTGAAGGAAAAAATGGAACAAAAATTTTGAACTTAATATAGCATATAACCATGTTGATTTTCAGTGATGCACAACCTGAAACTTATATACAGTTATAATGCAAAGGTACTTCACACACACACACAAATTTTCCCTCTTTTTATGGTTGAAAAAATATTGCACTGTATGATGTTTATATTACATGTATACCTACATGCAGCTATCATATTTTTTTTTATCTATTCACACATTGATGGACACAGGTTGTTTTTTTGTTTTTGTTTTTTTAAAGATTTATTTTATTTATTTATGCATACAAGAGCTGGGGTGTAGGCCAGAGGTGTGTGTGGGGGGGTGAGGGGATTCACCAGAGCCAGAGTGGGGAGCAGAACATGTGGATCTACTGAAATACACTGCTGAGGGGAGCAGCGGGCAAGAGAGAAGAGATCTGCTGTGCCATGTGTGTCAGCTCCCTGGCTGGGGATTGAACTTGTGCTGCAGTGACTGCTGATAGCTTCATAGTGCTGAGATTTAACCCCTTGCACCACCAGGGAGGCCCAACACAGGTTTTTTTCATGTCATGGCTAGTGTCATTTTCTTTGGTTAAATACCTAGAAGAGGATTTGCTGGATCAGATCTATTTTTAATTGTTCGGGAAATTTCCATATTGTTTTCTGTAGTGACTGCACTAATTTACATTCCTACCAACAGTGCACAAGAGTTACCTTTTCTCCACATCCTCACCAATACTTGTTATTTCTTACCTTTCTTCCAATAATAGCATTCTGTGAGGTGGTATTTCATTGTGGTTTTGATTTGCATTTTCATGATGATTAGTGATGTTGAATACTTTTTCATGTACCTGTTGGCCATCTGTATGGCTACTTGGAAAAATAGCTATTTGGGTCCTCTGCCTATTTTGTTTATTTTTTTACTCTTGTCCCTCTTATACCTGATCCTTGTGGACAAAATATCTGGCTATGAATACTATATTACTGGAAAAATGTGAAGCAATAGCTGCTGGAATGAACCTTACTTATTTTGTTGAGGTGAACAGAGTGCTGTAAAACCAATAGCAGGAGAGGGTGCACCTCACACGCCAAGATGAGCAGAGGAGGGGAGGACATTATTGAACTTTGTCTTCTTTTTCTTATTATTTTTGAAGTGCCATCATTTCACATCCTTGCCAGTGTTCTTGATATTGGGATTTGTGGATACTAAAGGCCTCCAAGGACAGTGTCCAATAGAGGACAGGTCACTGTCCGTGATTTCTTCACCCATGCACACAATTGTAAGACTACTCAAGTTTAGGGAACAACAATAATAGGGTTTATTTAGGGCCTCCCCGGTGGTGCAGGAGGTTAAGCGCCATGCTATGAAGCTGTCTGCAGTCTCTGCTGTGTGGATTCAATCCCGGCCAGCTGGCGAGAATCCCATATGGCACAGCAGACCTCTCCTGTTGTGCCTGCTGCTCCCCTCAGCAATGCATTTCTGTCGTCTGCCTGTTCTGCTCCCTGCTCTGTCTCTGGTGAATCCTCTCACCCTCCCGCACCTCTGGCCTGTACCCCAGCTCTTGTATAAAAATAAATAAATCTTTTCAAAAAATATATAGGGTTTATTTAACAAATGGAAAATAAAGAGTTACGAAGGCCACAAGTGGCCGGCTATTTCACCCTAGAGTCCACCATGTTCAGAAGTTCCAAACAAAAGGCCCCTCCAAGATGAAATTGTCCCACCAGTGATCACCTGGAGGTGTGGCAGCTGGCTGGGATCCAACTCACAGTGCAATCTAGCCAGAGGGTCTCACTAATGAGGCCAGTGAAATGAAGCGGCAGCAACCCACAGCAATAGTCCAAAGGCTGGGGTGAACAGCACCAGATGCTGGAACAGACAGCAGTGGAGATGATGGTGGACAATCTGATAGACAGTTCTTTGTGAGACTTTGGCCCATACCAACCACAGCTCAGTGAGATACTGGGCTTGGGGCCTTTGCTCTCCAGACTGCAACAAGAAGACAGAACTAGATTCAGCTCCCTGGTCACATGCAAACTCCTAGGCTTCTCTTCAAAGGTAGACCACTGGAGATAGCTTCTTTCTTCAGAGGCCAAAACCAGAGTGTCCCTTGTCTGGGCCTCTCCATGTCTTCAAGTCTGGACCATTGGTGTCTGGGTATGGCAGAATGCATGCCTCCCGGACTTGCTCCTGAGCTTTCTTATCTTTTCTTTACAGAGGCTCCCCAGCCACCCATTGACACTTCCTGTCTACTCACCTTGGTCCTTTCAACCTGCCTAGGTGCCCCAAGGCACCCCCAATGAGGGATTGCCTATATACAAGCAATCTTTGTTGCAAAGACTAGGGTTCTTCCCATAATGTCATGTTTTGCCCTATGTCATTTCACAGGTCTGGGTTCTATGTGTGAGGAACTCTCTCACTGAGAAGGTTGGCATTCCATTAGTGGCCAGAGGCCCCAGGATTGGCTCCCATGATAGAGCAGGCACTATGAAACAAAGGAAAACAGGAAAAGGTGCCCTGGGAGGAGGAAAAAGGGGCTGAAGCAATATGAATAGAGCTCTCCTTCTCCTTGCTCTACTTGTGTTGATTATTTACAGACTCTAAGAAAGTTCATTGTTCCCCTAGTCCTGGTAAATCCTGATATTTCACCATTAAGCCATGCTCTTGACCAAGATAAAAGATGAATGACTATCTGCTTCATCCCAGTGTCTTCTGAGCTCTAGCCACCTGTAGTCTTAGACTATGTTTCCAGACACTAGTACACTTGTCACCTCCTACTTTGAGAGACTACCCAGAACAGGCCATCTCCTTCCAATAAAAAGGCAGATGCTGAGCCAATGGCAGGACCTGGTCCAGTGAACCCATCCAAAGCCTTCACCTCCTTAACTTTCACACCACCATCATGTTGCATTTTTTCACTTACTCCTTTGACCTGACCTGGAATTTCAGGTCCCCTTTCCAGCTAGAATTGTGTACTTCTCCAGAAAGTGACATACCTGGAACCCTAGAGTTTGACCCCAGATAATGTCTCATTCTTTCACTTAACACATATTTATTGGGTACCTGCTCTGTGTCAAGTTCTACATTTCAGGTACCATGTGATCCCCTACTTTCTATTTGCTCTCTTTCCCTGTCTTTACTTCCTTCCCTGCCCATCTTTGACCTTGTTCTCATTCAATCATTTCAATCTCTCACTTTACTTCTCCGAAATCTGGCTGATGGACACCACAGAAGAAATCTTTAGTCTAAAGACTTAACATGCATTGAACCCTTACTATGTGCTCAGTAACTGCAAAACCGAGATTAATTCATTTAACAGTCTTATTTTGCTGATGCCCATTTTATAAATCAGGACACTGAGGTGCTGAGAAGTAACTTGCTCAGGGTCACACAGCTAGGAAGCAGAATCTCTTTACATTCCTGGGTGACAGCCTCGCTAGTTTTTTATCAACTTGCCAATTTTTCAGAAGTAACTATTTCAAACATTGTCTGACATTAGCAAGATAAATTAAACGTACCCCCACTACTGCTTTTTCTCTCACTTTAAAGACTCTGATGCTCACTTCCTGGAGCAGGTAATGGTCATAGTCATTAGGTGTGAGATCTTTAACTTTTTCTAACAAACAAATTTTATTACATCCAGCCACTCTTCCTCTTCTCTTGGTCCCTCCTTCCAGCCAAGACCAAATAATCTCTAGAGGCCTTTGATGCCATCTCCCAACCTAAACAGGGTCCTCCTACCACCCACCTCTCTCCTATATCTTCAATTAGATTGAATTTTTCCTGCTTCAGCATATAAACAAGCTCATACCCTTTCATTTTGTAAAGACAAACCTGAATCCCAGGGCCTCCAATACACATTAGCTCTTTGAAGCATTTTGGAATAAGGAAGCTACACATATTATCCTTTTTCTCACAGCAGCTGGGTATACAACCTCACCCCTTCTCCAATTTGGGCATGCCCATATCACCAGTTACTTCGCAGAAATATATCCAATGGCATCATTTCTACTTTTATCTTGCTGGACCTCTGGGCAATCTCTGACACATACATTCCTGGTAATTCCACTTTTCCTAAAACCCTTTATCTTCCTTGGCTTCTGAGAGAGCCAGCAATCCTGGCTCTGGTTCAGCTTTGCCAAGCCCTCCCTCTCAGAGCTATGTGTGTTCCTTTCTTTGTTTCATACCCTTTATGTAAGATGCCATCACCAAGTCTAGCCAGGTATATCAAAAAAGCAAAACAAAAAACCCTGAAGATTCAACCACCTCCAGTGCTTCTACCCTGACATGATTCTCCATCCTCTTTCACCTGTAGGAGCCTCTTTCCTGACTTCACTCTTTCCTCTCTTTCTGTTATAGTTCCCTAGATGTTTCACTAAGACCTATCACTTCTCAGTTCAGAATCCTTCAAAGTTTAAAGTCTTAAAAATGATTCATAAAGCCACACACCATTTGTCTTCCATGTCCTCTTTGGCCCCCTACTCACCCTGCTCCAGCTACCCTGGATGGTTATTCTTCTAACATTACAGCATGTGACCACATCAAGCCTTTGTACTTGTTCTTCCTTCTGCCTGGAATGCGATTTCTCCAGATATACTCATAGTTTGCTCTTTTATTTTCCTCAAAGTCATTGAATGTCACCTTCTTGGTGAGGTCTACCCCAACTTCTCTGTTTAAAACAGCACCCTCCCATCAATACTCTGCAAACTGTTTTCCTCTATTTTTCTCCATGACATTTGTTGATATCTGACATACTATTTATGTATATATATTTTGTAAATTGTCTACCAGTTCTCATGAAGGGAAACAGACAATTAAAAGATGACAATAAAATAAATAAACCACAATAAAAATTTGTCAGGATATAGTACAGGTAGTGCAGATAGTAATGCTTCAGATAAGATAAAAGGCCAATGAAGGGATTAGAAAGTGAAAGGGGTAGGAATGGGGATTGCAATTTTATAGTTCAAGTGTCCAGTGAAGATCTTAGTAATAAACTAATATATGAGCAGATACCTGAAGAAAATGAGGCACAAACCATGTCTGTACTCAGAAGACAAATTGTAGGCAGCAGAAACTGCACATACAATGGCCCCGAGGTGGAGTTTTATTTATTTATTTTTTTTATAGAGGCATGTTTATTTATTTATTTATTTGTTTGTTTGTTTGTTTGTTTATACATGCGCTGGGTACAGTCAGAAGCACGGGAGGGTGAGAGGATTCACCAGAGCCAGAGAGGGGAGCAGAGCAGGCAGAAGGACTGAAGTACACTGCTGAGGGGAGCAGCGGGCGGCAGGAGAGGTCTGCACACCATGTGGGACCCTCCTCTGGTGGCCGGGGAGCAGCCGGGGATCGAACCGGCGCCGCAGAGGCCGCGGGCAGCTTCGCAACCCAGCGCTCAACCGCTGCGCCACTGGGGAGGCCCCGAGGTGGGGTTTTAGACATGACAAACTAAGAATGTCAAATTCAGACATGGATAATACTATTATTCCCATTTTTCAGAAGAGAAAACTGAAACTCAAAGAGGAAATAACCTGCTCAGCATCCCAGCCCAGGCAGTCTGGTGGCGAACAGAGCCTCAGTGTAGCCAGGTAGTATGGTCTTTTACACTTGGGCCCCAGATCAATCTTTCTAGCCTAGTGTCCTCTTCCTTTCCCCCTATACAAATGTTCAGTCCCAAGTGTCCAGAATCCTAGCTCTTGCCCAACCCACCATACCCTCTCACACTATTGAAATTTGGCTTAGGCAGAAATCCTCCCCCTACTTTTATGACTTTGACACTCCAAAGAACTTTCCTCTGGTGCCCTTCTGCACCCAGGGGAGAAGGAATCTGCCCATCTGTAATGCTCCATGTCACTTTGCTAGACCTCTAGTCTAGCTTCCAGCTCCTCTAAGAACTCCATTAGCACTTCATAATGTTACCATAGTATATACTCCCTCATTACAATGCTATTATCAGGACTGACATGGAAGAGGTACCCAAGGAACGTTTGGTGAATCAAGAAATAAGCATTGTATTCTTGTGACCTGGTTTGTTTACAAGAGTTAATGGTGTTCCCTCAACAAAGTCTGCACATTTGTTCTTATGGGATTTTCTCTGCAGCTACAAGATACTGGGCAACAGAGGGATTATTTTTATTTTGTAGGTGAAGAAATTTAAGACAAGTAAGCATTCCTGCTCCCTACCACCAACACCTGGAGTGACTAAATTAATTGATCATGTGTCATTTGGCATGTGGAATGGGGGCCTGGAAGACTCCCTCTTACAGAAGGCAATTTGAGGTACAAGGTTATACCCACACTTGGTCTTTCTACACATTTGTCCCTAGGGAGGAGTGGGCCATACACAAAGGAGATGTGCCACCTCCTACTACGCTCTTTTCCTCAATGTGTACGTATATAATCTCCTGAGACTTAGAGACATCAAGACCAAGAAGAAGGGTACTTAGCTGGGAGACCTCTTTAACAATTCAAGGACTACCTTTTATTTTCCTTAAGTCCTATTTTTTGTTGGCCCAGATCAATGTCCAAAGTCTGCCAGTCCTAAAACTGACTGGTGTAACAGAATGTTTGGCAGGTGGGCAGAGAACATGGAGTACTAGCAACTATGACAGGAGCAGTGCAACGATGCCCCCTAGCCACAGGGCTATTTCAAGTCTACCACCTGACAATTTTGCACCTGACAATGCAAAATTCACAGCTGAGACTGCCCTGGCCCTGTGTTTCCCTGGGCTCTAGATTTGGAAAATGCCGTCTCCAAAGTGTAATCTTTGGCCTATTTCAGAGAAACAAGGTTCTAGGTGAAATGTGAACTGGTAGTAGAAAAATAGACATGAGGCAGCAGAGGAGCCCATGAAGGGAGTGCTGGGAGGGAGGGGGAGACACCTCCAAATCAGACCCAACAAATGAGAATCAGGACTTTGCAAAGTAGGAGAGTACAGCTCAGGGAAACATTATAGTCTAAGCTATACAGATGGGGAAACTGAAGCTAAGGAGGAGAAGTTACTTACCCAATAAATTCACAAAATGAGCCAGTGAAAGCTCCTTCCTCCTTGTCATTTATTTAGACCTGGGTCTAGGAAAAGAGACCTGATGTTCAAATTGCTGATTTTTTTTTTTTATTTTTGTCGGAAATGTGTAGAATGTTATGGGAGATCATGTGATCTGAAAGAACTGAGTTAAGTGTCAGACCTGACTAGTGTCAAGAAACCTGACCAGTTACGTGTCAAGAAGCCTGACCAGTCTTACCCCCTCCTGGTAGAGATGGGGTGACTGAATGGCCTAAAGGGGAAAACTGACTGTCCAAGTTCATACATCAAGTCTGAAACAGATCTGAAGCCAGACTTCAGTCATAGTAGTCATGTTACTTTCTGTGTTCCACACATGCAGAGGAAGCAGTCCTGCTGTTACCAGGTTATCAAACTATCTTTCCAAGGTAGACAGGACCCAATAGAGTGGAAGAGAACACTCCTAGGTGGGGGGGGGGAGTAAAGAAAGAAATGTCAGGCATTGTTCTTGAATACCTCCCCCCTTGCTTCAATTTAACCCCCCCCTTTTTTTTTTTCATTTCAGACACAGAGTTTAGGTCTGGGCCTTCTGTATATTCTTGAAATCAGGTTAAGACTATTTTTTGTTGTTGTTATTGCCTCAATTCACCTCACCCTGGCAGCAAGTATTGCCACTTAATGTCCTCAAGCTAGTTAGAGACCCAAGCTCAGCCTGGCCCCTTGCTACATTCCAGTCACGGCAGGAAGTGCTTCACTGTGTCCTCACTGTCCTAAGCCTTGACCTGGGCCCAGACAAGATTTTTCTCTCAATAGCTAGACTTTTCTGAGGCAGGAAACTGCACAAAACCTGGCTCACCATTAAGAGATTGAGGGGGCCTCTAGAGATCTTATACATCCCCTAACATCCCATGAAAGGTGGGAAATTGGGATAAGAGTCAAACTATGTAAAGAGTTATCTTCACAGAGAAGAAAAGTGAAAGCAACCCTGAAATAGGAACCCGGGGCTGTAAATTCCAAGTTTGGCCCTGTAGCTAGCCATCTGGGTGACCTTGGGAAGCTCATTTCCTTCTCTGGGCAGCAGCAGGCCCTTCTGCAACTGGTGAAATTTGGTCTCAATTGACCCTTAGGGCCCTATTGTGCCCCAGAAGAAGCTGGGGCGTGGACGCTGCAATTGTCTTTCCAGGCAGGTGAGTCCCTCCTTTAGGCACCCCGAGGGCGCCTGCTGTTCAGCCCTGTTTCTAAGCCTAAGGTTGGGCCCAGGAAGGTGCCTTGAGACTCTGGAGTCATGCAGGCTCTCCAATCTTTCCGCTCCGCCTCTCTTCACCAGCCTCTCGCTCTGGAATAAACTGCAGGGTGGCGTCCTGGGCGCGCAGCGCGATTGCAAGTCGGCTACGAAAATGGGAGCGTCTTTGAAACCGAAACTGAGCACCAGGGCTCCAGCGAGCCCCGACCGGGCTGGACCCGCCGCGCGAGCTCGCGGTGTTTCCTTGCAAGACCCGCCTAGCGTAGGGGCGGAGGGCGGGACCTGGCAGTCACAACGCGGGTTTCTGCACACTCCCCGCCCCTAGCCAACACTACGCCCACGCTTATTTGCATTTAAAGAGAAATGCATCTAGGAAAACAGTGGGTGGGCCGGGGCACGGCTTGCCAACGTGAAGACTGGGCCACATTCCTGCCAATCAGTGTGCGGACTCCCCACCCTGTGGCTGTGGAGTCGGTGGGGAGGGGGTGTGGGGGTGCTTCCCAGAACCTGGGGAAGGGGATTCCGTACAGGAGGTGACCGGAGCCCAGGCGGTGGTGGCAGGAGCTTCTGTGGAGGGCTCTCAGCCATTGCAGCCACGGCTTCAGCCCTGGCCAAGGCGGTGCAGCAGACAATAACCGGACTGGAAACCTGACCCGGCTGGGTAAGCATTGAGCGCAGCCAGGAACCTCTGTCTGCCTGCGGTCGAATGCAGCCCCATGTGTTCGGCTGACTGCCTGGACAAGGGCACCAAGGGCTGGGCCAGTCGGCGTCGGGCTGCGCTATGCTCCCCTTTGGAACCTGCTTAGCAGAATGTCGGGTGAGGGGCAGAGCAACCACGAGTCCCCAGGGCTCGAGTGACTGCTGCTGGGGGGAGGGGAAGCGGGGAGAGGGCAAAGGCGGGCAGGCGGGCCAGCCTGGGCCATGCCTCTGGCATCTCGGGGTAGGCGGTGATGGGGCCTGCACGTGCTGCCTTGTGGTCCTGAGAGGGGAGCCTCCAGCCAGCACCACCAAAGGTGCATTTATAGGCCAGGAGCTCCGCACCTTTGTTGTAGTACATTTGTTGGAACAGCACTGTTATGCGGGTTACTGCTCATCCCAGCGGCCCTTCTGCCCCTCCTCTCCCCTGCGCATCCCCTGCCTCTCCCCTCCGCGGATGAAACCAAGGTGCTGGCTTGGGCCCGACAGATACTGGCTTTGGCGTGGATTGGGGTGTCCACACTACCTGTCTTCTACCCGGGGAGCTCATTTTGGCTTGTCTTAAGAAGCTCGGCCTTGTGGCCCCAACCAGCCGCGCCCCCAGTTCCTGAGCCTCGATAGGCGCATCTGGCGCCCGCCCCCAGAGCAGGAGGGCTGACAACCTGGCATTGGTGGAGCTGGGGTTAGAGCTGCAAGGCCGCTTTGTTTCTCCCCGTGCCTTGCGTCCTCTCCCTTCAGAGCGCACTGGTAGCATTTTTCTCCCCAGCCTCTGACTTAAAAATAGTGATAAGCACGGAAGTAGGGGGCTGGGGTAGGGGTGGATTGTGCCAGAGGCCAAGGAACAGTTAACTGTAGTAGGCAACGCACCCGTCTAGGTGTGTGTGAGAGAGCTAGAGAGGCAGCCAACCTTCCAACTTCTCAGTTACTTAAAATACTCAACCCGCTGGGGCCGCTGTTATTGTCTGCTGCAGACACTGACACTGGTGAGCGCCAGACTGCCAGACTTTGCCTAGGCTCCCCTGGCGGTGAGGAGCTGTGTCAGCCAGGCGCACCTTAGTTCAAGCGTCCAGGCAGCAACTGGATTGACCCGGCAAAGCCGGCCCAGTTTGGCATGGCTTTTCCTAGAATGGGCCCGCCGGGGTCAACGCAAGCCTTGCCCCACACACAAACAGCGCCCTCTTCAACTCTGCCTGCCTGCAGCACCCACTTGGTATGTACTGGGTGGATGGCACTGTGCTGCTGGATTCTGGCCCCACCCCAGGGGATTCCAGCAGAACCCCTTCCCCCAGTGCTGCTCCCTTCTTTCCGCCCCACCCACCTCTCAGTCACCAACTCTAGGCTTTTCTGAGGAACCAGAGAGGGAACAACTGAGGGGTTTGTCAGGCTCTTCTTGGACCTTTGGCCAACCTCTGAGAGTGGAGAACTCAGTAGGTGGGGTCACACCTTTGAAAGGAGACCTCACTTGGGGGGAGGTTAGCTAGGGACCTTTGTGTCAACAGCATGGACTGCAGATATCATACAGTAGTTGCTTCCTTCCAACCTGACCAGCCCTAACCTAAAACAAACCCTTTCTTGCAACTGGGTATCTCCTCAGGATTGGACCTGTCCTCTGACCTGCCTCACCTCCAGCTACCAGCCCCCTTAACATATCTGTCTCCCCTATATAATTTCCTCCAGACATTCAAACCCACTCACCCACACAATCCAAATCTCTCTCAGGCCCCAGCTCTGGGCCCAGCTTCTCCTTTGGTGCCTTTCCTGCCTGTCTCTTGCAACTCCAGATGACCTCTTTGGGGCTTCTCTAGGCTGACTGCATCCTTGGATATTTTCTGCTTCTACTTTGTCTCCCTGATATCATAGATGTCTGGGTTCTCTTGGGACCCCTCAGAGAGATAACTGAAACCTGGAAATAAGCCACAACCTCCTTAAAGCCTAACAATACATACCACTTAATGAATGCTCTGAAAGGACTTAACAGTTTTTGTAAAGCTTTGGAGAAAACCTTTTCTTCTCCAACTTGAGCTTGTCTTGAGCCATATGAAACATCCTGGGAAGCTTCCATAAAGTTGAGGGGTTTTTCTAGCAAAGGGTAGTGGTATAAGCAAAATTAGGAATGGGAGGGGGGCAGCTGACAGACAGGCTACGTAAGGTGATTGAGTCTTCTCTGGTTGAGACTGTATAGCTGTAAGGCAGAAAGGGAGTTTGTGCCCAGTGTTGAGGGTTCCCAAATGCCAGACTATGGAATGGGGCTCTGATAATGGGGGCAGGGGGCATAGGATGGGGGCTGGGAGTGGTCTGCCTCTCGGGTCTCAGGAATCAGCAACCAAACGTATCTATAGTCTGGGGTCCCGAGCTTGTTGTTTATGAGCGACGTCATGATTTTTTGTAGTGGCAACCCATCTCCATCTCCCTTCTCTATCCTCATTAGGCATAACCAACAAATATCTGGATCTTATCATTTCCTTAATCACTTTCATATGGCTTAAGACAAGCTCAAGTTGGAGAGGAAAAGGTTTTCTCCAAAGCTTTACAAAAACTCAAAGCTAACCCAGCTCCCCTTCACTCTTGAGGAATAAGTGAGGTGAGAGAAGAGTTAATGAGATTTGTGTTGAATGGAGGGCACTGGAGATTGTGGAATACTATTACTGCCAATACTACTACTTCCAGATCCAAAGGTGACCTCTTAACTGCCTGATTATGGCAAGCTTTCTTGTCCCTTCCCAAGACCCCATTCTAAAACCCTTATTAAAACTCTTTTCTGTTGTGGCATATTTACACACAAAAAAATCTAACACTCCCAGCCCCCCCCCCCCATCCTATGCCCCTGCCCCCATTATCAGAGCCCCATTCCATAGTCTGGAAATTTGGGAACCCTCAACACTGGGTTAGCTTTTGGGAACCCTCAACACTGGGTTAGCTTTGAGTCCCCACCTGGTGGAACTCCTCCACTTTTCTATTTCTTTTGCTTCTTGGTCTTGGTCTGCAGTGTGTTGGAAGCTGAAAGTTTCAGAAGACTAGGAAGTAGTTGGAAAAAGTTGGCAGTCCAATGACTCTCTGAGTATAGTGGAGGTGCTAAAATTCATCAAGAACTGTTACATTTATACTTTCTGAAACTGTGTGAGTGAATGTGTGTTTGGGGCGGGGAGAGGGGAGCTAGTGTGCAACCAGCCTTTTTCTGCTGCTCCAGGGAAATAAGGGAATGAGAGAAATAGCAGCAAGCCTGGAAGGTCACTTGCTTGTAGAGCCAAAGAGGAAGAAAGGGTTTCCAGTTCTCCCACTTACATATAGGCTACTTGAATCTAGAAGTCAGCCCACTGCTAGTCCATCAATTTCCTTTCTTTGATTCCTGTCCACTTGGGTAAACTAGGTGATAAAGGTGAGGCCTCCCGAGGAGGTATTTCATAACTTTCTTGTGTCACTCATTTTGAAATACACATATCACTGCCAGGAAGCTCTTTCTCACAGCTAATATGAACCCCTCATGCTATAGTTAAACCTTGTGTGCTCGCTCTCTCTCTCTCTCTCTCTCTCTCTCTCTCTCTCTCTCTCTCTCTCTCTCTCTGTGTGTGTGTGTGTGTGTGTTGGGCTTGGGGTGAGAACAGCTGACTGCTGTTGCTCTTTTGCTTAACAATCCACTGGAGATTTCATGGGCATTAAACCCTCTCTCCCACCCCCAACTTCTGTTCTCTGAATTAAATAATCAGAGCTTTTCAATTCCTTTTCTTGGTCTTATTTTTTTCAAACCTGTGCATGTGTTATTTCCTGAAAGGCAGGGAGGGATACCAGAACCACTGCAGAAGCACAGCTGCTAGGTCAATGAGGGGGCATTGTTTCCCACACCTCCCCTTCTGGGATGGGGGATAATATGGACAATGGAGAAAATGGCTCTAGGGGCTTAATGGAGTCAGAATCAGGTATATTAGTACTACAGGGGACTTTGTAACCCTTTGATTTGCATCTCCTGCTGCAGAGACTTCATTGTTTTCATCTTTAACATGTTTGTTTGCTTGTTTGTTTTCCCTGCTAGCTTCCAAGCAGAAACTAACCCTCCTTTTCCAGGCAACACTGCTTATCTTTCCCTTCCCATCTGCTCAGCTCTCCCAGCTGAGGACTGCAGCTTTTCTTAGGTAGGGGAGAGAGGGCTGGAACAAACCATTGATATTCCCCTTCTCTCTGGGCATACAGGAAATGTTCACAAGCTAGAGGCTAGACCTAGTGCATTTTTAAAGAGTAAAATGTTGGGCTGGGTTGTGGACTGGAGAGAGGTGTGAGGAATGAGACAGGCTTGCAGTCCATCTCTGTCGTGCAGTGGTGGACTGGGCCTGACCAGCTAATCACCCAGGCCTCCCAGGGAAGCCTAGGATTCCCCAAATCACATGCCCCCACCATGCCTCTAGACTCAGCAACTGCTAGAAAACTGGGCACAGGACTTTCCTTCCCCTAGTATCTCATGCAGCCTGGAGGAAATGGACCCCCTTTTCTAATTTACCATTTCTGGGTGAAGAAACTGAGGTCCAACAGGGAAGGGATTTGCTCAAGATTATACGGGACCACAAAGCTCCTGGCCCCCAATTCAAATCTTCCTCTAAGCACACTCTCTTGGTCCCATCACAAGCCCCAGTTTCTTTACCTGGCCTCTCACACAGGGTATGTGGACACATGAAAAAGTCAAGGGTCTCTATTGTTCACTTGGCCCAGCATGTTCCTCTGCAGGCCTTCCTTGGCTGTCTTGTCACAGCTGTTCCTCTATGGCTAGTTTCTCTCTTGTTTTTCGTCTGAGCATCTGAAGGGTAGGGTCGGGGAATAGAGGAGTGAAGTAGTGCCTGCCTCTGATTTCATCCTTGCTGCATTACTACTGAGAATAGAGGCCTTACTGTGCAGGCATGGAATCCACCTTGGATTCATTCCTTTTTCAGGAGGTGTGGGGGCCTAAAGCAAAATGGAAAGTGGCTGGCTCCCAGACCCCCCCCCCACCATTGTTTCAGGCAAGCTGGGCAGGAAACCCCAGCAGGATGAGGAGAAAGATGGCATATCAAGAAGACCAGAGAGAGGCAGTGTCTGGATAATCACATCTTCCACACCAGAGAATACCTTGTGTATTTGGATCTGGGGCTAGGGGCAGGGAAGTGATGCTAAGAAATCTGCAAGATGCTTGCAGGGAAAGCAGGTCTTGAGGGTCAGGCATAGGTTTGGCCCTGATCATGTAGGCAATGTGGAGTAATTTGGTTAGAAGAGGAGTGATACACTGAAATCAGGGTTATAAGAAAATGAATCTGACAAGGGTATGCAGGATGGATGAAATAGAAAGGGGTAGGCAAGGGGTCAGGATTTCAGTGTTGCAGCAGGGAGGAACCAGAATTAGCTCAGCTGAGAGCCTTCTGTGGCAGCTAAAGAGCTGGAGTGGAGAAGGTAAGAGGCCCTTTTTTGAACTTCACTAGGCTCGGAGCCTAGTGAATGATTTGCTGTTCACACTTATCATTTCTAATCTTTACCTTGATCCTGCATGGTAAGTAGCATTTTCTTCTTTTTACAGATAAGGCATTTGAGTCTCAGAGAGGTTAGGTTTCTCAAACCACATAGCCTGTGAGGGGTAAAGCCAGCATTTTAGTTCTGGGCTGAAAAACTCCAAGTGAATTAGAATCCAGTTGAACCAATGTTTGAGCAGGAGCTCAAACATTTATGTGCGGGAGCTCATTTATGTCTAATATAGACATAAATGACTGTAAGATGAAGGAGGGTCCATTCTGAACTGAATGGACAGATGGGGGCCTGAATTATCCAAGGCTGAGTGTGTTAACTCAATAGAGGGGCTGGTGGTGGGAGAATCAGAGCAGGGGTGATGGCTCAGTTTGGGATCTGTGCTACATCTGGAATTGGTAGGATGCCCCCTTGAGAAGAAATGTCCCTCAACAGGAAGACTTCAAATTAGAGGAGAGATGGTTGTAGGGATAACTTGGATGGGCTCTGCCAGTAACTTGTACAGTCCCAACAAAGGGTAACAAGCCTGGCAGTTCTTTCTCCAGTCTCTGAACAAATGATTTTGAGAATAAGCCTTGGCTATGGAATTTAGGAATGGGCGATTGAAGTTCCAGATCATCTCAGAGGTGATTTTCTTTAAACAGCATAATAAATTCTGCACCTTTGTCCCCTCTGACAGGCTTTTATTTGAACCTTTTTTTTACCTCTTAAACTTATATCCCAAGGAACATGTTCCATGGTTTGGGAGTGGTGGGGGGTGGGGGTGGGTGCTGATGAGGAGAGCAGCCACAGGCTTGGTTGGCAGTCCTTGGATTCTGAGGTCAGCAGGCTTTTTGGTATGTGGGGTCAAAACAGTGGCAGCCAATGAGAACTGGAGATTCTGCACAGAGGACTCAACTGGGTTGAGATTCAGTGAGCTGAGAGGGAGAAGTGATGACTCTTCTTGGTGTGAGAGGAAACTGACACCTCATTCCTTACTCTCAGTCTTCCTCCTTTGATTAGGGACCAGCAAAGAGCAGCAGAACGCCATGGAATTTGGACTTGAGTCCTGGGAGTTGGTGTGACTCTGTCTAAGGTGTGACCTTAGGCAGGTCTTTTCCCAAGCCAAGGTATTTTCCTTCTTTCTGACAAGGAGTTGCTATTCCCCACTAGACCTGATTAATGGATCGCTGGGTAGAGCAAATGGGGAGCAAAGGAATGGGGAGTACTTTTGTAAACTGGTAAGTATTCTGAGTGGGTGAAGAAAGTCTGTTGATTTGAGCTTTCTTTGTTTGATGTTGGCACTTTTAGCTGAGTTTGAATTGTTGAACTTTGTAAGCTAGTCTAGAGAACCTGACTAGTTGAAATTTCCGGATAATATAGAGCTCTTAGCTAATAGTTGATGTGAAGCTGTCACAGGGCAGGGGGCGGGGCACTGCAGGACCCCCAAACCTGCATGCCCTAAATGGGTTCTGCCCACTGCCGCATCAAGACAAAACATACTTCAGTGTATAAGACCTTCAATAGAAAATAACTTTAATACAATTAGTGTACAATAGAGAGAAGAAAAGAGAGATAATATAGTTAAAATAGTTTCCCATAAAGCACCCAAAGTTATCCATCCCCTCATGGGTAAATGCCCAGCCAAACAGGGTCGGCCCAAAGCAGGACTGTTGAGGCCCAAAAATGTGCCACAAGTCTAAGGCACCTTCTGGTAGGGACCCACAGGGAAGGGGCAGAAGGGGCCAGACAAGTCTGGAAGGAAAAGAGCAAAATAAAAATCAAGATAAAGGCTGCTGGGCTTCCCCGGTGGCGCAGCAGTTGATCGCTAGGTTGCAAAGCTGCCCGCAGCCTCTGCAGCGCCGGTTCAATCCCCGGCTGCTCCCTCGCTACCGGAGGAGGGTCCCGCATGGCGCGCAGACCTCTCCTGCCGCCCGCTGCTCCCCTCAGCAGTGTGCTTCGGTCTGGCTCTGGTGAATTCTCTCACCCTCCCGCGCTTCTGACTGTACCCAGTGCTTGTATAAATAAATAAATAAATCTTTAAAAAAAGAGGTAAAAAAAAAAAAAGATAAAGGCTGCCATTGTCACTTTCCCCATGGGTCTCTCACTCACGTCTGTTACAAGTGCCTCCTTCCGTGTCCCCCAAGTTCCTAGTACACATCCAAGGCCAAGAAGCAAGCATGACTTTGTCACATGCCTTTCTGTTCCATGTGCCTCCTTTAGAACTTTCTGTTCTCCATTTCTCGCCACTTCTCCTCAGCCAGGTATTCTCTCTCCTCTCAAGTCTTTTTCAAGCTTCACCTCCCTTCCCAGGGCCACCATTCCTTAGGGCAGAGCAAGGAACCTGGAACCTCCCCTATCCCTGGGGATTACCTTTTTACAAAGCAATATTTCGGTTCCCTGAATTTTAAAGTTTAGCTGAAAGAGCAACTGAAGCCTCCTGTGAAATAACTACTTAGCTATCTCAACTACAAAGTAACCCTCATTTAACTTTTGGGGAAACTAAGGCCCAAGGAGGTTTGGTGACTTAACCACAGATCCCTGGGGAGCAATCCACTCAATCCTGACTGAGGTAATTTTACTGCTAGAAATTATTCACCTATAGCTTGAATAAAATATTTAAAAATTTAATTATCACATTTTTTTAGTCTCTGTTATGCAGTACATTTTATTTGGAGCTTTTATAGACTTTGGTTTATAAAGTGTGGAGAAGGGATTTGGTCCAGGTCTAGTTAAATGAAGTTGGGCATAGAGGGCATGAGCTGTGGGTATTCCCTACCACTTCCTTTCCTGCTGTCTTAGGAGATTCAGGCAGAGATACTATGTCTGACTTTGGGTAGGTACATGACCCTTACAATAGTGGTAGGCACTTTTAATAACCTAATTTTTCAGTTGAGGAAAATGAAAGAACTTGCTGGATTTCCCCCAGGTGGGCAGAACTTATTCTAGTGCAGACCTGATTGACTCTAGAGGGGGCTTCCTATCCCCTCCTCTCTTCCCTTCACCCCACCCTCTCCCCGACTCCTGCCACTTACACAGGGCAGGATTGGGCCCAGAGTAGACTTGGCCCCAGGAAGACTACTTGAAGGAAATCTGGGAAACTGTGGTTAAGGTCATGCCTCTGCAGCTGTTGCATATATCTAGACCCCTCTCCTTCCCTGAACTCAGTCTTCTCTAAGTTGTCTGAGTCCCCCTGGAAGTTGTGCTAGAAGCACAATATGTAAAGCTCAGGCTGCAGCTGTTTCAGCGTCTCCCAAAAGGGTCCCTGGGGCAGGTTTGTAGCTGATCTCCTGTCTATGTATTAAGAGGTGAACAGAAGAAAAAAGTTGTGCCTTAGTAGTAACCAAACTTCTACTGGTCCCAGAATGGTCTGTGGCTGACCCTGGGAGCAGGGATGATCATAGCTCAGACCCTGCCATGAAAGAGACAGCTGCAATAAGTGGCACCTGCCAGGGACCACAGAGCAATGTTAGAGGATTCCTATACCACCAAATCCACTTGAAACGTAGCCATACAAGTTGAGAAACTGAAGGTATGAGGGGTCTTGTGTGTGAAAGTATCATTTTCTTGGCAGGAAACTTGACGGGAGCTAACCCCAAACCTGGGAGAGCTGAAAGTCTGTACCTTGCTATCTCTTCTGTTCCACCTTTCCTGGCCAGTGAATTCTGTGGTACCAATTAAGAGAAGCATGGTCCACTGGGTAAGGGCAGCACTGGGACCTGGTAGAGTTACAAGGAGTGTGGAGAAGGGATTTGGTCCAGGTCTAGCTAGATGAAGTTGGGCACAGAGGGTATGAGCTGTGGGTATTCCCTACCACTTCCTGTCCTGCTGTCTTAGGAGATTCAGGCAGAGATACTATGTCTGACTTTGGGTAGGTACATGACCCTTGAAGAGACTGGAGGGAGGTGGGAGAAAGCATAATTTCAAGACTGGTGCTTGCCAATAAAGTTGATCCTGGGCCTAGTTAGGAGGTGTGATTGAAGCTAGAGGGAGAGAACCTCAGTTTACGGGACACAAAACTGCCTTGTCCCTGCTCCCCACATAGCATTTAAATTGGCTTTAGCAGAAGACTTGGTAAAAATTCACATACATGTCTTTTAAAGGCCCCTCACACCTAGCTCCTTCTCAGCATGGGTGAAAACATCCAACCCTCGGAAGTAATTGACTTTCCCAAACAGGTGACCTTTTTTAGGTGTGGTCTGCTACTGCCTAAGAAATGGGTTTGACCTAGAAGGTGGTGATAATACTAATAGCAATGAATATCTTGCTCATTTGCACTGTACTTTACAAAGTGCTTTTGCATCTAATCCTCATACCACTGCAGTGGAATGGAAAGTTGGAGTGGAAGAGATAGAGGAGATGTCTCACAAATGCTCAAAACTTAGAGAGGTGTGTTGGCCTGTTCAGGGTCCTGACATGGCTTGGAAACCAGCACTGCTGCCCATGCTTTTTCCATAAAACACTGTAAATGCCTGTGGCAGGGAAAGAAACAATATAGAGAGCAGTGAGCTGGCTCCTACCCCAACAGAGCACTGGAACAAGCAAAAGAGGTCCCAAGGAACTGCCCTATAGCCAGGGCACCAATGCTCTGAAAAGCATCCCTCTTTGATACACAATTTGCCTAATTTCTCTGTTCCTAAGAACTCCAGCTCCAAACCCAGTAGGGCAATTCAGCCTTCAAGTGACTAGGATGTCCAGGTCCATAAGATTTTTCACTTGACCCTTAAGTCTTGTTGCCCAGTCACGATTAGTAGTCTTATCAGTCACTCCCCCTAAATCACCACCATTTCATTCACTACTGTCTAACAAGATTTCGATTGAATACCTTCTTCTCACGGCAGCTTTTCTGAACCCAACGGGTGTCTTTTTGCCTTCTAAATTTATCCTGGGGTATGACAACTGGGTATGATGAATGATACTCAGCTTAAGCAATAATGGGGGTTGGGAGCAGGGAGAGCTGTAAGGCCTGCATCACGTTGTTCTTTCACACTTTTACTTATAGATCTCTTTCTGTTAGTCTAGGTCTTCCCCAAAAGCAAAGACTGTGTATCCCCCCATCTTGGTCTGCCTTGAAATGCTGAGGTCAGTGTACATCATTTACACAGTGGTCAGGAGAACTTCATTTAATGAATTCCACAAAGGGTAATATGATTTCACAAATAATTTCCCCTACTGCCACCCCAACTTCCCCATGTCTAGAATCATAATGCCAACACTGTCAGTAATTTCAGGACTGAAGTAAAAAAAATCTGTGCTTTGGATTGTGGGGGATTCAGATAGATGATAGGGCCCCTATTCCCACCAGATCCCAGGACAGTGGTTATGTTTATATGTATGATTGTATATTTAGGGGCTGACACTATTTATTATGGGGGTATTTTTGCGGGACTATGTAATGTAAAAAATATGTCACATATAAAGCCCTAACCTGTACAGCTGTCTGCAGATGAGATTTTGCTCCTATTTATTTTCTGGATAATCAGCCATTATTTTGTTCCAAGTTTAATATTCAGTTCTCCTGATGAAATCACACTAATGATTCAAGTATTAAGCCAAGCAAGGCGCAAGTTACAAAATTAATATTTGCAAGAACCAGGAAGTTCAGGGCCTCCCCGGTGGCGCAGCGGTTGAGCGCTGGGTTGCAAAGCTGCCGAAGCCTCTGCGACGCCGGTTCGATCCCCGGCTGCTCCCCGGCCACTGGAGGAGGGTCCCACATGGCGCGCAGACCTCTCCTGCCGCCCACTGCTCCCCTCAGCTGTGTACTTCGGTCCTTCTGCCTGCTCTGCTCCCAGCTCTGGCTCTGGTGAATTCTCTCACCCTCCCGCACTTCTGACTGTACCCAGTGCATGTATAAACAAAAAACAAACAAACAAACAAATAAATAAATAAAACATGCCTCTATTAAAAAATAAAATTAAAAAAAAAAAAAAGAACCAGGAAGTTCAGGAGGTTTCCTGTAATGAGGTCAGAGGTGAGACCGTAGCTGCCAGCTTCTCTCCACCCCAGTGGCATTCTATAGGCTCCCACTGCAAGTGAATATGTGAGTCTTAACTAACTGTGGCAACCAATCACAGAGCTGATGTTCTGACCAGCTGTGACCAAGACAACAGTAGTGTGCATACTCTGGCTCTCTAATGCTCAGCAGCTGTTCTGCCTTCCTTCCCTACTTCCTCATCTGCTGGTGGCTACTCTAGAGAAATGATTTTAACAGACTGGTCGCTGAGGCATCTGTCTACCAGCTGCTGTCACTGGAATGAGTACATCAGACCTGGCAGGGGAAGGGTTGAATGTAGCCAGAATAATGAGGGAAATGGAGAATAGTCTGCCTCATGGTACTAAAGTGGAACTTGGGAGTTCCAGTTGCTGAGGGTTATATCAAAATCTCTTCCGAGAGGTTCATAGAGATTTCTGACCTAGACCTATCCCTCAGATAACCCCAAGAGTGGGGAGGTATTGCTAAAGTTCCCGGACTAAGGGTACTGGAACACAGACAGTACCTTGCCCTGAGGCTACCATCCCTATATAGCAGATACTGGATTGTAGCTCTGGAGTGTGGCTCTGCAAGGCTCCTGCTCTAGGCTTCTAAAGTTCCCAACATGGTCTTGTAGGCAATTTAGGGAGCCTGTGAGGAGGAGGTGAAACTTGAGGTCTTCTTTTCTTCCCAGCTCTAGGCAAAATATCAATGAGAGCTCAGGCTGATGTGAACTGGAGACCTTGGACCCTGCAGAGCCCCATGAGGACTCAGTAAACTGTTTTGCTAGAAGCTTTTCAAAAAGTCTGTGACAGTAGAGCTGACCTTCCTCCTGCCTTTCCTTCTTCACTCTACCCTACTCCCTTTGATAATCCCTTCTGTAGCCAATAGCACTGCTGGGCCTCTCTCACATCTGCAATTTTCCCAAACTACTGCTCCCCTAAACTTAGAGTGGCCTGACATGGTGAGGGGCTGCGATTGATGACAGCTTGTTGTTCAGTGTAGGTTTCACTGCTTTGTGGCCCAGAGGAGCCTGGCCCAGCAAGGCTTCAAGCATAGGGAGTGCTTTAAAGTTTCCCTTACATTTCCCTCCTTTCTCTCTGGTTCCACTCAGGGCTAAAATCACAGGCACCTGTGAAAACAAAACTAGTAATGGATGCTTGCTCATCAGCACTGTCTCTGTTTTTGTCTCTCTCTCTCATCTCCAGATCCAATGGAAATGCTTCCTAACTGATCATGTTATAACAATACCTGGAAGTCCAAGACTGAATTTCAGCTGAACATACCTGAGTTGTCCCCATCACCATGGAGACCCAAAAGGATGAAACTTCTCAGGCCAAGGGAGCAGCAGCTTCTGGAGATACCCAGGACCAAGGAGCAGAGAAAGGAGCCAAGAACAAGGCAGCTGAGATAATAGAAGGACCAGCATCTGAGCTACCCATATCTGGCCCAGGTAGGCTGAAGAAAACTGCCATGAAACTCTTTGGTGGCAAGAAAGGCATCTGCACCCTGCCTAGTTTCTTTGGAGGGGGACGAAGCAAGGGTTCTGGGAAAAGCAGCTCTAAGAAGGGTCTTAGCAAGAGCAAGACCCATGATGGCCTAAGTGAAGCAGCCCATGGTTCTGATGACTTTGTCAGTGAGGGAACTGGCCTTTCTTTACCTTTGCCTGAGTCACCCTGCCGACTTCCCAGCTCCCAGAGTGCTCATGGGGCTTTGGAGACAGGCTCCAGATGTAAGACATCTATAGCTGGAGCCATAGAGAAGGCTGGGGCTGAGAAGCCTCTCTCTATGTCCAAGCCAAAGAAAGGCCTGAAAGGTTTTTTTAGCAGTATCCGCCGTCACAGAAAGAGCAAGGTCTCTGGGGTTGAGCAAAGTGAGCCAGGAAGCAAGAGGCCTGAGGAAACCATAGCCAGGCCTCATGAACTTGTGAGCTCAGCCCTTCTACCCCATGCTGAGGAGACCCTTCAAGTCCCAAGAAAGGAAAATGCCAAATCCCAAGATTCTCCTGTGCCAATAGTTTCTTTAGTACCAGAGCTTTCTCCAGCAGTTACCGAGAAGACAGCCTGTAAAGATCCAGAAATATCTATGGAGACATGTGCCTCAGCACTTTTGCAGCCAAAGCCTGACTCTAAATCCAGTGGCCTAGAGGAACCTCACTGCCCGGGAACAGGGGAGAAGGTAAAAACAGAAGAGATAAATCTGCCCAATGGCCCTGTGGGGGACCAGCTGATTCTCCTGTTTGGAGATGTCACATCCTTGAAAAGCTTTGACTCGCTGACAGGTTGTGGTGACATCATAGCTGAGCAGGACATGGACAGTATGACAGATAGCATGGCCTCTGGAGGACAGAGAGCCAACCGAGATGGTACTAAGCGAAGTTCCTGCCTGGTGACTTACCAAGGAGGTGGGGAGGAAATGGCCTTGCCAGATGATGATGATGAAGAAGAGGAAGAAGATGAGGTAGAATTAGAGGAAGAAGAGGAAGTCAAGGAGGAAGAAGACGATGACTTAGAATATTTGTGGGCAAGTGCCCAGATGTACCCGAGACCCAATATGAACCTGGGCTACCATCCTACTACATCTCCCAGCCACCATGGCTATGTACTTCTTGACCCAGTCCAGTCTTACTCTGGTATAGCCCCTGGAGACCTTTTGACTCCTCAGAGTGACCAGCAAGAATCTGCTCCCAATAGTGATGAGGGTTATTATGATTCTACCACTCCTGGATTTGAAGATGATTCTGGTGAGACCCTGGGACTTGTCCATAGGGATTGCCTACCCCGAGATAGCTACAGTGGAGATGCCCTCTATGAGTTCTATGAACCTGATGATAGTCTTGAAAACTCTCCTTCTGGGGATGACTGCCTTTATGACCTCCATGGTCACAACTCTGAGAGATTTGAACCCTTCTTGAACTTTGAGTCCTTTTCTTCCTCTCGGCCACCTGGGGCAATGGAGACAGAGGAGGAACGTCTAGTGACCATTCAGAAACAGTTACTGTATTGGGAGCTTCGGCGGGAGCAGCTTGAGGCCCAAGAGGCACGGGAATCTCGTGCCCGAGAGGCTCATGCCAGACAGGCTTATACCCAAGAACATGCCAGGGAGCCCCATACCCGAGAAGTCCACACCCAGGAAGCATATGTCAGAGAGACCCGAGTCCGAGAGGCCTATGCCAGGGAGGCCTGTGCTAGGGAGGTCAAGGCCCGAGAGACTGAAATCCAAGAGGTCCAAGCCCAGAAGGAAAAGCCTAACATGGAGTATCAAATAAGGCCTTTAGGCCCATCAGTGATGGGGCTGATGGCAGGGGCATCAGGGACCTCTCAGACTACTCCCCGGGGAACCACATCAGCTTTCCCTGCCACTGGGAGCAGTGAGCCAGACTGGAGGGATTTCCGTCCTCTAGAGAAGCGTTTTGAGGGAAACTGCTCCAAGAAAGATCAAAGTACCTGTCTCATGCAGCTCTTCCAGAGCAATGCTATGTTTGAGCCAGATGTTCAAGAAGCAAATTTTGGAGGGTCTCCTAGGAGGGCCTACCCAACTTATTCACCCTTAGAGGAGCCAGAGGAAGAGGACGTTGAGAAGGAAGGAAATGACACTGTGAGTTTCTCACAGGCTCTTGTGGAGTTCACCAGCAGTGGGAACCTTTTTTCCAGCATGTCCTGCAGTTCTGACTCTGACACATCCTTTACTCAAAACCTCCCTGAATTGCCTCCCATGGTGACCTTTGACATTGCTGACGTAGAACGGGATGGGGAAGGCAAGTGTGAGGAGAATCCTGAGATTCACAATGATGAAGACCTTGCCGCCTCCTTGGAAGCTTTTGAGCTGGGGTATTACCAGAAGCATGCCCTCAACAACTACCACAGCCGTTTCTACCAAGGTCTTCCCTGGGGTGTGAGCAGTCTCCCACGATACTTAGGACTGCCTGGCATGCATCCTCGACCTCCACCTGCTGCCATGGCCCTCAACAGGAGGAGCCGCTCACTAGACACTGCAGAGACTCTGGAACTGGAACTTTCCAATTCCCACCTAGCCCAGGGCTACATGGAGTCTCATGAGCTACAGGCTCAGCAAGAAGATTCAGAGGCAGAAGAAGAGGATGAATGGGGCCGAGATAGTCCCCTGTCCCTTTATACTGAACCCCCAGGGGCCTATGACTGGCCTGCCTGGGCTCCCTGTCCTCTCCCAATGGGGCCAGACCCTGCCTGGGTAAATCCCAGCCAGTTGGATGGGCCTTCTAGGCAGTCACCTTATGGGCAGACAGCCTGTTGTGTACCTCCTGTGGCCATGCCAATGTTGCTATCAGTACCAGGGCCAGAGCCAAGGGTGCCTAGGCAACCTGGGCCTCAGCTTGCTCGGCCTTCGCACCTACCCCTGTCCATTGGCCCTTGTTATAACCTCCAGCCACAGGCCTACCAGAGTGTAAGGGCCAGGCCTCGAGATATGTTGCTGCCTGTTGATGAGCCCAGGTACTCCTCTGGTTCTGGAGGCTTCAGCCCCAGCATTATGTCCCAGGCCAAGCCTGTGGGCATCACCCATGGCATCCCTCAGCTGCCCAGGATTCAGCCTGGGCCCCCGCAGGCTCAGTCCATTCGTTATGGGGCTTCCAGCTTTGACCTGTCAAAGGAGAAGGCAGAGCAAGGGGCCTCTCTCCCCACCAGCTACTCCTCCACTGCCATGAATGGAAACCTAGCCAAGTAGTCATCAGTACTGGAATGGGGACAGGGGGCTTGAGCATGTGAATGGGGATCAGGGGTTGGGCAGAGGGGTGGGGGGTTGGGGTTGCTGTTCAATTTGAAAATCCTTTTGGCCAAGGAAAGCTCCTATGAGTTTTAGTTTTGATTTCCAACTTGCCTCTTCTGCCATCTGTGGCCACATTCAGCTCAAGTATATCTGACCTGGGAGGCTGCTGCTGCTGTACTCTGATTTTTACTTTCAGGGTTTCTTCTTGTAACCCATGCAAAGTTTGGGGTACTGTAATGTTGTGCCTATCCCAGTTGCTGAATTAATGATTATATATATATATATATATATATATATATATATATACACATCACACACACACACATGCATATATACACATAGCATGCATCCTTCACACTTGACATTTAGTGCCCCCAGCCCTCCAAGTAACACTCCTCTTCCACAAGTGAATGATGAACCACTGATGAGAAGCCAAGTCTGCACTATCTCCCACTAGGGGGCGAGGGGCTATTTCTTTTAGTAATATGAAATTATGGTACAGATCCTCCCCGATCATACTTTATTCCTCCCTTTGGTCTTGCCATGCCTGCTACCATTACATGATCTGATTATAATCTATTCAGCTAGTTGTCCGTTGAATCAAGTAGCATGTGCCTATTGCTGTGGACTTTGGCATCATAGCCAGATAGGGGTCTTTTTACCTGACCCGCCATAGCTTGGGTTGAAGACAAAATGCTGATCCCCTTAATGGAGTGATCAAATTCATCCAGCTGCTAACAAGAAAAAATAGGGTTCTATCATAGACACTGCCATAGCTTTGATCTCTGGAATGATAGTATTTTTTCCTTCTTTTAAACTTGCGACTTCCCTGAGCTACAGACGTTTTTAAATTTTAGTTCTTTTTTTCTCCAGAAGTTTTCATGATCTCATCACAAGGAACACATTCTTTTAATTGAGATACAGAAAGAGAAACAGCCAAAATTAAGGGTAGGCTGTAGGAATTGGGGTTTTTACAATTTTCAGGGGAAGGATGGAAAAGGGAGGTCCATTTGTCCCACCTAGCAGGAGAGGATTTCAGAGCTCCAGGAAACCCAGCTTCTTGGGGAAACTGCTTCCCCCTGCCCTTGGGGCAGTATATGTTTGTATGCCTTGCCCATCCCTTTATTTTGATAATTATAAAGAGGCTCCAAAATAGCACTCCCAAGAGATGGGATACCAAAGGCCTATTAAGCTGCTGTTCCGGACTCTCTAATGAACTGTTTTCCAATTAGTCAAGTTGTTAGTATCGTCAGAGAGTGAGACTTCTTGAGAGGAAGACTTACCTGTCCTCACTGCCAAATTGGAAGACTGATTTGCAGGACAGTTGCAGCTCTCTATGGAATAAATGGCACCCTCCATTCTCTTGCATCCACAGTTTTCATGTTAAACTAGCTTATAAATAGCTGGTAGGAAAGAGTTGCTGTAAGGAAGACATTGTAACAGCCTAATCTACCAGGCTCAACCTCATTCGTCACAAATAGAGAGGGTTCCTTTGGAATTAATTTATTGGAAATAGGCATATGGAAAATGTTCTGCCTGGAAGTGTTGACCAAAATTATAACCCTTGCCCTGCTAACCACCATCTCCATGACTGTTAAGAGAAGAGGTTAAAAGGCCTATTGCATTCCTGAGATGTAACAGCTTAGTTTGGGAAGAGATGGCATTGGCCTTCCCAAATCAAGGTGACTTTGTGGACAAACTGTCCTTTGGCCAAGGGATGTGCTGGTCTGTGTCACTGTTCCAAGATTACAACTGGACCAGTGCACATTACAAAAGAGAGCAAACCTGGTTGGTATCTGCATCTATGAAAGCACCCCATGAGTTTGTATGGTACCAATACCACTGTTCAAGGATCCCAGAGCAGATCCCAGGCTGACTTTGTCTACATTATGAATAAATCCATTCTGGAAAGTGGAAGGCATTCCTCACCCCAAGCACAACCTTCTAGGAGAAAAGTACCCCAAAACCATTGGATTTATCACCAAAGCTGTCCTGGGAGGGTGGGGCTGAACTTGGCTTGACTGTTTGGCAGGAAGTAAATAATCACCAAATGCCTTCACAACATGGGAAAACCCATCACTGCCTCCATTTCTGCGTGTCATCAGGGCAGCTCAAGCTTCCTGTCTGTATATCTGCATAGCCTCAGCAGGTAGAGTTATCACCAGCCTTCAGAGCCACCAGTCCATCTGGGAAGAGAAAAAGTACATAGCCTCTGGTCAAAAGCTGAGAGTTACTCTAGGACAAGAAGGCACCGAGAGGTAATGCCTCTTAGAGGATCAGTCATAGCCCTAACATACTTTGCTGGCCTTTTGAAGGTCACATACCAGAGTAAGGTCGGTTTAAGATTGAGCAGCAATTCCTGATTTGGACATCACTAACTGTAGATTTTTTCACTGTCCTGGCCAGCCCAGGGACAGGATGTTCAACATTAGAAGTGGTGCAGTCAGGATGCACGGCTACCTCTTTGAGTGTCTAGATCCAAGCAGTTCATAGCTAAATACCAGTTGCTGCCTAGAAGAGGAAGGAAGACCTGCCTGGGGACATATGATGGCACTGGGAGAGCCAACCAAGCTTCAGGCCTCTCCCCAAATGTAGGCCAATTCTTGCTTGACTTGCACCAAATATGCCCCAGATCACCAAAGGTGGACAAACATGTTGGGTCCATATCTCCTAAGCTGTGACCAGATGAACACCATGTCTCCATTGTGAGGTCCTGAGATGATAGTTTTAGATATGACTTGAAGGGGAGATACAACTTGAGAGTAGATGGCTGCCTTATGGTGCTACCAAGCAAGCATATCTAGTGCCAGATAGCTCTGATCCTAAGATTTCTCAAATACACAAGTCCTTAGGGGATCAGCAACTGGATAGAGAAGGTCTCTCTCCCAGGGCTGCCAGTTTCTTGGTGCTTTTGCACCTTCAAAGAAACCCTGCATTCTGGCCCACTTAAGGTCTGCTTTAGCTTGGGCATCTGTTCACTAGCATCCTGGGCCAAAGGTCTTGGTCAACACCAGACCTTTCTCAGTGCCGTACCAAGGAGGGGACTAGCTTCCCAGGGCTGTGCCTCTCATCCTGCTGTCAATGACTTTCCTGCCCTTGCCTGTGCCACCAACCCACCTGCCCTTCGCCCCTGGGCCGAGTTGCTAAAGGGAGGCATGGGTGGTTTAACAGGGAGAATTCAAGTTTACCCATGTGTATGTTGCATTCATGTTGTTTTTAATAATATATATATCAAAGTCAATTATCTATTTTTGTATTGTTTGCATTTTATATTCATGAAAAACAATGTATCAATTGTTCTTTTCTGATATATTTTTTTAAGCGGTGCTGTTTACAGTTTTAAACAAAAAAAGTCACAAAAATTGCTGCTGCTTATGCAGAGGGCTGGCATCTCAACTGTCCAGAGCCCTCCCTCTTTCCCCTCACCCCACCCCCGATATATCACACCATCCATATCCTCCCTCCATGATAGGACAGCAAATGCTGCCCAGGTACTAAAAACAAATGCCAGGTGACTCATACATGGTAGACGGTGTGTCATTTATGGTTTCATTTTTTTCTTTTGAACTCTACCCCCACTTTACCCCCTCCTTTTGTTTGAAAACCAGAGTGCCCATGTTGTGCTATTTGTCATGTTGAATTTCTCCAAAGGAACATTTTGGGAACATTCTTTAACTAGTGGAAAGGGCAGTGGTTTTCAACAATGCCCCCTCTCCCCAAGAAACTGGAGGAGACAGATAACAGTGATGCTTGAATCATCAGGAATTGGCCATCTCATTGAGGAAACCCTTGCATGGGACTTTTCAGGAACTCAGTTGATTGTGACACTTGCCCAGAAGAGACATTGGGGAACTTCTTGACCCCTTTTGCTGCTTTGGGGAAATTCCTACCCCTGCCACCATTCCCTCTCCCTAGCTGTGCTCTAGCTCACACATGGATCGTACTTTGGGAAACTGTGACTGTCAGTGTAATGGTTTGCTGGCCTGATCACAGTTTTCCACACTATACTATAGTCATTCCAAAGAAGAAAATCCACGTGGCATGTATATGTGTGAGGGTTGGGGCTTTATTATTATTGTTATTATTGGTGCTTATTTTTCCTGCATTATAATAGGGGTGGGGTTGGGGTGGGGAGACGGAGCCAGGAATGTATATTTAGGTCATGTTAAATAAAATGACTGGGGGACAGAGGGAATAAGTTAGGTACTGCAATACATCCCCACATTAGTTCTAAGAGTTCTTTCTCTCCCAGTACAGAAAGGGGAGCATGGTCTCTGGCTGTGCCCAAGCTTCCCCTTTCCCATCACTGAAACAGAATTGTCTGGAATGTGACCTCGCCAATACTAGCTCTCACTGATATCTGGATATCTCAATGCACTGCCTGTTTGTAACAGCACATCTTTATTTTGCTGAATATTAATAAACTGGGTTCAAGAGGGACCCCCACAGTCACTAAAGTGCATTCTTGTGGTTTGTTCCACAGCAGCATATCTGTGACCCATGGTTGTTTTTTTTTTCCCTGGATGGGAAATGGAGAAAGCAAGATGGGCAGGAGGCACCCAGCAGGGAAAATAGAAGCCAGAGCTACAACTGGACACAGATAAAACTTCAGTTCTTCATCCAAGCCACACCTGCATCCCAGTCCACTGTTTTGTTGGTAAACTCTGTCATACTTTGCACACTGAGAATTGTCAGGGCTGGCTAGCATTTCTATAGTTAGCCTCAGTTCATGTAAGTGTGCTGACCTCCCCATCACCTAGGAAGAAGAAGTGAGGCCTTCCTACTACTGACTTTATCAAAAGGATGTATCCAGTGGTAGGACTTTCTGGTCAACTTGCAAGAATGGCATCCTTTACTCAGGCTTATGTGCAGAGATGCTGGCTGGACAGCTGCCTGCCCCACCTATTCAGCTGTAGTGGCTGAGTAGGGAGCATGTGACTAAGGGTAAGGTAAAAGTATCAGGCTTTTCTTCCCTCCTGCCATTAGGATAGATGACGGAACCTTGTGGTCCTGAATGCATGCCTGATGGCGGGCACCTGGAGTAGGGTGTGGGCATATGTAGATGGGATTCACCTGGGCTAAGACTGGGCTTTTAAGGGCGGCATCACGGGGACGCCGGAAAAAGAGAAGAAGCCGAGAGAAGCAGAGAGAAGGCCGGAGAGCCCAGACAGAGCGAAGACTTGCTGGGGGCTGGGAGGACTGCCAGCCTCCTGCCCCCCCAGCACCCCTGCCTGCCATGTGCTTGGTAAATCCCAATAAAAAGCCTGCAAAAGCCACTGAGGGCTCCAGGACACTCCTCCTTCACCTGTCTGCTTGGATCATAGAAAACCTGCCCTGAGCCACCAGGGGCTCCTGCCACTACAGTGACTTTGCCTCTTATTGCATCGAAGTACTATTTGTTGCATACCACAATAATAACCCAGTCAGGTCCTCCCCAGTGGTGCAGTGGGTTGAGCACAATGCTATGAAGCTGTCCGCAGCCTCTGCAGCACGGGTTTGCCAGGGAGATTCCAACATGGCGCAGCAGACCTCTCCTGTCGCACCTGTCTGCCTATTCTGGTCGCCGCTCTGTCTCTGGTGAATCCTCTCACCCTCCTGCACATCTGGCCTAGCTATTGTATAAACAAAAAATAAATCTTAAAAAAAAACCCAGTCACTTTGGGATCATGTCCTGATATCCAGGCCTGTCCTAATATAGGTAAGAATCACCTGTCTCCATTTGTGCCATCAACCAGGCAAAGACAATTTTATTACTAGCTTTAGTTCTCTAATTGAACCATTATCCTTCACTCCTGGCAAGTAGTAACTCCTGCTAGTGGGGTTCCTTGAGTTGTGCCCAATTGGCATTTTCAGATCAAAATGCCTGCTGTAAAGTGCTGTAAATAGTGCTACCACAGGCATAATCACAGGGTTCCCTGGGGCCCCTTTCCAGATTTAGTAAAGAATCTTGGTGATCCCCATGATCAAGGAAAGCTGAAATATAGGCAAATTAGTAAGAAAGGAGCACCTCCTGGGAATGGAGCAGATAAGTCATAGAATTCTCTACCCTGAACTGCTCATGGAGAGAGGTCATTCCTGCTTAGGGAACTTTTGGAGTGAGACCCTCTGGGAATGCCCATCAAATTTTATTACACATGTTGGAACATTAGTAGTGTCATAATGAGTCCTAGGGTTCTTCCCTAATTTTTGTCCCTCATTCATCAGCTGGGACTTGGACAAATCCCTTTTCTGAGTCTCATCTTCCCCATCAATAGTATGCAGGTAGTATGGAAACAAATATGAAGAATATTGGGCTATCTTACAGTGACCCATGGAACTTTTACAACCACCTAAGTCCAGCATTCACCACCCTTAATATCACTTTGTTGGCCTAGAGTGGAGTTCTATTGTGTGGTACCCCACATGAATGTTGCATTGCACCTGCTGAAAAAGCACTGTGGTACGAGTTCCTCATGCTCTTCTATGACTACTGATGACTGTCTCCACTGTGCCCCCCTGGGAAGTCCTTTGTAACCCTGGTAGAGAGTGTTGTGAAGGGAACCTCCTAGACCTTCCTCAGATTATCAAGAAAACCACCTTAATCAGCTCCATCATTGTTCTTTGGTCCACTTAAGGGCTGGGGTTGTGCCTAGTGAATGGGCTACCTTTGTTCCCAGTTTCTGTTTAAAGCAGATATTATCCTGACCAATAGGGGATAATTGTATAAATCTTTTGTAGGATTTTGTGGGCAAGTTGGTAACTCTCCATTGTCCCCTCTGTGACTGAGCTGTGGTTCCTACTGACTGTGTTCTCTTTCTGGGTAAAAACTAAACTTTGTACTTCATGGCTTTTGGGATCCAGACTGTAGGGTAAGGTGAAAAAGTATCAGGCTTTTCTGCCCTCCCCTCCCACCACTAGGATTGATGATGGAAACATGCTGTCCTGAATGAATGCCTAATGGTGAATACACCTGGGCCGAGACTGGGCTTATAAGGGTGGCATCACGGAGATGTCAGAGGAAAAGAGAGTGAAAGGAATGAGAGTAGAGAGAGTGGAAGAACTGCAGAGTGGAAGAGAAGTACCAGAAGGAGAACAAACGAGAGATGCCAGACAGCGCAGAAAGTGAAGACTTGCCGGGGGCTGGGTGGCTATAAAGGGCAGGAATGGACACGGTGCAGGTTCTCTGATCCCATGCAGACCGGGTAAAGGAGGAGTCAGAGTCCTTAGTGGGTTTTTGCAAGTCTTTTATTGGAGTTCACCAGGCATATGGCAGGCAGGGGTGCTGGGGGGCCGGGAGGCTGGCAGGCCTCCCAGCCCCCAGCAAATCCTCACTCTATCTGAGCTCTCTGGCGTTCTCTGCTTCGGCTTCTGCTTTGGCTTCTGCTGCTGCTGCTTCTGGTGTCCCATGATGCTGCCCTTAAAAAGCACAGTCTTAGCCCAGGTGAATCCCATCTACCTAGGCCCACACCCTATTCCAGGTGCCCGCCATCAGGCATGCATTCAGGACCGCAAGGATCCATCATCTATCCTGATGGTGGGAGGGCAGAAAAGCCTGATATTTTTCCTACCCTATAGTGGCCTGCCAGCCTCCTGGCCCCCCGGCACCCCTGCCTGCCGTGTAACTTGTAAATTCCAATAAAAGCCTGCAAAAGCCACCAGGGCCTCCTAGGACTCTCCTTTACCCCGTCTGCTCGGGTCATAGAGAACCTGCCCTGTGCCCACCCTGGCACTACACAGACCTAGCCATTAAAAGCAAATAATCTAAGAGCAGCACTTGCTCATTTGCAAATGCTTTCCATCTCTATTATCTTCTAAAATGCCCCTCAGACAGGTAGGCAGATCAGATGATTTCATCTCCATTTTACAGGTGAGGAAATGGAAGTAGGGCAGAAGTAAAATGATTTGCTCATGGTAATATAGGATATTGACTAAGTCAAGGTAGAAAAGAGGATGGGAGAAAGGGTAGAAGATGTTGTGGAAGAAACAATTTGCTACTAATAATTCTCCAAGTACAGAATGAATAATATAATTGATGTGTGACAGGCACTAAAACTACATTTTCTTTTATAATCCTTGCCTTAATTTTTATGAGATTGACATTGTGTTTATCTGCGTTTTCAAATGGGAAGACTGAGTCTCAGAAAGGTTAAGATTCTTGCCAAGTTCACATGCATGACAGACTTCAAATCTCATGTCTTTTCCCATTGTACTTACAGTGAAATTGCTTGTTAGCTATACATTAGGAGTTACTAGGTGTAGGGTAAGGTAAAAGGTATCAGGCTTTTCTGCCCTTCCGCCATCAGGATAGATGAGAGAGCCCTGTGATCCTGGGTGCATGCCTGATGGCGGGCACTTGAAGTGGGTACACCTGCGCTAAAAGACTGATAATATAAGGGTGGTGCAGCAGAGTGTGGCGTGGTGGTAGTGCGGTGTCGAGGGTGGAGGAGTGGAGTGTACGAATGAGTGTTGGAGCGACTACAAACCACGGCGAAGAGCATGTGGCTGCTAAAACCGTTCATAAACCTGCTCAGAATGGGTTGGTTGCTTTACAACTGGCGTAGACGGCAGGACGGTTCGAGGCAGGACAGCTCTACGCAGACGAAACCCTTTGAAATCTGGAGAGGGATCCCTGGATGGCCGGCCACGAGCAGCTGGTACCCGGTGGCCGAACTCCTCGCCCAGTGGGCACCTCCCCAGGAATGGCCAGTGGTAGATGGATCCCCGGGGCAGTTGGAACAGGCCCTGTATGAAATAGAAGAAACCCTGAGTGGATGCAGTCAGTGCCCGCGAGGCGGCAGGAGCCGTGGGATGGGTGTTTCTCACAGCTCTGCAAGAGTCCAGGAGGAAAGAGCAATCTAGGATCCAGCAAGTACTGGATGAGATGCGAGAAGAGATGCGAGAAGAGATGCGGATACAGCAACAACATTTGAGGATTCTGGAGGAAGAAGTTCAGAGAAACCGACCCACCCCTCCGGAGATGCCAGACTCCGTCTCAGGAAGGAAGGAGAGGGAGGCTGGCCCTTTGCCCGAATCGCAGCCGGTGGTGGCAAACCAGCCTGCGACTCCAGAGATGCCAGACCCCTGCTCAGGACAGGAGGAGAGGGAGGCTGAACCTTTGCCTGAGTCCCAACCGGCGGTGGTAAACCAACCCGCCACCCCGGAGATGCCGGACTCCTCTGGAGAGGAGGAGGAGGCTGGGCCCATGCTCCGGGCCCACCTGGTGGTGACTCAGAAAATGAAGCGGCAGCGACCCATGGCCCCAGGGGTTCTGGCTGCGGGACCACCACAGATGACGGAATTTACTACCTACCGACCTTACACCCAGGCGGAACTGGTGGACTTGGGCAGCAAGTCCAGAAACCAGGGGAACCCTTGGCAGCCTGGCTGCTACGTTTATGGGACCTGGGGGTGGATGGGATTATTTGCTCGGCTCAAGAGATGGAGAGACTGGCCTCCATGACTTCACACCCATCCTTGCGACAGAGGCTGCAGAACAGCCGGCGGTATGGCCAGGGCGACCACACCCTCCTGGAGTGGATAATGGCTGCCATACGGACAGTATGGGCAGATGCAGGAGACGTGCCGGAGACAGTAAGCGGATGGCAGACGTACGCCGAGCTGGTGCAGGTACTTCAGGAATTGGGGATGCGGCAGGCCATGTTTAATGTGAATACGCGTGGTCCTGACGACGAGCGTTTCACAGCAGGAATGAGAGACTTGGTATTAAAGAATGCCCCCTCATCTACATTTGGATCTCTCATGGCAGTACTAGCACCCTATGTGGGACGTCAGATACACGACGTCACCACAATGATAGCCAGCTTGGGAGAAGTTGAGAGCCGGCGCTCTCAGAAAGGAATACGGGTAGTTTCAGAAAGGTCAAAAGGAATGCCAAGGAGGGCAAGGAGGCCTCTTGGCATCACAGAACCTATAAAAGTCACCCGTAACCAAATGTGGATGGATTTAATAAGAACAGGGGTAGATGGCACTAAAATAGACGCACAGCCCAATGCATATTTATTGGAATTATGGCAGCAGCTGCGAGAAGACCAGAGGTTCACACCCATGAGGACTGCTGCTCAAGGGGAGCCTGGAAACCCCAGGCCTCAGGCTCACGCCCTGCGGCTGGAAGACCACTTGCTGCCAGCCCCGTCCTCGGGTGATGGCCTGATATCCTTTGAATAGGGAGAGGGCCAAGGAACCCGTCCACAGGGGACGGGCGGGGACCGGAGGCCATATGTGGAGCTTGCCATCCACTGGTCCCCGACTAACGTACAAAGGGTCTTAGCTCTAGTAGACACAGGAGCAGAATGTACTCTGCTCTATGGAAATCCAGAAAGATTTCATGGGTCTACTTGTTATATTGATGGCTATGGAGGCCAGAGTGTCAAGGTGACGGCAATAAAACTATCTGTGGGGATTGGGCGATTACCCCCGAAAGAGTATAAAGTATATGTATTGCCCATCCCGGAGTACATCCTGGGAGTGGATGTACTACGTGGCTTATGGCTAGAAACCACAGTCGGAGAGTTTCGCCTTAGAGTGCGTGTGGTAAAGGCAGTGGTAAGAGGATACGCTAAGCATCCGCCCCTACAACTGCCAGTCCCTAGGTGAGTGACTAATACCAAGCAATATCGGTTGCCCGGAGGCTACAAAGAAATTACAGGCACAATATCAGAGCTGGAGAAAGTGGGCATTGTGCATTCTACCCACAGCCCCTACAATTCGCCAGTGTGGCCGGTGAAGAAGCCCGATGGCTCTTGGCGCATGACAGTAGATTATCGTGAATTGAATAAGGTAGTTCCCCCCTTGCCATGCTGCAGTGCCTTCAGTGGCAGATTTGATGGATCATCTGAGCCACGAGCTGGGAATGTACCATTTTGTAGCCGATCTGGCAAATGCTTTTTTTTCAATAGCTATAGCTCCAGGAAGTCAAGACCAGTTCGCCTTCACCTGGGAAGGCAGGCAGTGGACATTCACTGTGCTGCCACAGGGATACCTGCACAGCCCTACTCTGTGTCACAGGCTGGTGGCAGCAGATTTGGCCTGGTGGGAAAGGCCATCTTCAGTGCGTTTATACCATTATATTGATGATATTTTATTGACAAGTGACTCTCTTACAGATCTGGAAAAGGCAGTACCTTTCTTATTAACACACCTGAAAACATGCGGCTGGGCAATCAACGAAAGCAAACTGCAGGGGCCTGGACTGTCAGTTAAGTTCCTGGGAGTTGTTTGGTCGGGTAAGACAAAGGTTATCCCTGAAGCTGTGATAGATAAAGTTCAAGCTTACCCCACTCCAACCACAGTGAATCAGCTGCAAGCCTTTCTGGGTCTGCTGGGTTACTGGAGGGCATTTATACCTCACATGGCCCAGCTCTTACGACCCTTGTACATGTTAATACGTAAGGGAGCCAGGTGGGATTGGTCAGCTGAGGCAGACACAGCATTTGCCACGGCCAAACGAACTATAAAGACTGCTCAGGCCTTGCAGGTTTTTGACCCAGCCCGACCCTGTGAGCTTGATGTGCATGTTACTCAGGAAGGGTTCGGGTGGGGACTCTGGCAGAAATCAGAGAGGCTATGACAGCCTATTGGGTTCTGGTCCCAACTCTGGAAGGGGGCTGAGGTTAGGTACTCCTTAACTGAGAAACAGCTAGCTGCGGTATATGCAGCCTTGCTAGCCACAGGAAGTATAACTGCCACAGCCCCTGTCTTAGTGAGAACCACCTACCCAATAGCTGGATGGGTACGGGACTGGACAACAAAGCCCCATAGTGGCACTGCTCAAACGCCCACTTTGGCGAAGTGGGGGGCATACTTAGAACAGCGCTGCACCCTGTCAACTAGCCCCTTAAGAGTGGAGTTGCAGGAGGTTCTTGGTCCTGTGACATATATTAGTATGGAACCAAATTCAGAAGCCTGTATAGAAGCCGAACCTGAAGCTAGTCCCTACAAGGAGGGTCGAGCACAATTCCAGCAGAGGCCTGGTATATGGACGGCTCCAGCCGGGGCCACCCAGCCTCTTGGACAGCGGTGGCTGTACACCCAGAAACAGACACTATTTGGTTTGAAACTGGGACGGGACAGAGCAGCCAATGGGCTGAACTGCGAGCAGTATGGATGGTGGTGGCCCATGAGCCTTCCCCTCTAGTAATCTGTACTGACAGTTGGGCTGTGTACAGGGGTCTGACACTGTGGATTTCCACATGGAATTTAAATGACTGGACAGTTAGCTATGCATCGGCCATTGTGGGGCCAGGCCCTATGGAAAGATCTATGGGATCTGGGGCATCAGAAGCAGGTGACTGTTTATCATGTCACAGGACATGCCCCATTAGCCTCACCAGGCAACGATGAGGCAGATACCCTAGCCCGGGTTCGATGGCTTGAAACTGCTCCAGAGCAGGATGTTGCGCAGTGGCTACACAGACGCTTGCTCCACGCAGGACAGAAGACAATGTGGGCCACTGTGCGTGCCTGGGGTCTACCTGTAACTTTAAAAGAAATCCAGACTGCATGTGAAACATGTGTAGTATGTTCTAGGACTTACCCCCGGAGACCTTTTGCATCTACAGGCCAGGTGTTGCGGGGGCAGGTACCCCTGACACGCTGGCAGATTGACATCATTGGACCACTACCTCGCTCCGATGGACAACAATATGCTGTCACCTGTGTGGACACTGCTACCGGGTTATTGGCAGCTTACCCTGCTCCACATGCGGACCAAAAGGCAGTGTTGGCAGCACTGGCACACCTATGTGCTGCATATGGACGTACGCTGCTAGTGGAGAGCGATCAAGGGACTCATTTTACAGGAGCCCGGGTGCAGCAGTGGGCCAAGAACATGGGTGTTGAATGGAAGTTTCACACTCCCTATAATCCCAAAGCTGCAGGGATTATAGAGAGGTATAATGGCCTACTGAAGCAAGGACTAAGAGCCACTGCCCCCACTCAGACGCTGGCTGGGTGGAGCCGACGTCTATGGGAGGTGTTGCAGATATTGAATGAGAGGAGCAGGAGAGGCGGCCTGGCTCCAGTGGAGGCATTGCTACATCGTGCCGCTGCTCCCATCCAATTACAAATAAAGACGTCAGACGTCTTATTAAAACCAGGACTTGGACAGCAGGGCAACATCCTATTGCCAGCCCCAACTGGAGTGGACCCAGGGCAGACTGGACTGGGAATGGCCCTGGACAGTGAAGGCTCCCCACACGCGGTGGGTGGCTCTGATAGCCCCTTGGGGTCGTGGCCTGGAGGCCGATTTACAGATAAAACCATGGGTGAGAGCGCAGTGGCCGCCACGGGTGCGTGTTACCCACCCTGGAGTGACAGATCAGCGGGCAATCCTCAAGGGGACATTTGTAATAACTCTGTGGCCCATCATGAGCTCTCCACTCCTGCTGCATGTAGAACCCACTGATGCCTCTTAACTGGCAAAGCGAGTATGGCATTCACGCCCTGGAAGGCCACTGATGCCAGCAACAATATTGTCTTCGGATGCCAAATTGGCATGTATATTGCCCGATGGGAGGGATCTCCCATTGCTGGTACCGGTAACTTCTCTGTCTTTCCGCCCCTAGGAAAATTAACTTTAGTCATTTTGTGATGTATTTGCTTTTGTGGTCCATGGCTGCACTGTTTATGTTTGCTTAAAAAAATTGTACATACGTAGACTATATGGCAGAAAACCCTGAGGGGGTGGACTGTAGGGTAAGGTAAAAGGTATCGGGCTTTTCTGCCCTTCCACCATCAGGATAGATGAGAGAGCCCTGTGATCCTGGGTGCATGCCTGATGGCGGGCACCTGAAGTGGGTACACCTGCGCTAAAAGACTGATAATATAAGGGTGGTGCAGCAGAGTGCGGCGTGGTGGTAGTGCGGTGTCGAGGGTGGAGGAGTGGAGTGTACGAAGGAGTGTTGGAGTGACTACAAACCACGGCGAAGAGCATGTGGCTGGTAAAACCATTCACAAACCTGCTCAGAATGGGTTGGTTGCTTTACACTAGGTGTGAATCCTAGTGATATCCCCAACACAGGCGCAAAATCAGAGCCTCCTAAAATTAAAGGGGACTACTTGCTGCCTTCTCCTATTGGGCCCAGCCAAGCCTCCCAGCTCTAAACTCTATGCCTTTGTGAGCTCATGGAGGGACTTCCCCCTTTCACACCACTGGCTTTGGATCTCTGGGAATTGCTTCCATTAGGTGGACCCAACCTTCCTTCCACTGGTAATAATCCACCTGGAAAAGATGATGAATAGCAGAGTGAGTCAATAGACATGAGCATTTAGATGACTGTAGAATGGGCCTCACATCACTCAGCTCTTCACCATCAATCAAGCATTACCTCATGAAGTTATTTAATTGTAAATCACTTAATAGCTACAGTGGGAAACAGCTACATTATCTGAGAGAATAAACGCTGCCTGATGAGCTCTTGAAGGTTGCTCCCCTCTACTCATTCATTTCCTTTCCTGCTTTTTTTCTTCCTCCCTCTGGATGTCTGAGAGCATTTAGGGGGGGTGGGGTATCATGAGACTTTCCAAGGGCTTCTGTGCTGCATCCATCACCAACAGGATGTGAATGCTCTCCCTGGTCACAAATGTTGTGGTTAAAAGTAAAATTATGGGGCTTCCCCTGGTGGCGCAGCGGTTGAGCGCTGGGTTGCAAGGCTGCCCGCAGCCTCTGCAGCCAGTTCGATCCCCGACCATTGGCGAGGGTCCCACAAAAAAAAAAAAAAAGTAAAATTATGTATGGTTGTTAGTGGGGGGTGGATGAAATGGGTAAAGGGGGTCAATTGTATGTATGGAAACTAGGCTTTAGTGTTTATCATGTTGTAGCATATGCAAGTGTTGAATAGTAATTTGAGCACCTGACACATAATGTTATAAGCCAAAGTTATCTCAATTAAAAAAAAAAAAAATGAACATCCATCTCCATCCATAATCTCAGATGTGGGTAGGCAAGAAATAGTCTTTGCTTGTATTCTTTAAAGTAACTCAATTCTTGGGCCTCCCCGGTGGCGCAGCAGTTGATCGCTAGGTTGCAAAGCTGCCCGCAGCCTCTGCAGCGCCGGTTCGATCCCCGGCTGCTCCCCGGCCACCGGAGGCGGGTCCCGCGTGGTGCGCAGACCTCTCCTGCCGCCCGCTGCTCCCCTCAGCAGTGTATTTCATCGGTCTGCCTGCTCTGCTCCCCGCTCTGGCTCTGGTGAATTCTCTCACCCTCCCGCGCTTCTGACTGTACACAGTGCTCTATAAATAAATAAATATATCTTAAAAAAAAAAAAAAAAGGTAACTCAATTCTGACTTCAAGCTCCCCATCCTAACTGGGAAGCAGAAAATTCCATGTCAGTCACGGTAGAAGGCACCCTTAAGGGTAGTACCTGTATATGGGATGGGCTTATGGTACTCAGAAATTTGACCAAATGCAACTAATCTCCAGTCACCACTGACCCTCATTTTCCACACCAGCAGTAGGGGAGGAGACACTAAGAGTCTTTGAAATTTACATTCTGCCCCCCGTAGGCACTTTAGAGCCACCTCTTCCCCATTCTTTTTCTTTTCTTTTTAAAGATTTATTTATTTATTTTTACAAGAACGGGGGGTACAGGCCAGATTTGCAGGAGCGTGAGAGGATTCACCAGAGACAGAGCGGGGAACTGAACAGGCAGACTGACGAAATACACTGCTGAGGGGAGCAGCGAGTGTGACAGGAGAGGTCTGCTGCGACATGTGGGACCCTCGCCAGCCAGCCGGGATGGAACTGGCACTGCAGAGGCCATGGACAGCTTCACAGCACTGCGTTCAACCGCCTGCGCCACCAGGGGAGACCCTCTTCCCCATTCTTGAGGTACTACATTAAGCAGTGCTTGAGTCCCAATTGCCCAAGACTTAGAAGATCTTCCTTTCTAGGTGGAACTGTCAGTGGTAGTGATCTCTCTTCTTTTTCTTTCTCCAAGCTTTCCAAATCCTCTTCCTTCTCTTTTAAACAATATGTCCTCAATGTGGTTTTCAAGTTTTCCTAAAAGAATCATATATTCAGTGGTCCAGATTTTAATAATGTTCCTGCTTTTAATACAGTGAAATCCTTCTTATAAGAGGTTGGTCAAGGGCCTGAGTACCTCCATGGAGAAAGACAGGGTATGGGACAATTGAGGACCAACAGACACATATAAACATGAGTGTTTTCAGAAATTACCCTTCTGTAAGGGCAGGAGGAAATGGAGCAGGATATTTATGATCCGAACAAAAGGGGTAAAGGAGAAGTCCTGAAGCCCTCAGTGGCTTTTCAGGCTTTTATTGGGATTTACCAGGTACACAGCAGGCAGGTGTGCTTGAGAGGCCGGGAAGCTGGCAGGCCTCCCAGCCCCCAGCAAGTCTTCACTCTGTCTGGGCTCTCTGGCATTCTCCTGTGGCTTTTTCATGGTTCTTCTTCTCGTGGTTCTGCTTTCTTGTGGTTCTTCTGTTCATTCTGCTGCTTCTTCTCTCTGCTCTGTGGTTCGTTCTGCTTCTTGCTGACATCGCCTTGATGTTGCCCTTATAAGCTCAGTCTCTCAGCCCAGGTGTACCCACTTATGCATGCCCACACCCTATTCTAGGTGCCCACCATCAGGCATGCATTCAGGACCACAAGGATCCATCATCAATCCTAAAGGTGGGAGGGCAGAAAAGCCTGATACTTCACTTCCCCTACACCTTCCAGTAACATACTGCTTATTGGGAAAAAAAAAATCACTGTCTTAAAATTCAGGACACCAGGATTTTAGTCCTTACTCTGCCAGTCAATTCATGGAAATTTCAGTGATTTCTCTGAGCCTCATCGTTTTTTTTTTCTTTTTTTTTAAATCTGTAAATGAGAGGATTTCAGAACATGGAATATAGAATCTATGGCTCTAGCCCTTTCTTCACAGTAGGACATCTCTTCATTTTGGTTACTGTCTCTTTCACTGTGCAAAAGCGGTTTTTATTTTTGTTTGTTTGTTTGTTTTAAATATTTATTTATTTTTATTAGATTTTTTTTGGTAATATTTTATTTTATTTTTTTAAATAATAAATTTTATTTTTATATTCCCCATACAATTGCAACCCCACCATTCTGACCCCAATCCCTCCCCACCCGCCCCCCACCCCCCAAAAAGTGTCTCTGGTTCATAGTTTTTTGTTGATTTTGATTTTCACTTTCTTATAGTTATTCATTTTCCTGGTCCCTTATTTAAGTTTTCTAGATTCTTGCTATGAGTGAGACCATCCGGTATTTTTCTTTTTCTTTTTGGCTTATTTCGCTGAGCATGATCCCTTCCAGCGCCATCCATGTTGCTACAAATTGCATGTGTTTATCTTTTTTGAATGCTGAGTAATATTCCATGGTAGATTATTTATTTATTTATACAAGCACTGGGTACAGTCAGAAGTGCAGGAGGGTGAGAGAATTCACCAGAGCCAGAGCGGGGAACAGAACAGGCAGACCGATGAAATACACTGCTGAGGGGAGCAGCGGGCAGCAGGAGAGGTCTGCACACCATGTGGGACCCTCACTGGTGGCCGGGGATCGAACCGGCACTGCAGAGGCTGCAGGCAGCTTCACAGCCCAGCGCTCAACCACTGCGCCACCAGGGGAGGCCCCCAAAAGTGTTTTAATATTATGTAGTCCCAATTTAAATTTAACTTCATTTTCTTTGCTTCTGGGGATGATTCCTCAAAAATGTCTCTGAGGTTTATGTCATGGAGCATCTTGACTATGTTTATTTCTATATATTTTCTGGTTTCAGGTTTTACATTCAGGTCCTTTATTCATTTTGAGTTGTTTTTTGTGCATGGTGTGAGGTAGTAGTCTAGCTTCATTCTTTGCATATAGTAGTCCAGTTTTCTCAGCACCATTTATTGAAGAGACTATCCTTGTTCCATTGCATATTTTTTGATCTTTTGTCATAGATTAGTTGACCATATATGTGTGGCTTTATGTCTGAGTTTTCAATTCAATTCCATTGGTCTCTGTGTGTTTTTGTATCAGTACCATGCTGTTTTACTTATAATGCTTTTGTAGTATAGTTTGAAGTCTGGGACTGAAATATCTCCATTTTCCCTCTTTTTAGTCAGGAGGACATTGGCTGTTTGAGGTTTTTTTGTGATTTGACATGAATCTCATTGATATTTGTTCCATTTCTTTGAAGAATGCCATTGATATTTTTATTGGAATTGCATTGAATCTGTAAATTGCTTTTGACAGGGCCTCCGCTAGTGGCGCAGGTGGTTAAGCACTGTTCTGTGAAGCTGTCTGCAGCCTCTTCAGTATGGGTTCGATCCCAGCCACCTGCGAGGGTCCCACATGGTGCAACAGACCTCTCCTGCCACGTCAACTCCTACCCTCAGCAGTGTATTTCGTCAGTCTGCCTGTTCCGTTCCCTGCTCTATCTCTGGTGAATCTGCTCACCCTCCCGCACATCTGGCCTATACCCTGGCTCTTGTATAAGAAAATGAATAAATATTTAAAAAAATTGCTTTTGGCAGATGGCCATTTTGATAATGTTAATTCTGAATGTCTTTCCATTTCTTTTGTTTTTTTTTTTTAAAGATTTATTTATTTATTTATACAAGCACTGGGTACAGTCAGAAACACAGGCAGGTGAGAGAAATCAACCTGAGCCAGAGCAGGGAACAGAACAGGCAAACCGATGAAATACACTGCTGAGGGTAGGAGTTGACGTGGCAGGAGAGGTCTGTCGCACCATGTGGGACCCTCGCAGGTGGCTGGGGATCGAACTGGCACTGCAGAGACTGTGGGCAGCTTCTCAGCCCAGCGCTCACCACCAGGGGAGGCCCATCTTTCCATTTCTTTCTGTCTTCTATATCTTTTATAAATGTGTTTTAATTTTCTTTGTATAGGTCTTTCACCTCCTTTGTGAAGTTTATTCCCAGGCATTAGTATATATGTTTTTTTGGTACAATGGTGAATGGGATGGTTTTCTTGATTTCTTCTTCCTCAGATAGATTGTGTGCATATAAGAAGGCTACTAGATTTGTGTGTTGATTTCATAACCTGTTAGTTTACTAAGCTGGTTTATTGTTTTAATTAATTTTCTGTGGAGTCTTTAGCCTTCTCTACATATATTATCATAGCATCTGCAAATAGTTATACTTTCACTTTTTCTTTCCTTATTTGGGTTCCTTGTATGTCCTTTTCCTCCCTAATTGCTGCAGTTAGAACTTCCAGGATTATATTGAAAAGCAGTGGTGAGAGTGGACATCCTCTCTTGTTCCAGATGTTAAAGGGAAACATTTCAGTTTCACCATTAAGAATGATACTGGCTGTACGTTTGTTGCATATGGCTACATATATTCCAATAATTTCAGGGGTCTTCATCATAAATGGATGTTGAACTTCATCAAATGTTTTCTCAGCATCTATTGATATGATAATATGGTTTTTACTTCTCTTTTTGTTGATGTGGTGAATTATATTAATTGATTTTTGGATGTTGAAACATCCTTTTGTATAAATCACATTTCATCATGATGTATTATCCTTTTTATGCATTGTTGGATTCATTTTGCTACGATTTGTTTAGGATTTTTGCATCTGATTTCATAAGGTAGATTGGTCTGTAGTTTTCTTGTATTGTCTTTGTTTTTGGTAATAGTGTAATGTTTGCTTCATAAAATGCATTTGGTAGTATTCCTTCTTTCTCAATTTTATGAAAGAGTTTTTGTGGGATAGATATTATTTCATCTTTGAATGTTTGGTAGAACTCATTGTTTAATTTATAATTCTTTTATTGTTAATTTTAAAATATGTTATTATAGTTTGCTCTTTAATTCATTGCTTTTTTTGGAAAAGTAATTTTAATTTCCAAACATAAAAATGTTCTCCTAGTTTATTTATTTTTTATCTTTGTATTCCCCATACAATTGCAACCCCTTGATTTTGATCCCAATCTCTCCTTTCCCCGCCCTCCCCCCAAGTGTGTCTCTGGTTCATAGTTGTTTGCTGATTTGGAATTTTTTCTTTCTTATAGTTATTCTATATCCTTGTCCCTTATTTAGGTTTCCTAGTTTCCTGTTATGAGTGAGACCACCATCTGGTATTTTTCTTTTTCTTTCTGACTTATTTCATGGAGCATGATATTCTCCAGCTCCATCCATGTTGCTACAAATTGCATGTGTTTATCTTTTTTGAATGCTGAGTAATATTCAATTGTGTATATGTACCACATCTTCTTGATCCAGTAGTCTATTTTTGGGCATTTGGGTTGTTTCCAAAGCTTAGCTATTGTAAATTGTGCTGCTATAAACATAGGGGTTCAGGTGCTCTTTGGAATTGATGTTTCTATGTCCTTTGGGTAAATACCTAGGAGTGGAATTGCTGGATCATATGGAAGCTCTATGTTTAGTAGGTCAAGAAATCTCCACACAGCTCTCCACAGTGGTTGGACCAGTTTGCACTCCCCCCAGCAGTGCAGGAGAGTTCCTTTTTCTCCACAACCTCGCCAACATTTGTTATTGCTAGTTTTTTTTTTTTAATATGTGCCATTCTCACTGGTTTAAGATGGTATCTCATGGTAGTTTTGATTTGCATTTCCCTGATTACAAGTGATGTCGAGCATTTTTTCATATGCCTGTTGATCATTTGCATTTCCTCTTTGGAGAAGTTTCTTTTTAGCTCTTCTGCCCATTTTTTAACTGGATTATTTTCTTTGCTTTTGATGAGTTTCATCAGCTCTTTGTAGACTTTTGTGATCAGTCCTTTAACATTAGTGTTGTGTGCAAAATTGTTCTCCCAGTCGTTGGGGTTTCTCTTTGTTTTGGTCATTGTCTCTTTTGCTGTGCAGAAACTCTTTAATTTGATGTAGTCCCAGCTGTTTATCTTTGCCTTCACTATCACTGCTTTGGTTGATGCGTCGGTAACGATGTCTTTGAGGTACATGTCATGTGGTGTTTCGCCTATATTTCCTTCTATATATTTTACAGTTTTAGGTCTTATGTCTAGTTCTTTGATCCATTTTGAGTTGGTTTTTGTACATGGTGTGAGGTAGTAGTCAAGATTCATTCTTTTGCATGTAGCAACCCAGTTTTACCAGCACCATTTAATGAACAAACTTTCTCTGCTCCAGTGCATATTCTTTGCTCGTTTGTCAAAGATTAGTTGACCATACATCTTTGGGTTTATTTCTGGGTTTTCTATTCAGTTTCATTGGTCCATGTGTCTGTTAAGGTTCCAATACCATGCAGTTTTGATTATTAGGGCTTTGTAGTATAGTTTGAAAACTGGGCGAGTGATACCTCCGTTCCCTTCTTTTTTTTTTTTTTTTCAGGAGGGTTTTGGCTATTTGGGGTTTTTGGTGGCTCCATAAGAATTTCATCAATATTTTTTCTATTTCTTCGAAGAATGAGTTTGAAATTTTAATTGGAATAGCATTGAATCTGTAGATTGCTTTTGGTAGGATGGCCATTTTGGTAATGTTAATTCTTCTGATCCATGAGCAGGGGATGTCTTTCCATTTCTTTGTGTCTACTTCTATTCTTTTAACAGTGTTTTATAGTTTTCTTTGTATAGGTCCTTTACTTCTTTTGTTAGTTTTATTCCCAAGTATTTGATTTTTTCTGTTTCAATAATTAAGGGAATGGTTTTCTTGATTTCTTCTTCAGTTTATTGTTTGTGTATATGAAGGCTACTGATTTTTGTGCATTGATTTTGTATCCTGCCACTTTACTGAACTGATTGATTAGTTTAACTAGTTTTTCTGTGGAGTTTTTGGTGTTCTCTATGTATATTATCATATTGTCTACAAATAGTGATAGTTTGACTTCTTCCTTGCCTATTTGGATTCCTTGTGTGTCTTTCTCTTGTCTTATTGCTCTGGCTAGGACTTCCAGTATTATGTTGAAAAGCAGTGGTGAGAGTGGACATCCTTTTCTCCAATGACACCTGGAGCCGTTCACTCACCTCCGCGGTGAATCCTGCATGGTTTTCCACAGTTCCATTTCACAGGTTGTGGTGCCTGAAATAGTTCCTTTCCACTTGCAGTCCTGCTTGATGCATAGTTTGTTCTTGTTGGTTGTTTTAGTTTTTTTTTTTTCCTCCTTTCTGTTGGTTGGTCAGAGAGTGCCAACTTTGTGGGTGCGGCGGGTAGCAGGGTTTTGAGCTTTCCTCCCTTCTAGTCTTCTTTTATGGCAACTTTCTTCTTCGGGCAGTTTCCCAGAGTCCCACGTTTATCTTCCATATCCCAGTTCTCTCAGGGACCTGCCTTTTCCTCCCTATTAACTTTTTCTTTCTTTTTTTTTTTTTTATGGGAGGTCTTACTCACAGCATTTCCTCGCTGCCATGTTGATGACATCTCTCAGGTAGAACTCATTTTTTAAACTATCTGGACCCGGGCTTTTGTTTTGGAGGATGTATTTAATTATTGTTTCAATTTCATTCCTTGTAATTTATTTTTTTAGGTTTTCTATCTCTTCTTTATTCACTTTTTGATGCATGTATGGTTATAAGAATTTGTCCATCTCATCCAGATTATTGAACTTGATTGCATATAAATGTTCATAATCATCTCTGATTATCCTCTGGATTTCTGCTGTACCAGTTGTAATATCTCCTCTTTCATTTATGATTGATCCCATTTATTTGAGTTTTCTCCCTTTTTATGTTTGAGACCCTGGTTAGAAGTTTGTCTATTTTGTTTATTTTTTTTTAAGAGCCAGATTTTGGTTTAATAGACATTTTGGATTGTCTTTTTTATTTTTATTTCAATATTTCTAATTGAATTTTTATTATGTCTTTTCTTCTACCTTTTTTGAGTCTTTTGCTGTTCTTTTTCTAGTTCTCTGAGATGGGAGATAAGGTTGTGTTTTTTTTTTAAATTATATCTTGTTTCTTGATGTGGGGCTATATTGCTATATACTTTTCCTCTTTTTACTGCTTTTGTTGTCTCATATATTCTGCAAGGATGTGTTTTCTCTGTCATTTGTCACAATGCATTTATTTTCTTCTTTTATTTCTTCATTAATTCAGAGGTCTTTCAGTAACATGTTCTTCAGTCTCCATGTAATGTGGGCTGTGGGGTGTTCCTTGTTTTCTTTTCATAGCTGATTTCTAGTTTGATCCATTTATGGTCACTGGCAATATTTTGTATGACTTCAGTCTGCATTGTTTGTCAATATTTGTCTTGTGTCCCAGTACATGTTCTATCCCAGAAAACAATCCATGTGCTCTTGAGAAGAAAGTGTATTTAGTGTTTTTTGTGTGCAATTTCCTGTTGGTACAATGGGTTCTAGATCTTTGTTGAGGGCTATTGTGTTCTTGTTTATTTTTTGTCTTGCTGATCTGTCCATTGGTGAAAGTGGGGTGTTGAAGTCTCCCACGTAATATGCATTTTCTCTAATGTCTGTTTTCATATTCAAAAATAATTGTTTAATGTATTTTGGTGCTTCCTCATGAGTGCATATATCTTAATTAGTGGTGTAACTACCTGGTGTACCATTTCCCTGATTATTATGTAGTTTCCATCAGTATCTGAATTCTATTTTATCTGATATAAGTATGGCTGCCTTTGCTTTCTTTTAGGGGCCATTTGTTTGTGGAATTGTTTTCCAGCATTTACCTTTCTTTTAAGATTTATTTTTTATTTATACAAGAGCCGGGTACATGCCAGATGTGCAGGAGGGTGAGAGGATTCACCAGAGGCAGAGCGGGGAACAGAACAGGCAGAGTGAAGAAATACACTGCTGAGGGGAGCAGCAGGTGAGACAGGAGAGGTCTGCTCGCCATGTGGGTTGCTCCGAGTCTGGCGGGTATCAAACCAGCACTGCAGAGGCTGCAGACAGCTTCACAGTGCTGCGCCAAACCGCCTGCGCCACCAGGGAGGCCCTCCAGCCTTTACTTTTAATCTATGTTTAACTTTGGCTCTTATGTGTATTTCTTGGAGATAGCAGAAGATAGGGTTCTATTTTCTAATCCAGGGTGATACTCTGTTTTATTTTTTTCATTTATGAATTTAGTCTTTTTATGTTTCTTGTGATTACTGATACATAGGAGTCTGTAATTTCCATTTTGTTTATCATTTTGTTTTTCTATCTATTTTCTTTTTGGGGGTTTTCCTTTTCATTCCTCTGTTGGTTTTGGTTTTAAGGTTCTTATAATATTTTTGGAGTGGGGGGTTGGTATTAGCAAATTTCTGAGGAGATTTTTTTTTTCAGAGAATATCCTTATTTTTCTCTCATACAGGAAGAAGTGATTTGCAAGATAAAGTATTCTTGGGTAGCATATTTTTTTTTAAATCTTGGAGTTATTTTTATATGCTGCTCTATTCTATTCTTGCTCATAGTGTTTCATCAGAGAAGTCTGATGTCAACCTAATTGCTTTTAATTTATAAATTATCTGTTTCTTCCCCTTGGTTAACTTCATTAATTTTTTCTGGTCTTCACTATTAGAAGCTTCACTATTTTGTGTCTTGCTATGGTTCTTTTATTATGGTAATGTGGTGTTTTTCCAGCTTCCTCTATGTCTATTTTTGTTTCCTTCTTCATGTTTTGGAAGTTCTCTTCATTTATTTCCTTGAATAGGTTCTGGGTTCCTTTGTCTCTCTGTTGGGATTCCTATGAATATTTCCTTTCCTCATTGTGTTGTATATTTCTCAAAGTGTTTCTTCATTCTTGTTCTTTTGTCCCTCTCTTTCCTTTTCTTTTTTTTTTTTTTGTTCTTTTTATATCTGTATCTTCAAGGTACTGATTCATTCTTCCATTTCATCAATTCTGTTTTCATTGTTATTTTTCCCCAGAATTATTTAGCTCCTCCATTGATCTTTTAACATCCTCCATTTCCTTTGTTATCTTATTTAAAGACTCAATTTCATTCTTCTGTTCATTGATTATATTTCTTCTATCATTCTTTTCCTTTTCTTCTTCTTTAAGTTTTTTAATCATGGTGATTCTGAATTCTATTTCTGTCTGGCAGAGAGATTCTTCCATGTCAGTGTTGTTGATTTCTAGGGTCTGATTTTCTTTTTTGGTGTGTCATTCCCCAGAGGGTTTGCTTGCCTGATATGATTTTCTTTCTCCCTGTTGTTTGTTTTTGAATTTGTTCTATGCACAGGACCACCATGTAACTGATGCCAGTGGGCTTAACTGTGGGGAGCTCCTACTGGGACCTCAGTTACTGGTGGCCTAGTTGGATATAGCATAGTCATGCAAGTTACACAAGGACTGTGCTGCTGTGGATGGCTGATGAACACTGCCCTGGAGGTTGCTGAGTCTGTGTATGATGCTGTTCTTTCCCCCACTTGTATGTCTTCAAATACAGGGCCAGGTGAGTTCAGTTCTGGTGCTCTCAAGGGTTGTGTGCAGCCTCTAGCAGTGTATGTGGGCCTTAGGTCATTCTCCCAGATGGTTGCTCCTCACCTTTTGGCTGCTGGGCCCTCCCCCTACCTGTCTGGCTTCAACTGAATATCTTTTACAAAAAAATATCTATGTAGTTTAGTCAATTTTTTGATTGGGTTGTCTTTTTTGTTGTTGTTGGATTGTATAAGTAGTCTGTATATTTTCCTGATTAGCTCCTCATCAGATGTGTGATATACAAATATTTATTTCTCATTCTGTAGTTGCCTCTTTATTTTTGTAAAGGTTTCATTTGAGGTAAGTAGTTTTTCAGTTTGATGCAGTCCCACTTGCTTATTTTCACTTTGTTTATATTCCCTTTGGAGTTGAACCCCCAAATATCTTTTGGCAGATGTTTTGTAGAGTGACTATTATGTTTTCTTTCAAGTATTTGATGGGTTTGTTCCTTACAGCTACATCTTTTATACAGTATGAATTCCATTTTGTATATGAATTATGAATATAGTTTTACGCTTTGCATGTGTTTTTCCATCTTTCCCAGCACCATCAGTTAAAGAGGATTTCTAGCTCCTTTATCATGGATTGACTGTCCTTATTTGTGTGGGCTCATTTCTGGGCTTTCTATTCTATTCCATTGTTCTGAGTTTATGATTTTGTCCCAATAATGTTTTGTTTGCTATATCACATAGTTTGAAGTCAGGAGTATGATAACTCCCTCTTCTTCTTTTCTCTTAGGATTGCATTAGCTATTTTCTGTCTCTTGTGTTTCCATATTAATTTTATAATTGTTCAATTTGATTGAAAAAATAATTGGGATTTAGATAAGAATTGCATTGCCTCTGTAAATTGTTTTAGATAATATCACCATTTTCATGTTTATTTTTCCAATCCAGGAGCAGAGGCTATCTTTTCATTTCTCTGTGTCTTCTACTTCCTTTAACAGCCCTATAGTTAAGGAGGTCCTTAACCTCCTTCAGTAAATTTACTCCCAGGTATTCATTTTTGGTGTGATTATAAATATGATTGTTTTTCTTATTTCCTTTTCTTCTGATACATTTTTTGCATAGAAATGAAATTGATTTTTCTATATGGATTTTGTACCCTCCCACTTAACTGTATTCACTTTTGTTTCTAATAGATTTGGGTGGAGTCTTTTGGTTCTTTATGTATATTATCATGTCATCTGCAAATAGTGACTGTTTCACTTTTCCAATCTGGATCCCTTTTATGTCTTATTTTTATCTAATTTCTATGGCTTGATATTATGTTGAACAACAGTGGTCATGGTGGGCATCCTTGTTTTGTTCCTGATCTTAGCAGAAATTCTTTCAGCTTTTCACTATTGGGTATGGTGTTGCCTGTGTATTTAACATATGTGACATTTATAATGTTTAGGTAACTTCCATTTACTCCCATTTTATTGAGTGTTGTTTTTGTTTGTTTCTTAATTAGGAATGAATGTTGAATTGTAGATCCCTTTTTCAGCACCTTATGAAAAGATCAAATGATTTTTCTTGATCTGGTGGATGACACTGGTTGATTTGTGTGTTCAACCAGCTCTGAGTCCTTGGGATAAAGTTTTCTTGATCGTGATAGATGGAACTCTTAATACATTGCTTTATTTGGTTTACTAGGATTTTGTTGAGAATTTTTGTATCTATGTTCATCAATAATATTGTCTATAGTTTTCATTTTTTTACTGTCCCTGTTTGATTTTGGGATAAGAGTATTATTGCCCTCATAGAATGTGTTGGGGAGGGGTTTCCACTTTCCTCAATTTTTTTGAAGAGTTTGAGTAAGAAAGTTTTGAAGGTTTGGCAGAATTCACTGGAGAAGCCATCTTGTCCTGTACCTTTCTTTTTAGGAAGACTTTTTATTACTCTTTCAACTTGTGCACTGTGAATTGACTAAGCTATTTAATCCTGATTCAGTCTTGGAAGTTTGTATGAATAAAAAAAGTTCATTTCTTCCAGGTTGTCCAGTTTTCATAGAGATTTTCATAATAGGTTCTTATGATTCTATGTATTTCTATATCAGCTGTTTTATTTTCATCATATATATATATATTTTTTTTTAAGATTTATTTATTTATACAAGAACCGGGGTACAGGCCAGATGTGCGGGAGGGTGAGAGGATTCAGAGACAGAGACAGAGAAGGCAAAAGAACAGGCAGACTGATGAAATACATTGCTGAGGTAAGCAGCGGGTGAGAAAGGAGAGGTCTGCTGAGCCATGTGGGATTCTTGCCCCCTGGCCAGGATCGAACCTGCACTTCAGAGGCTGTGAACAGCTTCACAGTGTGGCGCTCCACTGTCTGTGCCACCAGGGAGGTCCCTGTATCAGCTGTTTTAATATTTCCTCTTTCTTTTCTGATTCTACTTATGTGGATTTTCTTTCTTCTTTTCTTGGTAAACCTACATAAGGGCTTATTGAATGTTTTTTGTCAAAGAACCAGAACTTGGTATCACTAGGATTGTCTGTTTTCTATTTCATTTACTAAAGGTCTAATTTTTATTATTTCCTTTCTCTTGATGACTTTTTAGATACAATTGCTCTAATTTTTCTAGTTCTTTCAGCTGCAGATTTAGATTATTTTGAGATTTTTCCTATTTTTGTTTTCAGTGTTGGTCTTTGTTGCTATGCACGTAACATGTGGTACTGTTTTCAGAGTACCCCCGTTTTTGGTTGCTTGTTTCTCCATTTCCAATGGTCTATAATGTTTTTGTTATTGTTGTTGTTCATTCTTTGAACCCAGAGTTGTTCAGAAGCATTTTGTTTGATTTCCACGTTTTGGTTTATTCCAGGATTCTTTTTGTGGTTAATTTCTAGCTTTATCCCATTTTGATCCGTGAAGATAATTGATTCTATTTTCATATAATTTCTGATACATATTTTGTGTCTGAGCGTATGATCTATTCTTGACAATGTTCCATGTGCACTTGAGAAGAATGTATATTTGTTTATTTTGGTATTGAAAGCTGTATATATGTCCATTAAGTCCATCTGGTTCAACATTTCATTTAAGGGCTTTACATCATTGTTAGTTTCCTCTCTGCATGATCTATCCCTTCATGAAAGTGGTGTGTTGAGGTCTCTAACAATGATAGCATTTTTGTCAATATGTTATTTAGTTTGGTTAATTTTTTGTTTTATATAACTAAGTCCCCTTGTGTTACGTACATAAGTATCAATAACAGCTAAGTCTTCTTGAAAAATTGTTCCCTTGATCATTATATAGTGAATACCTTTGTCCCTAATTACTTTTTCTAGCTGAAAGTCTAGTTTGTACAATATGAGAAGACTCATTGTTGCTCTTCTCTTTGCATTATTGGCTTGTAAAACCTTGCTCCAACCTTTTACTTTTAGTTCATTTTTGGCATTCGGTTTTAAATGGGTCTCTGTCGAACAAATTATAGATAATTGAATTTCTTAAAACTGCTTTGTAATCCTGAGCCTTTGAATTTCTTAGTTGAGGCCATTAACAGTTTAGTATGATTGTTGGTGTATGCTTATTATTATCATTAATTATCATTTTATCTATTTGTTGTTTCTATATCCATTTGTTTTTTCTCTTTCTGGATAATGTTCCCTAGTGTTTCCAACAATTTTGTTGTTTCTTCTCTTGTGAGCCTCTATCCTGGATTTTTATTAGTAGTTCCAATCAGGATAATGTCTAAATTACTACATCTCAGGCCCTCCCTGGTGGTGCAAGGGGTTAAGTCTCAGCACTATGAAGCTATCCACAGCCACTGCAGCACAAGTTTTATCCCCCACCAGGGAGATAAGCCACATGGCACAACAGACCTTTCCTGTCTTGCCCGCTGCTCCCCTCAGCAGTGTATTTCAGTCAATCCACCTGTTCTGCTCTCCACTCTGTCTCTGGTGAATCTACTCACACACACCCCACACCTCTGGCCTGCACCCCAGTTCTTGTATGCATATAGAAATAAAAGTGATTATTTAAATAAATAAATTACTATGTATCAATAGAATGTTTATGAGCTGGTGTCCACCCTCTAATAACTATATAGGCTCTGTCCATTTTTCTCTCTCTTTTAGTGTTTTGTTGTTGACTAATAATATTCTTCCTTATAGTTCTAATTTTACATTCTTCTGCTATTTTGCTCAGTTTTTTTTCCTTTTATTCTAGTAGAAGAACACCTTTCATCATTTCTTGTAGACCAGGGCTGACAGTGATAAAGTCCCTTCACTTCTGTTTATCTGTGAAAACCTTTATTTCACTTTCATATTTTAATGATACTTTTTCTGGCTAGAGTATTCTTAACTGAAAGTTCTTGTCTTTTAGGATTATGAAAACTTTCTTCTATTTTCTTCATGCCCAGATAGTGTCTGGGGTGAAAGCTGAAGAAAGCTTGATTTGGTTGACTTTGTAAATTATCTTGATTTTTCTGACTTCCTGTAAAATTTCATCATTTATTTTCAATAGTTTAACAATGATATGTCTTGTCATAGGTCATTTTACATTTGGAAATATGCATGCTCTGTCTGCTTTCTGGACAGCCAGACTTAATTTCCCACGGTTTAGGAAATTCTCAGTTATTATTTCTTTGAATAGGAACTGCTCCTTTTTCTTTCTCTTCATCTTCTGGGATACCCATTATCCTTATATTTCCTCTTTCATTTATATCTGATATTTTCCATAGAAGTTCCTCGTTTTTACAATGCCTTGCTTCTATTTCTTCTTATTTTTTTAATGATTTATTTATTTATTCATGCATTGAAGAACTGGGTACAGTCAGAAGTGCGGGAGGGTGAGAAGATTCACCAGAGCCAGAGCGGGGAACAGAACAGGCAGAGTGACGAAATACACTGCTGAGGGGAGCAGTGGGTGCAACAGGAGAGGTCTGCACGCCATGTGGGACCCTCGGCGGTGGCCGGGGATCAAACTGGCACTGTAGTGGCTGCGGGCAGCTCAACCGCTGTGCCACCAGGGTAGGCCCGCTTCTATTTCTTCTTATTGGTTGATTTGTATTTTTTAGTCTATCCTAAATTTCTTCTGCCATTTTAATTATATTTAAAGCCTTTCTATATTTGCCTTCATTTCATTCAAAGTCTCTTTTTGTATCTGTTTAACACTTTTGAATCACTTTGTTGAAGAATTCTTTGTTCCCGACTCTCCTTTTTAAGATTCTGTACCTGCCTATCTGCCTTTGACTGACTTTCCAGTAGCTCATTTAGCATTTTTAATACTGTTTTTTTTTTAGAAATTAAAAAACTTTATATACAACAAATTTGTTTTTAAAAATACAAAAATAACATCTTATATACGGTTTTTTAACATCTTTGTCTGATGAGCCTTCTGTTTCTAGATCCTACATATATTTGCCCCAGAATGTCTGTTCATCCCTTTTTGATTTTCTAGCCTCTATTTGGATTTTCCTTGCCTCCTAGCCATGTTTGTTTCTTTTCCTTTCTCTTTATTTGTTGTTGGCACACTGTACATTTAGTCATATTTCTCTTTTTATCTTAATTTGGCATAAAGTAGGAGCAGGTGGTGAGACTGAGGCTGAAATATTCAGTCTCTGCAGTCAAATGCTCTGCCCTTGAGCTAAACCTCCCTAATCTCTGGTTTGTTGGGGAGTAAGATATTAGTTTCCTTCCCTCAATATTTTGATCTCTTTCTCTCTCTTATAACGATACCTCCCATAAGGCTGAGTGAATTCCTAGTTTAGCAAGAGAACAATGCAGAATACTGATGGCTTCATGTGGCCTCTTTCTTAAAACCATTTTTTTCAGGGTAATAGTGAGCAGTTGTAAAATGATCTTCATTCTACTACATCTTACCTCATGAATCAGGCAATATTTCTGCATAGTCAAAGATGGAACTGAGCTCCAGTGAGTAGAATCCAGGAGTATCTGCCCATCTTCCTGGGAGTTAGATCAGAGAATTGCCATTCTGGTCCTGGAATGGCCATGACTACGTGATATTGGGAATGACCCTAACTTCTTTGGGATTCAGCTTCTTTATCCATCAATAATAATATGAATTCCTATCATATATTTGTCTTGTAAAATTTATTTTTTTAATTTTTAAAAATATTTATTTATTTAATTATTTATGCAAGCACTGGATACAGTCAGAAGCGAGGGGAGGGTAAGAGAATTCACCAGAGCCAGAGCGGGGAGCAGAACAGGCAGAAGGACTGAAGTACACTGCTGATGGGAGCAGTGGGAGTCAGGAGAGGTCTGTGCGCCATGTGGGACCCTCCTCCGGTGGCTGGGAGCAGCCGGGGATCAAACCAGCACTGCAAAGGCTGTGGGCAGCTTCACAATCCAGCGCTCAAACGCTGCGCCACCGGGGAGGCCCTGTCTTTAAAATTTATATAAAAAGTATTTGGAAAACTGCAAGACAAGGTGCCAAAATGGTTGTCATTATTACTGGTGTAACCTGCGCAGCTTGGATTCTTCAGAAGAAGGTTTCATCTTCAAATTGATAATACAGCCGTCGAACTCATCCTCAATCCTGTCTTAAGTAATATATGAGGATGCAGTGATATCTAAAGGTGTGATAGATCAGTTTGTACCAACTCTCAAGAGCCTATTGTGTACATCTTTTCCCAATTACACATCAAGCGACATCACATTGATAGTGAAATTGGCAATGGTGAGAATGATTTTCACTATGGCAATTAGCAAACAATGCAAATCTAGGCATTTTTTTCCCCAGAGATCTAGAACTGTTTCAACCATAGAGGAGCTGTCAATCTAATAGTGGAAAGGAAGAATTTTATGATGCTTGCTCAGTGGCATCCATGGCCAGAAAGTTTTGTTCTCTTTTTTGATAGAGTCCTTTGGTGCACAAAATTTTTAAATTTGATGAAATCTAAATTCACATATTTTTATTATGTGTTCTTTCATTGTTGTAAATAAGAAACAAATTCATTGTTTAACCTAAAGTCATGAAGATTTTCTCCTATGTTTTTGTATTAGCATGCTAGGGTTGCCATGAAAATGAACCAACAATTGGGTGGCTTAAAAATCAGAATATTTAGGGCGTCCCCTGGTGGCACAGGTGGGTGAGTGTAGCGCTGTGAAGCTGTCCGCAGTCTCTGCAGTGTTGGTTTGATCCGGCCAGCAGGCAAGAATCCCACATGGTTCGGCAGACCTCTCCTGTCTCACCTGCTGCTCCCCTCAGCAGTGTGTTTCAGTCAGTCTGCCTGTTCTGTTCCCCACTCTGTCTCTGGTGAATCCTCTTACTCTCCCATGCATCTGGCCTGTACCCCAGTTCTTGCATGCATGACTAAATAAATCTTTCAAAAAATCAGAATATTTAGGGCCTCCCCAGTGGTGCAGCACTGTGAAGCTGTCCACAGCCTTTGTAGCACAGGTTCGATTCCCAGTCAGTCAGGGAGATACCCACAAAGCATGGAAGACCTCTCCTTTATTGCCTGCTGCTCCCCTCAGCATTGTCTTTGGTCCATCTTCCTGTTCTGCTCCTCGCTCTGTCTCTGATAAATTGTCTCACCCTCCTGCACCTTTAGTCTGTACCCCAGTTCAATATAAATAAAAAAGGACCTCCCCGGTGGCACAATGGTTGAGCGCTGGGCTGTGAAGCTGCCCGCAGCCTCTGCAGAGCCGATTCAATCCCCAGCCGGCCAGCGAGGGTCCCATATGGCATGCAGACCTCTCCTGCCATGCCTGCTGCTCCCCTCAGCAGTGTATTTCATCAGCCTGCCTGTTCTGTTCCCTGCTCTGACTCTGGTGAATTCTCTCACCCTCCTACACTTCTAGACTGTACCCAGTGCATGTATAAATAAATAAAATAAATATAAATAAAATAAATATTCTTAAAAAATCACAATATTTATATTGTCTCACAGTTCTGGAAGCCAGAAATCCATAATCAAGGTATTAGTAATGATGTCTGTGAAAGAAGATGTTCCATGTCTCTTGTTTTCTGATGGTTTAGTGGAAATCTTTGGTGTTCCTTGGCTTATAGAAACCCCCCAAATTTCAGTTTTAAACTTCATGTGACATTATGTGTGTGTATGTGCATGTGTATTTCTGAAAATCAGTCAGAATGGATTAGAAGCCACCCTCATGGTCTTAAACCTTTATTGCCACTATAAAGTTCTTATCTCAGCTATGTTCGTATACTTAGCTACTGGTTAAAGCACAACATATTTAATTGTTTAATGAACGAAATTAAACCAATACTAGTCTTCTTCTATAAATTTTTTATTGCTTACTGGGACCTTAGTTAAAGACAGATATGCAGGTGCAAAATCTTAGAAAGGAGATGGATGAACAAAAAGAGTGCTTCACTAAAGTGGTTGAATATATGTAAAGAACACAAAGAGAGACTGAATGAAATACAGATAGATATAGAAAGCACTGTAAATAGAAGTAAACTCACAGAAGAGAAAATTTCAGAAATGTAAGAATGAAACAAGACTTAAAAAAGGACATATCAGACTCAATTTAAAGGGGAAGGATAATGGGTATTCCAAAGGATAATGGGTATATCCATAAGGATAATGGGTATTCCAAAAAGCAAAGAGAGGGAGAAGGGAACAGAGATCTATTCAAATAAATAATGGTTGAGAATTTCTCAGACCTCAAGAATGAAATATGCTTGGATGTCCATGGAGCAGAGATATAGTCAACGTTTCTAAACACAAAATAACCTATTAAAAAAGCAAATCATTTTTAAGTTATTAAAAATCAAAGACAAATAAAAAATTTATGGGAATCCAGGTAAAAGAAGATAATTTATAAGGCATCCAAATTCAACTCTCCTTGAATTTCACCCCAGTAAACTCCACAAAGCTTAAAGCTTGACCATAAATATGAGGCATCAAGGAAGAGTGGAGGGGGAGGGATGAAAACAGGGGAGGAAGTGCACAAGGGAATATGATGATGAACTAGGGTATTTTGGTAGTGGGAGAACTACAGTGACCACACCTGAGGGGAAATTATATACTGTCCAGAAATTAACAACAAGGAAGAAAAAAATATAGTTCAAAATTAATCATTTCATTAAATAAAAAAGAGGAAAGTAATATGAAGTATTCACAATCTTAAATGAACTTCCATCCCAGAATACTTTATCCTGCAAAATTATCATTGAAACATGAAGGTGAAATAAAGGCTTTCCTAGACAAACAGAAGATAATGGAGTTGTTCACCATATGATCTGGCCTACAAGAAATGTTGAAAGGCATTCCTCTACAAGAAAAGAAAAATCAAAACCCAAAACCCTGAAAAAAAGTGACAAGAGGCATAAAAATTCAGAAGCATGAGAAATATTGAGTCAACAACAAAATGCCAAAAAGGAAGAAGAAAAGGGTAGAAACTATATAGTTAAATGTTGGGCAGTCAATATCAGTATACACAGGATTTTTTTTGAAGGTTTATTTCTTTATATTTACAAGAACTGGGGAAAAGGCCAGAGGTGGGGGTGAGAGGATTCACCAGAGACAGTGTGGGGAACAGAACAGGCAGATTGACTGAAATATACTGCTGAGGGGAGCAGCAGGTGAGACAGGAGAGGTCTACTGCACCATGTGAGTAGCTCCCTGGCCACCTAGGGATTGAACTGGTGATGCTAGAGGCTGTGGATAGCTTCTCAGTGCTGTGCTTAAACACTTGCATCACCAGGGAGGCCCCCAGAACTTTTTTGGATAGTAAATTTAGTCTATCCCCCAAGATAACCACTAACCAAAAAAAATCTAGAAAGAGGTACATAAAAATTAAAAAAATGAAATCTTACACCAGTGAGAATGGCACATATTAAAAAAAAATAAGCATGCAACAACAAATGTTGGCAAGGATGTAGAGAAAAAGGAACTCTCCTGCATTGCTGGTGGGAGTGCAAAATGGTCCAACCACTATGGAAAGCTGTGTGGAGGTTCCTCAATCTGCTAAAATGGAGCTTCCATATGCTCCAATAATTCCATTCCTAAGTATTTACACAAAGGACACAAAAACATTAATTCAAAAGGACACCTGCATCCCTATGTTTATTGCAGCACTATTTACAATAGGTAAGCTATGGAAACAACCCAAATGCCCAGAAGTGGATGACTAGATCAAGAAGATGTGGTACATATACACAATGGAATATTACTCAGCAATCAAAAAAGATAAACTCATGCCATTTGCAGCAACATGGATGAAGCTGGAAGGGACCATGCCCAGTGAAATAAGCCAGAAAGAAAAAGAAAAAAAATACCAGATGGTCTCACTAATAGCAGGAATTTAAAAAAACCTAAATAAGGGATCAGGAATAAGACTAATTATAATAAAGTGAAAAATCAAAATCAACAGGCAACTATAAACCCGAGACATACTACAGAAGTGGAGAAGGGAGTAGGATCAAAACAAAGGGGGTGGGGGCCTCCCCAGTGGCGCAGCGGTAGAGCGCTGGGTTGCGAAGCTGCCCGCGGCCTCTGCGGCGCCGGTTCAATCCCCGGCTGCTCCCCGGCCACCGGAGGAGGGTCCCACATGGTGCGCAGACCTCTCCTGCCGCCCGCTGCTCCCCTCAGCAGTGTACTTCGGTCCTTCTGCCTGCTCTGCTCCCCGCTCTGGCTCTGGTGAATTCTCTCACCCTCCCACGCCTCTGACTGTACCCAGTGCATGTATAAACAAAACAAAAACAAACAAGCAAACAAATAAAGAAAAACATGCCTCTAAAAAAAAAAAAAAAAAACAAAACAAAACAAAGGGGGTGGGAATTTTACCGGGACAATAACCAAGATGAAAATGCATACGTTGTATAAAAATGAAAAATTATGTAAAATATATAAAATAAAAATTAAAAATAATTTATTAATAAAAAATTGAAAATGAGGTAACTGAGAGAATCACCAGGGAAAGTCATTCAAATGAAAGAACAAAGCAAAACAAATGGAAAAAGAAACAGAAAATAAAACAATAAAAATATCAGAAAGACAGTCAATTAATTGTATTATCAGTAATCACCCGAAATGCCAATGACCTGAAATCGTCAATTAAAGGGCACAGGATGACAGATTGAGTAAAAGATATCCATTTAAAATGGAAAGACATAAAATAAATCTGAAGTGAAAGGTTGAAACAAAGATCTTCAAGTCAATAATGCAGAGAGAAAAGCAGAAACTACTATCCTAATATAGGAAAATTTAGACTTTCAACCTAAAAAGGAAGAGAGGGACTATCTTTGGATAATATATAAAATTAAGGTAACAATTCACCAAGAAGATATAACTGTCATTAATATTTATGTCCCTACCACAGGGGCACCTTGTTATATAAAGCAATAATTAACAGACCTAAAGCAGCATATTGACAACAATAACATAATTGTTGGAGAACACAAATCACCACTGACATGAAGGAATAAATCTTCCTGATAGAAAATCAACAAGGAAATGAAAATTTAAATGAATTTCTGAACCAAATAGACTTAATGGACATTTATAGAGCATTCCATCCTAAAAGAAATGAATACAACTTCTTCCCAAGGGCACATGGAATATTTTCAAGAACAGAACATATGCTGGGACACAAAACATGTCTCAGAAAATATATGAGAGTAGAAATGACATCAAACATCTTCACAGATCACAATAGTGTAAAGCTAGAAATTAAACACAAAAAGAATCCTGGAATAGCTCAAAATGTAGAAAGTAAACTAAATGCTTCTGAACAACTCCTGGATCAGTGGAGAAACCAAAGAGATATTAAAAAAGTATCCAAAGACTGTAGAAAATGAAGACAAACTGCAAGATCCTATGAGCTGCTCTATAAGGGAAGGTCATAACAATACAGGCCCACATAAAATAAAAATAAACAAAATCAACAAGCTTTTATCCTGTATTGCTGAGAAAAGAATAAATAAAACACAAATAAGTGGAATCAGAACTGAAAGCAGTGAAATTACTACAGATGTTGCAGAAAAACAAAGTATTATAAGAACCTATTATGAATTTACTGACAAACCAAGAAGAAATGTATAAATATTAGACTCATAGACAGAAATTTAGAGTAATGAAAGGCTCTCTAATATCAAAATACCAGTACCAATGAGCTGTCCGATGAATTCTACCAAACCTTCCAATTGGGACTAAAATCTATCCTCTTCAAACTCTTCCAAAATATTGAAGAGGTGGGTGGTCTTGGAGACAAGTTTAAGCAGAGTGAAACCACTGTCACTTTCTCATACTCTCAGCTAGATTGTATCACAAAAAATCTTCTTAGAGGCAAGATCGAGGACTGTTTTGTAAACTGGAAGCAACATCTAGATGGGGGTAGCTCCAGCCTAGCCACCAGCCATGAGAGCCGAGGCATTCCTGGCCACTAGCCAACAATCATGAGACCCCAGTTCAGTCATCAGCTGCCATTTGCAGGAGCTGCCAGCTCATGGCCACCAGCCACCATCTTTGAAGGCCAGCCACCAGCAGCAAGAGCCCTGCTGCAAACTCCTAGCTGAAGGATCCCAGCAACCAGATGACAGACCCTCTCTACTCCTGACAATCAACTACCAACTGTGAGATCATGGCAGCTCCATGCTACCAACTCCCTGCTACGAGATTCAACTTCCAGCTAACAAACACTAGAACCTGGCTGCTAAGCACAAACTACTGGAGTCCAGTTGCCAGCCTTGAGAGTCTGAAAACTCATGACCATCAGCCACCAGCCATGAAATCCTGGCCATCAGCTGACAGTTAGAACCCAGCAACCAGTCTTGGGACCAAGCCATGAACAGAAACCAAAAGAACACTGTTGCAAACATGGGAACCTGGCCTCTAGTCACCAGCTACCAGATTCTGGCTGTTGCAACCTGCCAACCAACAACTGCAGGTCCTACCTCTAGCCAACAACAGAAACAACCCAACTACTACTTACCAGCCACAGAACCATATCACCAGCTATCAGCCACAGGAGCCCAACTACACTTGGCCACCAGCCACCAGCTGTGAAAGCCTGACTTCCAGCCGCCAATTTGGGAGAGCAGTAGCCAGCTCTCAGCCATGGGATGTGAGCCATCAGCCACAGAATCCTGGATACCAGTCATGGGATGAAATGCAGGGGCTGGTCTCTAAGGGGTAAGTCTTGGAGCAACAAATTAAAAGGACACATGTCTGAGAGACATTCCCATAGATAGAAATGGTATTTATTATCCTTTGGAAAGCAGACACCAATTCAGACTTCAAAAGTTTCAAAAGAGAAGATATTCATGCTATATCAAACTGGAGCTGGATGGAGAGAGGTAATGGGAGATCGTGGACTGGTATAGAGGACATGAGTTACAGGGTTGTATTCTTAGCCAGGGAATCTGAGGAAAGGGAAGCAGAGTTTGTGTAGAGGCACATACCATTAAAGGAGTGAGAATCCTTGTGGAGGAACTAGGATGCCTCACACAACTGGTTCCCAGTAGAGACAATAAATAGCAGAACAAACATTATGAAGTGCATTCACTCTTGCACCTCCTGAAACTGGTACTTGCAAGATACACTGAAAGAACAGGGATTTCCAAGTCTCCACTCCCAAACCCTAGAGAGGAGGGATATTGTTTTGCCACAAACAGGAATTGGTCAACCCCCAACTCATCCAAGGGCTTCCAAGCCTTTTGACCCTTCCAAGCCATTATGTCACAATTATGGCTCAGTAATTACAAAACAGATCCAACAACAAAACAGATCCTAGTACATACAGAACCAAGCAAAATCCAAATTAAAAAATCAAACAAATCACAGGATCACCCCTGGGGGTGTTTAATCCCCTAGAATACTGCTAAAGACATTAACAAAGATAATAAAATAGGGAGACTTCAAGTAGCAAAATGGGCAGGCAAGAAATATAACACTTATAGGACGAATATAGGAGAACTAATTAAGGGATCAGGAAAAATATATTATAAATAAATAAATAAATAAATAAATAAATAAATGTGCCTTCCTGGTGGCACAAGGTGTTAACAGGAGTTTGATCCCTGGCCATACAAGGAGCTAACCACATGGCACAGCAGATCTCTCCTGTCTTGCTCACTGCTGCCCCTAGCTGTGTATTTTCAGTCAGCCTGTCTGTTCTGTTCCCCACTCTCTCTCTGGTGAATCTTCTCACCCACTGCACCTGTACCTCAGTTCTTGTATGCATAAATAAATAAATCTTTAAAAAATTAACAGACAACTATAAATCAGAAACATTCTGCAGGGGAGAGGGAGGGATCAGAACAGGGGAGGGAAGAACACAAGAGACTATAAAAGTTTCAAAAAATATAACATATGGAAACATGGTATCTCAAGAGAACATAACAACAGGACATGAGAACTCTCCACAATTCATACAAAAACTGAAGACTGTATCTCCATTTCTGATAGATAGTTCAGAAATGCTATAATAAACCAAAGAGATAGAAGGGAATACGAAAAGACAAAACAAAGTAATAAATAATAAAAGATAACTCAGAAAGGAAAATTAAAAAAAATACAAGAGAACACAGAAAAGGTAGTTGATACACAAGAAAATCCATATCAGAATATGATAAATGAACAGAAGTTAGAAATTGAAGCTTTAGAATCACAAACTTGGCACCATTAGAAGAAGATAGGGACATAGCTGAGAGACATGCAAATAGTCAAAGGACAGCCAATAAGCTTGTGGTGAAAAGTCCACACATGCACACTCTTTAAAAGAATACATGGATCGCAGCTGCCCAGGTCCCCACGCCCTCGACCTAGGATTGTGGGGAAATATGCGGGAGCCCTCTCTGAGGTGAATAACCCTCACTGGGTAATCAAAAACAAGGTGCCCAGGCATGGGAGCGCAGTGCAAAATGTGCCATATCTGTGGGCACTGAACGGGGCTACCACCCGTGTTCCTGATCTGAGAGCTTTGGAACTGAGAATTGGGGCACAAAAATCAGGGCATGGAATCCCCATGACAGAAGGGCACAGGGCAGTCACAGTACCCCCATACCATTGAGTCACTTCACTCCAACCCCACTCTGTTCCCTGGAGACCTCTAGGGAAAGAGTAGTTCTGGAAGGATACTAGGAAAGATCTTTGGTGCCACCAAGTGATCAAAACAAAATCACCAAATACCTGATAGTTGGAAGCCAGGGATCCGAAAACCGCCCTCCAGCTCTGAGAGGGGGTGAGTTACGCAAATGGGGGTGAAAAGGGAAATGAGGCTTAGAACAAGACACCATTCTAGACCTGAGAGCCAGGCACAGGATCAGGGGTGTGGGACACACCATAACAGTGGGCACCACAAAGGGTGACAGCCATCATTTGGATCCTAGAGCCCTAGATTTGAGAACTAGGTGCAGATATCAGGGCATGGGATCCGCACAGCTGTGGGCACACAGGGTGAACATGGGGCAGATACAGCACTTAGCATGAGCAATAGCCCCAGTGTCGAGGTGCTCCCCACCCCAGCTCCATTCCCCAGAGTTTTACTGGGAAAAAAAGCATTTGTGAGAAAAAGGACAAGTCTCTGTCACCACCTAATGACCATATAAAATCACCAACTAGCTGATAGTTGGAAGGCAGAGATTCCAAAACTCCCTTGTGTAACTGAGTAAATACAGAGGGAGAGAACCCATAAGGGATGGTGGACAGCAACACAGCCACAGCATCAACACTCTGGCGGACTTTTGACCTAACAGTACTGGACTCGGTCTGGTAAACAGTTTCCGAAACCAATGAAGGAGCACCCCAAAGAGATGCCCACCAACACCAATGGCACAAAGTCCCAATGCATAGAACTAATTAGAAAACAAACAGCAGGGAAAAGAAAAAAATATAATCAAGCAATCCTGCAAGGAAAGGGCACACTGCAAAAAAGAACACTAGTCATCAGAAGTCAGCAACAATGACATGGAAAAACTTCTCTGCCTGTCAGACAGAGAATGTAGAAACATCATATTTAAAAAGTATAAAGAAAGTGAAAAGAAAAAAATAGTATCAGACAAATAATCAATGAACTGAAACAAAAATGAAACCTTAAGAAAGGAAAGAACAGCAACATGGCGGCGAGGAGACGCTGCGAGTAAGATCTCCCATTAAAAAAAGTTAATAGGGAGGAAAAGCGTCGGTCTCAGTGAGAACTGGGACACGGAAGATAAACAAACGGGTGACTCCAGCAAACTGCCCGAAGAAGAAAGTTGCAATAAAAGAGGACCAGAAGGGAGGAAAGCACAGAACCCTGCTCCCCTCCCCCGCCCACAAAGTCAGCAATCTCCGACCAGCAGAGAGGAGGAAAAAAAAAAAAAAACTAAAATGACTAACAAGAACAAACTATGCAGCAAGTGGGACTGTGAGTGGAAAGGAACTATTTCAGCCACCAACCCACGTGAACTGGAGATGTGGAGAATCCTGCAGGATTCACAGCTGAGGTGAGCTCCAGGCGCCATTAAAGAGAGCCCCCGCCCCCCAGGAGGAGGCCAGGACCAGCACACAGCCCCTGGCAGCCCAGTAAGCTTGCTCAGAAAAGCGGCGCGCTGGAAAAGCAGACGCGGATCTGGATCAGGATTGCACGGAAAAGCGGCGTGCTGGAAAACCAAGTGCGGATCGGAATCAGGATCGCGTGGAAAACCAGTGCAGTTGAAAAGCAAACGCGGATCCGGATCGCAGCTGCCCAGGTCCCCGCGCCTGCGACCTAGGCTTGTGGGGAGACAGCGGAGGCACTCACTGAGTGAGCAGGAACCAGGCGCCCAGGCACGGGAGCGGGATTCAAAAGGCGCCATTCCCGCGCCACTCAACTGGGCTAAGCCCGCGTCCTGGAACTGAGGGTTTTGGAACTGAGACCCAGGGCACGAAATTAGGGGCGTGGGTTCCCCACGACGGTGGGGCACAAGGCAGACACAGCACCCCAAAGCCGTTGAGGTTTACCCTACCATTCCCGCTCTGGTCCCTGTCCCATGGGGTGGAAAATCAGCTCCCCAAGGGCTCTAGGAGAGATCTCTGGCGAAGCCTAGCGACTTGAAACCAGCAGAGGCTCCTGGAGGAGCCAGTGGCCAGCTGGGGAGTTAGCCCACGCCGGGCCCCTTCCGACCAGTAGTCTGAGCCCAAAGGGGGAGCGAGCACCCACAGCCGGGGCAGACCAGGCACGCAGAAGACTGTGCCTGAGACCGGACGCGCAGGGAGTGTGTCCCACATCACCATTTTAGAACAGGGACATTACTTCAGTAAAGACTACCTGCAGAAGGCTTCCTCAGGAGCCAGAGGTGAGCAGGGGAAGTTCACCAACACCAGACCCCCTCTGGCCTGCAGTCCAAGCCCAGAGGGGGAGCAGGAACCCACCGCCGGGGCAGACCAGGCGCACAGGGGAGTGTGTCCCCGCATCGGCATTTTAGAACAGGGACCTTTCTCCAGTAAAGACTGCTTGACACTGACATATGGCTCCTGGAGGAACCAGAGGGGAGCAGAGAAGCTCACCCAAGATGCCGGCCAGTCAAAACAACACAGTTTCCCAACGCATACGGCAAATTAGAAAACAGACAGTAGGGAGTAGAAGAACGACACGCAACCTAGCAACTCCCCAGGGAAAAAGCACACCACAAAAAGAAAACCAGCCCCCAGATTGCAACGACAATAACTAGGAAGAACTTCTGAGCCTTCCAGAAAGAGAATTTAAAATTGCCTTGATTAAAAAACTGACAGAAGACATAAAGGAAAACAATGATAAGGGAAAAATAATCAATGATCAGAAGAATGAAATGGAGTCCCTAAAGAGAGAAAACAATGGTCAGAAGAATGAAATTGAGTCCCTAAAGAGGGAAGTAAAAGAAATGCAGGAGATCAAAGAATTAATGGAAGAACTCAAGAATTCTGGGAAAAGCAATGAAAGCAGAATAGATGAAATGGAAGAACGAATAAGTACTCTTGAAGACACAGAAATAAAAACAACCAAAACAGAAAAGGAAAGAGAGGTACGAAGGAAAAAGAACGAAGAAAGACTTCGGGAACTATCTGACTCCATGAGGAAAGGAAATATAAGAGTTATAGGAATACCAGAAGGAGAGGAAAGAGATGTAGGAACAGAGAAAATATTCAAAGAGATAATTGAAGAGAACTTCCCAAATGTGAAGAGGAGCTGAAAATTGATATACAAGAAGCAAGAAGAACACCAAACTTCCACGACGAAAGGAAAAATACAGCAAGAAATAATAATAGTAAAGCTCCCAAGAATCCAGGACAAGGAAAAAATAATGAAGCTGGCAAGAGGGAAGAAACAGATAACATTCAAAGGAAAGCCAATCAGGCTAACATCAGACTTTTCCGAAGAAACACTACGGGCAAGGAGAGAGTGGAGGGACATAGTCAACAGACTCCAAGAAAACAGATGCCAACCAAGAATACTCTATCCTACAAAGATCTCCTTCCACTTTGAAGAAAGAATATGGACCTTCCCAGACAAACAGAAACTCCGGAATTTCATTACGACTAAACCCCCACTCCAAAAAATACTACAAGGAGTCCTAAAGCCAGAACCTCAGAGGGACGAATAACAATGAAAGAAGGCCAAAAAAAAGTTATTAAAAGAATAAATAAATAAAATCAAAGGAAAGACAAACACAATGGCAAATACAGATGCTAACATATCAATATTAACTCTAAATGTAAATGGACTAAACTCTTCAATAAAAAGACACAGACTTGCAGCCTGGATTAAGAAACAAAACCCAACCTATTGCTGTCTCCAGGAAACATATTTAGCTACAAAAGATAAAAATAGGCTCAAAGTCAAAGGATGGTAAACAATCCTACAAGCAAATGGACCAAAAAAGAAAGCAGGAACAGCTATACTTATATCAGATAAAACAGATTTCAAACTCAAAAAGGTAAAAAGAGACCCCAGTGGTCACTACATTATGATCAAGGGGACAATACTTCAAGAAGAAATAACACTCATTAACATATACTCACCAAATGAAGGAGCACCAAAATATATCAGACAACTGTTGTCCTCTCTGAAAACAGACATCAGAGAAAACACATACGTAGAGGGAGACTTCAACACACCACTATCAACAATGGATAGATCAACAAGACAAAAAATAAGTAAAGAAACCAAAGCTCTAAATAAGGACCTAGAGCAATTGGGCTTAACAGACATCTATAGAACACTAAACCCAAAAAAAACGGAGTACACATTTTTCTCAAGCGCACATGGATCATTCTCCAGGATTGATCACATACTGGGGCACAAGACAAATATCAACAGATACACTAAGATTGAAATCATATCAACCATCTTTTCTGACCATGAAGGCATCAAACTAGAAATAAACCATAAAAAGAAGGCAAGGAACTTTCCTACCTCATGGAGATTAAAAACCACACTACTGGAAGACCACTGGACTAATGAGGAGATCAAAGAAGAAATTAAAAAAATTCTTTGAATTGAACCACAAGGAGGACACCAATATCCTAAATGTATGGGATGCAGCAAAAGCAGTAATAAGAGGAAAATATATAGCAATAGAAGCTCACATCAAGAAACAAGAAAGAACTCAAAGAAACAACCTAATCTCGAAGCTCAAAGATCTAGAAAAAGAACAACAAAAAAAACCCAAAACCAGTAGAAGAAAAGAAATAATAAGAACCAAAGCAGAAATAAATGAAATTGAAACTAAAAAAACAATCCAAAAGATCAATGAAACCAAGAGCTGGTTCTTTGAAAAAATCAATAAAATAGACAAACCCCTAGCCAGGCTCACAAAGGAAAAAAGGGAGAAAGCACAAATAAACAGGATCATCAATGAAAGAGGAGAAATCACAACAGACACAGCAGAAATCAAAAGAATAATCAATAACTACTATGAACAGTTATATGGAAACAAGTTTAACAATCTAGAGGGGATGGACAAATTCCTACAACTCTACAATCACCCAAAGCTAGATAAAGAAGAAATAGAACACCTAAACAGACCAATTACAATCAGTGAAATTGAAATGGTAATCAAAAACCTACCCAAAAACAAAAGCCCAGGACCTGATGGATTTACAAATGAATTCTACCAAACATTCAGAGACGAATAAGTGCCTATCCTTCACAAACTCTTCCAAAAAATTGAGAAAGAAGGGACAATACCAAACACCTTCTATGAAGCCAACATTACACTAATACCAAAACCGAACAAGGACAACACAAAAAAGGAAAACTACAGGTCAATCTCCCTTATGAACACTGATGCAAAAATCCTCAATAAAATTTTAGCTATCAGAATCCAACAATGTATCCATAAGATAATTCACCACGACCAAGTAGGATTCATTCCAGGGACACAAGGATGGTTTAACATCCGAAAATCAATCAACGTTATCCAACACACAACAAAAAGAAATATAAAAACCATATGATAATATCAATAGATGCTGAGAAAGCTTTCGACAAAGTGCAACACCATTTCATGATAAAAGCCCTTGAAATTCTTGGGATACAAGGAACATACCTCAACATCATAAAGGCCAACTATGACAAGCCAACAGCCAGTATCATTCTCAATGGTGAAAAGCTGGAAGCAATTCCATTTAGATCTGGCACAAGACAAGGATGTCCACTCTCACCACTGCTTTTCAATATAATACTGGAAGTCCTAGCCAGAGCAATAAGACAAGAGAAAGACATCCAAGGAATTCAAATAGGAAAAGAAGAAGTCAAACTATCACTATTTGCAGATGATATGATAATATACATAGAGAGCCCCAAAAACTCCACAGAAAAACTAATTCAACTCATCAATCAGTTCAGTAAATTGGCAGGATAAAAAATCAACACGCAAAAGTCAGTAGCCTTCCTATACACAAACAATAAATCTGAAGAAGAAGAAATCAAAAAACCATCCCTTTTGTTATTGAAACAAAAAAATCAAATATTTGGGAATAAATCTAACAAAAGAGGTAAAGGACCTATACAAAGAAAACTATAAAACACTGTTAAAAGAAATAGAAGAAGACACAAAGAAATGGAAAGACATACCCTGCTCATGGATTGGAAGAATAAACATTACTAAAATGGCCATCCTTCCAAAAGCAATATACAGATTCAATGCTATTCCAATCAAAATTTCAATGTCATTCTTCAAAGAAATAGAACAATTATTGATGAAATTCATATGGAATCACAAAAACCCCGAATAGCCAAAGCTCTCCTGAAAAAAAAAAAGAAGGGAATGGAGGCATCACACTCCCAGACTTCAAACTATACTACAAAGCCATAATCATCAAAACTGCATGGTATTGGAGCAAGAACAGACATACAGACCAATGGAATCGAATAGAAAATCCAGAAATAAACCCACAGATTTATGGTCAACTAATCTTTGACAAAGGAGCAAAGACTATGCATTGGAGCAAAGAAAGTTTGTTCAATAAATGCTGCTGGGAAAACTGGGTCGCTACATGCAAAAGAATGAAGCTTGACCACTACCTCACACCATACACAAAAATCAACTCAAAATGGATTAAAGAACTAGACATAAGACCTGAAACCATAAAATATATAGAAGGGAACATAGGCGAAACACTACGATATTTGCACATCAAAGACATCTTTACAGACACATCACCCAAAGCAGTGATAGTAAAGGCAAAGATAAACAGCTGGGACTACATCAAATTAAAGAGCTTCTGCACAGCAACAGAGAAAATAACAAAAACAAAGAGAAACCCCACCAACTGGGAGAACATTTTTGCACACAACACTAATGATAAAGGACTGATCACAAAAATCTGCAAAGAGCTGATGAGACTCAACAACAACAAAGAAAATAATCCAGTCAAAAAATGGGCAGAAGAGCTAAAAAGAAACTTCTCTGAAGAGGAAATGCAAATGGCCAACAGGCATATGAAAAAATGTTCAACATCACTTGCCATCAGGGAAATGCAAATCAAAACTACCATGAGATACCATCTTACACCAGTGAGAATGGCACATATTAAAAAAACTAGCAACAACAAATGTTGCCGAGGGTGTGGAGAAAAAGGAACTCTTCTGCACTGTTGGTGGGAGTGCAAACTGGTCCAACCACTGTGGAAAGCTGTGTGGAGATTTCTGGACCTACTCAACATAGAGCTTCCATATGATCCAGCAATTCCACTCCTAGGTATTTACCCAAAGGGCACAGAAACATCAATTCCAAGTAACACCTACACCCCTATGTTTATAGCAGCACTGTTTACAATAGCTAAGCTTTGGAAACAACCCAAATGCCCAAAAATAGATGACTGGATCAAGAAGATGTGGTACATGTATACCGTGGAATATTACTCAGCATTCAAAAAAGATAAACACATGCAATTTGCTGCAGCATGGATGGCGCTGGAAGGGATCATGCTCAGCGAAATAAGCCAAAAAGAAAAAGAAAAATACCAGATGGTCTCACTCATAGCAGGAATTTAGAAAACCTAAATAAGAGACCAGAAACAAACTAATCAATGCAAGGTAATAATCAAAATCAACAATCAACTATAAACCAGAGACACACTACGGGGGTGGCGGGGGGGATAGGGAGAGGCGGGGAGAGGAAGAACTAGAGTCAAAATTAGGGGGGAGATGCAATTGTATGGGGAATATAACCAAAATGAAAATGCATACATTGTACAAAGATGAAAAATAATGTAAGAATTATATAATATTAAATATTAAAGAAATAAATATAAAATAAATCAAAAAAAGAAAGGAAATAAAAAAACACAGGCGATTAAAAGATTATTAGAGGAGATAAAAAAAAAAAGACTCCAGGAAAAGCAATGAAAACTGAATCGACAGAATGGAAGAATGTATCAGTACTCTCAAAGATACATAAATAGAAAAGAACCAAAAGATAAAAGGAGAGAGAAGTACAAAGGAAAAAGATTGAGGAGACACATCAGTATTTATTAGATAAGATGATGAGATGAAATATATGATGATAAGATGATAAGATGAAATATAAGAGTTATATAGGCAATCCAGAAGGTGAGGAAAGAGGCAAAGGAACTGAGAAATTATTTAAGGAGATAATTGAAGAGAACTTGCCAAACATGAAAAAGGAGAAAAATATAGACATACAGGAAGTGAGAAGAACACCCAATTACCACAATGAAAAGAAAACTAAGGCAAGATACATAGTATTAAAGCTTGCAAAAGTCCAAGACAAGGGAAATATAATGAAACTGGCAAGGGGGAAGAAACAGATAACTTATAAGGGAAAACTAATCAGGTTGACACAAGGCCTCTCCGAAGAAACACCTGGTGTTTCCTAGTAACACTAGGAAAAAAAATATAAGGAACTTCTCAGACAAACAAAAACCAGAAATTCATTACAACTAAACCCCCACTACAAAAAATTCTACAAGAAGTCCTAAAGCCAAAATAAAGAGAATAACAGAATAAAGAAAGGAATAAAATCACAAAACGACAAAACAAAATGGCAAATGCAAATGACACCATATCAATATTAACTCTATATGTAAATGGACTAAACTCATCAAAAAAAAGACACAGAATAGCAGGTTGGATTTAAAAAAAAATCCAACCTTCTGCTGTCTCCAGGAAACACATTTAACTACCAAAGATAAACATAGACTGAAAGCAAAGGTTGGAAAACAATCCTACAAGCAAATGGACTGAAAAAGAAGGCAGGGACAGCTATACTGGTATTAGATGAAATAGACTTCAAATTAAAAAAAGGCAAAAAGAGACATAGACACTACATTATGCTCAAGGGGACAATACACTAGGATGATATAACACTCATCAACATATACTCACCAAATGAAGGAGCACCAAAATATATTAGACAATTATTATCAGCTCTGAAAACAGACATTAAAGAAAATGCATACATAGCAGGGACATCAATACCCCACTCTCACCATGGACAGATCAATGAGAAAATAAATAAAGACATTAGAGCCCTAAATATAGACATAAAACTCATGGGCTTAACAGACATCTATAGGACACTGCAACCTCAAAAATCTGAGTATACATTTTTCTCAAGCATGCACAGATCATTCTCCAGAATTGAGCACATACTGAGCCACAATATAAACAATGACAGATACATTAAGATCAAAATAATTCCAACTATCTTCTCTGAACATAAGGGAATCAAACTAGAAATAAATCATGAAAAGAAAACAAGAAACCCTCCCACCTCTTGGAGATTGAAGTACATACTACTAAACTACTGGAAGACCACTGGACTAATGAGGAGATCAAAGAAGAAATTAAAAAATACTTTGAGTTGAACAACAGAGACACCGATTTTTCAGAATGTATGGGATGCACCAGAAATAAACCCACAGATTTATGGTCAACTAATCTTTGACAAAGGAGCAAAGACTATGCATTGGAGCAAAGAAAGTTTGTTCAATAAATGGTGCTGGGAAAACTGGGTCGCTACATGCAAAAGAATGAAGCTTGACCACTACCTCACACCATACACAAAAATCAACTCAATATGGATTAAAGAACTAGACATAAGACCTGAAACCATAAAATATATAGAAGGAAAAATAGGCGAAACACTACATGATTTGCACATCAAAGACATCTTTACAGACACATCACCCAAAGCAGTGATAGTGAAGGCAAAGATAAACAGCTGGGACTACATCAAATTAAAGAGCTTCTGCACAGCAAAAGAGACAATAACAAAAACAAAGAGAAACCCCACCAACTGGGAGAACATTTTTGCACACAACACTAATGATAAAGGACTGATCACAAAAATCTGCAAAGAGCTGATGAGACTCAACAACAACAAAGAAAATAATCCAGTCAAAAAATGGGCAGAAGAGCTAAAAAGAAACTTCTCTGAAGAGGAAATGCAAATGGCCAACAGGCATATGAAAAAATGTTCAACATCACTTGTCATCAGGGAAATGCAAATCAAAACTACCATGAGATACCATCTTACACCAGTGAGAATGGCACATATTAAAAAAACTAGCAACAACAAATGTTGCCAAGGGTGTGGAGAAAAAGGAACTCTTCTACACTGTTGGTGGAAGTGCAAACTGGTCCAACCACTGTGGAAAGCTGTGTGGAGATTTCTGGACCTACTAAACATAGAGCTTCCATATGATCCAGCAATTCCACTCCTAGGTATTTACCCAAAGGACACAGAAACATCAATTCCAAAGAACACCTGCACCCCTATGTTTATAGCAGCACTGTTTACAATAGCTAAGCTTTGGAAACAACCCAAATGCCCAAAAATAGATGACTGGATCAAGAAGATGTGGTACATATACACCATGGAATATTACTCAGCATTCAAAAAAGATAAACACATGCAATTTGCAGCAACATGGATGGCGCTGGAAGGGATCATGCTCAGTGAAATAAGCCAAAAAGAAAAAGAAAAATACCAGATGGTCTCACTCATAGCAGGAATCTAGAAAACTTAAATAAGGGACCAGGAAAATGAATAACTATAAGAAAGTGAAAATCAAAATCAACAAAAAACTATGAACCAGAGACACTTTTAGGGGGGCGGGAGGGGAGGGATTGGGGTCAGAATGGGGGGGGCTGCAATTGTATGGGGAATATAACAATAAAATTTATTATCTAAAAAAAAAAAAGAATGTATGGGATGCAGCAAAAGCAGTAATAAGAGGAAAATATATAGCAATATAGGCTCACATCAAGAAACAAGAAAGAACTCAAAGAAAAACCTAATCTCACATCTCAACTAGAAAAAGAACAACAAAAAACCCTAAAACCTGTAGAATAAAGGATAATTATAAAAATCAAATGAGAAATACATAAAATAGAAATTAAGAAAACAATCCAAAAGATCAATGGAAACAAAAGTTGGTTCTTTGGGAAAAAAAAAAAAAGAACAAAATAGACAAACCTCTAGCCAGGCTCACAAAGAAAAAAAAATGTGAGAAAACACATATAAACAGTATTATAAATGAAAGAGGAGAAATCACAACAGACTCGGTTGAAATCAAAAGAATAATCACAGATCACTATGAACATTTATATGCAAACAAATTCAACAACCTAGAAGAGATGGACAAATGCCTAGAATGATATAATCATCCAAAGCTAGATAAAGAAGAAATAGAATACCTTAACAGACAAATTACAAGCAGTAAAATTGAAGCAGTAATCAAAACACACATCAAAAACAAAATTTCAGGGCCAGATCCCTTCACCAATGAATTTTACCAAACATTCAGCAATGAATTAGTGCCTATCCTACACAAACTCTTTAAACAAAAATGAAAAAGAATGAATACTACCAAATATGTTCCATGAACCCAACATTACACTAATACCAAAACCAAACAAAAACAACACAATAAAAGAAAATTACAGGTCAATCTCCCTAATGAACACCAATGTAAAAATCCTCAACAAAATCCTTGCCAACAGAATCCAACAATGCATCAAAGGGATAATACACCATGATCAAGTGGGATTTATCTCAGGAGCACAAGTGTGGTTCAACATACAAAAACTTATCAGTGTAATCCAACACATCAACAAAAAGAAAAATAAAAACCATATGATCATATCAATAGATGCTGAGAAAGTCCAACATCCATTCAACAAAGTCCAACATCCATTTATGATGAAGGTCCTTGAAATTTTCAGGATAGAAGGAACATACCTTAACTTGATAAAATACATATACGACAAACCCACAGCCAATATTATTCTCAATGGAGAAAAGTTGAAGGCCTTTCCTTTAAGATCAGGAACAAGACAAGGATGTCCTCTCCTACCACTGCTCTTCAATATAATACTGGAGGTCCTAGCCAGAGTAATAAGACAAGATAAAGACATACAAGGAATCCAAATAGGAAAAGAAGAAGTAATACTATTGTTATTTGCAGATGATATGATAATATACATAGAGAACCGTAAAAACTCCACAGAAAAAAAATACTGAAAATAATCAACCAGTTTTTTTTAAATTAGCAGGATACAAAATCAACACACAAAAAAATCAGTAACCTACCTACACACAATCAATCTGAAGAAGAAGAAATTAAGAAAACCATCCCTTTTATAATGGAAACAAAAAAAATCAAATACTTGAGAATAAACCTAACAAATGAGGTGAAGGACTTACACAAAGAAAATTGTGAAACACTGTTAAAAGAAGTAGAAGAAGGGCCTCCCCAGTGGCACAGCGGTTGAGCACTGGGTTGTGAAGCTGCCTACAGCCTCTGCAGCACTGGTTTGATTCCCGGCTGCTCCCTGACCACCGGTGAGGATCCCACATGGCATGCAGACCTCTCCTGCTGCCCGCTGCCCCCCTCAGCAGTGTACTTCGGTCCTTCTGCCTGCTCTGCTCCCTGCTCTGGCTCTGGTGAATTCTCTCACCCTCCTGCGCTTCTGACTGTACCCAGTGCTTATATAAATAAATCTTAAAAAAAAAAAAATCTAAAAAAAAAAAAATCAAAAAAAAAAAAAAAGAAGTAGAAGAAGGGGCTCCCCTGGTGACACAGCAGTTGAGTGCTGGGCTGCAAAGCTGCCCGCAGCCTCTGCAGCACCAGTTTGATCCCCGGTCACCAGCGAGGAACCCACATGGCGCACAGACCTCTCCTGTTGCACCCTTGCTCCCCTCAGCAGTGTATTTCATTGGTCTGCCTGTTCTGTTCCCTGCTCTGGCTCTGGTGAATTCTCTCACTCTCCCGCACTTCTGAATATACCCAATGCTTGTATAAATAAATAAATAAATAAATAAATAAATCTTTTAAAAAAAGAAATAGAAGAAGATCCAAAGAAATGGAAATACATCCTCTGTTCATGGATTGGAAGAATTCACATTATTAAAATGGTCATCCTACCGAAAGCAATTTGCAGATTAAACACTATTCCAATAAAAATCTCAATGACATTCTTCAAAGAAATAGAACAAATATTGATGAAATTCATATGGAACCACAAAAAACAGTCAATAGCCAAAGCCCACCTGACAAAAAGAAAGGAGAATGGAGTTATCACACTTCCAATTGTCAAACTATACTACAAAGCATAATAAATAAAACAGTATGATACTGGAACAAAAACAGACACACAGGCAAATGGAACTGAATAGAAAGCCCAGAAGAAAAGCCACACTTATATGAACAACTAATCTTTGACAAAGGAGCAAAGTGTATGCAATAGAAAATGGACAGTAAGTTCAATAAATGGTGCTGGGAAAACTGGACCACCACATGCAAAAGAATGAAACCAGACCACTACCTCTCACCATGCATAAAAATCAACTCAATATGGATAAAATATCTGGACATAATGCCTGAAAACATAAAACATATGGAAGAAAATATTGATAAAACACTGCAAGATATACATCTCAGTAACATCCTTAAAGACTCATCACCCAAAGCAAAGAAAGTCAAGGAAAAGATAAACACCTGGGATTATGTAAAACTGAAAAGCTGCTGTAGAACAAAAGATACATTAACCAAAACAAAGAGACCCCCAGGGATTGGGAAAAAAGACTTTGCACTCCATACAACTGATCAGGGACTGATAACAAATATATACAAAGAACTCACATGACTCAACAAAAACAAAGATAACAATCCAGTGAAAAAATGGGCAGAAGAATTTAAAAGACACTTCTCCAAAGAGAAAATGCAAATGTTGAAAAAATGTTCAATATCCCTTATAATCAGGGAAATGCTAATCAAAACCACAATGAGATACCACCTTACACCAGTAAGAATGGCACACATCAAATAACCCATCAACAAGGGCCTCCCCAGTGGCACAGCAGTTGAGCGCTGGGTTGTGAAGCTGCCTGCTGCCTCTGCAGCACCGGTTCGATCCCCAGCTGCTCCCTGGCCACCAGAAGAGGGTTCCACATGGCGTGCAGACCTCGCCTGCTGCCCGCTGCTCCCTTCAGCAGTGTACTTCCGTCCTTCTCCCTGTTCTGCTCCCTGCTCTGGCTCTGGTGAATTCTCTCACCCTCCCGCACTTCTGACTGTACTCAGTGCTTTTATAAATAATAAATAAATAAATAAATAAATAAATAAATCTTAAAAAAAAAAATTCAACAACCAATGTTGGTGAGTATGTGGTGAAAACAGAACTCTCCTACATTTCTGGTGGGAGTGCAAAATGGTCAACCACTATGGAAAACTGTCTGGAGTTTCCTCAGTCTACTAAAAATGGAACTACCATATGACCCGGCAATTCCACTCCTAGGGATCTACCCAAAGGACACACCTGTACCCCTAAATTTGTTGCATCTTGGTCCAGATGACTGGACCAAGAAGATGTGGCATATATACACAATGGAATACTATTCAACAATAAAAAAGATAAACTCATGCCATTCGCAGCAACACGAATGGAGATAGAAAGAATTTTGCTCAGTGAAATAAGTCAGAAGGAAAAGAATAATATCAATTGTTTCACTTATGGCAGGAATATAGGGGAACCAAATAAGTCATCAGGAGAAAGAATAATAATACAAAACAAAACAATACAAAACAATTATAAACCTGAGAAATCTTGCAGGGGAGGAGGAGGGAGAAGGATCACCTATGCATGGATGCATAGGTGAAGAAAATTCTAAGAGGACTATACTTGGGGGTGGGGGATAAAGCAAACATTGTTTAAACATAAACAATGATGTAAAAAATATATTAATATAAATAAATAAACAATAAAGAAACTGAAGCTTTAATAACAGAAATTCAGGAGCTAATGAGATCAAAAGCTCAAAAGAAAGCAAAGTAGATAGAATTAGTCTATCCAAAACTGAATCGGGAAGAAATAGAAAACCTCAACACACCAATTTCAACAAGGAAATTGACAGCATAATTAAAAATGTCTCAGGTCTCCCCTGGTGGCCCAGCATTTGAGTGCTGGGCTGTGAAGCTGCCCGCAGCCTCTGCAGCACGAGTTCTATCCCTAGCCAACGGCGAGGATCCCACATGGCAAGTAGACCTCTCCTGCCGTGCCCGCTGCTCCCCTCAGCAGTGTATTTCATAAGTCAACCTATTCTGTTCCCCGCTCTGGCTCTGTTGAATTCTCTCACCCTCCTGCACTTCTGACTGTACCAGTGCTTGTATAAATAAATAAATAAAATTTTAAAAAGTCATGATTCCTAGTATTGAATCAGTGAATGAAAAGAGAAGTGAGATGTAAAAAAAAATCAAGTGAAAACTCAACAACTATTTGACACCATTATGAAAGCCAAAATAGAATATATTATAGGTATTTTAAAAGGGGAAGTCAGAGGGAGAAACAGCCTATTCAAAGAAATAATAGAGAATTTCTCTAACCTAAGAAAGGAATTAAATGTGTAGATTCATGAAGCTAGAAGACTACCTGATACTGAAATGCAATGAGATTGTGCTACAACAAGATATATTATGGTGATACAAGCATGAGTTCAAAACAAAAAGGAGTATTGAAGGAAGTTGTGGTGGGGGGTGCAGAAAACAGATAACCTCTAATGGTACCCCATCAGGCTTGCATTTGACTTCTCTGAAGAAACACTAACAGAAAGGAGAGAATGAAATGATATATTCAAAATACTTAGAGGTAAAAACTGTTAGCCAAGAATACTATAACTTGCAAGATTCTCTTTAAGATATGAGGGGGAAATAAAAACCTTCCCAGACAAATTGAAGCTGAAGGAATTTTAAAACACTAAAATTTCCCTACAAGAAAATTTAAGAGGAGCATTCCTACCTAAATCAAACCCAAAACAGTCACAGTAAATTAGCTAATGTAAGTATACAAAAGACAAAATGGCGATATCAAATCCCCCATATACCAATATTTACCTTCAATATAAACGGAAAGAACTCATCTGTCCGGAGCATGCGCAGTGTTGCGCAATACGTGCCATCAGTTAAGTTTCGCTTTACCGTTTCGCCTTCTGAGAAACCACTGCGTTTTCCTGTAAACCACGTAAAACTGGGAGGTACGATGGGAGGAGCTACCAGGGTATAAGAGGAGAAGAGAGAGAGAGAGAGAGAGAGAGAGAGAGAGAGAGAGGAGAAGAAATAAAGAAGCATCTGCTAGCGTCAAGTTGTCTCAAGCCCCTCATTTCAATCCTCAGCCCTTCTCTTTTCATGCCTATGAATCCCGCAGGTCAGGACACTCATCAATCAAAATGTGCAGAATGGCATATTGGATCAGAAAACAAAACCCAACATTCTTTTGTGAAAAGGAGACTCATTTGAGCTGCAATGGCAAACAAAGCCTCAAAGTAAATGGCTGGAAAAAAAAAATAGGGACAGCCATACTTACATGAGATAAAATAATATCCAAATAAAAAAGGTGGCAAGAGGCAGAGGTAGATATATAATGATTAAGGATTAATAAATCATGAAAACTTAACATTCATCAATATATATGCATCAAGCAAATGTGCATTAAAATACATAAGACAATTATTAACAAACCTAAAAGCAGATGTTGAGTAAAACACAATAGTACTAGGGGACTTCAACACCCAAGTTACATTAATGTACTGATAAGTCAAACAGAAAATAAAATATGAAACTACAGCCTATGTACATTAGATGAACCCAATATATATTTATATGGAAATATACTCCTAAAGACTGAATGCAAATACTTCTCAAGTGTACATGGAACATTTTCCTGGATAGCCCACATGTTGGATTACAAAACATGTGACAATAAAAATCGTGATAATTTATATCACAGTAAGATTTTTTCTTATTACAATGGCATTAAGCTAGAAATCACCACAAATAGGAATCAGAAAATTTGTCTAGTATGTAGAAACTGAACAACAAATTATTGAATATATGTTGGGTTACTACTGAACTCAAAGAAGAAACTGAAAAATACTTTCAGAAAAATGACAATGGATACAGACCTACCAGAAACACTTGGACACAGCAAATACATTTATAAGAGGGAAGTATATAGCAGCAGAAACCCATATAAAGAAAAAGAAAACACAAATAATCTAACCTCATACATTAAGAAACTAGAAAAAGGAAGAGCAAATCAAACCACCAGCCAGTAGAAGGAAGGAAATGATGAAAATTAGAGTGGAAATTAATGAAATAGAAATGAAAAAGAATATTACAAAGATCAATGAAACCAAAAGTTGAATAGCAGAAAATCTAATAAATAGAATAAAAAATGAAATAGATGACTTTACATCAGACACCACAGAATACAGAATAACTTAAGAGGAAATTATAAATATCTGCATTCGAGCAAATTGGAAAATATGGAAGAAATGAACAGAGTCTTAGAAGCATTCAAACTTCCAAGACTGAATCAGGAAGAAATAGAAAACCTGAACACACCAATTGCAAGCAAGGGAATTGAAATCATAATTAAAAATCTCCCAAGAAATAAAAACCCATGACAAGATAGTTTTACTAGTGAGATATCTCAAACTTTGAAATAGAAATAAATGCATACTCTTCTCAAACTCTTCCCCAAAATTAAGAGGGAATACTCTCGAATACATTTTATGGGACTGATATTATTGTTATCAAAAATGGACAAGGATGCCACAACAAAGAAATATACTGACCAATATCCATGATGAACACAGGTGAAAAAATCCTGAACAAAATCACAGGAAAGTGAATTAAATGATGTATCAAAAGGATTGTATATAGGGCCTCCCCTGGTGGCACAGTGGTTGAGCGCTGGGCTGCAAGGCTGCCCACAGCCTCTGCAGCGCCGGTTGGTTCCCCGGCCGCCGGCGAGTGTCCCATTAAAAAAAATAAAAGGAGACGGGGGCGGAGCAACATGGCGGCGAGAAGACGCTGCGAGTAAGATCTCCCATTAAAAAAAGTTAATAGGGAGGAAAAGCGGCAGGTCCCAGTGAGAACTGGGACAGGGAAGATAAAGGGACAACTCCAGCAAACCACCCGAAGAAGAAAGTTGCCATAAAAGAGGACCAGAAGGGAGGAAAGCGCAGAACCCTGCTCCCGTCCCCCGCCCACAGAGGCGGCACTCTCCGACCGGCAGAGAGGAGGAAAACAACAAACCAAAACGGCCAAAAAGAACAAACGACGCAGCAAGCGGGACTGTGAGTGGAAAGGAACTATTGCAGCCACCACACCCTGTGAAAGGGAGCTGTGGAGATCCCTGCAGGATTCGCCGCGGTGGTGAGCAAACGGCTCCGGGCGCCATTAGAGAAGAACAAAGACCCCGGGAGACCCGCACACAGCCCGGGCTGCCGGTAAGCTGGCGCGGAAAAGCGGCGCGCTTGGCTTGCTTGAAAAGCAAATGCAGACCTGGATCGCGGCTGCCCAGGTCCCCCGCGCCTGCGACCTAGGCTTGCGGGGAGACGCGCGGAGGCCCTCCTCACTGAGTGAGCAGGAACCAGGCGCCCAGACACGGGAGCGGTGCAAAAGGCTCCATTCCCGCGCCACTGAACTGGGCTACAGCCCACGTCCTGGAACTGAGGGCTTTGAATGGAGACCCGGGGCATGAAAATTCGGGGCGTGGGTTCTCCACGACGGTGGGGCACAAGGCAGACACAGCACCCCAAAGCTGTTGAGGTTTACCCTACCATTCCCGCTCTGTTCCCTGTCCCACAGGGTGGGGGGAGGCGAAAAACAGCCCCCCAAGGACAATAGGAGAGATCTCTGGCGCCACCTAGCAACCAAAAAAAAAAAGTCACTAACACCCCATAGAACAGGAAATTTCTTAAGACTGCTTGAAAAGGGCAGAAGGCTTCTGGAGGACCCAGTGGCCAGCCGGGAAGTTAGCCCACGCCAGGCCCCTTCCAACCAGCAGTCTGAGCCCACAGAGGGAGCAGGCACCCACGTCCGGGGCAGACCGGGTGTGCAGAAGAGTGTGCCTGAAACCGGAGGCGCAGGGACTGCATCCCGCTTCGCCATTTGAGAACAGGGACATTTCTTCAGTAAAAACTGCCTAAAACCAGCAGAAAGCTCCCCCAGAAGCGAGAGATGGCTCCTGGAGGAGCCAGCGGGGAGCGGAGAAGTTCACCCAAGATGCCAGCCAGTCCGAGCAACACAGTGTCCCAATGCATACGACAAATTAGAAAACAGACAGTAGGGAGTAGAAGAACCACACGCAACCTAACAACACCTCAGGAAAGAAGCACACCACAAAAAGAAAACCACTCCCCAGATTGCAACGACAGCAACTTGGAAGAACTTCTGAGCCTTTCAGAAAGATAATTTAAAATTGCCATGATTAAAAAAGTGATAGATCAGAAGAAGGAAATTGAGTCCCTAAAGAGGGAAGTAAAAGAAATGCAGGAGATCAAAGAATTAATGGAGGAACTAAAGAACTCTGGGAAAAGCAATGAAAGCAGAATAGATGAAATGGAAGAACAAATAAGTACTCTTGAAGACACAGAAATAAAAAGAACCAAAACAGAAAAGGAAAGAGAAGTACGAAGGAAAAAGAATGAAGAAAGACTTCGGGAACTATCTGACTCCAGGAGGAAAGGAAATATAAGAGTTATAGGAATTCCAGAAGGAGAGGAGAGAGATGTAGGAACAGAGAAAATATTCATGGATATAATTGAAGAGAACTTCCCAAATGCGAAGAAGGAGATGAAAATTGATATACAAGAAGCAAGAAGAACACCAAACTTCCACGACGAAAGGAAAAACACAGCAAGACACATAATAGTAAAGCTCCCAAGAATCCAGGACAAGGAAAAAATAATGAAGCTGACAAGAGGGAAGAAACAGATAACATTCAAAGGAAAACCAATCAGGCTGACATCAGACGTCTCTGAAGAAACACTACGGGCAAGGAGAGAGTGGAGGGACATAGTCAACAGACTCCAAGAAAACAGATGCCAACCAAGAATACTCTATCCCGCAAAGCTCTCTTTCCTCCATGAAGAAAGAATATGGACCTTCCCAGACAAAGAGAAACTCCGGAATTTCATTACGACTAAACCCCCACTCCAAAAAATACTACAAGGAATCCTAAAGCCAGAACCTCAGAGGGACGAATAACAACGAAAGAAGACCAAAAAAAAAAAAGTTATTAAAAGAATAAATAAATAAAATCAAAGGAAAGACAAACACAATGGCAAATACAGATGCTAACATATCAATATTAACTCTAAATGTAAATGGACTAAACTCTTCAATAAAAAGACACAGAGTTGCAGCCTGGATTAAGAAACAAAACCCAACCTTTTGCTGTCTCCAGGAAACACATTTAGCTACAAAAGATAAAAATAGGCTCAAAGTCAAAGGATGGAAAACAATCCTACAAGCAAATGGGCCAAAAAAGAAAGCAGGAACAGCTATACTTATATCAGATAAAACAGACTTCAAACTCAAAAAAATAAAAAGAGACCCCAATGGTCACTACATTATGATCAAGGGGACAAATACTTCAAGAAGAAATAACACTCATTAACATATATTCATCAAACGAAAGAGCACCAAAATATATCAGACAACTGTTGTCCTCTCTGAAAACAGACATCAGAGAAAATACATACGTAGTGGGAGACTTCAACACACCACTATCAGCAATGGATAGATCAACAAGACAAAAATAAAATAAAGAAACTAAAGCTCTAAATAAGGACCTAGAGCATTTGGGCTTAACAGACATCTATAGAACACTAAACCCAAAAAAAAAACGGAGTACACATTTTTCTCAAGCACACACGGATCATTCTCCAGGATCGATCACATACTGGGGCACAAGACAAACATCAACAGATACACCAAGATTGAAATCATACCAACCATCTTTTCTGACCACGAAGGCATCAAACTAGAAATAAACCATAAAAAGAAGGCAAGGAACTATCCTACCTCATGGAGATTAAAAACCACACTACTGGAAGACCACTGGACTAATGAGGAGATCAAAGAAGAAATTAAAAAATTCTTTGAATTGAACGACAAGGAGGACACCAATATCCTAAATGTATGGAATGCAGCAAAAGCAGTAATAAGAGGAAAATATATAGCAATAGAAGCTCACATCAAGAAACAAGAAATAACGCAAAGAAACAACCTAATCTTGAAGCTCAAAGATCTAGAAAAAGAACAACAAAAAAACCCCAAAACCAGTAGAAGAAAAGAAATAATAAAAACCAAAGCAGAAATAAATGAATTTGAAACTAAAAAAACAATCCAAAAGATCAATGAAACCAAGAGCTGGTTCTTTGAAAAAATAAATAAAATAGACACACCCCTAGCCAGGCTCACAAAGTAAAAAAGGGAGAAAGCACAAATACACAGGATCATAATTGAAAGAGGAGAAATCACAACAGACACAGCAGAAATCAAAAGAATAATCAGTAACTACTATGAACAGTTATATGAAACAAGTTCAACAATCTAGAGGAGATGGACCATTTCCTACAACTCTACAATCACCCAAAGCTAGATAAAGAAGAAATAGAACACCTAAACAGACCAATTACAATTAGCAAAATTGAAATGGTAATCAAAAACCTCCCCAAAAACAAAAGCCCAGGACCTGATGGATTTACAAATGAATTCTACCAAACATTCAGAGACGAATTAGTGCCTATCCTTCACAAACTCTTCCAAAAAATTGAGAAGGAAGGGACAATACCAAACACCTTCTATGAAGCCAATATTACACTAATACCAAAACCGAATAAGGACAACGCAAAAAAGGAAAACTACAGGCCAATCTCCCTAATGAACACTGATGCAAAAATCCTCAATAAAATTTTAGCTATCAGAATCCAACAATGTATCCATAAGATAATTCACCACGACCAAGTTGGATTCATTCCAGGGACACAAGGATGGTTTAACATCCGAAAATCAATCAACGTTATCCAACACATCAACAAAAAGAAATATAAAAACCATATGATAATATCAATAGATGCTGAGAAAGCTTTCGACAAAGTGCAACACCCATTCATGATAAAAGCCCTTGAAATTCTTGGGATACAAGGAACATACCTCAACATCATAAAGGCCATCTACGACAAGCCAACAGCCAGTATCATTCTCAATGGTGAAAAGCTGAAAGCAATTCCATTAAGATCTGGAACAAGACAAGGATGTCCACTCTCACCACTGCTTTTCAATATATTACTGGAAGTCCTAGCCAGAGCAATAAGACAAGAGAAAGACATCCAAGGAATCCAAATAGGAAAAGAAGAAATCAAACTATCACTATTTGCAGATGATATGATAATATACATAGAGAACCCCAAAATCTCCACAGAAAAACTAATACAACTCATCAATCAATTCAGTAAAGTGGCAGGATACAAAATCAACACGCAAAAGTCAGTAGCCTTCCTAAACACAAACAACAAATCTGAAGAAGAAGAAATCAAAAAAACCATCCCTTTTATTATCGAAACAAAAAAAATCAAATATTTGGGAATAAATCTAACAAAAGAGGTAAAGGACCTATACAAAGAAAACTATAAAACACTGTTAAAAGAAATAGAACAAGACACAAAGAAATGGAAAGACATCCCCTGCTCATGGATTGGAAGAATAAACATTATCAAAATGGCCATCCTACCAAAAGCAATATACAGATTCAATGCTATTCCAATCAAAATTTCAATGTAATTCTTCAAAGAAATAGAACAATTATTGATGAAATTCATATGGAATCACCAAAAACCCCGAATAGCCAAAGCTCTACTGAAAAAAAAAGAAGGAAATGGAGGCATCACACTCCCAGACTTCAAACTATACTACAAAGCCATAATCATCAAAACTGCATGGTATTGGGACAAGAACAGACATACAGACCAATGGAATCGAATGGAAAATCCAGAAATAAACCCACAGATTTATGGTCAACTAATCTTTGACAAAGGAGCAAAGACTATGCATTGGAGCAAAGAACCTTTGTTCAATAAATGATGCTGGGAAAACTGAGTCGCTACATGCAAAAGAATGAAGCTTGACCACTACCTCACACCATACACAAAAATCAACTCAAAATGGATTAAAGAACTAGACATAAGACCTGAAACCATAAAATACAAAGAAGGAAATATAGGCGAAATACTACGGGATTTGCACATCAAAGACATCTTTACAGACACATCACCCAAAGCAGTGATAGTGAAGGCAAAGATAAACAGCTGGGACTACATCAAATTAAAGAGCTTCTGCACAGAAAAAGAGACAATAACAAAAACAAAGAGAAACCCCACCAACTGGGAGAACATTTTTGCACCCAACACTAATGATAAAGGACTGATCACAAAAATCTGCAAAGAGCTGATGAGACTCAGCAACAACAAAGAAAATAATCCAGTCAAAAAATGGGCAGAAGAGCTAAAAAGAAACTTCTCTGAAGAGGAAATGCAAATGGCCAACAGGCATATGAAAAAATGTTCAACATCACTTGTAATCAGGGAAATGCAAATCAAAACTACCATGAGATACCATCTCACACCAGTGAGAATGGCACATATTAAAAAAACTAGCAACAACAAATGTTGCCGAGGGTGTGGAGAAAAAGGAACTCTTCTGCACTGTTGGTGGGAGTGCAAACTGGTCCAACCACTATGGAGAGCTGTGTGGAGATTTCTGGACCTACTAAACATAGAGCTTCCATATGATCCAGCAATTCCACTCCTAGGTATTTACCCAAAGGACACAGAAACATCAATTCCAAAGAACACCTGCACCCCTATGTTTATAGCAGCACTGTTTACAATAGCTAAGCTTTGGAAACAACCCAAATGCCCAAAAATAGATGACTGGATCAAGAAGATGTGGTACATATTCCATATACTATGGAATATTACTCAGCGTTCAAAAAAGATAAACACATGCAATTTGCAGCAACATGGATGGCGCTGGAAGGGATCATGCTCAGCGAAATAAGCCAAAAAGAAAAAGAAAAATACCGGATGGTCTCACTCATAGCAGGAATCTAGAAAACTTAAATAAGGGACCAGGAAAATGAATATAAGAAAGTGAAAATCAAAACCAACAAAAAACTATGAACCAGAGACACTTTTTGGGGAGTGGGTGGCGGGAGGGGAAGGATTGGGGTCAGCATGGGGCATTTGCAATTGTATGGGGGAATATAAAAATAAAATTTATTATTTAAAAAAATAAATAAAATCTAAAAAAAAAAATATTTCCCCAGAATATGTAGAAAGATGAATATAATGAACTCTATGGGAAGAGATAATAATTTTTTTGTGAGTGACAGTATTTGCCACTGATTACTCATAGCTTTCTGGAGAATCCACCAAGATTTGTTTGTACAGCATTTTAAAATAAAATGATATATTAAAAAAAAAGGATTGTATATCATGATCAGTCGGGTTTATTTCTGATATACAAGTATGGTTCAATATCTGCAAATCAATCAGTACATTTAACCATATTAACAAAATAAGAGACAAAATACATATGATCAGATCAACTGAAACAGAGAAGGTACTTAACAAGATTCAGCATGATAAAATCTCAGTAAAATGTGTTAGATGGAACATACCTCAACATAATAGAGACCATATATGTAACTAATATTAAATGGTTGTAAATTGAAAGTGTTCCCTCTTAGATCACACACATTATTAGGTTGTGTACTTTCACCACTACTATTCCTAGTTAGAACAAGTAGGCAAGATAAGAATATATAGGAATCCAAGTTGAAAAGAAGAAGAAACACTATTATTTGCAGATGATATAATTACTAGAGAAAGCTGAAAAGATACCACTACAATATTATTTAAAATAGTAAATCAATACAATAAAGTGATAGGGAAAAAGCCATTATACAAGTCAGTTGCATTCCAATTGCAAATAATAAAGTAGAAAAGAAAGAAATCAGGAAATCAATAGAGTTTACAGTAACTAAAAAAATTAAATACTTAGGAATAAGATTTACATTGGAGGCAAAAGTCATTACTAAAGGAAACAATACAAAAGTAGAAGACACAAGGAAATGGAAAGATATTACAGATTGATGGAATAGAAGAATTTACATAGTTTATGCATCCATCTTTCCCAAAGTAATACATAGATTTAATGTAATCCCTATTTCAATGGGATCCTTCAAAGAATTAGAGAAAACATTGCTGAAATTTATATGAAACCACGAAGACCCTGAATAGCAGAGGGATTTTGATAAAAAGAAGAGAAATGAAGGTATCATGCTCCCAGGCTTCAAACAATACAAGGCCATAATAATAAAAATAGTATGCTATTTTATTAAAACAGACACATAGCCCAGTGGAATAGTGATGAGTGTCCTGACCTAAACCCATACTTATATGGACAGAAATTTATGACAAAGAAGCTAAGAGTATACAATGAAGAATGGGAAGTCTCTTCAACAAATAATGATGGGAAAATTAGTAAGCCATGCACATTAAAACAAAACTACACTACACTCTCATGCCATTCAGAAAAAAAAAATAACACAAAATAGATCACGAACTAGAATATATGATAATAAACTATTAAGCACAAAGAAGAAAACATAGTTAAAACACTCCAAAACATTGAATTCAGTGATGCCTTTGATGACTCCACTACAATAGCAAGGAAAATAAAAGCAAAAACAAACACATGGTCTACATCAAATGTTAAAGCTTCTGAACAGTGAAAGAAACAATTATTAAATGAAAAAAACACTAAATGGGAGAAAGTATTTATTTACATATCATAAATCTGACAAGGGGTTAATACACAAGATCTACAAAGAATTCATACAACTGAATAAAATGAAACAAAGAACCCAATAAAAATTTGGGGCAGATTAGCTAAATAGACAGTTCTCCAAAGAAGACATACAAATGACCTACAGGCACATGAAAAAAAAATTTTTTCAGCATTACTTATCATCAGGGAAATGCAAATCAAAACCACGATGTGATATCAATTTGCTATTGCTAGCACAGCTCATACTAAAATAAAAGGAACAGGAAAAGTTGGTGAGAGTGTGGAGTAAAAGAAACTCTTTTTCACTGTTGTTGGGAATGCAGACTGCTCTAGCCCCTAGGAAGATGGTATCAATGTTTCCCAAAATATTTAATGTAGTTCTAACATACGCAGTAATTCCACTCCCTGGTATTTATTCAAAGAATGCAAGGACAGTAATTCAAAGGGATATATGTTCATTGCAGCACTATTTACAATAGTCAAGTTATGAAAACAACCTATATGCCCAAGAACAGATGAGAAGATTAATATGATGTCGTATATACAACTGTTGGAATACTATTTAGCACTCAGAAGAGATGCATTCTTGCAATTTGTGACAATATGGATGGAAATAAGTGGACTGTGATAAGTGAAATATGCCAGAGAAGGAAATACAAACACCAGATTATTGTGCTTATATGTGGAATATAGAAATAAAACAAAGAAATTGACAAAGTTATACTAAAACAAAGCCTTATAATGTGATTGCAAATTTGAGTCTACTAGAGGGGTATGGTGAGGATGGGGATGCAAGGAATTGGAAACAATGGTATATCATGAATGGATATATGAAATCTGGTGGTGGATGTGGTGCGGTACATATTGAGGTAAGGGGACCCACAGAATCATGTATAGTGTTGTAAAACAATGTTTTTTGAACAATAAAAAATTAAGAAGGTGGAAAGTTCCTTAACACATTTTATAAGGTCAAAATTATGCTGATCTCAACACTAGTCAAGGTCAGTACAAACATGGGAAATTATAGGCCAATATATCTGATGAACATACATACAAAATAATCAATAAAATCCTAACAAAACAAATACAGCAATGTAAGAGCATTCCTTTATTGACATATTCTCTCCAGCATTTGTTGTTTCTGTTTTTTTGTTTGTTTTTTTAATGTGGTAATCTCAATGGAGTGAATTGATACCTCATTGCAGTTTTTTAGATTTTTTTTTTTTCGCATAGAAGAGCTGGGGTGTAGGCCAGAGATGCAGGAGGTGAGAGGATTCACCAGAGACAGAGTGGAGAGTACAGCAGGTGGATTTACTGAAATACACTGCTAAGGAGAAAAGTGAGCAAAACAGGAAAGGTCTCCTTCTCCATATGTGGGTTAGGTCCCTCGCCAGGGATCGAATTCAGGTCATAGCTGTGATAGCACTGAGACCTAACCCATAGAAAACCAGGGAGGACCCTCATTATGGTTTTGATTTACATTTCCATAATTAGTGATGTTGAACATTTTTTCATTTGCCTTTTGACCATTTGCATTTCTTCTTTGGAGAATTTTTTTTTAATTATTATGCTCATTTTTTATGTTTTTAATTTCTTTTTAAAATTTCTTTTTTAAATTTTAAATATATATTTACATCATTCTTCATTTTTGTACAATGCATGCATTTTCATCTCAGGCATAGTCCCTGTGAAATTCCCATCACACATTTACCTGTGTCCCTTGTGCTCTTCCCACCCGTTTTGATTTTACTCCCTTCTCCCCCTCCTGCAGAATGTCTCTGATATACAGTTGCCTGTTGATTTTGATTTTTACTTTGTTGTAATTACTTTTATTCTTCTTGAGCCCTTATTTGGATCCTCCACATTCTTCCTATAAGTGAAACCATCTGATATTTTTCTTTTTCTTTTTGGCTTATTTCACAGAACATGATCCCTTCCAGCTCCATCGAATGGCATGAGCTTATCTTTTTTGATTGCTGAGTAATTTTCCATTGTGTATATATAACACATCTTCTTGATCCACTCATCTATTTTGGGACATTCGTGTTGTTTCCATAGTTTGCCTGTTGTAAATAGTGCTGCAATAAACGTAATGGTGCAGGTGTCCTTTTGAATTAATGTTTTTGCATCATTTGGGTAGATACCTAGGAGTGGAATTGTTGGATCATATGGAAGACCCATCTTTAGCAGATTGAGGAACCTCCACACAGCTCTCCATAGTGGTTGGACCAGTTTGAATACTCACCAGCCCTGTAGGAGAGTTCCCTTTTCTCCGCATCCCCATCAACATTTGTTGTTGCTGGGTTTTTAGTACGTGCCATTCTCACTGGTGTAAGATGGTATCTCGTTGTGGTTATGATTTGTATTTCCCTAATTACAAGTGATGTTGAATATTTTTCATATGCCTATTAGCCATTTGCATTTCCTCTTTGGAGAAGTGTCTTTTTAGCTCTTCTGCCCATTTGTTCACTGGGTTGTTTAACTTGTTTTTGTTGAGTCTCATCAGCTCTTTGTAGATCTTTGTGATTAGTACCTTATTAGTATTGTGTGCAAAAATTTTTCTCCCAATCAGTGGGGTGTCTCTTTGTTTTGGTTAATGTCTCTTTTGCTGTACAAAAGCTCTTTAATTTGATATAGTCCCAGCTGTTTATCTTTTCCTTCACTATCTTTGCTTTGGGTGATATGTCTTTAAATATATTACTGAGGTGTATGTCATGTAGTGTTTTGCCTATATTTTCTTCTATATATTTTCTGGTTTCAGGTCTCATGTCTACTTCTTTAATCCATATTGAGTTGGTTTTGTGCATGGTGGTGTGAGTGTAGTCAAACTTCATGTAGCAGCCCAGTTTTCGCAGCACCATTTATTGAACAAACTTTCTTTGTCCCCTCGCATATTCTTTGTTCCTTTGTCAAAGATTACTTGACCATAAATCTGTGGGTTTATTTCTCAGTTTTCTATTTGGTTCCATTGGTCTCTGTGTCTGCTTTTTTCCCAGTACCAAGCAATTTTGATTATTATGGCTTTGTAGTATAGTTTGAAGTCTGGGAGTGTGATACATCCATTCCCTTACTTTTTTGTCAGGAGAGCTTTGGCTATTAGGGGTTTTGGTGGCTCCATGTGAATTTCATCAATATTTGTTATATTTCTTTGAAGAATGTCATTGAAATTTTTATTGGAATGACATTGAATCTATAAATTGCTTTTTGTAGGATGGCCATTTTGATAATGTTAATTCTTCCCATCCAAGAGCAGGGGTGTCTTTCCATTTCTTTGTATCTCCTTTTATTTGTTTGAACCATGTGCTATAATTTTCTTTGAAAAGGTCCTTTACCTCTTTTGTTAGGTTTGTTTCCAAGAATTTGACTTTTTTGTTTCAATTATAAAGAGAATGGTTTTCTTGATTTCTTCTTCTTCAGATTTATTTTTTGCTTATAGGGAAGCAACTGATTTTTGTGTGTTGATTTTATATCCTGCTACTTTACTGCAATGGTGGATTAATTTGATTAGTTTTTTCTTTGGAGTTTTAGGGGTTCTCTATGTATATTATCATGCCATCTGCAAAGAGTGATTTTTTTTAACTCTTTCCCTATTTGAATTCCTTGTATGTTTTCCTCTTGTCTTATTGCTCTTACTATTATTTCCAGTATTACACTGAAAAGCAGAGGTGAGAGTGGATATCCTTGTCTTGTTCCAGATCTTTTTTTTTTTAGATTTATTTTTATTTATATATTTATACAAGCATTGGGTACAGTCAGAAGCACCGGAGGGTGAGAGAATTCACCAGAGCCAGAGCAGGGAGCAGAGCAGGCAGAAGGAACGAAGCACACTGCTGAGGGGAGCAGCAGGCGGCAGGAGAGGTCTGCGTGTCATGTGGGACCCTCCTCCGGTGGCTGGGGAGCAGCTGGGGATAAAAAGTGGTGCAGCAGAGGCAGCGGGCATCTTCACAACCTGGCGCTCAACCGCTGCGCCACCGGGGAGGCACTCTTGTTCCAGATCTTTTTGTTGTTTTTGTTTTTATTATTCCCCATGTCTTTTTTTAATATATATATATATATATATATTTATTCCCCATACAATTTCGACCCCCTTATTTTGACCCCAATCCCTCCCCTCCCCAGACCCCACCCCCTATAGAGTGTCTCTGGTTCATAGATGTTTGTTGATTTTGATTTTTACTTTCTAATAGTTATTCTTATTCCTGGTCCCTTATTTAAGTTTTCTAGATTCCTGCTATGAGTGAGACCATCCGGTATTTTTCTTTTCCTTTCTGGCTTATTTCGCTGAGCATGATCCCTTCCAGAGCCATCCATGTTGCTGCAAATTGCATGTGTTTATCTTTTTTTGAATGCTGAGTAATATTCCATGGTGTATATGTACCACATCTTCTTGATCCAGTCATCTATTTTTAGGCATTTGGGTGGTTTCCAAAGCTTAGCTATTGTAAACAGTGCTGCTATAAACATAGGGGTGCAGGTGCTCTTTGGAATTGATGTTTCTGTGTCCTTTGGGTAAATACCTAGGAGTGGAATTGGTGGATCATATGGAAGCTCTATGTTTAGTAGGTCAAGAAATCTCCACACAGCTCTCCATAGTGGTTGGACCAGTTTGCACTTCCACCAACAGTGCAGGAGAGTTCCTTTTTCTCCACAACCTCACCAACATTTGTTGTTGCTAGTTTTTTTAGTATGTGTCATTCTCACTGGTGTAAGATGCTATCTCATGGTAGTTTTGATTTGCATTTCCCTGATTACAAGTGATGTTGAACATTTTTTCATATGCCTGTTGGCCATTTACATTTCCTCTTCAGAGAAGTTTCTTTTTAGCTCTTCTGCCCATTTTTTGACTGAATTGTTTTCTTTGTTGTTGTTGAGTCTCATCAGCTCTTTGCAGATTTTTGTGATCAGTCCTTTATCTCTAGTGTTGTGTGCAAAAATTTTCTCCCAGTCAGTGGGGTTTCTCTTTGTTTTTGTTATTGTCTCTTTTGCTGTGCAGAAGCTCTTTAATTTGATGTAGTCCCAGCTGTTTATCTTTGCCTTCACTATCACTGCTTTGGGTGATGTGTCTGTAAAGATGTCTTTGAGGTGCATGTCACGTAATGTTTCGCCTATATTTCCTTCTATGTATTTTATGGTTTCAGTTCTATGTCTAGTTCTTTAATCCATTTTGAGTTGATTTTTGTGTATGGTGTGAGGTAGTAGTCAAGCTTCATTGTTTTGCATGTCGCGGCACAGTTTTCCCAGCACCATTTACTGAACAAACTTTCTTTGCTCCAATGCATATTCTTTGCTACTTTGTCAAAGATTAGTTGACTATAAATCTGTGGGTTTATTTCTGGATTTTCTATTTGATTCCATTAGTCTGTGTGTCTGTTCTTGTTCCAATACCATGCAGATTTGATGATTATGGCTTTGTAGTATAGTTTGAAGTCTGGGAGTGTGATGCCTCCATTCCCTTATTTTTTTTTAAGGAGAACTTTAGCTATTCGGGGTTTTCGGTGATTCCATATGAATTTCATCAATAATTGATCTATTTCTCTGAAGAATGACATTTATTGTTTGTGTATAGGAAGGCTACTAACTTTTGCGTGTTGATTTTGTATCCTGCCACTTTACTGAACGGATTGACATGTTTAATTAGTTTTTCTATGGAGTTTTTGGGGTTCTCTTTGTATATTATCATATCATCTGCAAATAGTGATAGTTTGACTTCTTCTTTCTGGCTTGAGGACTACTTGTATTATTTTTTGGAGTGGGGGTTTAGTCGTAATGAAATTCCAGAGTTTCTGTTTGTCTGGGAAGGTCCGTATTCTTTCTTCATAGAGGAGGAAATCTTTGCAGGATAGAGTATTTTTGGTTGGCATTTATTCTCTTGGAGTCTGTTGACTGTCCCTCTACTCTCTCCTTGCCCATAGTGTTTCTTTGGAGAAGTCTGATGTCAGCCTGATTGGTTTTCCTTTGTATGTTATCTGTTTCTTCCCTCTTGTCAGCTTCATTATTTTTTCCTTGTCTTGGATACTTTGGAGCTTTACTGTTATTTGTCTTGTTGTATTTTTCCTTTCATCATAGAAGTTTGATGTTATTTTTGCTTCTTGTGTGCCTACTTTCAGCTCCTTCTTAAAGTTAGGAAGTTCTCTTCAATTTTTTCCTTGTATATTTTCTCTGTTCCTAGGTCTCTCTACTCTCCTTCTGGGATTCCTATAACTCTTATATTTCCTTTCCTCATGGAGTCAGATAGTTCCCACAGTCTTTCTTCATTCTTTTTTATTCATACTTCTCTTTCCTTTTCTGTTTTGGTGCTTTTTGTTTATGTGTCTTTGAGAGTGCTTATTCGTTCTTCCATTTAATCTATTTTGTTACCACGGCTTTTCCCAGTGTTCTTTAGCTCTTCTGTTAATCCTCTGATCTCCTGCATTTCCTTCATTTCTCTCTTTAGGTACTCAATTTCATTCTTCTGAGTGATGTTTTCCTTAATGACTTCTGTCAGTTTTTTCATCATGGCAATTTTAAATTCTCTTTCTGGAAGGCTCAGAAGTTCTTTCAAGTCACTGTTGTTGCAATCTGGTGGGTATTTTTCTTTTTGTGGTATGTCTTTTTCCTGAGGAGTTGCTAGGTTGCATATAGTTTTTCTTCTCCTTGCTGCCTGTTTTCTAATTTGCCCTGTGCATTGGGTCCTGTGTCGCTGGTACTGGCTGGCATCTTTTTGGTGTGCTCTCTCTGGGATTTCAGAAACTGTTGGTCCAATTGAGTCAAAGAAGTCCAGTGAGGCAGTGGAACTTTGAGTATGTTAATGGTCACTGTCACAGAATATCTTCTCCTTCTGTGTTTGTTTAATTCCAAAGGTGTGTCTTGAAGTCCCACAGACTTCCCTGGAGTTGGGGTGGCTGGATTGCACTCTGGGCTCCAAATTGCTGGATCCCCCTCTGGGCTCCAACTCCCTGCTTGGTGTGATCAGACTTGTGGGGGCCTTCAGCTCACCTCTGGCTGTGCAAGGAGCATCTTCCGGTTTCAAGCAGTCTTTATTGAAGGAAGGTCCCTGTTCTAAAATGGCGAGTCGAAGATGCACTTTTTTTTTTCTTTTTGTTGATGTGTTGGATTACATTAATTGATTTCCAAATGTTTAACCATTCTTGTGTTCCTGGAATAAATCCCACTTGATCTTGGTGAATTATCATATTAATGCATTGCTGGATTTTTTTGGCTAGGATTTTATTGAGGAGTTTTGCATCACGGTTCATTAGAGGGATTGGCCTGTAGATTTCTTTTTTGTGTTTTTTTGTTCGGTTTTGGAATTAGTGTAATGTTGGCTTCATAGAACGTGTTTGGTATTATTATCCCTCCCTCAATTTTTTGAACTTGTTTGCCTATGAATGTTCATAGTAGTCTCTGATTTCTTTTGATTTCTGCTGTGTCTGCTGTGATTTCTCCTCTTATATTTGTGATCCTATTTATTTGTTTTTTCTCCCATATTTTCTTCATGAGCCTGCCTAGAGATTTATCCATTTTGTTTATTGTTTCAAAGACCCAACTTTTGGTTTCATTGATCTTTTGGATTGTTTTCTTAATTTCTATTTCATTTATTTCTGCTTTGATTTTTATTATTTCCTTTCTTCTTCTGGTATTTGGGTTTTTTTGGTGTTCTTTTTCCTGTTCTTTAATGTGGCATATTAGGTTGTTTCTCTGAGTTCTTTCTTGTTTCTTGATGTGAGTTTATATTGGCATATGTTTTCCTCTTATAACTACTTTTTGCTGTGTCCCATATGTTCTGCAGAGTTGTGTCTTCATTATCATACATCTCAAGATATATTTTAATTTCTTCTTCGATCTCCTTATTGATCCAATGATCTTCCAAGTGTGTGGGTTTCAATTTACATGAGGCAGTAAGTGTTCCTTGCTTCCTTTTAATAGTTTATTTCTAGTTTTATGCATTCATGGTCAGAGAAGACAGTACGATTTCAATCTTAGTGTACCTGTTGATGTATGTCTTGTATCCAAATATGTGATCAAGCCTGGGGAATGACCTGTGTGCACTTGAGAAAACCATGTAGTCACATTTTTTGGGCGCGGTGTTTTTTGTTTTTTTTAAAGATTTATTTATTTACACAAGAACCAGGGTACAGGCCAAATGTGCAGGAAGGTGAGAGGATTCACCAGAGACAGAATGGGGAACAGAACAGGCAGACTGACTGAAATACACTGCTGAGGGGAGCAGCAGGTGAGACAGGAGAGGTCTGCTAGCCATGTGGGTATCTCCACAGCTGGTGGGGATCGAACTGGCACTACAGAGGCTGTGGGCTGCTTCATAGCACTGTGCTCAACCACTTGCACCTCCAGGGATGCCCTGGGTGCAGTATTCTAAAGATGTCTGTTAAGCCCATGAGGTATAGGTCCTTCTTTAGAGCTTTAGTGTCCTTACTTATTTTTTGTCTTGTTGAACTATCCATTGTTGAGAGTGTTGTGTTGTAGTTTTCAAATACATACATATTTTCTCTAATGTCTGTTTTCAGAGATGATAATAATTTTCTGATATATTTTGGTGCTCCTTCATTTAGTAAGTATATATTGATGAGTTTTATGTCTTTTTGATATATTGTCAACTTGATCATAATGTAGTGACCATCTATGTCTCTTTTTACCTTTTTATTTTGAAGACTATTTTATCTCATATAAGTATAGCTGTTCCTGCCTTCTTTTTTGGTCCATTTGCTTATAGGTTTGTTTTCCATCCTTTTACTTTCAGTCTATATTTATATTTTGTAGTTAATTGTGTTTCCTGAAGACAGCAAGAGGTTGGGTTCTGTTTCGAAATCCAGTCTGTTTCTCTGTGCTTTTAATGATGATTTGAGTCCATTTACGTTTATAGTTAATATTGTTAAGTTGGCATCTATATTTGCCATTTTGTTTGTCTTCATTGTGGTTTTATTCTTTGTCTTGTTTCATTCTTTTTATTCATCCCTATGTTGGTTCTGGCTTTAGGTCTTTTTATGGTATTTTTTTTGAGTGGGTGTTTTTGTCGTATGAAAATGTAGTTTCTATTCTTCTGAGAAGGTCCTTATTCTTTCCTCATAGAGGAAGGAAGGCTTTGCAGGGTAAAGTATACTTAGTTGGCGTTTGTTGTCTTTGAGATTATTGAATATGTCCCTCCACTCTCTTCTTGCCCATAGTGCTTCTTCAAAGAAATCTGATGTCAGCCTGATTGGTTTTACTTTATACAATATCTGTTTCTTCCCTCTTGTCAGCTTCATTATTTTTTCCATGTCTTGAATTCTTGGGACCTTAACTATTATATGTCTTGCCATATTTTTTCCTTTCATCATGAAAGTTTGGTGTTTTTCTTGCTTCTTGTATGTCTGTTTTCAGCTCCTTCTTCATGCTTGGAAAGTTCTCTTCTATTATCTCCTTGAATATTTTCTCCATTCCTATGTCTCATTCCTCTTCCTCTGGGATTCCTATAATTCTTAAATTTCCTTTCCTCATGGTGTCAGTTCTCGAAGTGTTTCTTCATTCTTTAATCTTTCTACTTCTCTTTCATTTTCTTTTTTGTTTCTTTTTTTTTAATCTGTATCTTCAAGAATACTGATTCATTCTTCCATTTCATCAATTCTGTTTTCATTACTTTTCCCAGAGCACTATAGCTTTCCCATTAATCTTTTAATATCCTATATTTCCTTCATTTCCTTCTTTAAAAACTCAATTTCATCTTCAGTTCATTAACTATATTTCTTATATCATTCTTTTTCTTTTCATCTTCTTTCTGACTTTTAATCATGGCAATTTTATTTATTTATTTTTTAAATTTTATTTTTATGTTACCCATACAATTGCAACCCCCTTATTTTGACCCCAATCCCTCCCCTCCCCTCCCCGCCCCCCAACCCCCATAGAGTGTCTCTGGTTCATAGTTGTTTGTTGATTTTTATTTTCACTTTCTTATAGTTATTCATTTTCCTGGTCCCTTATTTAAGTTTTCTAGATTCCTGCTATGAGTGAGACCATCTGGTATTTTTCTTTTTCTTTCTGGCTTATTTCGCTGAGCATGGCAATTTTAAATTCTCTATATGGCAGCCTGAAAAATTCTTCCAATTGACTGTTGTTGCATTCTGGTGGTTGGTTTTCTTTTTGTGGTGTGTCCTTTCCCTGAGGGCTTGCTTGTTTGTTTGCAAATTATCTTCTCCATGTTGTTTGTTTTCTAATTTGTTCTAAGTGTTGAAACACTGACACTGGTACTGTCAGACATCTCTTTGGTGTTATGGGACATTGGGAACTGGTGGCCAGATTGAGTCCAGTACTGTTACATCAAAACTCCACTAGAGCAGTGAAACTATGGATATGTTTATGGTTGCTGTCCCTGAAAATATCCCTCTATATTTACTTAGTTCTGGGGGGTGGGTGTCTTGAGGTACCTATCCTGCATTTCCCTGTTTTGCCTGGAGTGTGCTTTCCCAGCACCTCTAGTGTTCCTCCTTGGAGGTGGATGGATCTCCCTCACCTCCTTAGAGGTGGATGGATCCCCCTCCAAATCGCTGTCTCGTACACAGCTTGTCTTGCATGTGTTTTTTAACTCACTTCCTTCTGCAGGGCTTTTCCTTTCTCAGTTCTAATGAGATTTTGTGGGGTCCCTGACCCAAAACTACCTGTCTTGCGACTGTTGTAGAGCAACCCCGACTATGGCACCTGGAGTGTGCTTTGCTGGTGGCTGCAGTCCACTTTGGTGGTGGATGGATCATCCTCTGGGCTTCAAATAATGGCTGGGGACAAGGCCTAGCTTGTGTACACTTCTCAGCTCACCTCCACTTGCAGGGCTAGCCCTTTCTCAGTTTCACAGAGTTTTTGTGGCATTCCTGACTTAAATATCCCACTCTTGAAACTATGGCGCCTGGAGTGTGCTTTCCTAGAGCCCTTGTTTCATCACATCAGTGGATGAATCCCCCTGTGGTCTCCATATCATGGTCGGGCACAGGGCCTGTCTGGCATGCACTTTTCAGCTCATCTCTGTCTGTGGGGCTTGCTCTTTCTCAGATCCACAGAGGTTTTGTGGAGTCCCTGACCCAAAGCTCCTTCTCCTGCAACTACGGCACCTGGGTACACTTTCCTGGTGCCCACAGTCTACCTACATGGTGGATGGATCCCCCTCTGGGCTCCAAATGTCAATAAGGCACAGAGCTGGCTTGTGCACCCTTTTCAGCTCACCTCAGTTTGCAGGGCTTGCCCTTTCTCCTCTGCTCATTTAAAAAATATGTATTTATTTAATTTTTATTCTTACAATGTTTACTTTCTTTTTGCAGGTGTAGTCCCCGTAGCATTTTCACCACCAATTCACCCATGCACCATCAATCATCACAGTCTCTTGTGTTCTTCCCACCCTCTTTTTGATCCCTTTCCCTCCCCCTACCCTGTGGAATGTCTCTGATTTATAGTTATCTGTTTATTTTTGTTGTGTGTTTTTTTGTTGTTGTTGTTATTACCATTTTTCCCCTTGATCCCCTATATTCCTCCTATAAGTGAATCCATCTGGTATTTTTCTTTTTCTTTCTGACTTATTTCACTGAGCATAATCCCTTTAAGTTCCATCCATGTTGCTGTGAATGGCATTAGTTTTTCTCTTTTGATTGCTGAGTAATATTCCATTGTGTATATATACTACATATTCTTGATCCAGTCATCTATTTTTGGGCATTTGGGTTGATTTCAAGTCTTACCTATTATAACTAATGCTGAAATAAACATAGAGTTACATGTATTCTTTTGAATTAATGCTTTTGTGTCCTTTGGGTAGATCCCTAGGAGTGGTGTTGCTGGATCATATGGTAGCTCCATTTTTATTAAATCCATAGTGGTTGTATAGTGAAGGAAAAGTTGAACAGCTAGGACTATATCAAATTAAAGAGCTTCTGCACAGCAAAATAGACATTATCCAAAACAAATGGACACCCCACCCATCACCCATTGGGAGAAAATCTTTGTGCTCCATACAAATGATAAGGGACTGATAACAAAGATTTACAAAGGACTCAACAAAGACAAAGTAAACAATCCAGTCAAAAAATGGGCAGAAGAACTTAAAAGACACTTCTCCAAAGAAGACATGAAAATAGCCCACAGGCATATGAAAAAGTGTTTAACATCCCTCATAATAGGGAAATGCAAATCCAAACCACAATGAGATACCAAATTACACCAGTGAGAACTAGCAACTGTGTGTGTGTGTATATATATATATATATATATAACTAGCAACTATAAAATGTTTGCAAGGATGTGCTTAAAAATGACCTCTCCTACACTGCTGATAAGTATTCTGCTTGTTTTAAATTTGTTTGTTTGCTTTGTTTCTGTTTAATTGTGTAAGCTTTTTTAAGAGCTTTGATATCAATCCCTTCTCTGTCATATGGTGTGTAAATATTGATATTTTCTCTTATTCAGTAGGATCTCTCCTCATTTTTATTATTGTCTCTTTTTTTTTAAAGATTTATTTATTTATTTATACAAGCACTGGGTACAGTCAGAGGCGCGGGAGGGTGAGAGAATTCACCACAGCTAGAGCGGGGAGCAGAGCAGGCAGAAGGACCAAAGTGCACTGCTGAGGGGAACAGTGGGTGGCAGGTGAGGTCTGCGAGCCATGTGGGACCCTTCTTCGGTGGCCGGGTAGCAGCCGGGAATCGAACCAGTGCTGCAGAGGCTGCAGGCAGCTTCACAACCCAGCGCTCAACCGCTGCGCCTCTGGGGAGGCCCTATTGTCTCTTTTGCTGTACAGAAACATTTTAGTTTGATGTAGTCCTATTAGGGGGAAATGATGTCCTGAGTTAATCCCAATCAGGCTTTGTGGACCCCACCCCCACTCCAGACTAAAGCCATCAAGACATTGGGAATGATGTCCTGAGTTAATCCCATACAGGCTTTGTGAACCCCACCCCCACTCCAGACTAAAGCCATCAAGACATTGGGAAAGACAAATCCCATCACCACCAAAGGGAGGGTTGCTGGGACCTGAGGGTAGAGTTGGGCAGCCAGGTTGAATATAAAAACCAAACACGTGGGCCTTGGGGCTCTCGCTATCACTCACCTCCTGGCTTCACGGCTCCTGGCTGGCGGCCAGCTCTGAGAGTGCCATTTTGGGATTCCTGATCGGCGGATAGGGTAGGACTCATTTAAAACTTTGTCTCCCACTTTTCTCCTTGAGCTGTACATTTCCTCATTTCCCCTTCCCTTGTAAATAAACCTTTTATTAACCTTTTGCGTGTGCCTGCAGTAGAGCATTGATAAGTCCTTTTAAGCGCGTGGGTGAGGACCCACAGTCAGGCACCCCGTTTTGTATCGGGGTTGCTCTACAACAGTCCCAGCTGTTTATCTTTGTTTTGCTTGCTTCTGGAGAAGAATCCACATTGAGGTTTATGTCAATGGAGTGTTTTGCCTATGTTTTCTTTTATATATATTTGTCGGGTCAGGTCTTGCATTCAAGTTTTTTATCCATTTTGCACTGATTTTTTTATGTGATGTGAGATAGCAGTCTAGTTTTATTCTTTTGCATGTTGCAGTAAAGTTTTCCCAGGACAATTTATTGAAGAGGTTTTCCTAGTTCCAGTGTATATTCTTTGCTCCTTTCTCATACCTTAGTTGACCACATGTGTGGTTTTCTTTCTGGGCTTTCAATTTGATTCCATTGGTCTGTGTGACTCTTTTTGTTCCAATTCTACGCATGGTGCTAATTTAAGCTGGTCCAGGTACTATGGAAAGATAAGTTGAGTTTCCTCAAAACACTAAAAATGGATCCATACCATATGATCCAGTGATTCTACTCCTGAGAATCTACCCAAAGGATACAAAAACACTACTTCAAAAGGAAATTTGTACTCCTATGTTTGTTACAGCACTACTTACAATAGCCAAGATATGGAAACAACCTAATAGAAGAATTGGTAAAAAAGTTGTGCTATATTTATACACTGCAATATTATTTGACAATCAAAATAGACAAACTCATGTCATTTGTGGTAACATGGATGGAGCTGGAAGGGATTATGCTAGTGGAAATATGTTAGAAGAAAAAAGATAAATATTGGATGGTCTCATTATATTTGGAATACAGAGAAACCAAACAAAAGGTCAAGAAAAATTCAAAACTAGCAAGCTGACCATAAATCTGAGGCATACAGCAAGAGAGGGGGTTGGAAGGGAGGTAAAAACAGGGTAGGAAAGAATACAAGGAAATATCATGATGGTTAATATGTGATATGGTGATGGGAGAACTATAGGGACAATAACAGTGTAAGAAGAAATATTATTAAAAAATAAAATAAATTTATGAAAAAATAAAGTGGTATAAAAACTCATTAATAATTGGGGAGAAAACAAATAGAGTAAAGTATGAAGTGAATTATCCTTCACAATGAAATATGTTTCATCCTACAGGTACAATATCAGCACATTTAGAAATATCATTAACTAGATAAACAAAAAGGAATTTAAAAATCACATGCTCATTTGAATAGATGCCTCCCAAATCACTAATATTCAACATCCATTTATAATAAAACCTCAATAAAATGGGAATAAATGGAAGTAATCTAAGCATAATAAAGTCTACATATATCAACCCTGCAGCAAGTTTCATATTAAATGGTGAAAATATGAATGATTTTCTCTCTATGATCAGGAACATTGCAAGAATGTCCACTCTCATCACAACTATTCAACATACTATTTTTTTCTTTTTTTAAGATTTATTTACTTATGCATACAAGAGCTGGGGTACAGGTCAGAGATGCTGGGGTTGCGAGGATTCACCAGAGACAGAGTGGGGAGCAGAACAGGCAGATCTACTGAAATACACTGCTGAGGGGAGCAGCGGGCCTGTCAGGAGAGGTCTGCTGCACCATGTGAGTTGCTCCCTGGTCGTCCAGGGATCAAACTTGTACTTCAGAGACTTCGGATTGCTTCATAGTGTGGTGCTACCAGGGAGGCCCTCAACATATTATTAAAGTATTCACTGGATGAATTAAGCAAGAAAAAGACATGAAAGTAATCCAAACTGGAAAAGAAGAAGTAAAGCTATAACTATCTTCAGGTGAAATAGTAATATGCATAGAAAACCCAAAATATCCTATCAAAAAAGTACTGGAATAAAAAATGAATACAGTAAAATGAGAAGACACAAAATTAATAGACAAAAATTAGTTGCATTTTTACAAGCAGGCAATGTAACTAAGGGAAATTAAACACAATCTTAAATATAACCTCATCAAAAAATATTAACAATGAGGGGCCTACCTGGTGGTGCAAGGAGTTAAGACACAACCTTTGAAGCTATCCGCAGTCCCTGCAGCATGAGTTCGATCACCAGCCAGGGAGCTACCCACATGGGGCAGCAGACCTCTTCTGACTCGCCCACTGCTCCCCTCAGCAGTGTACTTTGGTCGATCTGTCTGTTCTATTCCCCACACTGTCTCTGTTTAATACTTTCACCCCCACACCTCTGGCTGTACCCCAGTTCTTGTATTCTTGTATGCATAAATAAATATATCTTAAAAAAAATTAACAGAGTCCTTTCTGGTGGTGAAAGGGGGTAAGACACAACCTATGAAGATATACACAGCCTCTGCAGCCTGTGTTTGAGCCCCCGACTGGCCAGGGAACAACCCACATGGCGCAGCAGACCTCTCCTGACTCACCCGCTGCTCTCCTCAGCTGTGTACTTTGGCTCAATCTGCCTGTTCTGTTCCCCACTCTGTCTCTGGTGAATCCTCTCACCCCCCACATCTCTGGCCTGGACCCCAGCTTTTATGTGCATAAATAAATAAAAATCTTTGAAAAAAAAGATTAACAATGATCTAAGAAAAAAGCTACCTCATTTAAAAACAAAGTAACTAGGAAAAAGAATGAAATACCTGTGAATAAACTTAATGAAGGTGGTGAAGGAAATATATATTTAATCTATAAAAATATCTTAAAGGAAATGGGACACAGAAAAAATGGAAATGCCTCTTGTTCATGTTTTGGCAGAATATACATCAATGGCTACATTTACCACAGCAATTTATAATTTCAATGTCATGCCTATAAAAATCCCAATTATTTTTGTCAAGGAAAGAGAGAAAACATTTTTTAAAAATGTATGAAACCACAAATGAACACAAAGAGGTAAAGCAATCCTTAGAGAAATATAAAGTCATATCTTCTGACTTCAAACTAGTACACAGCAATCGTAATCAAAACACACAAAAATTAATCCAAAATAGATTAAAGATTTGGATGTAAGTACTGAAGACATCAAATACTTAAAAGTAAACAGTGGATACACTAAAGACATCTACTGCAAAGACAAATCTGTGGACTCAATTCCAATGACAAAGGAAACAAAAGTAATAATAAGCAAGTGGGATTATATCAAACTAAAAAGTTTTTGTACCTGAAAAGAAGCTATAACAAAAACAAATTTACAATTACATTACAAAATATATCAACAATCCAGCAACAAAAAATGGTCTAAAGATATAACTATATTATTTTCTTAAAAAGATATTCAGGGCCCTCCCTGGTGGTGCAGCGGTTGAGCACTGGGTTGTGAAGCTGCCTGCAGCCTCTGCGGTGCCAGTTTGATCCCCGGCTGCTCCCAGGCCACCAGAGGAGGGTCCCACATGGCACGCAGACCTCTCCTGCTGCCCGCTGCTCCCCTCAGCAGTGTACTTCAGTCCTTCTGCCTGCTCTGCTCCCCACTCTGGCTCTGGTGAATTCGCTCACCCTCCCCTGCTTCTGACTATACCCAATGCTTGTATAAATAAATAAATAAATAAATAAATAAATAAATAAATAAATAAATAAATAAATAAATCTTTAAAAAAAAAAAAGATATCCAGGGCCTCCCTGGTGGTGCACGGGGTTAAGCACAGCATTATGAAGCAGTCCTCAGCCTCTGCAGCATGATTTCAATCCCTGGCCAGCCAGGGAGCTATCCACATGGTGCAGCTGACCTCTCCTGTGTCACCTGCTGCTCCCCTCAGCAGTGTGTTTCAGTCAGTCTGCCTGTTCTGTTCCCCACTCTGTCTCTGGTGAATTCTCTCACCCCTTCAAGCCTCTGGCCTCTGCCCCAGCTCTACTATGTATAAAATAAATAAATCTTTAAAAAAAGATAATCAGGGTCTCCTGAAAAAAAAAAGAGAGAAGGGAATGGAGGCATCACACATCCAGACTACAAACTATACTATAAAGCAGTAATAATCAAAACTGCATGTAGTAGAACAAGAACAGACACACGGATCAATGGAACTGAATAGAAAATCCAGAAATAAACCCACAGATTTAGGGTCAACTAATCTTTGGCAAAGGAGAAAAGAATATGCAATGGAGCAAAAAAAGTTTGTTCAATAAATGGTGCTGAGAAATCTGGGTCACTACATACAAAAGAACGAAGCTTGACTACCACCTCACATCATGCACAAAAAACAACTAAAAATGGATTAAAGAACTACACGTAAGACCTGAAACCAGGGACCTCCCCTGGTGGTGCAGCGTTTGAGTGCTGGGTTGCGAAGGTGCCCAAAGCCTCTGCAGCGCCGGTTTGATCCCCGGCCACAGGGCGAGGGTCCCACATGGCACACAGACTTCTCCTGCCACCCGCTGCTCCCCTCAGCAGTGTACTTCATCACTCTGCCTGTTGTGTTCCCCACTCTGGCTCTGCTGAATTATCTCACCCTCCAGCACTTTTGACTATACCCAGTGCTTGAATAAATTTAAAAAAAAAGACCTGAAACCATAAAATATATGGAAGGAAATATAGGTGAAACACTACATGACATACATTTCAGTAACATCTTTAAAGACTCATCACCCAAAGCAGTGATAGCGAAGGCAAAGATTAACAGCTGGTACTACATCAAGTTAAAGAGCTTCTGTACAGCAAAAGATAAAACAAGCAAACACCCCACTGACTGTGAGAAAATTTTTGCACACAACACAAATGATAAAGGACTGATCACAAAAATCTATGAAAAACTGAAGAATCTCAACAAAAACAAAGTAAATAATCCAGTCAAAATGTGGGCAGAAGAGCTAAAAAGACACTTCTCCAACGAGGAAATGCAAATGGCCAAAAGGCATATGAAAAAATGTTCAGCATCACTTACAATCAGGGAAATGCAAATCAAAACTACAAAACTACCTTACACCAGTGAGAATGGCACATATTAAAAATAAAAAAAAAAAACTGGCAACAACAAATGTTGACGAGGATGCAGAGAAAAAGGAACTCTCCCGCACTGTTGGTGGGAGTGCAAACTGGTCCAACTACTATGGAGAGCTGTGTGGAGATTCCTCAACCTGCTAAGGATGGAGCTTCCAAATGATCCAGCAATTCCACTCCTAGGTATTTACCCAAAGGACATAGAATAATTAATTCAAAAGGGCACCTGTACCTCTATGGTTATAGCAGCACTATTTACAATAGCTAAGCTATGGAAACAACCCAAATGCCCAAAAATAGATGACTTGATCAAGAAGATGTGGTACATATACACAATGGAATATTACTCAGCAATCAAAAACAATAAACTCATGAAATTTGCAGCAACAAGGATGGAGCTGGAAGGGATCATGCTCAGCAAAATAGCCAGAAAGAAAAAGAACAATACCACATGGTCTCACTCATTCCTGGAATTTAGAAAACCTAAATAAGAGACCAGGAATAAGACTAATTATAATAAAGTAAAAATCAAAATCAACAAGCAACTATAAACCAGGGATACACTATGGAGGGGGAGGAGAGGAGGGATTAGGGTCAAAATAAGGTGGTTGGGAATTGTTTGGGGACTATAACGAAGATGAAAATGTATACATTGTGCAAAAATATATTTTAAAATTTAAAAACACAACAAATGAATAAAACCACCAGGAGCATTAAAAAAATCAATAAAGAGATACTACTAACACATGCCTGTATATGCAGGTACCTATGGGGACCAGACATTAGCATAAATGAGTAAAAAGGGGCCAGGTGCAAGATAACAAAGAGAGATGGGGACTAAAACATTTGAGATACAAACTTTGTCAAAACGTCATAGTTCATACACATCTCTAGTCAATAAATTCTGTGTAGAAATGGAGGAAGTCAGATTGTTTTTAAAGATTTTTTTTATTTATACAAGAACTGGGGTACAGGCCAGATGTGTGGGAGGGTGAGAAGATTCACCAGAGACAGAACGGGTAACAGAACAGGCAGACTGACAAAAACACTGCTGAGGGGAGCAGCGGGCAAGACAGGAGAGGTCTGCTGCACCATGTGGGTCACCTCCCTGGCCAGGGGTCGAACTCGCCCTGCAATAGCTGCAGATTGCTTCATAGTGCTGACACTTAACCTATTTTGCCACTAGGGAGGCCCCATAAACCTTGTTTTTTTAATTAGTTTTTCTGTAGATTTTTTTCAAGTTCTCTATGTATATTATCATATTATCTGCAAATAGTGATGATTTTACTTCTTTCCCTATTTGGATTCCTTATCTTTATTTTGCCTTACTGCTCTGCTAGGACTTACAGTATTATATTGAAAAGCAGTGGTGAAAGTGGACATGCTTGTCTTGTTCTATATTTTAATGGGAAAGTTTTAATATTTTCACCATTGAGAATGATATTGGCTGTGGGTTTGCCATATAGCTTTTATCATGTTAAGGTATGTTCCTTCTATCCCAAGAATTTCAATGGCCTTCATCATATATGGATGTTAAACATTGTCAAATGCTTTCTCAGCATCTATTGATATGATATGATTTTTATTTATATTTTTGTTGATGTGTTGGATTACATTAATTGATTTTCAAATATTGAACAATCCTTGTGCCCTTGGAATAAACCTCACATATTCATGCTGTATTATCATGTAGATGCATTGTGGGATTCTGTTTCCTAAGGTTTTATGTTGAATATTTTTGCATCAGTGTTCACTTGGGAGTTTGACTTGTAGTGTTGCGTGTGTGTGTGTGTGTGTGTGTGTGAGTGTGATCTTTGTTGGGTTTTGGTATTAGTGTAATGTTGGCTTCACAAAATTTATTTGGTATTATTCCTTCAGTCTCAATTTTTGTAGGATAGGCACTAATTCATCTTTGAATGTTTGATAGAACTCATTTGTGAAACTGCCTGATCCTGGACTTATGTTTTTTGGGGAAGGTTTTGATTACTGTTTTGATTTTATTGCTTCTATTTTTTTTAAGATTTATTTTTATTTATACACAAGCTGGGGTACAGGTCAGAGTCACAGGAGGGTGAGAGGATTCACCAGAGACAGAGCGGGGAGCAGAGCAGGCAGATGGACTGAAGGCACTGCTGAGAGGAGCAGCGGGCAAGGCAGGAGAGGTCTGCCTTGCCATGTGGGATTCTCCCTGACAGGCCGAGAATCAAATCCGTGCTGAGGAGGCTGCGGACAGCTTTACAGCGCGGCACTCAACCCGCTGCGCCACTGGGGAGGCCCCACTTGTAATTGGTTTTATAAGTTTTCTATTTCTTCTTTATCCTGCTTTGGATGATTTTTTATAGTATTAAGAACTTGCCCTTCTTTTCTGGATTGTTGAACTTGTTTGCATATAAATATTCATAATAATCTCTGATTATTCTTTGGATTTCTTCTGTGTGTTGTAATTTCTCCTCTTTCATTTGTGATCCTACTTGGGTTTTCTCCTGGTTTTTCTTTGTGAGCCTGGCAAGAGGTCTATTTTGCTTATTATTTTGAAGAACCAGCTTTTGGCCTCATTGATTTTGGAGTTTTTTAAATTTCTATTTCTTTTAATTCTGCTTTAATTTTGTTATTTCTTTTCTTCTACTGGCTTTTGTGCTTCTCTATTGTTCTTTTCTATTTTCTATTGTTCTTTTTCTATTTCTTTGTGATGAGAAATTACTTTTTTTGAGTGTTCTTTCTTTTTTTTTTTTTTAATTTGGGCCTCTATTGCTATATACTTTCCTCTTATTACTGCCTTTGCTGTGTCCCATATGTTCTGGAAAGTTGTGTCATCATTGTCATTTGTCTGAAGGTATTTTAAAATTTCTTCTTTGAGCTCCTCATTAATCCAATGGTCTTTCAGTAGTGTGCAGTTCAATGTCCAATGAAAGGGATTGTTCTTTTCTTTCTTTTTGTGGTTTATTTCTAGTTTGATGCCCTTATGATTTCCAACTTAATGTATCTATTGATGTTTGTCTTGTGACCCAGTATGTGATTACTTCTGGAAAATAATCCATGTGCACTTGAGAAAAATGTGTATTTGTATTGGGGGGAGGGGGTTACAGTCTTCTATAGATGTCTGTTAATTTCATGAGGTCTGGCTCTTTATTTAGCTCTATAGTGTTCTTGTTTATTTTTTGTCTAATTGATCTGTCAGTGAGAGTGGGGTGTTGAAGTCACTCAGTACATATGTAATTTCTCTAGACAGCTTTCCACAGTGGTTAGACCAATTTGCACTCCCTCCAGCAATATAGGAGAGTTCCTTTGGCATCCTCGCCAATATTTGTTGTTGCTTGTTTTTTTGATATGTGCCATTCTTACTGGTGTAAGGTTGTATCTCCGTGTGATTTCCATTTCCCTGATTGTAAGGGATGCTGAATATTTTTTTCATATGCCTGTTGGCCATTTGCATTTCCTCTTTGGAGAAATGTCTTTTGAGTTCTTCTGCCCATTTCTTGACTGGATTGTTTATTTTGGTTTTGTTGAGCCATGTGAGTTCTTTGTATACCTTTTTGATCAGTCCCTTATTAGTTGAATGGAGTGTAAAGATTTTTTCCCAGTCAGTTGGGTGTCTCTCTGTTTTGGTTAATGTCTCTTTGGGTGTACAGAAGCTTTTCAGTTTGATATAATCCCAGGTGTTTATCTTTGCCTTCACTATCACTGCTTTGGGTGATGACTCTTTAAAGATGTTTCTGCGATGTATGTCTTGTAGTTTTTTCCCTATATTTTCTTCTATATATTTTATGGTTTCAGGTCTTATGTATAGTTCTTTTATCCATTTTGTGTTGATTTTTGTGCATGGTGAGAGGTAGTGGTCTAGTTTCATTTTTGCATGTGGAGGTCCAGTTTTCCTAGCACCATATATTGAACAAACTGTCCGTGTTCCATTGAATATTCTTTGCTCTTTTTCTAACAATAGTTGTTCATATAAGTGTGGCTTTATTTCTGGGCTCTCTATTCGGTTCCATTGGTCTGTGTGTCTATTTTTGTTCCAATACCAAACTGTTTTAATCATTACAGCTTTGTAGTACAGCTTGAAGTTTGGAACTGTGATACCTCCTTTATCCTTTGTTTTCATCAGTAGGGATTTGGCTATTTGTGGGTTTTTTTGTGGTTCCATTTGAATTTCATCAGTATTTTTTCTATTTTTTTGAAGAATGTCATTGCGATTTTTATTGGAATAGCATTGAATCTGTATATTGCTTCTGGGAGGATGACCATTTTAATAATGTTAATTCTTCCAGTCCATGAGCAGGGGATGTCTCTCCATTTCTTTGTGTCTTCTTCAATATCTTTTAACAGCATTTTATAATTTTCTTTGTATAGATCTTTCACCTCTTTTGTTAGGTTTATTCCCATGTATTTGATTTTTTGTTTTAATTATAAAAGGGATGGTTTTCTTGATTTCTTCTTCAGATTGTTTGTGTACAGGAAGGCTACTGATTTTTGCATGTTGATTTTTGTATCCTGCTACTTTAATGAACTGGTTGATTATTTTGAGTAGTTTGTCTGTGGAGTTTTTAGGGTTTGCTATGTATATTATCATATCATCTGCAAACAGTGATAGTTTTACTTCTTCTTTCTTTATTTGGATTACTTGTATGTCTTTCTCTTGTCTTATTGTCCAGGCTAGGACCTCCAGTATTATAATGAAGTGCAGTGGTGAGAGAGGACATCCTTGTTTTGTTCCTGATCTTTTTTCATTATTTTTTAAAAATTTATTTATCTATCCATACAAGCACTGGGCACAGTGAGAAGTGCAGGAGGGTGAGAGAATACACCAGAGCCAGAGCGGGGAACAGAACAGCCAGACTGGCGAAATACACTGCTGAGGGGAGCAGCAGGCGCGGCAGGAGAGGTCCACTGCGCCATGTGGGACCCTCGCTGGTGGCTGGGGATCGAACCTGCACCGCAGAGGCTGCGGGCAGCCCCTCAGCCCAGCGCCCAACCACCGCACCGCTAGGGGAGGCCCTCTTGTTCCTGATCTTAAAGGAAAGGCCTTCAGCTTTTCACCACTGAGAAAAATATTGGCAGTGGGTTTGTTGTTTATGGCTTTTATCATGTTAAGTTATGTTCATTTATCCCGAGAATTTCAAGGGCCTTCATCATAAATGGATGCTTGACTTTAAAATATATAGAAGAAAATATAGGTAAAACATTACAAGACATACGTCTCAAAAACATCTTTAAAGACTCATCACCTGGGCCTCCCCTGGTGGTGCAGTGGTTGAGCGCTGGGCTGCGAGGCTGCCCGCAGCCTCTGCAGTGCCAGTTCGTTCCCCTGCCACTGGCTAGGGTCCCACAAAAAAAAAAAAAAAAAGACTCATCACCCAAAGCAGTGATAGTGATGGTAAAGTTAAACACCTGGGATTACATCAAACTGAAAAGCTTCTGCACAGCAAAAGAGACATTAACCAAAACAGAGAGACACCCAACTGACTGGGAAAAAAATCTTTGCACTCAATTCAACTCATAAGGGGCTGATCACAAAAATATACAAAAAACTCATATGGCTCAACAAAACCAAAATAAACAATCCAGTCAAGAAATGGGCACAAGAACTAAAAAAACATTTCTCCAAGGAGGAAATGCAAATGGCCAACAGGCATATGAAAAATGTTCAACATCTCTTATAATCAGGGAAATGCAAATCAAAACCACACTGAGATATCACTTTACACCTGTAAGAATGGCACATATCAAAAAAACAAGCAACAATAAATTTTGGCGAGGATGCGGTGAAAAAGGAACTCTCCTACATTGCTGGTGGGAGTGCAAACAGGTCCAACAGTTAATGGAAAGCTGATGTTGGACTTTGTCGAATGCTTTCTCAGCATCCATTTATGTGATCATATGTTGTTTATTTTTCTTTTGTTGATGTGTTGGATTACACTGATCTATTTTCGTATGTTGCACCATCCTTGTGCCCCTGGGATGAATCCCACTTGATCAGGTGTGCTATCCCATTGATGCATTCTTGGATTCTGTTGGCAAGGATTTTGTTGAGGATTTTTGCATCAGTGTTCATTAGGGAGATTGGCCTGTAATTTTCTTTTTTTTTGTGCTGTCTTTGTTTGGTTTTGGTATTAGTGTAATGTTGACTTCATAGAATGTATTAAGTAGTATTCTTTCTTTTTCAATTTTTTGAAAGAGTTTGTGTAGGATAGGCACTAATCAACTGCTTAACATTTGGTGGAATTTGTTTGTGAAACCATCTGGCCCTGGGCTTTTGTTTTTGGGGAGTGCTTTGATTACTGCCTCAAATTTGTTGCTTGTAATTGGTCTGCTTAGTTATTCTATTTCTTCTTTGTCCAGCTTTGGATGATTTTATCATTCTAGGAATTTGTCCATCTCTTCTAGGTTGTTGAATTTGTTTGCATATAACTGTTCATAGTAATCACTGATCATTCTTTTGATTTGTAATGAGTCTGTTGTGATTTCTCCTCTTTCATTTGTAATCCTATTTATATGTGTTTTCTCCTGTTTTTTTCTTTGTGAGGCTGGCTAAAGGTTTGTCTATTTTGTTTATTTTTTCAAAGAACCAACTTTTGATTTCATTGATCTTTTGGATTGTTTTTTTAAATTTTTATTTCATTTATTTCTGCTTTGATTTTTATTATTTCCTTTCTTCAACTGGCTTTAGGCATTGTTTATTATTCTTTTTCTAGTTCTTTGAGATGTGACATTAGGTTGTTACTTTGAGTTCTTTATTGTTTCTTGAAGTGAACCTGTATTGCTATATATTTTCCTCTTATTACTGCTTTTGCTGCACCCATACATTCTGGAAAGTGATGTCCTCATTGTTGTTCAACTCGAAGTATTTTTTAATTTCTTCTTTGATTCCTCATTAGTCCAGTGTTCTTCCAGTAGTGTGGATTTCAATCTCCATTAAGTGGGAGGGTTCCTTGTTTTCTTTTCATGATTTATTTCTAGCTTGATTCCTTTATGATAGGAGAATATAGTTCGAATGATTTTGATCTTCATGTATCTGTTGATGTTTTTCTTGTGGCCCAGTATGTGATCGATTCTGGAGAATGATCCATGTGCACTTGAGAAAAATGTGTACTTGGATTTTTTTGAGTGCAGTGTCCTATAGATGTCTGCTAAGTCCATCAGTTCGGGCCTCCCCCAGTGGTGCAGAGGTTGAGCACTGGGATGCAAAGCTGCCTGCAGCCTCTGCAACACTGGTTCAATCCCCGGCCTCCGCGCGAGGGTCCCACATGGCATACAGACATCTCCTGCTGCACCCACTGCTTCCCTCAGCAGTATATTTCGTCCATCTGCCTGTTCTGTTCCCTGCTCTGGCTCTGGTGAATTCTCTCACCCTCCCACACTTCTGACTGTACCCAGTGCTTGTATAAATAAAAATAAATAAATCTTAAAAAAAATTTAAAAAATTACTTTAAGTCCATGAGTTCTATGTCTTTATATAGGGCTCTAGTGTCTTTGTTTATTTATTGTCTCATTGATCTGTCCATTGGTGAGAACAGGGTGTTGAAGTCTCCCACTATAAATGTATTTTCTTTGATGTCTGTTTTCAGAGCTGATAATAATTGTCTAATATATTCTGGTGCCCCTTTACTTGGTGAGTATATGTTGATGAGTGTTATACCTTCCTGATATATTGTCCCCTTGATCATAATGTAGTGTCCATCTATGTCTCTTTGTACCTCTTTTTAATTTGAAGTTATTTCATCTGATATAAGTATGGCTGTTCCTGCCTTCTTTTTTGGTCCATTTGCTTGTAGGATTGTTTTTGAACCTTTTACTTTCAGTCTATGTTTATCTTTTGTGGTTAAATGTGTTTCCTAGAGACAGCACAAGATTGGATGTTGTTTTTTAATCCAGCCTGCTACTCTGTCTTTTTATTGATGAATTTAATCCACTTTCATTTATAGTTAATATTGATATGTTGGCATCTATGTTTGCCATTTTGTTTGTCTTTTTTTGTGATTTTATTCCTTGCTTTTTGTGATTTTATCCCTTGCTTTTTTCTGTTCTTCTTGTTCATTGTTCTGTTGGTTTTGGCTTTAGGACTTCTTGTAGAATTTTTTGGAGTGGGGGTTTAGTTGTAATGAATTTCTAGAATTTCTGTTTGTCTGAGAAGGTCCATATTTTTTCTTCATAGAGGAAGGAGAGCTTTGCAGGTTAAAATATTCTTGGTTGGCATTTGCCGTGTTGAAGTTTGCTGAATATGTTACTCCATTCTCTTCTTCTCTTCTCCATAATGTTTCTTTGGAGAAGTCTGAATTTAACCTGATTGCTTTTCCCTTATACATTATCTGTTTCTTCTCCCTTGCCAGTTTCATTATTTTTCCTTGTCTTGGACTCTTGCAAGCTTTACTATTAGGTGTCTTGCTGTAGTTTTCTTTTCATTGTGGTAATTGGGAGTTCTTCTCACTTCTTGTATGTCTACATGTGTCCCCTTTTTCAAGCTTGTTTTTTTTTTTTCAATTATCTCCTTGAATAATTTCTCAGTTCATTTGTCTCTCTCCTCACCTTCTAGAATGTCCATAACTCTTATATTTCCTCTCTTCATGGAGTCTGCTAATTGTCTAAGAATATCTTCATACTGCTTCATTTGCACTTCTCTCTCCTTTTCTCTTTTGGCTCTTTTTATTTCTGTATCTTCAATAGTGCCGATCTGTTCTTCCATTTCATTGATTCTATTTTCATTGCTTGTCCCAGAGTTCTTTATCTCCTCTAGTAATCTTTTCATCGCCTGCATTTCTTTTCTTTCCTTTCTTAATGGCTCGATTCCATTCTTCAGTTCAGTGATTATTTGTCTCAAGTCATTTTTTTTTCCTTTTCATTTTCTTTCTGCTTTTTAATCATGATGTTCCTTAATTCTCTATCTGATAGGCCGAGAAGTTCTTCCATGTCATTGTTGAGCTCTGGTGACTGTATTTCTTTTTGTGGTGTGTCCTCTTGTGGGCTTGCTTGTTTATTTATATTTTTTCTTCTCCCTGTTATTTGCTTTCTAATTAGTTCTGTGCATTGGGATGTTATGCCACTGGTATTGGTGGGCATCTCTTTGGAGTGCTGCTTTAGGGGTGTTGGAAACTGTTTACCAGACTGAGGCCAGCACTGGTAGGTCAAAGCTCCACCAGGGTGCTGATGATGTGTTGCTGGACACTGTCCCTTACAGTTCCCTTCCTCTGTAATTACTCAGTTCCAACAGGGAATCAGCTAGTTGGTGATTTAGTTCTGGTCACGAGGTGGCGCCAGAGACCCTCAATTGCTGACCTGTGCTTTTTCCCAGTGGTTCACTGAGAAATGGAGGGGGGCCAGAGGGGAGCACCTCAACACAGGGTCTCTTATTCAAGCTGGGTGCCGTGTTTGCCCTGTGTTCACCTGGTGCTGTGCCCACAGCTGTTTGGATCCCGTGCCCTGAATTCTACACTCTAGGTCTAAGTTCCAAAGCTATCATATCCAAAACGCTGGCTGTCACCTTATGCAGTGCCCGCTGCTATGGTGTGTCCCCCTCCCTGTATCCTGTGCCTGGCTCTCAGTTCCAGGATATGGTCTTGCTCCACGCCTTATATCCCTCCTTACCCCCGTTTGCATGGCCCACCCTCTCTCAGAGCCTGAGGGTGTTTGGGGGATCCGGGTTTCCAACAATCAGTATGTTGGTGATTTTTTTCTGGTCGTTAGGTGGCACCAGAGATTTTTCCTAGTGTCCTTCTAGAACTTTTTTCCCCCCCATTGGTCGGGGGAACAAAGTGGGTGTGGCGTGGAGTGCCTCAATGACATAGGGGTGCTGTGTCTGCCCTGTGCCCCACCGTCGTGGGGATCCATGCCCCAAATTTCGTTCTCCAGGTCTCAGTTCCGAAGCCTTCAGATCCAGGACACTGGCTGTAGCCCAGTTCAGTGTCCACAGAAATGGCGCCATTTGCACCCTGCTCCCATGTCCGGGCGGGTGGTTTCTGATTACTCAGTGAGGGACATTCACCACCTCAAAGAGGGCTCCTGTGCATCTCCCCACAAGCCTAGGTCGCAGGCACTGAGACCTGGGCAACTGCAATCCGCGATCCCCGATCTGTGAACCGTGATCCGATATCCGCGTATGGTTTTTGAGAGGGCTGCTTTTACCACAAACTTACCTGCTGGCCTTGGGCTATTTGGAGACCTCCGGGAGTCTTTGTTTTCCTCTAATGGCACCCTGATCTGTTTGCTCACCTCCACCGGTTTCCTGCATGGTTCTCCATAGTTCCAGTTCACAGGGTATGGTGCCTGAAATAGTTCCTTTCCAGTCAAAGTCCCGCTTTATGTGTAGTTTGTTCTTGTTGGTTTATTTTTTTATTCCCCCTCTTTGTTGGTTGGAGAGTGCTGACTTTGTGGGTGGGGGAGGGTAGCAGGGTTCTGAGTTTTCCTCCCTTCTCGTCCTCTTTTATGGCAACTTTCTTCTTCAGTTAGTTTGCCATAGTCTCTTGTTTATCTTCTATGTCCCAGTTCTCACAGGGACCTGCCGCTTTTCCTCACTATTAACTTTTTTTTTTTTTTTTTTAATGCGGGGACTTACTTGCACCGTTTCCTCACCACCCTGTTGATCTCTTCTTCTGGTTTCCGTGGTTTTGCTTGATTTTACTTGTTCATTCATTCTGGCTTTTGCTGGCTTCTGTATGTACTCTAATTTGTTTTGTGTTTATTGATTCAGGATGGTTGGAACAGAGATTGGAGGTTTCAGATTTTGGCATGAACGAGTTAAGCAACATCTGTTTTGTGTTCATGGCAACCTCTGGGTTTTGGAATGAGTGACTTGGCATTCCCAGGAATCTCAGTTTGCATCACAAGGTAAGCATCAGTCCCAGGTTATGGGAAGGGGCAATGCAGATAAGGATGCTTGCACTGCTATTTTCTTTGCCACAGACCAATGTGTGTAGAGCACTGCAACTCCTCCACAAAATTTTCATTTCTTTCAAGGGTGTGTTTCTCCACACAAATTCTACCACCCCTTGAGTCTCTAGATGAGCTAACAGTGCTTTCATCAGTGTCCCTTACTCCAGTATAATCCCCAGAAACTTCTCTCCACCCACCACCATTTTGACACCAGAATCTCCTTAGTGTCAACTGTGTTGTAGTCTGCACAGTGTCCACTGTTCAATGGATCATCTGTCCCACTCCTATATATAGGACTGTCTCTTGCAACACTGTCCCTCTGGCTTGCTGCTTTAAGATATTTAGCCTGTGGGGACCAAGCCCTGCTAGGTTCTGCCATATCTGCACACCTTGGCAGGGCTTGATCCACTACTTGTCAAGACCTCCTGTAACAGGACTGTTTGTAGGTTCTTCTCAGAGACTAGCTGAGGTCTGCCAGGGTCTACTATATCTGAGTTGCTTGCAGGTACCCCTCCAGTGCTCGCTAAGATCGTCTTCAGTCCACTGCATAAGGAAAATTTTCCATTTATGCTCTGCTTTCAAGGGTATAATTGACTACTGAGTTTCATTTCTCTGCCTGGGTTGTCCAAATATTCTGCTCCACTGCTGGCTGTGGACACCCTCTTCTTAACATTGCTCCTAATCTCTTCTGCAATCATTTTTTTTTCCTTCAGGACTATTGCCTTTGTTTTTTGGGGAAGGCCAGACTCTTGACTTTGTTGCCATCTTCATGTTTCCCATTCAGAAAAGTAATTTTTGTCACCTGCACAAATAATTTTATTGAATTTCCAGTTGTATAACTTCTGTTTGCTTTTAAGAATAATGTTTTTTGCTGTGTTTTTTTTAAAGATTTGTTTATTTATGCATACAAGTACTGGGGTACAGGCCAGAGGTGCAGGGGGTGAGAGGATTCACCAGAGACAGAGTGGGGAGCAGAACAGGCGGATTGTCTAAAATACATTGCTGAGGGGAACAACAGGTGTGACAGGAGAGGTCTGCTGCGCCATGTGTGTCACCGCTCTGGCTGAGGATCGAACTCGCCCTGCAGTGGCTGTGGATAGCTTCAAAGTGCTGACACTTAACCCATTGTGCCACCAAGAAGCCCTGCTAACTTTTTTTTTTTTTCAAAATAACTTTAATTTTCATCTGAGTAGTTTGTGTAAGGCAGCTTTAAAATCATTGTCAGTTAATGGCAATATCTCATTCATCTCAGTGCTAGTGTCAGTTCATTGTCAGGTCTCACCTCCAATGTGAATGAGCAAACTGTATTTTAAATTCCCCCTTCAGGTATAGTCCCCATAGATCTCCCACAACCACAACATCTCTGACCCAACACCATAGTCCCTTGTGCTCTACCCTCCCCTGTTTTGACCCCTGTCCCTCCAACACCCCTACTGTATGCCTCAGACCTATGGTCAGTTTGCAAGTTCTGTAATTTTCCTAACCCTTTACTCAGTTTCCCTGTATTCCACCTATAAGTGAAATAATTAGATATTTATCTTTTTTTCCTTCTGACTTATTTCATTTAGCATGATCACTTCCAGCTCCATCCATGTTGCTGTGAATGGCATTAGTTTATATTCATGGCTGAGCAGTAATTGCTTGTGTATATATAACACATCTCCTTAATGCATTCATCTGTCTCAGGGTTGTTTCTGTATCTTAGCTATTGTAAATAGTGTTGCAGTAAACATAGAGTAAGGTTTCCTTTAAAATTAGTTTTTTTCTTTCCTTTGTGTAGGTTCCTAGAAGTAGAATTGCTGGATTATATGGTAGTTCCATTTTTAGTGTTTTGAGGAAATTCCACAAAGCTTTCCATATTTGGTTGGACCAGTTTACATTCCCACCAGCAGTGTAAGAGTCTTCTTTTTTCTCCACATCCTTGCCAGCATTTGTTTTTGCCAGTTTTTTTTTAATATGGGTGATTCTCACTTGTGTGATGTGATTTTATACTTCCAGAAGTGTATTTTCAGTTCTTCTGTCCATTTTTTTGAATGGGTTGTTTGTTTTTGATGAGTTGTATAAGCTCTTTGTAGATCTTTGATATCAGTCCCTTATCAGTTATATGGTGTGCAAATATTTTCTCCTATTCAATAGGATGTGTCTTCATTTTAATTAATTTTTCTTTTGCTATACAAAGACTTTTTAGTTTGATATATTTCAAGCTATCTATCTTATCCTTTGTTTTCCTTGCTTCTAGAAATGAGTCCTCAAAAATGTTTCTGAGATTCATGCCATGGAGTGTTTTCCCTATGCTTTCTTCTATATATTTTATAATGACAGGTCTTACATTGAAGTCTTTTATCCATTTTGAGTTAATTTTGGATGGTGTGAGACAGTAGTCTAGTTATGTTAAGATGATCCTTTTGAGAACCTACATCATAAATGGATGTTGAACTTTATCAAATGTTTTCTCAGCATCTATTGAAATGATCATATGGTTTTCGTTTTTCTCTTTGTTTGATGTATTTAATTACATTAATTGAGTTTTGGATGTTGAACAATGCTGTGTCCCTGAAGTAAATCCCACTTGCCTTAGTATATAATTTTTTCCCTGCATATTTTCATTTGGTTTGATAAGATTTTATTGAGGATTATGGCATGTGTGTTCATTAGTGAGATTGATCTGTGGTTCTTTTTTTTTATGTGTTATCTTTGTTTTTGGTATTAGTGCAATATTGGCTTCATAAAATATACTTAGAAGTATTTATTATTTCTCAAGTTTTTTAAAGAGCATTTGTAGTCTAAACATTACCTCATTTTTGAACATTTGGTAGGACATGCTTGTGAACCATATGACCCTGGGCAATTGTTTTTTGTGAATGTTTTGATTATTGTTTCAATTTTGCTGCTTGTAATTGGTTTATTTGAGATTTTCATTTCTTCTTAATTCAGCTTTGGATGATTTTGTAGTTCTAATAATTTTTCTATCACATCTAGATTGTGGAACCTGTTTGCATATTTGTTTATAATAATCCCTTATTATCTTCTGGATTTCTGTTCTGTCTGTTGTAATTTTACTTCTTTCATTTATGATCTTATATATTTGAGTTTTCACCCTCTTTTTTTGTGAGCCTAACTAATGGTTTGTCTTTTTTGTTTATGTTTTCAAAGAATCAGCTTTAGGATTCTTTTGGATTTTTAAATTTCTAATTCATATACTTCTGCTCTATTTTTTATTATTTCCTTTCCTCTACTTGGTTTTGGATTATTTTTGTTGTTTCTTTTCTACTTCATCAAAAGGTGAGATTAGGTTGTTTCTTTGGTTTTGGGATCCCCAGACATCATTGTTCTCAGGGATATTGTCTTGGTACCCAGAGTTCCTGCTTGTCAGCTAGGTGTAGGGAAATGTATGTGACCCCTCATCAAGGGCAAAGTCCTGGTATGAGAAACATACTGGGAAACCATTATCTTCTGAAAACTGGAGGTGGATATTAAAAGAGAGATAATATACTTTGACTGCTGGAATAATGGAGCCCCCGTCTCATTATGACATGTGGTGATGGGATGAAAAAGGATTACTCAGAGTCCATGTCCAGAGCAATGAAAGCCTAGAGGGACTATGCCAAAAAAGTGAAGTCCAGCTCCAGGGACAGTCTTGCATAGTGACCGTCTGAATCTCTTTTTACCTTTGTGAGTTTGAAAAAATGTTTTATCTGATATAAGTATAGCTGTTCCTGCCTTATTTATTGGTCCATTTACTTGTAGGATTTTTTTACTTTGCTGGAGACAGCAAAAGGTTGGGTTTTCTTTCTTAATCCACCCTGTGACTCTGTGTCTTTTTGTTGAAGAGTTTAGTCCATTTATATTTAGAGTTAATATTTATATGTTAGTGTCTGTATTTGCCATTTTGTTTATCTTTTCTCTGGTTTTATTTTTTATATTTATTTATTTATTTGTTTGTTTGTTTATTTAATTATTTTGTCTGGTATCATTCTTATTCATCCCTCTGTTGGTTCTGGCTTTAGGACTCCTTGTAATATTTTTTGGAATGGGGGTTAAGTCCTAACGAAATTCTGGAGTTTCTGATTTGTCTGGGAAGGTCATTATTCATTCTTCATAGAGGAAGGAAATCTTTGTGGGTTAGAGTATTCTTGGTTGGCATTTGTTGTCTTGGAGTCTGTTGACTATGTCCCTCCACTCTCTCCTTGCCCATAGTGTTTCTTTGGAGAAATCTAATGTTAGCCTGATTGGTTTTCCTTTGTATGTTATCTGTTTCTTACATCTTGTCAGCTCCATTATTTTTTCCCTTGTCTTGAATTCTCGGGAGGTTTATTCTTATGTGTCTTGCTGTATTTTTCCTTTTATTGTGGAAGTTTTGTGTTCTTCTTGCTTCTTGTATGTGTATTTTCAGCTCCTTCTTCATGTTTGGGAAGTTCTCTTCAATTATTTCCTTGAATATTTTCTCAGTCCCTATGTCTCTCTCCTCTCTTTCTGGGATCCCTATAACTCTTATATTTCCTTTCCTCATGGAGTCAGATAGTTCCCGAAGTCTTTATTCATTCTTTTTCCTTCATACTTCTCTTTTCTTTTCTGTTTTGGCTCTTTTTTAATTTCTGTGTCTTCGAGAGTACTTATTCATTCTTCCATTTCATCTATTCTGCTTTCACTGCTTTTCTCAGAGTTCTTTAGCTCCTCCATTAATCCTTTGATCTCCTGCATTTCTTTCACTTCCCTCTTTAGGGACTCAGTTTCATTCTCCTGATCATTGGTTATTTTCCCCTCATCATTGTTTTCCTTTATGACTTCTGTCAGTTTTTTAATCATGACAATTTTAAATTCTCCTTCTGGAAAGCTCAGAAGTTCTTCCAAGTCACTGTTGTTGCAATCTGGTAGGTGATTTTCTTTTTGCATTGTGTCTTTTCCCTGAGGACTTGCTTGGATGCTTGTAGTTTTCCTTCTCCCTGCTGCATGTTTTCTTATTTGTCCAATGTGTTGGGATACTGTGTCGCTGGTACTGGCCAGGATCTTTTGGGGATGTCAGAAACTGGTGGTCCAATTGAGTCAAATATTGTTATGCCAGAAGTCCAGTAGGGCAGTGGTACTATGAATATGTTAATGGTCGCTGTCACAGAATAGCTCCTCCTTCTGTATTAGTTTAATTCCAAAGGTGTGACTTGAGGTCCCACAGACTTCCTTTGAGGTTGGGTAGCTGGATCGCCCACTGGACTCCAAATCGCTGGATCCCCCTCTAGGCTCCAATTCCCTGCCAGGAAGGGCCCAGCTTGTGAGGGCCTTCTACTCACCTCTGGCTGTGGGGGCAGCCCTTTCCCAATTCCACACAGTCTTGGTGGGTTCTGGAGGCAAAGATCCCTATTTTAAAATGGCAAGTCAGAAAGGCACTTCCCTGTGCCCACGGTCTTCCCCAGGGTTGGCTGGATCCCCCTCTGGATTCCAGCAGGCGGCCAGACAGGGCCTGGCATGTGGGGGCTTTTCAACTCACCTCTGGCTGTGGGGGCAGCCCTTTCCCAGTTCCAAGCAGTCTCAGTGGTATAGGGCACAAAGGCAAAAATCCCTATTCTCTATTTTATCTTATTTTTGCATAGAAGAACTGTGGATTTACTGAAATACACTATATACACTACTAAGAGGAGCAGTGGGTGAGACAGGAGAGGTCTGCTGTGCAATATGTGGGTTAGCTCTCTGGCCAGGGATTGAACTCAGACTGTAGCATTAATAGTGCTGTGACTTAACCCCTATACCATCAGGGAGACCCCCAGTAGTATCATTTTGAATCTTCATGCCTCTTGTTATTACCACCCAATTCGAATCTTAGATTTAATCTGTGACAGTCTTTGACTTTTGCTATCCTTTTAAACTATAAATAGTTTAAACTATCTATAGTGTGTCCTTTGAGCTGGCTCTACTCTTTGACTTATTTTTTAATACTTCTCCACTGACACCCCACCCTCCATACCAACTTTTGCAATATGCCTATATATTTTTTTAAGATTTATTTATTCGTGCATATAGGAACCGGGGTACAGCCCAAAGGTGTGGAAGGTGAGAGCATTCACCAGAGACAGAGTAGGGAACAGAACAGGCAGATTGACAGAAATACATTGCTGAGGGGAGCAGTGGACAAGCCAGAAGAGGTCTGCTGCCCCATGTGGGTAGCTCCCCAGCCAGGGATTGAACTCATGCTGCAGTGGTTGTGGACAACTTCATATACTGCGTCTCAAACCCTTGTGCCACCAGGGAGGCCCTATTCCTATATTCTTTTGAACTATCACATGTTATTCTCTCTTCCTTGAAATATTTTAAGGGCTCCACCCCTTCTCAATAGTTAAGGGCCACTTCATATGCCTCTTCTGTGAAGTGCTCCCTGAGTTCCCTAGCACCTAGCTCTGATCTTTCTGAAAAATTCCTGTCCCTCAATAATTCCTGATTGTTATGAGAACAAAAGCAATGCCTTAAAAAGTACTTGGAATTAATTGGATGATACTTGTCAATTACCTTGAAATACCTTTAGTAATTTTATTTTTTTTGCATGTGATACTTGCCTATTTGCACTGTACATTCTCTGTAGGTAGATATCACAATAAAAAAAAAAACATTTTAAACCTTGTTTTTGCTCATTAATTCTACAAACACTTGTTGGGTACCCACTATTTTTTTTAACTTTGTGGACACAGAAACCCCTGGCCTCATAGAGTTTTCAAATGATCTCTCTCCTAGGACACATGGAACTCAGCATGGTGTATGGACATACATAGTGCTTGGCATGGGTAGTGGTGAGTATCTCTGGCCTGAGAACCTAATAAAGCACCTAGTGCATCTTACCTGTCTAAATAACAGTACCTTAAAAAGACAACATATTTCACACAGTACAATTTTTGAGTAGGTTGGAATGAAGCTAATCTAAATCATAAAATGTAGAGAAACTAAGTGTCATTTGATGTTTGTATATGTGACAAAATTAGCAATCTGATAGCATGTATTGACCTGACTTAATGAGTAAAGACTAGCACTTTAAGTATGTGAAAATGGGTGTAGATTTGAGGGATATGAAAACACAAAGACATGTATAGGGAATATAAAAATAAAAAAAAAACAATAAAAATAAAAAAAGACACAATGATGTTTTCTCTTTAGTGAATTTTTTAGCTTGATATAGTCCCAGTTGTTTATATTCTCTTGTTTCATATGCCATTGGATGGATTAACAAAGACATCTTATAAACCTATATTTTGGATTGTTCTGCCTATGTTTTCTTGTATTTTTTATGATTTCAGATATTTAATCCAAATATTTTATTCATTTTGAGAATTTTTTTGTGTATGGTGTGAGATAGTTGTCTAGATTGATTCTTTCTCATGTGGCTGTCCAACACCACTTGTTGAACAGCTTGTCCAACACCACTTGTTGAACACCACTTGTTGAACTTTCTCTGTTGTCGTATATTAACTTTACATGTAAGTGTAAGTTTATTTCTGGGTTTTTAAATCCACTCCAATGGTCTATGAGTCTGATTTTGTTCCAATACTATACAGTTTATTATTATTATAGCTTGTTGTAAAGTTTGAAATCTGGAAGTGTGATCCTACCATTCTTTTTTGGCAAGATTGTCTTTGTTCTTCAAGGGCTGCTTTATTTCCACAAAAAAATTCAGTAGTGTTTTATCTATATCTTTAAAGAAGGTCATTAAAACTTTGTTAGGGATTGCATTCAATCTATATATTGCTTTGGGTAAGGTGGCCATTTTAACAATGTTATCTTGCAATCCATGGGCAGGGAATATCTTTCCATTCCTTTGTGTATTCTATTTCTTTGAACATTGTCTTGTAGTTTTCATTGTTTGGATCCTTTACTTCCTTTGTTATGTTTACTTCTAGATAATTAATTATATTCAGTACAATTGTAAATGGGATTTTTTTCTTGATTTCTTCTTCTGGCTTTTTGTTTGCATATAGGAAGCCAGCTGATTTTTGTCTGTTGATTTGTAACCTGCCACTTTTCTGAACCAAATTATTATTTTAGTGGAGTCTTTAAGGCATTCTTTATATATTATCATGTTTCTGCCAATAATCATAACTTTGCTTCTTTCCCACTTTGAAGTTCTTTTATATCCTGTGACACAATTGCTTTACTTAGGACTTCTAATACTATGTTGAATAGTAGTGTTGAAAGGGGATATCCTAATCATATACCACATCATAATGGAAATTTTGCATTTTCACATTAAGAATGATATTAACTATGGGTTTTTCATATATGAATTATAATGTTGAGGTACTTTCCATCTATCCATTATTATTTTCAGGATTTTTTTTTTATCATAAGTGGTTGTTGAATCTCATCAAATGTTTTCTCAGCATCTATTGATATGATGATATAGTTTTAATTTTTACTTTTATTGATATGGTCATTAACAATGATTGATTCTTTTTTATATTTTTATATATTTCTTATTTTTTAAAGATTTATTTATTTACTTATACAAGAACCGGGGTACAGGCCACATGCATGGGAGAGTGAGAGGATTCACCAAAGACAGAGTGGGGAACAGAACAGGCAGACTGACAAAATACACTGCTGAGGGGAGCAGTGGACAAGACAGGAGAGGTCTGCAGCGCCATGTGGGACCCTCATCGGCCGAGCAGGATCGAACCGTCACTGAGAGACTGTGGACAGCTTCACAGTGCTGCACTCAACCACCTGCGCCACCAGGGGAGGCCCCGTTGATTGATTCTTTAGATGGTAGACCATACTTATGACACTGAAATAAATTCAAGTTGATCATGATGTAGGATCATTTTGATGCATTGTTGAATTCAGTTTGCTAAGTTTTTTGAGGATTTTGCATGTAAGATTTTTCATCAGAGAACTTGTTCTATAGTTTCCTATTTTTTTGATGTCTTCGTCAGGTTTTGGTATCAGTTTTGTTGGCCTAATTCTTTGTTTAAGGATATTGGTTTTTGCTTATTTCCTGTGTTGTTGATTCATCCATTGGAGATAGTAGGGTGTTGAAATCCCCAGCCACTAATGTGATTTCCCCAATATATGTTTCAGATTTGATAGTATTTGGCTTATATATTTTACCACTTCTTTATTTGGTGAATATGTATTTATGAGTGTTTTGTCTACTTATTAAAATACTCCCTTAATCATTATATAACGTTATTTCCTGTCTCTTATTAACTTTTTTAGCTGTAAATTTACTTTTTCTGACATGAAAAAGGCTATCGCTACCATCCTTTGTATCAGATTTGTTTGTAAGATTGTTTTACAACCCTTTATTGTGAGACTATGTTTATCTTTGACATTTAAGTGCATTTTATGGAGACATCAGAAATTTGATTTCTCTTTTTCTGATCCAAGAAGTCACTCTGTGACTTTTGATTGGAGAGTTCAACCCTTTTACATTTGGGGTTATTTTTGATATATGAATGTCTACTATTGCCAGTTGTCTTTAATTTAATGGTTGCAATTCCTTGTTCAGATTTTTTGTGGGTAGAGTCTTCTTCTCAACTTAGATATGAGAGTTCCTTTCAACATTCATTGGAGAAATGTCTAGTTTTTGCACACTCCTTCAATTTTTATTTATCTGAGAAAGATTTTATTTTGACCTCATAATTGAATGAGAGGCTTGCAGGATAGAAAATTCTTGTCTGGCAGTTTTCATCTATGAGTATTTGATCACTTCATTCCATTCTCTCTTTGCTCATAATGTTTCCTCAGATAATTCGATTGTAACCCTGAATAGGGTTCCTTTACAGGAAATCTTCTTCTTTCCTCTAGCCAGTTTCAATCATTTTTCCTTGATTTGAACTCCTTAAAGCTTCACTATTATGTGACTTGGTGTAGATCTCATTACATTTAGATGACAAGGTATACTTTTAACTTCATGGATGTATATATTTAGTCCCTTCTCTAGGTTTATTAAGTTTTCTGCTATTATTATCTTTAAATAAGTTATCTGTTCCCTTCTCTTATCTTCCCTTTCTGGGATACTCATTATTATTATATTGCCTTTCCCCATGGAGTCAGATAATTCTCAAAGTTGTTCTTCATTCTTTTAATTTATCTTTTATCTTCCACCTTGATTTCTTGTACATTTTCATCTTCTTGGTAGGTCACTGTTTCAATCTCCCATTTGGTCTATTCTACTTCCACAGTTTTCTCCAAATTCTTTAATGCTTTAATATTGTTCCTTTGTTTATTTCTCAGGACATTCATTTGTTTTTCTGTGTTTTGTTGTATATATATAATATACAAACAATGAACAAAATGCAGAAGAAATTAGGAAAATAATTCTATGTATAATTGATTCAAAAAGAATTGAATATCAAGCTCTATGCAGATTCAAGAGGGGGAGATGTTATCAGAGGAGGTTCTCTGCTTTGCATCCAAGAGAATAAGTGGTCTGGATAAGCATTTGTTTGCATTTCTGTATCATGGAATTGTTTTTATTTTTTTCTCTGTATCTGATAAGAAGAAAAGATCTTCCATGTCTTTGTGGTTCCTTTCTGGAGATATGTTCTCTCTGTGGAATTATTCTCCTGTGGATCCAAGGTGCCATTTTTTTCCATCTTCCTATTATTATTATTATTTTTTTTTTTAGTTTCAATAATATTTACAAGAGTCTTAAAGGTGCAGAGCTTTTACTTTTTCATACTGGCATAATACATTAGGAAAAACTATTGTTTCACTTTCTCTTTGGGGGTTAAGAAAGGTACCTGAAGGGGACTGTCACCAGTGAATGCTGTCTGCTTACATATGGAGTCAATCCATGCCTGTGGTTGCACTGATAATCCTCCTCTCTGTGTTTCAGACTAACATCTCTCCAGTCTGCAGGCAGAATGAACCATGCCACTTCTCAGTTGTGATTTGAAGAGATACAAAGTGCAGTTTCAATGTATTAGCTCAAGTTTCAAGGGGGGAAGGTTCATGTCTTTCTGAGTTTTGACTTCTTCACTGGGATGTCTGTCTATTTGCCTCACCCTAGCTTTTAAAAACACCTCTCTCCATGGTTAGGTCCACATTAACAGCTCTGCCTTCTTCAGAGTTGCTCTTTTTTTTAAAGATTTATTTATTTATGCATACAAGAGCTAGGGTACAGGCCAGAGATGTGGGGGGTGAGAGGATTCACCAGAAAGAGTGGGGAACAGAACAGGCAGACTGACTGAAATACACTGCTGAGGGGAGCAGCAGGTGAGGCAGGAGAGGTCTGCTGCACCACGTGAGTTGCACCCTGGCTGGCCAGGAATCTAACTTGTGCTGCAGAGACTTTGGATTGCCTTATAGTGTGGTGCTTTAACCCCCTGTTTCACCAGGGAAGCCCCAAGAGTTGCTCTTTATGAGAGCTGGATATGATCCCAGTAGGCACCTCTTGAAACCCACATTTACTATTTGGAGTTGAATTTCCTCACCATCTGTTCTGTCAAATGTAGTCATTGTTGGTCTCTGATAGCCAGGAGGTGAATAGCCACTGGATCCTCTGAAAATGAAGTGTTTATATGGACTATTTATTCTCTTGGAAGAAAAACAGGGAACCTCCTCTGATGGCATCTTCCCCTCTTGTATCTGCATAAAGTTTGGCATTAAATTCTTTTTGATGCAATTATACATGAAATTATTTTCCTAATTTCTTTTGCATCCTGTTCATTGTTTGTATATTAAAAACTATGGTTTTATTTTATTTTATTTTTTTATTAAATAATAAATTTTATTTTTATATTCCCCCATACAACTGCACATGCCCCATTCTGACCCCAATCCCTCCCCTCCCGGCCATGGTTTTTAATATTGATTTTGTTATGATGTATTCATATTTTGTTTCTAATAACATTCTGATGGAGTATTTAAATTTCCTATGTAAAATCATATTATTTAGAAATAAGTATGGTTTCACTAACTCATTTCCAACTTGTATTCCCTTTATGTCCTGTGATTCTGTTTATTAATGTTTTACGTCTTCCTTTTGTTAACCTATGCAAGTATTTATTTATTTTTGGTTATGTTCTTGAAAAACAAATTGTTAGATTCATTCATTTTTATATAGTTTTTTAAAATGTGTATTTCACTTAATTATTGTCTTATTTTTAATTTTTTTTCATTTACTAAATTTGTGTTTTGTTTTCTACTTTTACAAGTTGCTTGAGATGTGATATTAGATTGTAGGGGATTTTTTCTTTCTTCTTAATGTGGGCCTGTAATGAAAATATTTCCCCTCTTAAAGCTGTTTCTGCTATCAAAACCAAAATGAGATAACATCTCACATCAGTGGGAATGACCCATTTAAAAAAATGAACACTTTTATACTGTTGATGGGAATGTGGACTGGTCCACCTCTGTTGAAAGCAGTGTGGAGGTTTTTCAAAAGAGAAAAAAAATGAATCAGCCATATGACCCAGCAATTCTATTCCAAGGCATCTACCAACAAAAAATAGCTATTAACTTGAGAGGAAAACTGCACTTTTATGTTTATAACAGAACTGTTTGCAATAGCCAACATATGGAAACAACCTAAGTTCTCCCAAACAGATGAGTGGACCATTAATGTGTAGTATATATGCACAATGAAATACTACTCAGCAATCAAAAAAGATAAACTCATAATATTTGCAGTAACATGGATAGAGCTGGAAGTTATTATACTAAGAAAAATATTCCAGAGGAGAAAGATAAATATTGAATGGTCTCAGTTATATGAGGAATATGGAGACAAAGGGTCAGACAAAGATGAACATTAAAATTAACCCTTGAAATAGAACCAAAGAACTAAGGCATCCAGAGGGAGTGGGGGAAGGGAAGGGGAGAAAAAAAGGATACTGAGTGAGCACAATGAACTATGGTAGATAACTATTGGGTGGTTAAGTGGTGAATGTGCTATGGAAATTCCAGCTGAGGGGGGAATCCTGTATTTCCAAAACATTAGCAAGGATGTAAACCTTCTACTTCAAGTAAAAAAAAAAAATGGTAGAGAGAAAAAAAATATTGCTTTTCCTGTTTCCCATAGATTCTGGATTCTGGTTGTTTGTATCATCAAGTTTGCTGTCTCAATGTATTTTTCAACCTCTGCTTTTATTCTGTTTTATCAAATTGCCATTAAGCAGCATATTGTTTAGCTTCGTGTGTTCATAGTCATTCCTCTTTTTTAATTTTAGTTGTTACCTAATTTTGCAGCATTTAATCAGAGAAAGTACTAGATATAATTTCAATCTTTGTAATTTTATTGACAATTGGCTTGTGTGCCAAGATATTGTCTATCTTGAGAATGTTCTTTGTGCACTGGGAAAAATGTATATGTAGAGGTTTGGGGTTTGATTATTCTCTAGATGTCTATTAGACATATTGGCCTTGCTGTTCATTTAGGCTATTATTTCCTCATTTATGCTTTGTCTTTTTGATCTGATCATTGTTATAATAGGGGAATTAAAGTGTCATATTATTATTATTATGCTGTTATCAATATCTTAAGTCATTATTTTTCTTAAAAATCGATTGGCAAGTGGGCCTTCCCAGTGGCGCAGCGGTTGAGCGCTGGGTTACGAAGCTGCCCACAGCCTCTGCAGTGCCGGTTCGATCCCCGACCACCGGAGGAGGGTCCCACATGGTGTGCAGACCTCTCCTGCCGCCCGCTGCTCCCCTCAGCAGTGTACTGTCTGTCTGCCTGCTCTGCTCTCCCCTCCGACTCTAGTGAATTCTCTCACAATCCCACGCTTCTGACTGTACCCAGTGTTTATATAAATAAATAAATAAATTTAAAAAAATGATTGGCAAGTGATATCAACTTATATATAGATTTTACTAAGAAATGCACAAAAATTAGAGCTGATGCTTTAGTAGAAAATGTTGGAGAAAAATAAAATTCATGCATGAGCCATGAACAATCTGAAAATTAAAAGAAAATTAAATTTCATTTATAATATCATCAAAAAATAATAAAATGTTTGGTTATAGATTCAATAGAGAAGTACAAGACATGTGCACTGAAACTATAAAACTTTTTTCTTTATCAAAGTTTTCTTTATCAAAACTTTGTCAGTTTTCTTTATCATTGATGTTAATTTTAGTGAAGACTATTAGATTTTTCAATTTTGTGCTACTTCACAACTTTGCATGAAACATCTTTTAGATATAAAGATGCAGCACTAAATTCCACACCAACCTCACTTCAAGGTTATTGGTTTTTAGTCAATTTGGTTTGGGTTTTTTTGTATTTATTTTATTTATTTTTATTGAGTAACATTGGTTTATAATATTGCGTATGATTTACAGCAATGTGTTCATACCTCCTCAGCTATATGTCATCACACCATGTCTATCACCTATAGACACCATATAACTTCAGGCTATTGGATCCCATAACCCCTTTGTTTCTAGTATCTTCTTTCTTTCCCCTATAGTAGCTCATTTCTTCAGTCATAGTTCTAGAGTCTGTTTTGGTTTTATAACTATGAAGTATTTTGAAATAAATTAAATAAGACCAAAATAAAAGACAAAAAAATCTCAAGAGCTGGGATAAGAAGAATAAATACTAAGACCACAATATAACCCAATTAGATATATAGATTGAACAGTCTTAAAATTAATTAATTTTATATACTTTTTAATTTTTTCACAGTATTGAATTTCTCCCCTTAGGTGTGGTCACCATAGTTTTTCTACCGCCAAAGCACCCATAATCCTCCACCATAATCCATTGTGTTACCCCCCCTATTTTTGCTCCTCCCTCTTTTCCTCCCCCTCACTCTCCCTTTCTGAGTGCCCCAGATCTTTGGTATGCTTTCAAATATCAGTATTAACGTTTGTCTAGTCATTTGTTTGGTTTCTCTCTATTCCTCATATTAGTGAAACCATATAGTATTTATCTTACTCCTCTGACTCATTTAACTAGGAATAATGTCTTCCATTTCTATCCATGCTGCCACATAGGACATGAGTTTATCTTTTTTGATTGTATAGTAGTATTCAGTTTTCTGTATATACCACATCTTGATCTACTCATCTTTTCTAGGGCATTTAGGTTGTTTCTATAACTTTGCTATTGTCAATAGTGCAGATTTTTAAAATAACAATTTTTTGAGAGAAAATAATAAGCAGATCCCAAAATTGTTATAGAAATTCAAGGGCTATAGCAATCAAAAATATCAAAGCAATCATAGTCCCAACTTAAAATAACACTACAGGAAATGGGGCAAGATTGCAGCAAAATGAAAATGCTGGACTCACCTCCTCCACATACTCACAGCTATATTGTAGAAGTACAAAGTCAATAACTTCAAAAGAAAAAAAACAGATTACAGCTCATTTATGAGCTCATTACAGCTAGGAGGAAGGAATGTAATTTTCAGTAGAAGGAAGACCCCAGTAAGCATTGGAATGGGCCAAACAGGTAGCCATCCAAGGCAAGCAAGTTGAGCCCTGGTGGTGCAATAGGCCCTGTAAGCAACAGAGTGGAACAATCAAGGTAAACGTCAGCTGACCTCAGTGACCCTGGAAGCTACCTGGAAGCAAACCTTTCACAGTAGGCCTTAATAGAATTCACCACAGTCTTCAGTGAGTTCCGTGGTGGCTCCTGTAAATAATCCCATGGTCAATATCCCTTGGCAGACCACAAAGCTCTGGAGAGGGGTCTGGGAGCAGACATGCCACAGCAGGTCTTAACAGATTTTTTTTTTATATTGAATTCTGATTTATTTAGGAAGAGTAGATGAAATAATACATGAAACAGAAAGATTTAAAAATTTTGTGTGTTCAAACACTGTAGGAACAACAGATGGGGAAAAAGTAGTTCTGGATTTTTTTGTTTGTTTGTTTTGAAATTGTACAGTGTCTTTATTTTGTATTGTTGGTGTTTTTTAATTATTTTATATATTTTTACATCATTTTCATTTTTTAATATTTTGTGTTACATAATTCTTACATCATTTTTCCTTTTTGCACAATGTATGCATTTTCTTTCTTTTTTTTTTTTGTGGGACCCTCGCCAGCTGCCAGGGAACGAACCTGCACTGCAGAGCCTGCAGGCAGCCTTGCAGCCTAGCACTCAACTGCTGCTCCACCAGGGGAGGCCCCTTTTTTTCTTTTTTTAAGATTTATTTATTTATGTATACAAAAACCAGGGAACCGGCAGGGTGCGCAGCAGGGTGAGAGGATTCACCAGAGACAGAGCAGGACACAGAACAGGCAGACTTACGAAATACACTGCTGAGGGGAGCAGCGGGCGCAACAGGAGACATCTGCTACGCCATGTGGGACACTCGCCACCTGGCCTGGATCGAACCCGCATTGCAGAGGTTGCGGACAGCTTCAGAGCACAGCGCTCAACCACCTGCGCCACGAGGGGAGGCCCTGCATTTCCATTTTGGCTATATTCACCATACAATTGCACCCACACTTATTTTGACCCTTTTCCTTCCATCCTTCCTCTCCCTATGAACCCCCGTAGTGTGTCTCTAGTTTATAGTTGCTTGTTGATTTTGATTTTTACTTTGTATTAATTAGTCTTTTTCCTGGTCCCTTATTTAGGTTTTCTAAATTCCTGCTATGAGTGAGCAATCCATTATTTTTCTTTTTGTTTCTGACTTATTTTGCTGAGCATGATCCCTTCTAGCTCCACCCATATTGCTGTAAACTGCATGTGTTTATCTTTTTTGAATGCTGAGTATATGTACCACATTGTGTATATGTAACACATCTTCTTGATCCAGTCATCTATTTTTGGGCATTTGGGTTGTTTCCATAGCTTAGCTATTGTAAATAGTGCTGCAATAAACATAGGGGTGCAGGTGCCCCTTTGAATTAATGTTTCAGTGTTATTTGGGTAAATACCTAGGAGGGGAATTGCTGCATCATATGGAAGTTCTATCTTAGGTAGGTTGAGGAATCTCCACACAGCTCTCCATAGTGGTTGGACCAGTTTACACTCCCACCAGCAGTAAAGGAGAGTTCCTTTCCTCCACAGCCTTGCCAACATTTGTTATTGCTAGTTTTTTTTTTTTAATATGTGCCATTCTCACTGGTGTAAGATGGTATTTCATTGTAGTTTTGATTGGCATTTCCCTGATTACAAGTGATGTTGAATATTTTTTCATATGCTTGTTGGTCATTCTCACTGGTGTAAAATGGTATTTCATTGTAGTTTTGATTTGCATTTCCCTGATTACAAGTGATGTTGAACATTTTTTCATATGCTTGTTGGTCATTTGCATTTCCTCTTTGGAGAAGTTTCTTTTTAGCTCTTCTGCACATTTTTTGACTGGATTACTTTCTTTGCTTTTGTTGAGTCTCATCAGCTCTTTGAAGTTTTTTGTGATCAGTCCTGTATCATTAGTGTTGTGTGCAAAAATTTTCTCCCGGTCGGTGGGGTGTCTCTTTGTTTTGGTTATTGTCTCTTTTGCTGTGCAGAAGATCTTTAATTTGATGTAGTCCCAGCTGTTTATCTTTGCCTTCACTATCACTGCTTTGGGAGATGTGTCTGTAAAGATGGCTTTGAGGTAAATGTCATGTAGTGATTTGCATGTATTTCCTTCTATGTATTTTATGGTTTCAGGTCTATGTCTAGTTCTTTAATCCATTTTGAGTTGGTTTTTGTGCATGGTGTGAGGTAGTATTCAAGTTTCATATTTTTGCACGTAGCGACCCAGTTTTCCCAGCACCATTTATTGAACAAACTTTCTTTGCTCCAGTGCATATTCTTTGCTCATTTGTCAAAAATTAGTTGACCATAAATCTGTGGGTTTATTTCTGGATTTTCTATTTGGTTTCATTGGTGGGGGTGTCTGTTCTTGTTCCAATACCATGGAATTTTGATGATTATGGCTTTGTTGTACAGTTTGAAGTCTGGGAGTGTGATTCCTCCATTCCCTTCTCTTTTTTTTTTTTTTTTTATGAGAGCTTTGGCTATTCTGGGTTTTTGGTGATTCTTTATGAATTTCATCAATAATTGTTCTATTTCTTTGAAGAATGTCATTGAAATTTTTATTGGAATAGCTTTGAATCTGTAAATTGCTTTTGGTAGGATGGCCATTTTGATAATGTTAATTCTTACAATCCATGAGCAGTGGATGTCTTTCCATTTATTTGTGTCTTCTTTTATTTCTTTTCACAGTGTTTTATAGTTTTCTTTGTATAGGTCCTTCACTTCTTTTGTTAGGTTTATTCCCAAGTATTTGATTTTTTTTTTTGTTTCAATAATAAAAGCGATTTTTTTTTTCTTCTTCTTCAGATTTATTGTTTGTGCATAGGAAGGCTACTGACTTTTTCGTGTTGATTTTGTATCCTGCCACTTTACTGAACTGATTGATGAGTTGAATTAGTTTTTCTGTGGAGTTTTTTGGGGTTCTCTATGTATATTATCATATCATCTGTAAATAGTGATAGTGTACCATTCCTTCCCTATTTGGATTCCTTGTATGTCTTTCTCTTGTCTTATTGCTCTGACTAGGACTTCCAGTTTTATATTGAAAGCAGTGGTGAGAGTGAACATCCTTGTCTTCTTCCAGATCTTAATGGAAATGCTTTCAGCTTTTCACCATTGAGAATGATACTGGCTATGGGCTTGTCATATATGGCCTTTGTGATGTTGAGGTATGTTCCTTGTATTCCAAGAATTTCAAGGGCCTTCATCATAAATGGTTTTGTGCTTTCTTGAAAGCTTTCTCAGCATCTATTAATATTATAATATGGTTTCTATATTTCTTTTTGTTGTTATGTTGGATTACATTGATTGATTTTCAGATGTTGAACCATCCTTGTATCCCTGGAATAAATCCTACTCGGTCGTGGTGAATTATCTTATGGATACATTGTTGGATTCTGATAGCTAAAATTTTATTGAGGATTTTTGCATCCGTATTCTTTAGAGATATAGGCCTGTAGTTTTTTTTTTTTTTTTTTTTTTTTTTTTTTGTGTGTGTGTGTGTGTTGTCCTTGTTTGGTTTTGGTATTAGTGTAATATTGGCTTCATAGAATGTGTTTGGTATTATCCCTTCCTTCTCAATTTTTTGAAAGAGTTTGTGAAGGATAGGCACTAATTTGTTTCTAAATGCTTGGTAGAATCCATTTGTAAATCCATCAGGTCCTGAGCTTTTGTTTTTGGGGAGGTTTTTGATTACCATGTCAATTTCACTGCTTGTAATTGTCTGTTTAGGTGTTCCATTTCTTCTTTATATAGCTTTGGGTGATTATAGAGTTCTAGGAATTTGTCCATCTCTTCTAGATTGGTGAACTTGTTTGCATATAACTTCATAGTAGTTTCTGATTATTCTGTTGATTTCTGCTGTGTCTGTTGTGATTTCTCCTCTTTCATTTGTAATCCTATTTATTTGTGCTTTCTCCCATTTTTCCTTTGTGGGCCTGGCTAGGGGGTTGTCTATTTTATTTATTTTTTCAAAGAATCAGCTTTTGGTTTCATTGATCTTTTGCATTTTTTTTTTAGTGCATTGATTATATTATTATCTTTTTCTGCATTTTCTCTTAATTTCTATTGTTTTCATTATGGCATTTTTGCATTCTTTACATGTTAGGTGGAGATATTCTTCCATGTCCATATTATTGGGTTCTTGAGGTTGATTTTCTTTCTGTGGTGTATTGTTCCCAGAAGGGTCTGCTTGATCATTTGTATTGTTCTTTGTTCCCATTGTTATCCCTTGACCTTGTTCTGTTTGTAGTATTCCTGTACTGGTCTTGCTGGTGGGTGTGTCTTCTGGTTTCTCTTGCTGAGTCATGGATGTGTTTGCCTTGTGTCTGAGATGCTGTGCTGTGATAGAGGTATAGGTGAGGGCTCTTGTAGTGTCCCCCTCCTCTCTCTTTAACTTTACCCCTGCTCTAGGTAGGTGGTAGTTCCCATCATTCTTCTCAGGGTATGGGGGCTACAGAACTTGGGAGTTGTGGGGTTCAGGAAGTTCTCACCTGTGTGCATGTCCAAACACTCTTCAATTATGGTAGGTGTTGTTCTGAACTGTGATTTACTTTAGTAACCCCTGATTTCACATCCTCCACTATGTAGGATGGGATTCAAACTCTCACTGTGTAGTAGTCAAGTATCTCATGTACAGTACTTCACCTCCAAGTTGACTGGGAGGTGCCTAAAGTTTGGGTGGGGTGTACTTCTCTGTTGAACTGCTAGGTTCTTCTAAGCATGTCTCAGTAGAATACTGGGAGCAAAATAGAATATGGTGTGGAAGAAGGTATAAGAGGAAAGAGGAAGACAATATGGAGATGTGTAAGGAATGAACGTGAGAGAAGAAAGAAAGGGGTTAGAGAGGATGAAGAGGAGGGAATATAACAGAAAGAGAAGAGAATTACTGATGGTAATATTAAAGGGGAGGAAGAAGAAAGATATAAGAATCAGAGAATAGAAATAAAAGAGGTACAGTCCTTGCACTATCAAAGGAAGCCCAAATCACCACAACCATCCTCATGATTGCAGAGAAGGAAGGCCCTGAAATGGGCTCAGTAGGGAATTGTGCCTTGAGAAAAGCTGATGGAGGCTCTGGTGCCCACCTGCCTGAGCTGTGGAACTAAGTTAAACTGTTTAACAGGTCCACCATCCAGGTAAACTTCAGATACAAGGAAGGCACAGTCCCTGTACCATCAGGGGAAATAAGGGACAACCACAGTCACCCTACGGATGGCAGAGAGGGAAGTCCCCAAAACAGGCTCCTTAGGGAAGTGCATATTGAGCAAAGCTGATGCAGGCCTCTGGTGCCTGCCCACCTGAGCTGTGGAACTAAGTTGAACTGGGACACAGTTCCACCATCAAGATAAACTGCAGACACCAGAAAGACATGGTCACTGCATCATCAGGGGAAGCCAGGGACAACCACAACCACCCCCAGGGTCATAGAGAGGGAGGGCCCCAATATGGACTCATTAAGGAAGTACACATTGAGCAAAGCTGCTACAGGCCTCCAGCACCCACCTGCACCAGCTGTGGAACTGAGTTGAACTGGGGCATGTGTCCCCCATCAAGGCAAACCATGGACACCAGGAAGGTGCAGTCTCTACATCATTGGGAGAAGCTAAGGGCCCCCACAACCACCTTCTGGATTGGAGAAAGGGACGACTACGCAAACGAAGTCAAGGACCCGAAGATCTTCTTGTGGAACTGAATAAATACAGAGGGAGGGGATCCTCAGAGACAGCAACCACAAACATACCCACAATATCACTACCCTTGTAGAGTTATTTTTTATTTTTTTTTATATAGAGGCATGTTTTATTTATTTATTTATTTATTTGTTTGTTTGTTTGTTTGTTTGTTTTGTTTATACATGTACTGGGTATAGTCAGAAGCACGGGAGGGTGAGAGAATTCACCAGAGCCAGAGCGGGGAGCAGAGCAGGCAGAAGGACCGAAGTACACTGCTGAGGGGAGCAGCGGGTGGCAGGAGAGGTCTGCGCGCCATGTGGGACCCTCCTCCGGTGGCCGGGGAGCAGCCGGGGATTGAACCGGCGCCACAGAGGCTGCGGGCAGCTTCGCAACCCAGCGTTCAACTGCTGCACCACTGGGGAGGCCCTACTCTTGTAGAGTTTAGAAATAACAGTGCTGAACTCAATCTAGCCACCAGTTCCCAACATCCAAGAAGGAGCACTCCAATGAGATGCCCATCAAAACCACTAGCACAGTGTCCCAAAGCATAGAACAAATTAGAAAGCAAACATCAGGGAGAAGGAAAAAAACAAGCAACCAAGGAAGCCCTCAGGTGAAGGACACACCACGAAAAGAAAACCAAATAGAAAACCAACCACTAGAACCAAACAACAAAAACCTGGAGGAATATCTCAGACTGCCAGATAGAAATTTTCAAATCACCATTATTAAAAAACTAAAAGACGATGAAAATGAAAAGAATGATATGAGAAAAATAATCACTGAGCAGAAGAATGAAATTGAGTCCCTAAAGAGGGAAGTGAAAGAAACACAGGAGATTAAAAGATTAATGGAAGAGCTAAATAACTCTGGGAAAAGCAATGAAAACAGAATAGATGAAATGGAAGAATGAATAAGTACTCTCAAAGATACAGAAATAAAAGGAACCAAAATAGAAAAAGAAAGAGAAGTACGAAGGAAAAAAGAATGAAAAAACACTTCGAGAATTATCTGACTCCATGAGGAAAGGAAATATAAGAGTAATAACAATCTGAGAAGTAGAGAAGGGGGACATAGGAACAGAGCTAATATTCAGGGAAATAACCAAAGAGAAATTCCCAAGCGTGAAGGAGCTGAAAATAGACATACAAGAATTGAGAACACCAAAATTCCACGAAAAAAAAAAAAAACAGCAAGACACATAATAGGAAAGCTCCCAAGAATGCAAGACAATGAAAAATAATGAAGCTGACAAGAGGGAATTAACAGATAACGTATAAAGGAAAATCAATCAGATTGGTATCAGACTTCTCTGAAGAAACACTATGGACACAAAGACAGTGGAGGGACATAGTCAACAAGCTCCAAGACAACAAATGCCAACCAAGAATACTATATCTTGCAAAGCTTTCATTCCTCTACAAAGAAAGAATAAGGACCTTCTCAGACAAACAGAACTCCAGAATTTCATTAAGACTAAACCCCCACTAAAAAAAATAATAATAATATAAGAAGTCCTAAATCCAGAACCAACACAGGGATGAAGAAGAACAAAACAAGACAAGGAATAAAACCACAAAAAATGGCAAATACAGTCGCCAGAATATCAACATTAACTCTAAATATAAATGGACTAAACTCATCAATAAAATGACAGAGAGCTGCAGGTTGGATTAAGAAACAGAACCAAGACGTCCCTGGTGGTGCAAGGGTTTAAGCACAACACTGTGAAGCTATCCTAAGTCTCTGCAGCATGAGTTAGATCCCTGGCCAAGGAGCAACCCACATGGAGCAGCAGACTTGTCCTGTCTTGTTTGCTGCTCCCCTCAGCAATGTATTTCAGTCAGTCTGCCTGTTCTGCTCCCCAATCTGTCTCTGGTGAATCCTCTTACCCCCCGCACTTCTGGCCTCTACCCCAGTTCTTGTATGCATAAATAGATAAATCTTTTTAAAAAAGAGAAAAGAAACAGAACCAACATTTCGCTGCCTTCAGGGAACACATTTAAGTATAAAAGATGAAATAGACTGAAAGTGAAGGGTAAGAAAACAATCCTACAGCAAATGGACCAAAAAAAAAGAAGGAAGTAGCACCTATACTTATATGACATAAAGTAGACTACAAACTAAAAAAGGTAAAAAGAGACATATATGGTCAAAATATATCAAGAAACATAACACTAATCAACATCTACTCAGCAAATGAAAGAGCACCAAAATATATCAGACAATTATTTGATCTCTGAAAACAGACATTAGAGAAAATATTTATGCTAACAAGAAGGAAGAAACAGATAACATATAAAGGAAAATCAATCAGACTGATATCAGACTTCTCTGAAGAAACACTACGGGCACAAAGAGAGTGGAGGAACATAGTCAACAAAGCTTCACAAATTATTTGAAGACTACAACACACCATTCACATCAATGGATAGATCAACAAGACAAAAAAATAAGCAAGGACAATAAAGCTCTAAACAAGGACCTAGACTTCATGGGCTTAGCAGACATCTATAGAACACTGCACCCAAAAAATTCTGAGTACACCTTTTTTTTCAAGTGCACATGGGTCATTCTCCAGGATTGATCATATACTAGGATGCAAGACAAACATCAACAGATACACTAAGATCAAAATCATACCAACCATCTTCTCTGACCATGAAGGTATCAAAATAAAAATAAACCATGAAAAGAAGGCAAGGAACCCTCCTACCTCATAGAGATTGAAACCCACACTACTGAAAGACAATTGGATCAATGAAGAGATCAAAGAAGAAATTTAAAAATACCTTGAAATGAATAATAATGAGGTCACAACTGTCCGGAATGTATGGGGCACAGTAAAAGCAATTATTAGAGGAAAATATATAGCAACACATGCTCACGTCAAGAAACAAGGAAGATCTCAAAGGAACAACCTAATCTCCCAAATTAAAGAACTAGAAAAAGAACACCAAAAAACAAACAAACCTCCAAAACAAAACCAGTAGAGGAAAGGAAATAATAAAAAATAAAAGAGCAGAAATAAATAAATGAAATAGAAATTAAGAAAACAACCCAAGAGCCCCCCTCCCCCAGGGGTGCAGCGGTTGAGCACTGGGCTGTGAAGCTGCCCACAGCCTCTGCAGTGCCAGTTTGATCCCCGGTTGCCGGCAAGTATCCCACATGGTGTGCAGACCTCTCCTGTTGCACCTGCTGCTCCCCTCAGCAGTGTACTTCATCAGTTGGCCTGTTCTGCTCCCTGCTCTGGTTCTGGTGAATTCTCTCACCCTCCTGCACTTCTTATTTTACCCAGTGCTTGTATAAATAAATAAATAAATCTTTAAAAAAAAAACACAAAAGATCAATATTACCAAAATGGATCCATTTTGATTGGTTCTTCAAATAAATAAATAAATAAATAAACAAAATAGACAAACCTTTAACCAGGCTCCCAGAGAAAAAAAAGGGAGAAAAAGCAAATAAACAGAATCATAAATGAAATGGAAGACATCACAACAGACACAGCAGAAATCAAAATAAAAATTGGAGACTACTGTGAACTGTTATATGCAAACAAGTTAAATAATCTAGAGGAGATGGACAAATTCGTACAACATTATAATCATCCAAAGCTACATAAAGAAGAAATAGAACACCTGAACAGACCAATTACAAGCAGTGAAATTGAAAGAGTAATCAAAACCCTCCCCCAAAACAGAAGCCCAAGACCAGATGACTTCACAAATTCTTTCTATCAAACTTTCAGAAACAAACTATTGCCTACTACACAAACTCAAAGTTGGGAAGAATGAAGCCAACACTGACACCGAAACTAATACCATCACACTAATACCAAAACTTAACAGGGATAACACACACACACACACACACACACACACACACATATGCAAAAAAAAAAAAGAAAAGAAACAACAACAACAACAAAAAATAAAAAACTACAGGCCAATCACTTTAATGAACGCTGATGCAAAAAATCCTCAATAAAGTCCTAGCCAACAGAATCCATGAATGCATCAATAAGATAATTCACCATGACCAAGTGGGATTTATTCCAGGGGCACGGTGATGGTTCTACATGGAAAATCAGTTTATGTGATCCAACACATCAACAAAAAGGGAAAAAAAAAACATGATCATATAAATTGACACTGAGAAAGCATTAGAAAAAGTTTGACATCCATTAGTGATAAAGGTCCAACCATACCTTAACATAATAAAAGTCATATGTAACAAGCCCAAAGCCAATATCATTCTCAATGGTGAACAGCTGAAATCATTTATCTTAAGATCTGGAACAAGACAAGAATGTCCACTCTCACCACTGCCTTTTGATATAATATTGTAAGTCCTAGCCAGAGCAATAACACAAGAGAAAGACATACATGGAATCCAAATAGAGAAAGAAGAAGTAAAACTATGACTACTTGCAGATGATATGATAATATATACAGAGAACCCAAAAACTCCACAGAAAAACTAATCAAAATAATCAACAAGTTTAGTAAAGTAGCAGTATACAAAATCATCAAGCAAAAATCAGTAGATTTCCTATATGCAAACAATAATTATGAAAAAGAAATTAAAAAAAATCCCTTTTATAATTGAAACAACAAAAATCAATTACTTGGGAATATACCTAGCAAAATAGGTAAATTACCTATACAAAGAAAATGACAAAACATTGTTAAAAGAAATAGAAGAAGACACAAAGAAGTGGAAAGATTTCCCCTGCTCATGGATTGAAAGAATTAACACTATCAAAATGGCCACCCTACCAAGTGAAATTTACAGAAAAATTCCAATGACATTCTTCCAATAAATAGAACAGATATTTATGAAATACATATGGAGCCACAAAAATCCCTGTATAGCCAGAGCTCTCCTGACTGGAAACAAAGGGAATGGAGGTATCACAACCCCACACTTCAAACTATACTACAGAACAATAATAATCAAAACTGCATGGTGCTGGAACAAGAACAGACACACAGACCAATGGATTCAAATAGAAAACTCAAAAATAAAGGCGCAGATTTATGGACAATTAATCTTTGAAAAAAGAACAAAGAATCACAATGAAACAAACAAGCTTGTACAATAAATGTTGCTGGTCCGGGACATGCAAAAAAAAAAAATGAAGCTTGACTACTACCTCACACCATACACAAAAGTCAACTCAAAATGGGTTAAAAACTACACATAAGACCTGAAACCAGAAAATACATAGAAAATATAGGCAAAATGTACACCTCAGTAACATGCTTAAAGGCATATCACCCAAAGCAAAGAAAGTGAAGGAAAGGATAAACAGCTGGTACTACATCAAATTAAAGAGCTTCTGTACAGCAAAAGAGACATTAACCAAAACAGACACCCTACTGATTGGGTGAAAATTTTTGCCCAAAATACTAATGTAAAGGACTGATCACAAAGCTCTTCAAGAAGCTGACAAAATTCAACAAAAACAAAGTAAACAACCCAGTCAAAAACTTTCTTCTTTCAAAGAAGAAATTCAATTAGCTATCAGGCTTATGAAAAAATGTCCAACATTACTCATAATCAGAGAAATACAAATCAAAATCACAATGAGATACCATCTTACACCCATGAGAAAAACAACTAGCAACAACAATTGTTGGGGAGGATGTGGAGTAAAAGGAACTCTCCTACACTGCTGGTGGGAATGCAAACTGGTCCAACAACTATGGAAAGCTGTGTGAAGATTCCTCAAAATGATAGAAGTAGAGCTTCCATATGATCCAGCAATTCCACTCCTAGGTATTTACCCAAATGACACAAAAACTTTTATTCAAAAGAACACTCACACCCCTAAACATTGCAGCACTGTTTACAATAGGAAAGCTATGGTAACAATCCAAATGGCCAAAAATATATGACTGGATCAAGAAGCTGTGGTGTATATATGAAGGAGAATATTACTCAGCAATCAAAAAAGATAAATTCATGCCATTCTCAGCATAGCTGGGATGGATCATGCTTACTGAAATAAACCAGAGAGAAAAAGAAAAATACTGGATGGTTTCACTTTTAGGAGGAATGCAGAGGATCCAAATAAGGGATCAGGAAAAGAAAGTAATTATATTAAAGTACATATCAAAATCAACAGGCAACTATGAACCAGAGACATTCTACAGGGGAGCAAAGTGGAGCAGGATCAAAACAGGGGTGGGAAGAGCACAAGGGACTATGGTGATGGTACACGGGTTAATTGGTGGTAGGAATTTCACAGGGACTATAACTGAAATGAGAAAGCATACATTGTACAAAAATGAAGAATGATGTAAAATATATAAAATAATAAATAATTTAAATATAACCCAATTACAAAAAAAAAAAAAAGAAATAGGAGATACAGAATGGAATAACAGACAACCAACTGACCAACAAACAAACACACAAACACATGGGGTGAGAATTGCTTCTCAGGTCTCTGATGGCTCCCAGTGAGCTAGTTGTTGCTTTTGTAGAACACATGGTGGGAGAATTGCTTCTCAGGACAGTGATGACTCCCAGTGAGCTAGTCGTTGCTGTTTTATTCTGGTCTGCTGGGAGCATAGAAGGGCTGAGTAGGATAGTCTTCCCAGGCCCACTATCACCCTTGCAGTGTGTTGAGGGAGGTTAAAAGAGAACAAAAATAAAAGGGCTTGGATTGAACTGTATCTTTGGTGTGGGAGGATCAGCACTCTTTCTGGGCCTGTGAGATATTTAGGTGGGTGTTGGGGCTCCTGAGGCCTAATTCCACCTGAGGGCTTGGGGTACCAAGGGGCCCCCAATGTAGGGACCAGCCTATGAGGCTCTCCCTGATGTTTTTTTGGCTGGTGAGTGTGACTGGTTAAATGGTCCCTCAGGTTTCCAGGGCTGAGGGGAGGGAAGTGCCGCAATAAAGGGGCTCACACCTGGTGCTTTGTGCATGAAGAGGCCCGGTTTGCCCATCTGTGTTTGTCCAAAACTCTTAGATGTCTTGGGCTTCTCTGGGTGTCATGGTCTTCAAGCATTTTCTCTTCTTCTGCTAGATGAAGTTGTCCAGCTTTGTGCATGGGGAGGGAGAAAGTGATTTCCCTCTTCTCTTCCTCTGTCATTCCAACTTTCCTCAGTCTGGGTCAGTCAGAATCACCAGCATGGCCAAATTTGTCTAATGCATCTGAGACCTACCAGGAACTCACTATTATTTCTCCCTATCAGTTGTTTTTATGGGAGACTTTGATCCTAGTGTCTCTTCACCACCACTCTTTTTCTTTATCCTTATCATATGGCTCAAATTTCTTGGTGATGTTTTGAGTTATGCAAATGCTAAATTCATGCTATACCTCTAAACAACATACAGTCTTGTAATGCAATGTTACCTCCTTAAAAACCCACCACAAATGTGGAGAAAAAGGAACTCTTCTGCACTGTTGGTGGGAGTGCAAACTGGTCCAACCACTGTGGAAAGCTGTGTGGAGATTTCTGGACCTACTAAACATAGAGCTTCCATATGATCCAGCAATTCCACTCCTAGGTATTTACCCAAAGGACACAGAAACATCAATTCCAAAGAACACCTGCACCCCTATGTTTATAGCAGCACTGTTTACAATAGCTAAGCTTTGGAAACAACCCAAATGCCCAAAAATAGATGACTGGATCAAGAAGATGTGGTACATATATACCATGGAATATTACTCAGCATTCAAAAAAGATAAACACATGCAATTTGCAGCAACATGGATGGCGCTGGAAGGGATCATGCTCAGCGAAATAAGCCAAAAAGAAAAAGAAAAATACCGGATGGTCTCACTCATAGCAGGAATCTAGAAAACTTAAATAAGGGACCAGGAAAATGAATAACTATAAGATAGTGAAAATCAAAATCAACAAAAAACTATGAACCAGAGACACTTTTAGGGGGGCGGGAGGGGAGGGATTGGGGTCAGAATGGGGGGGCTGCAATTGTATGGGGAATATAACAATAAAATTTATTTTAAAAAAAAAAAAAAAACCCACCACAAAAATGGGTGTCCCAGAAAGTGAAAAGAGGGGATGTATTAAGAGCTAACATTATATATCAATCAAGGGGCTGATATAAAAAATATATTAAAAAACTCAAATGTAAGAAAAAACTCAAACAACCCAATCAAAATATGGACAAAAGATCTGAATAGATATTCCTCCAAAGACATACAAATGTCCAATAGGCACATGAAAAAATGTTCATATTCACTGATGACCAGGAAAATGCAAATCAAACTATGATGAAATATGACTTCATATTGAGAACTGTCATTTATGGAGCTCTTTGCATCCTGAATTTTTGTTACTTTCTTATTAAAATCTTTAATTTCAATAACTTGATTAATTTTATTTCTAAGCTCATTCTTTTTTTTAAAATTGTTATAGCTCTGATTAACATTTCTGAGTTATTTTGTGTTATTTTGACTTGCCTTTCTGAGTATTCCTCTATCTGTAAGTTTCATTATTATAGCATCTCACATAGGGAGATATATTTCATGGTCTTGTGTTTGGATTTTGGAGAGAGGATCTCACCTTGTGATGTCATACTCTCTTCAGTATGTCATACTCTTGAGGTCTCAAGTTGTGATTTGTTGTATATTTTCTCTGACCATTTTGCTACTGAAAGTTTCCTTATTTATTTTTAATGTCTCTAGCCATAACTTAGAGAGTGAACTAATTTTACTTGACCTATAGTTGGTCCTGTGGTATTCTTTGATTAGATTTGATTTTTTGGCCTTTGCTGACATCTGCATGTACTCAAACCTGTTTTGCATTTCCTGCATAAGCGGGGGGGGGGGGGGATCCTGGACAGGCCCAGATGTGATGTTGGAGGGGGGATTTAGGTGTGGGGCTGGATGGTGTTTTTGGCACAATCAATATCCCTCTTCTCTTGCATTTGGGATAATAGACTCAGCAGTACACACATTCTCAGTGTACCTCACATGGTCAGCTATAGTTTTAATGTGTGGGGTAAAGGGAGTGCATACTGTGCCATCTGCTCAGCTCTTATATTTATTTCTTTATCTGAGACTCAGGCTTTGTGAAGAATCCCAACTTCTCCATGTGATTTTCCCCACATTCAAGGTCTTGTGCTTCCACACAGCCTACCCTCCTGCTTCCCTGGAGTCCCTAAGCTGAGCCAAGAGCCCTGCCACCCATAACCCCTGCCATAGGCCATAGCCTCCAGGTTCATCTCTCTCTGAAATATGAATCTCCTTAGTGTCACCTTAGTTAAAATCTGCACCATTCTCTGATGTCCAGAGGGTGATCAAGTCCCAATACTGCTTTTGGGACTCTTTTTTGCACAGTGTCCCTTCAGCTAAGTGTTAAATGTTACTCTTCATAGAGAAACCCTTCATCACCACGCTGGTGACCACTTCCTAGAGGTACACCTCTAGGAAGAGGCCAGCCAGGTCATCTCTTCCAGAGGACAGCTTCACCTAGATACTTGCTAACACCATCATTGCTTTCACAGTGGGAGATTAACTCAATGCTCCAAGGGATTCAGGCAGTGGAGACCAGGCACTGCCCTTGCCTCTGCGGTTCATGCCCTGCCACTGCTGAAGCCTACCTGCTGAATCTCTCTTCCACACTTCTGAAGGATAGTTTTTTTGGATATAGTGTTCATGAATGACACTGTTTTTCTGTTAGCAAGTTAAATATAGCATCCCAGTGTCTTCCAAAGTTACTGGCCTACAAGGTTATTGGTAATAAATTTACTGATAATATTTAGTGGCTACCCTGTATACAATAAGTCACTTTTCTCTTGTTACTGTTAAGAGTCACCTGGTGTTTGACAAGCAGTCCTTAATAGTTTGATTTTAATGTGTCTGAGTGTGGACCTATTAGTATTCATCATTTTTTAAATTTTTAAATTTTTTTTTTACAAAATTGTTCATTTTTCAACAATATTTGTTTCCCCCCACCCCCTCAGGTGTAGTCCCCATAGACCTTCCTTCACCAATGCACGTGCACAATTACCTCAGTCCCCTGTGCTCCTCCCTCCTTCCCTCAGATCCCTGTCTTGCCTTCTCCCCTAGTATGCCTCTGATTTATAACTTTCTGTTTTTGCTTTGTTGTGTTTTGTACTGTTATTGTTTTTTTTACACTGATGTCCTATTTGGTTCCCCTATATTTCTGCTATAAGTGAAACCATGTGATATTTTTCCTTTTCCTTCTGGCTTATTTCACTGAGCATAATTCCTTCTAGCTCCATCCATATTTCTGTGAATGGCATGAGTTTTTCTTTTTTGATAGCTGAATAGTATTCCATTGTGTATATATAGCACATCTTCTTGATCCAGTCATCTATTTTTAGGCAATTGTGTTGTGTCCAGGTTTTATCTATTATAAATAGTGCTTCAATAAACATAGGGGTACAGTTATTTTTTTGAATCAATGTTTTTGTGTCCTTTGGGTAGATCCCTAGGGGTGGAATTGCCGGGTCATATGGTAGTTCCATTTTTAGTAAACTGAGGAATCTCCAGGCAGCTTTCCATAATGGTTGGACCAGTTTGCACTCCCACCAGCAATGCAGGAGAGTTGCTTTTTCACCACATCCTCGCCAATATTTGTTGTTGCTTGTTTTTTGTTTTTTGTTTTTTTGATATGTGCCATTCTTACTGGTGTATGGTGGTATCTCAATGTAGTTTTGATTTGCATTTCCCTGATTATAAGGGATGTTGAACATTTTTTCATATGCCTGTTGGCCATTTGCATTTCCTCTTTGGAGAAATGTATTTTAAGTTCTTCTGCCCATTTCTTGACTGGATTGTCTATTTTGATTTTGTTGAGTCCTGTCAGTTCTTTGTATATCTTTGTGATTAGTCCGTTATCCATTGAATGGAGTGCAAAGATTATTTTCCAATTGGTGGGGTGATTCTGTTTTGGTTAATGTTTCTTTTGCTGTGCAGAAGCTTTTCAGTTTGATGTAATCCCAGGTGTTTTATCTTTTCCTTGACTTTCTTTGTTTTATTGCAATGTATGTCTTTTAGTGTTTTACCAATATTTTCTTCTATATATTTTATGGTTTCAGGTCTTATGTTCTGGTCTTTTATCCATTTTGAGTTGATTTTTGTTCATGGTGAGGGGTAGTGGTCTAGTGGTCTAGTTTCTTTTTCTTTTTCTTTTTTTTTTTTTTTTTTTTTTTTGCTTATGGTGGTCCAGTTTTCCCAGAACCATTTATTGAACAAACTGTCCATGTTCCATTGCATATTTTGGCTCCTTTGTCAAAGATCAGTTGTCCATATAAATGTGGTTTTATTTCTGGACTTTTTATTTGGTGCCACTGGTCTGTGTGTCTGTTTTTGTTCCAATAACAGGCTGTTTTAATTATTATGGCTTTATAGTATAGCTTGAAGTTTGGAAGTGTGATACCTCATTTCTCTTTTATTTTCATCAGTAGGTCTTTGGCTATCGTTATTTTGTGTGGTTCCATATGAATTTCATCAGTATTTATTCTATTTCTTTGAAGAATGTCATTGAGATATTTATTGAAATAGCATTGAATCTGTAAATTGCTTTTTGTAGGATGGCCATTTTGATAATGTTAATTCTTCTATACCATGCACAGGGGATGTCTTTCCATTTCTTTGTGTCTTCATCTATTTCTTTTAACAGTGCTTTATAATTTTCTTTGTATATGTCTTTCACCTCTTTTGTTAGGTTTATTTCCAAGTATGACTTTTTTTTTGTTTCAATTATAAAAGGGATGGTTTTCTTGATTTCTTCTACTTCTGATTGATTGTGTATAGGAAGGCTACTGATTTTTTTGTGTTGATTTTGTATCCTGCTACTTTACTGAACTGGTTGATTATTTCCAATAGTTTTTCAGTAGTTTTTAGGGTTCTCTCCATGTATCATCATATCATCTGCAAATAGTGATAGTTTTACTTCTTGTTTCCTTATTTGGATTCCTTGTATGTCTTTCTCTTGTCTTATTGCCCTGGCTAGGACCTCAAGTAGTGAAGAGCAGTGGTGACAGGGGACATCCTTGTCTTGTTCCTGATCTTAAAGGAAAGTCCTTCAGCTTTTCCCCATTGAAAATAATATTGGCAGTGGGTCTGTCGTGTATGGCTTTTATCATGTTAAGGTATGTTCCTTCTAGCCCGAGAATTTCAAGGGCTTTCATCATAAATGGATGTTGGACTTTGTCAAATGCTTTCTCAGCATCTATTGATATGATTACATGGTTTTTATTTTTCTTTTTGTTGATGGGTTGGATTACATTGATCAATTTTCCTATGTTGACCCATCCTAGTGCCCCTGGGATGAATCCCACTTGATCATGGTATATTATCTCTTTGATGCATTGTTGGATTCTGTGGCAAGGATTTTGTTGAGGATTTCTCATCAGTGTTCATTAGGGAGATTGGCCTGTAATTTTCTTTTTTTGTGCTTTTTTTTTTGATTTTGGTATTAGTGTAATATTGGCTTTTTAGAATGTATTTGGTAGTATTCCTTCTTTTTCAATTTTTTGAAAGAGTTTGTATGTGATAGGCACTAATACACTGTTGAATGTTTGGTAAAATTAATTTGTGAAGCCATCTGGACTTCGGCTTTTGTTTCGGGGGAGTGCTTTGATTACTGCCTCAATTTCACTACTTGTGATTGGTCTGTTTAGTTGTTCTATATCTTTTTTGTCCAAATTTTGATGATTATATTGTTCTAGGAATTTGTATATCTCTTCTAGGTTGTTGAATTTGTTTGCATATAAGTGTTCATAGTAATCTCTGATTATTCCTTTGATTTCTACTGAGTCTTTTGTGATTTTCCTCTTTTTTATAATCCTATTTATATATATTTTCTCCCATTTTTTTGTGATCCTGGCTAGGGGTTTGTCTATTTTGTTTATTTTTTCAAAGAACCAACTTTTGGTTTCATTGATCTTTTGGATTATTTCTTTAATTTCCATTTCATTTATTTCTGCTTTGATTTTTATTATTTCTGTTCTTCTACTGCCTTTAGGGGTTTTTTTGTTGTTCTTTTTCTAGCACTTGGAGATTTCTTAATTAGGCAGTTTCTTTGAGTTCTTTCTTGTTTCTTGATGTGAGCCTGTATTGCTATATATTTTCCTCTTGTTACTGCTTTTGCTTCTTCCCATACATTGTGGAAAATGGTGCCCTCCTTGTCGTTCAACTCAAAGTTTTTTTTTTTTTAATTTCTTCTTTGATCTCCTCATTAGTCCAGTGGTCTTCCAGGAATGTGGATTTCAATCTCCATGTATTGGGAGGGTTCCTTTTTTACTTTTCATGATTTATTTCTAGTTTGATGCCCTTATGATTTGAGAAGATAGTTGGAAAGATTTTGATCTTCATGTATCTGTTGATGTTTGTCTTGTGGCCTGGTATGTGATCAATTTTGGAGAATGATGTGTTTGTGCTTGAGAAAATGTGTATTTGGATTTTTTTGGGTGCAGTGTCCTATAGATGTCTGTTAAGTCCATGAGTTCTATGTCTTTATTTAGTGCTCTAGTGTCTTTGCTTATTTTTGTCTCATTGATCTGTCCATTAGTGACAGTGGGGTGCTAAAATCTCCCACTATATATGTAGATTCTTTAATGTCTTTTTTTTAGAGCTGATAATAATTGTCTAATATATTTTGGTGATCCTTTATTTGGTGAGTATATGTTGATCAGTGTTATATCTTCCTGGTATATTGTCCCCTTGATCATAATGTAGTGTTGTCATTGTCTCTTTTTACCTTTTTTAATTTGAAATCTATTTCACCTGATATAAGTATAGCTGCCCTTGCCCTTTTTTTGGTCCATTTTCTTGTAGGATTGTTTTCCAACCCTTTACTTTCAGTCTATCGTTATCTTCTGTGGTTAAATGTGTTTCCTGGAGACAGAGGAAGGTTGCATTTTTTTTTTTTTTGTTTATACCAGCTTGCTATTCTGTCTTTTTATTGATGAGTTTAGTCCATTTATATTTAGAGTTAATATTGATATGTTGGCATCTGTATTTGTCATGTTTTTTGCCTTATGTGTGATTTTATCCCTTGCTTTATTCTGTTCTTCTTCTTCATTCCTCTGTTGGTTTGGCTTTAGGAATTATTGTAGAATTTTTTGGAGTCGGGGTTAGTTGTAATGTATTTCTGGAGTTTCTGTTTGTCTGTGAAGGTCCATACTTTTTCTTCACAGAGGAAAGAGAACTTTGCAGTGTAAAGTATTCTTGGTTGGCATTTGCTGTTCTGAAGTTTGTTGAATATGTTGCTCCATTCTCTTCCTGCCCATAGTGTTTCTTTGGAGAAGTCTGATATTAACTTGATTGGTTTTCCCTCAATAAGTTATCTGTTTCTTCCCCCTTGACAGTTTCATTATATTTTTTTCCTTTTCTTGTACTCTTTCAAGCTTTACTATTATGTGTCTTGCTGTAATTTTCTTTTCATTGTGGTAATTGAGTATACTTTTCACTTCTTGTATGTCTATATCTTCTCCTTTTTCATTCTTGGGAAGTTTTCTTCAATTATCTCCTTGAATAATTTCTCAGTTCCTTTGTCTCCTTACCTTCTGGAATGTCTGTATCTCTTACATTTCCTCTCTTCATGGAGTCTGATAACTATCAAAGAATAGCTTCATATTCCTTCCTTTGCATTTCTCACTCCTTTTCTCTTTTGACTCTTTTTTATTTCTGTGTCTTCGAGAGTACTGATCTGTTCTTCCACTTCATTAATTCTGTTTTCATTGCTTTTCACAGAGTTCCTTAGCTCCTCTAGTAATCTTTTAATCTCCTGCCTTTCCTTTTTTGAGGTCTCAATTTGTTTTTCAGTTCAGTGATAATTTGTCTCATGTCATTTTTTTTCCTTTTCATTTTCTTTCTGCTTTTTAATCATGATGATCATTCATTTTCTATTTGACATGGCCAAGAAGTTCTTCCATGTCATTGTAGAGATTTGGTGACTCTTTTTGTTTTTGTGGTGTGTCCTCCTCCTGCAGGCTTGCTTGGTTATTTATATTTTTCCTTCTCTCTGCTGTTTGCTTTCTAATTAGTTTTACGCGTTGGGACATTGTGCCACTGGTGTTGGTGGGCATCTCTTTGGGGTGCCAAAACTCCACCAAGGTGTTGATGCTGTGTTGCTTGGCACTGTCCCTTACAGTACCTTCCCTCTGTATTTACTCAGTTCCCGCAGGGAATCAGCTAGTTGTTATTTATTTTTTTTTTTTCTGGTACTAGGTGGCTCCAGAGACCTGTACTTGCTGACCTGTGCTTTTTCCCAGTGGTTCTCTGAGAAAAGGAGGGTGAAGGGGAGCATCTCAACACAGGTGTCTTGTTCAAGCTGGGTGCTGTGTCTGTCCTTTGTTCACTGGGTGCTCTGCCCACAGCTGTATGGATTCCGTGTCCTGAATTCTGCACTCTAGGTCTCAGTTTCAGGGTTATCAGATCCAAAACACTGGCTGTCACCCTGTGCAGTGCCCACTGTAATGGCGTTTCCCACACCCTGGATCCTGCTCCTGGCTCTCAGTTCCAGAATGGTGTCTTGCTCCCCGACTTGTTTCCCTTCTTACCCTTGTTTTCGTGGCCCACCCTCTCTTGAAGCCTGAGGGTGGTTTTGGCATCCATGGCTTCCAACTATCAGGAAGTTGTTGATTTTGTTCTGGTCAGCAGGTGGCGCCAGAGATCTTTCCTAGTATCCTTCCAGAACTGCATTTTTTCCCTCCAGTGGGTGTTGGGGAATAGAGTGGGGGTGGCAAGCCTCAATGGCCTGAGAGATCTGTGTCTATCCTGTGCCCCGCTGTCGTGGGGATCCCAGGCCCCGAATTTCGTGCCCAAGTTCTCAGATCCAGGACGCGGGCGATAGCCCAGTTGAGTGTCCGTGGAAATGTCCCCTTTTGCACCCCTCTCCAGTGCCTGGGTGCCTGGTTTTTGATTACATGGTGAGGGTCATTCACCTCAGTGACGGTTCCCGCACATCTCACCATGAACCTAGGTCACTAGCACGGGGACTTGGGCGGCTGTGATCTGCCATCTGCTTTTCTGCACAAGCTTATCGGCTGGCCTTGGGCTATTTGCAGGTCTCTCAGCAGAGTCTTTCTCTTCCTTTTCTGGCGCCCAGAGCTGTTTGCTCACCTCCATGGTGATTCCGGCACGTTTCTCCACAGTTCCAGTTTGCAGGGTGCATCTGCAGTAGTTCCTATCCACTCACTGTCCCACTTGATCTGTAGTTAGTTCAGTATTCATCATTTTTTTAAATAGTTGAAATTCTTTTCATTTCTATCCTCAATTTGTGAAGTTTTTGTCGATGATTTCTTATTATCCTGTGATCCCAAAACAACTATATTGATAGGCTTGCTAATGTGAGGGAATTCTTTAAGTTCTGCTCACATTTGTTGCTCCTTTTTTTGTTCTTCAGGCTCAGTAATTTAAAATGTCTTGTATTTTATTTTGCTGTTTTTTTTTTTTTTTTGCCTGAGTTGTTCAATTCAATTACATTTTGTTTTAACTCCAGAGTTTCTGTTTAAGTATTTATTGTTTCTACATCTCTAATATTATTCTCATTTTGTTTATAAATCAATCTGTGTGTTTTGTTTGTTTGTTTGTTTTTTTGGTCAGTGTTCTCTTTGAGCTCATTAAGCTTATTTAAAGCAATTATGTTCCTTTTTTATCAAGGTAACATTGGTTTACATCACTTTTTGTATATTAGAGGTATAGCATCTCTCCCTTGAGGTGTTGTTAATACAGTATACATACCATCAAAGTACCCACAGTCTATATGTATAGTACATTGTTCTCTCGTCCCACCTTGTTCTCGCCCCCCACTCTCCGACTGTAGTCAAATTTCTAGGGTTTGTTGTTAGTTTGGCTTTATCTGGTGCTTTTTTGGGGTTCTCTATATTACACCTATTATTTGACACCACCTGGTATTTGTCTTTCTCCTTCTGACTTATTTTGCTTAGCTTAATCACTTCCAGCTCCATCCATGTTGTCACAAATGGGAAAAGTTTATCTTATTTTTATAACTGAGCAGTATCCCAATGTGTATATATACCATAACTTCCTGTACTTTGACATTTAGGTTGTTTCCAAAACTTGGCTATTGTTAGTGCTGCAATGCACGTAAGAGTGTGCATATCCCTTCAAAATAGTGTTTTTTTTTTTTCATTCTTTGAATAAATACAGAGGAGTGGAATTGTCATATCCTCTTGTTTCTCCTAATAATTCCACTCAAACCCAAGAATGAAACACATGCACTTGTTAAACTAGTGTGGTTTTGATCCCATGGGCGGTAAGCACAATGAATTGTGCTTCAGAGTTTTGTAGACATTAGACACCTAAAAAACAGAGTTCAATAAGTAGGTCAAGCAGGTTCTCACAGCTGTCAATTCAATATTAAGTGGGATGAGCTACCCAGAAAGTGACAAGAAAATCTCTTTGAGACTTGTTTCCTTACCTTTTCTAGTTTGTGTACATTTGCTTCTAACATTGCTCTCTGCTCCTTAATTTCCAGGAAACTCTTTAGCATACTCTGTTTGGACTACAGTTTTTATCAAAGCAGTTATACATCTCACACCAGAACCTCAAATAAACGAAAAAGAAAAAAAGAAGTTAACTTATATGGAGGAATAAATTACTGACATTTTTCTAATATCAACTAATTATTAGCCTGGGAGTATGGTAGACCTCAAAATTAAGGTAATTTTAATGACTTTAAGAAAACAGCATACACTCACAATAAAAGAGTAAAGTCTCAGGGTCTCCTTGGTGGCACAGTGGGTTTGGTTGAGCGCCGAGCTGTGAAGCTGTTTTCAGCCTCTGCAGTGCGGGTTTGATCCAGACCTGCGAGAATCTCACATGGCGCAGCAGACCTCTCCTATTGTGCCCACTGCTCCCCTCAGCAGTGTATTTCTGTCATCTGCCTGTTCTGCTCCCCGCTCTGCCTCTGGTGAATCCTCTCACCCTCCCACACCTTTAGCCTGTATTCCAGCTCTTCTATATAAACAAGTAAATCTAAAAAAAAAAAAAAAAAAAAAAGTAAAGTTTTAGTAGAAAGATCTCCACTGAAGGAGACATTGGATTTGAGAAAATTTGTGTTTCCCTTTTTTTAATTACATTTTTAAATTTTGAGGTAATCATAGATTCACATGCATTTTTAGTAAATAATAATGACATCAAGACTGGGAAGCTACAGACCCTTGTTTTTTAGCTACACTAAAAAACAACAGCAAATGGACTCAATTGGCTTTGTGGGAGCTCGAGAAACCAGTTAAGAATCTGCAGCAATCAAGTGAAAACCTAACAAAGAAAAAGATGAACACAAAACAGTAGAAAAACTATTAGTGTTTTTGCTTACTATTGTCCCTTCAACTTACTCATGCAGCATGGTATGATTGGGAAGAAAGCACTCAATTCCTAGTTCCTCTTGTCAAGCTAGAATGAAAAGAGTAAAAGTTGCTCATAATGCTCTCTGGCATAGGGGATGCCTGAGGGATTGAATTTTCTCTTGCCTGACTTGAACAGTGATTATAATGGTGACAGGGAGCTACTTTCATGGTGCCAGAGACCTCTCCTGTCTCACCCACTGCTCCCCTCAGCAGTGTATTTCAGTCAGTCTGCCTGTTCTGTTCCCCACTCTGTCTCTGGTGAATACTCTCACCCCCCTGCACCTATGGCCTGTACCCCCAGCTCTTGTATGCATAAATAAATAAATCTTAAAAAAATCTTTAAAAAAAGAAGGGAATTAAATGCTGGTGAGATTGTGGTGAAAAAGGAACTCTCATCTGCTGATATTGGGAATGCAAGTTGGTATTGCCCCGGTGGATAACAGTGTGGTGATTTCATAAGCAATACCACTATTAGCTATTTATCAAAATGACATCGACAATATAATATGAAACAATATATTTGCACCTATGTACATAGTTGCAGTAATGCTGAAACTTTGCTGATTCATAGAACCAACCCAGGTGACCTTCAACAGATGAATTGGTAGAGAGATTGTGGAGCATATATTCAATTACATAGCTGTGGAGAAAGATGAAATAGTGGCATTTGGGACAAATTGGATATAATTTGATTATATCGAGTGAAATCAGACAAAAAGTGAAAGAGTATATATATATATATATATATACCAAAAATGCAATTATAGGCAAACAATGGGAAAATATTTGAAGTTGGCAAAAGAAGATAATGGTTACCAGGGGGTATAGGTGAAAGGGTAGAGGGAATGGAGGAGGGAGTCAGATGGAGTATGTGCATGAGTGGTTTGGTAGAGGCTAAAAAAATAATGCTTAATAAAAAATAATAAAAACTAAAATAAAGTAGTAACTGAGTTCCAGGAAAAATATGTTAAGCATTAAAAAGGACATAGGAACTGGAGAAAATGAATAATTATTAAACTTAAATATGTTTAAGCCTGCAAGGATGTTGGAGGCTGGCTAGCCCATGGGCCCTTTTCAGAACTGAGTAAAAACAGTAGGAGGGCTCTGCCATCAAGGTGAACAGTGGGTCCCAGGAAAATGCAGGCCTAAACACAAGGCTATTGAAGGCCTGCAAACCTGTGCTCCTCTTCTGGAAGTGAGTAAAAGGCAGAGGGAGGGCTCCAAAACAAAGGTTAAGATGGGCATGAAGGGGAACAGACCAGCAGCATACAGAGACTTGGTGATCTGTAGGGAGAGCATCCATCAACAATTCATAGCATCACAGTCCTTAGGAAGTCTAGCATGACAGTGTCAGACTTGATGTGGCCACCAGTTACCAACACCCCAGTAGTAGCACCCCAAAGAGATGACCACCAGTACCATTGGAAAAGTGGCAAAGCACTTAGAACAAATTTGAAAGCAAGCAGTAGGGAAGGAACAACAGAAGGAAAAATACAAATAACCAAGAAAGCCCTCTGGGAAAGGACACACACAAAAAAAGTAGAAATCAATAACAATGGCATGAAAGAACTTCACTGCCTGCTAGATAAACAATATAGACAAAGGAACTGGAAACTACTGAAGGAGATAATTGAAGAGAACTCCCCAAGTATGAAGAAGGAAATTAAAATAGACATTCAGGAAGCAAGAAGAACACTGAGTTACCCAGTGAAAGGAAAACAGCAGCAAGACACATAATAGTAAAGTTTCCAAGGGTCCAAGACAGAGAAATTACAATGAAACTGACTGATGAAAGCAAAGAAAGAGTTAGGCTACTATAAAGGAAAACCAATCAAGAATACTCTACACCATAAAGAGTTTCTTCCCCTATTAAGGAAAAATAAAAACCTTCTCAGACATTAGAATCTCCAGAAATTCATTGCTACTAAACCCCCATTCCAAAAAAAAAAACAAAACTATGAGAATTCCTAAAGACAAAATCAACAGAGGAATGAATAGGAAGAACAGAATATGGTAAGTAATGGAAACACAAAAAGGCAAACAAAATGACAAATATGGATGCCAGTATATCAATGTTAGCTCTAAATGTAAATGGACTACACTCATCAATAAAAAGCCACAGAGTGACAGGCTGGATTAAAAAGCAGAACCCAACATTTTGCTGTCTACAAGAAATACATTTAACTACAAAAAATAAACATAGATTGAAAGTAAAAGGTTGGAAAACTGTCCTACAAGCAAATGGACCAAAAAGAAGGCATGAAGAGCTATACTTATATCAGATAAAATAGACTTCAAACTAAAAATGGTAAAAAAAAAGACATAGAGAGGATTATGTCTTATTCACTACATTATGAATAAGGGGACAATACATCAAGAAAACATAACTCAACAATATTTACTCACCAAATGAAGGAGCACAAAAATATATAATAAGTATTATCATTCCTGAAAACAGGTATCAGAGAAAATACATTGTAGTAGGTGGCTTCAACACACCATTCTTAACAATGGATAGATATCAAGACAGAAATTATCACGGGTGCTAGAGCTCTAAATATGGACCTAGGCCCAACTTACCTGTCATCTATAGAACACTGCACCCCCCCCAAAATAAAACACTTGAGTACATATTTTTCTCAAGTGCATACTGATCATTCTCCAAGATCTATTGGAAACTGGGACATGAGAAAAAAACATCAACAGATACACTAAGAAAAAATCATACCAACTATCTTCTCTGACCATAAAATCATTAAACTAGAAATAAACTGCAAAAAGAAAGAAATGAGCCCTCACTCTTCATGGAGATTGATACCCACACTACTTACCATAGTGTGGACCATCAACGAGGAGAACAACAGCAAAATTAAAAAATAACTTGAGTAGAAAGACAATGATGACACAACTCTCCAGAACATAAGAGACACAGCAAAACAAGTTATAGAAGAAAATAGAGAGCAATACAGGCTCACATCAAGAAAGAAGAAAGAAATCAATGGAATAACCTAATCTTCCACCTTAAAGAACTGGAAAAAGAACAACAAAAAACCCAAAAGCCAGAAGAAAAAAGGAAATAATATGTCAAAGCAGAAATAAATGATATAGAAGTTATTAAAAAAAAAAACAGATGAACAAAACCAAAAGTTGGTTCTTTGAATAAATACACAAAATAGATAAACCTCTAGCCAGACTTATATAGAAACATGGGAGAAAGCACAAATAAATAGAATCATAAACAAAAGAGGAGAAAAAACACACAGCAGAAAACAAAAGAATAGAGATTACTATGAATAGTTATATGCAAGCAAATTATTTTTTTAAGATTTATTTATGCTTACAAAAGCTGGGGTACAGGACAGAGATGTGGGGGGTGAGAGGATTCACCAGAGACAGAGTGGGGAACAGAACAGGCAGAGTGACCAAAGTACACTGCTGAGGGGAGCAGTGGGTGAGACAGGAGAGGTCCGCTGGACCATGTGGGCTGCTCTCTGGCCTGTTGGGGATCGAACTCATGCTGCAGAGGCTGCGGATTGGTCCATAATGTGGTGCTTAACCCCCTGCACCACCAGGGAGGCCCAATGCAAGCAAATTCAACAATCTAGAAGAGATGGGCAGATTCCTGGAACTATACAATCATTCAAATCTAGATAAAGAAGAAATAGAACAGCTAAACAGACCAATTACAAGCAATGACATTGAAACAGTAATCAAAACCCTCCCCCAAAACAAAAGCCCAGGATCAGATGAATTCATAAATGCATTACACCAAACTTTCAGAAACAAACTAGTGCCTATACTAACACAAACTGTTTCAAAAAAATTGAGAAGAATGGAATACTCACAAATGCATTTTACAAAGCCAACATCACACTAATACCAAAACCAAACAAGGACAACACACACACACAAAAAAAAAAACCAAAAAACAAAACAAAACAAACCAAAAAAAAAAACTACAGGCCAATTTCCCTAATGAACCCTGATGCAAACATCCTCAATAAAATCTTAGCCAACAGAATACAACAATTCATCAAAAAGATAACTCACAATGAACAATGAACATCTATTATATCAATACATGCTGGGAAAGCATTTGACAAAGTTCAACCTCCATTTACGATGAAGGCCCTCAAAATTCTCAAGGTAGAAGGAACACACCTTTACATAAGGAAGAACTGTATATGACAGGCCCTAGCCAATAACATTCTCAATGGTGAAAAGCTGAAAGCCTTCCACTTAAGATCTGAAAGAAGACAAAGATGTCCACTCTCATCACTACTTTTCAAATATATTACCTGAAGTCCTAGCTAGACCAATAACACCAGAGAAAGACATGATCCAAATAGGAAAAAAGAAGTAAAACTATCACTATTATCAGATGACATGACAATATATATAAAGAACTAAGTAAAAAAAATAAAAATAATCTAACTAATATAGTCAACCAGTTTAGTAAAATAGCAGGATACAAAATCAACACATGGAAATCAGTAGCCTTCCTAAATGCAATCAATCTGAAGAAGAATAAATCAAGAAAACCATCCGTTTTACAATTGAAACAAAAAAAAATAAAATATCTGCGAATAAACCTAACAAAAGAGGTGAAGGATCTATGCAAAGAAAATGAAAAAAAATAAAAGAAATAGAAGAAGACACAAGGAAATTGAAAGACATCCCTTGCTCATGGATTGGAAGAATTAACATTATAAAAATGGCCATCCTACTGAAAGCAATTTACAGATTCAATGCTATTCATTTTTTTAAATAATAAATTTTATTTTTATATTCCCCATACAATTGCAACCCCCCCATACTGACCCCAATCCATCCCCTCCCGCCCCCCACCCCCCAAAAAGTGTCTCTGTTTCATAGTTTTTTGTTGATTTTGATTTTCACTTTCTTATAGTTATTCATTTTCCTGGTCCCTTATTTAAGTTTTCTAGATTCCTGCTATGAGTGAGACCATCCGGTATTTTTCTTTTTCTTTCTGGCTTATTTCACTGAGCATGATCCCTTCCAGCACCATCCATGTTGCTGCAAATTGCATGTGTTTATCTTTTTTGAATACTGAGTAATATTCCATGGTATATATGCACCACATCCGAAAATCAATCAACGTTATCCAACACATCAATGCTATTCTAATAAATATTTCAATGACATTCTTCAAGGAGATAGAACACATATTGATGACATTCATATGGAACCACAAAAAAGCCCACAATAGCCAGCCAAAGCTCTCCTGACCAAAAAGTAGGAGAATGGAGGTATCGCACTCCCAGACTTCAAAATATACTAAAAAGCCATAAAAATAAAACTCTTTGGCACTGGAACAAAAACAGACACACAACTCAAAATGGATAAAATACTTGGAAATAAGACCAGAAACCATAAACTATACAGTAGAAATTATTTCAAAACACTACATGACACTTCTCAATGACATCATTAAGGAAACTTTCCCCAAAGTAAAGAAAGTAAAGGAAAAGATGAATGGCTGGGATTACATCAAGCTAAAAACCTCTGTGCAGCAAAAGAGATATTACCCAAAACAAAGAGACAACCTACCGATTGGAAGAAATTTTTCACACAATATTATTGATAAGGCACTAATCACAAAGATCTACAAAGGGCTCATGCGACTTAACAAAAAGAAAGTAAATGCTCCAGTCAGAAAATGGGCAGAAGAGCTTCTCTCCAAGGAGGAAATGCAAATGGCCAACAGATATGTGAAACAATGTTCTATATCACTTAATATGAGGAAATGCAAATCAAAACTTCATTGAGACAGCACTTACACAGTGAGCAAGGCACCTATTAAAAAAAACCACAAATGTACATATATACCATGGAATATTTCTCAGCATTCAAAAAAGATAAACACATGCAATTTGCAGCAACATGGATGGCGCTGGAAGGGATCATGCTCAGCGAAATAAGCCAAAAAGAAAAAGAAAAATACCGGATGGTCTCACTCATAGCAGGAATCTAGAAAACTTAAATAAGGGACCAGGAAAATGAATATAAGAAAGTGAAAATCAAAATCAACAGAAAACTATGAACCAGAGACACTTTTTGGGGGGTGGGGGGGCGGGAGGGGAAGGATTGGGGTCAGAATGGGGCGTTTGCAATTGTATGGGGGAATATAAAAATAAAATTTATTATTTAAAAAAAAAAAAACACAAATGTTGGTGACAATTGGAGAAAAAGGACTTTTCCTGCACTGCTAATGGGAATGCAAAAACTCATTCAACCTCTATGGAAAGCTGTATGGAGTTTCCTTAAACTACTAAAAATGGCGCTTCCATATGATCCAGCAATTCCACTCCTAGGAATGTACCCAAAGGACACAAAAATATTAATTCAAAAGAATACCAGCAACCCTATGTTTATAGCAGCACTATTTACAATAGGTAAGATAAGGAAACAACCCAAATGCCCCCAAATAGATGAATGTATCAAGATGTGATCTACATACACAATGGAATATTACTCAAAATCAGAAAGATAATCTCATGCCATTTTTACGAACATGGATATAGCTGGAAGGGATTTTGCTCAGTGAAATAAGCCAGCGAGAAAAAGAAAAATAACAGATGATTTCACTTATGGGAGGAATGTAAAGGAACTAAATAGGGGATCAGGAAAAACTAAATTATAATAAATTTAAAAAACAAAATTAATAAGCAAATATAAACCAGAAACATTCTGCAGGCATGGGGAAGGGAAATGCATCAAAATCGGGAAGGAAAGAGCACAAGGGACTATGGTGATGGTGCATGGATGAATTGATTGTGGGTATTTTAAGAGGACTAGACCTGAGAGGAGAAAATATTAATTGTCCAAAAAGGAAAAATGATGTAAAATATATCAAAAGTAAAATAAAAAGCTGTTGTAAAAGACAACAAAGGACTTTATGTAATGAAAAAAGAGATAATTAACCAGAAAGATTACACACACACACAAACACACACACATATATATATATGAACCAAACATATCTATATATATGAACCATATATATCTATAAATATATATATATATATGAACCAAACATCAGCATTCAAAAATTTATGTAGCATATATTGACAAAATTGAAGGGAGAAATAGTGCCAAAATGACAGGATACATTACTTTTATTTTTTTAACATTTATTTATCTTTGCATACAAGAACTGGGGTACTGGCCAGAGATGCAGGGGGTGAGAGAATTTGCCAGAGACAGAGTGAGGAACAGAACAGGCAGACTGACTGAAATACACTACAGAGTGGAGCAGCAGGAGAGTCAGGAGAGGCCTACTTTTAAAAATGAATAGAAGAGTCCTATAATCAACAATGAAATAAAGGATTTGAACTCTATTATGGAGTATCTGAGCCTAACATATTCCAAACATTCTTCATGAAGTAGTAGGAATACAGTTTTCATAAGTTCACATGGAACATTTTTCCAGGATATGTTAGGCCACAGAACAAGTATTAGTAAACATAAAAAGAGGGTCCTCCCTGGTGGTGCAGGTGGTTGAGTGCAGCTCTGTGAAGCTCTGTGAAGCTGTCTGCAGCCTCTGCAGCATGGGTTCGATCCCAGACAGCTGGGGAGATACCTGCATGGCGTGGCAGTCTACTCCTGTCTCGCCCGCTGCTTCCCTCAGTAGTGTATTTCAGTCAGTCTGCATTATCTGTTCCCCACTCTGTCTCTGGTGAATTCTCTCACCCTCCTGCACATCTGGTCTGTACCTCAGTACTGTATGGATGAATAAATAAATCTTTAAAAAATAAAAATAAACATAAAAATAAGAAAACCATACAAAGTTTAATAGAATTAAATTAGAAATCAATAGCAGAAGGAAAATGAAAAATCCAGAAAGATGTAGAAAGCAAACAATATATTTTTTAACTGACCAGTAAGTTATAGGAAAAAAATCAAAAGAGAAATTAGAAAATATCTGGTGATAAATGAAAAAAAGTCAATAATTCAAAATTCATAAAATGCAGTAAAAGCAGTGCTTACAGGAACAATTTTAGTTATAAATGCTTACATTTAAAGAGAAAAAAGTTCTCAAATCAATCACTTAACTATGTAAGTTAGAAAAAGAGCAACAACATACAAAACCCAAAGCTGGCATAGGAAGGAATCATAAAGATTAAAGAAATGTTGAACAAAATAAAAAAGTAAAACAACAAAAACACAATGAAACAAGTAATTGTTTTTTTCTTAAAAAGAGCAATAAAAATTAGTACATGTTAGCTAGATTAAGAAAAAAGACTCAACTAAAATGAAAAATCAAAGGGGGTTATTAAGGGCCTCCCTGGTGGCGCAGTGGTTGAGTGCTGGGCTGCGAAGCTGCCCACAGCCTCTGCAGCACCAGTTTGATCCCGGCTGCTGGCGAGGGTCCCATATGGCATGCAGACCTCTCCTGCCACGCCCGCTGCTCCACTCAGCAGTGTATTTTGTCAAGTCTGCCTGTTCTGCTCCCCCCTCTGGCTCTGGTGAATTCTCTCACCCTCCCACGCTTCTGACTGTACCCAGTGCTTGTATAAATAAATAAATAAATCTTAAAAAGAAACAAAGGGGCTTATTAAAAACCATTTCTTTATAAATTATGAAAATATAAGAGGATACTATGAACAACTGTAAGACAATAATATGGGTAAAAGATAGAATGGATAAGTTCTGAGAAATGTAAAAGTTATGAAGACTGAATCATGAAAAAAATAGAACATATATTCATAGAAAGGTTATCAAATTAGTAATCAAAAACCTAACAAATTAAAGGTCAAGGTCAGCATAACTCCTAGCACAAATATAAAGAGTTCTATAATATCAAAAGCAGAAAAAGACAATACTAACAAACTACAAATGAATAATTTCATGCATATTGTTGTAAAATTATCAACAAAGTACTAGCAAACAGAATTCAATAGCATAATAATGAATGACCAACTGAAATTTACTCCAAGAACAAAATAGAACACAAACCAAATCAAATAAAGATGAATTCAATGTAGTTCAATACAGTAACAGAATGTTGGGGGATGGGGAGGAGAGAAAGCAAATACTCATCAGAAAAATCATTTGAGTAGCAGGATACAAAATCAACACACAAAAATCAGTAGCCTTACTATATGGAAACAATCAATCTGAAGAATAAGAAATCAAGAAAAACATCCATTTTACAATTGAAACAAAAAAAATTAAATATCTGTGAACAAACCTATACAAAGAAAATTATAAAACATGGTTAAAAGAAATAGAAGAAGACACAAAGAAATGGAAAGGCATCCCCTACTCATGTGTTTAAAGAATTAACATTGTTAAAATGGCCATCCTACCAAAAGCAATTTACAGATCCAATACTATTCCAATAAAAATATCAATGATATTTTTCACATAAATAGAACAAATACTGATTAAATTCATGTGGAACCACAAAGAACTGTGAATACCCAAAGCCCTATTGATGAAAACAAAGGAGAATGGAGGTATCGCACTTCCAAACTCCACACTATAATACAAAATTATAATAATAAAAACTATGATGCTGGAACAAAAACAGACACATAGACCAATGGAACTGAATAGAAGGCCCAGAAATAAAGCCATGTATATATGGACAACTAATCTTTGATAAAGGAGCAAAGAGTATGCAATGCGACAAAGACAGTTTGTTCAATAAATGGTTCCGGGAAAACTAGAGCACCACATGCAAAAGAATGAGACTAGACCATTACCTCTTACCATACACAAAAATCGACTCAAAAAGATAAAAGAATTGGACATAAAACCTGAAACCATAAAATATATAGAAGAAAATATAGGGAAAACACTACAACACATACATCTCAGTCACATCTTTAAAGACTCATCACCCAAAGTAAAGAAAGTCAAGGAAAAGATAAACACTTGGGATTACATCAAACTGAAAAGCTTCTGTACAGCAAAAGAGACATTAACCAAAACAAAGAGACACCCACTGATTGGGAATAAGTCTTTGTACTTCATACAACTGACAAGGGACTGATTACAAAGATATACAAAGGATTCACACAACTCAACAAAAACAAAATAAACAATCCAGTCAAGAAATGGGCAGAAGAACTTAAAAGATATTTCTCCAAAGAGGAAAGGCAAATGGCCAACATGCATATGAAAAAATATTCAACATCCCTTGTACTCATGGAAATGCAAATCAAAACCACACTGAGATACCTTCTCGCAGCAGTAAGAATGGCACATATCAAAAAATCTAGTAACAAGAAATGTTGTGGAGGAGGTGGTGAAAAAGGAACTCTCCTACATTGCTGGTGGGAGTGCAAACTGGTGCAACCATTATGGAAAGCTGTATGGAGTTTCCTCAGTCTACTAAAAATGGAGCTACCATATGACCCAGAAATTCCACTCCTAGGGATCTACCCAAAGTAAATTCATAGCACACAAACATAGTGCTATGTTTATTTCAGCACTATTTAGAATACATAAAACCTAGAAACAATCCAAATGCCCAAAAGTTGATGACTGGCTCAAGAAGATGTGATATATAAACACAATGGAATACTATTCAGTAATCAAAAAAGGTAAATTCATGTCATTCACAGCAACATGGATGGAAGTAGGAGGAATTTTGCTCAGTGAAAAAAGTCAGAAGGAAAAAGAAAAATATTGGATTGTTTCACTTATAGGAGGTATATAAGGGAAACAAATAAGACACCAGAGGAAAAATAATAACAATACAAAACACAACACAACAAAACAAAAACAGACAATTATAAACCAGAGACATCCTGCAGGGAAGATGGTGAGAGAGGGATCAGAGGGAGGAAGGGAGGAGCACAGTGAACTGTGAGGATGGTGCATGGGTGCATTGGTTAAGGAAATTCTGTGGGGACTATACCTGAGGGGGAGGAAGCAAACATTGTTTAAAAATGAACAATGATGTAAAAATATATAAAAAAAGAAAAAGAAAAATCATTTGACAAAATTCGTCCTTTCATGACAGAAAAAAAAAAACTTAACATATTAAGAACTAAAGGAATGTACCTCAATAAATGAAAGATCATATTCAAATTGCAAACGATAGAAATAAATTCCTCTAAGATCAGGATCAAGACAAGAATACCTACTCTTGTCACTTTGGTTTAAGGTAGGACTGGAGGTCCTAATCAGAGCATTTTGACAGGAAAAAATACAGTATTTTTAAATTGGAAAGGAAGAAGTGGAATCATTTGCTTATAGACAACATGATCTAATATATAGAAAACCCTAAAGATTACACCAAAAAAATAGAACTAATAAATCCAGTAAAGTTGCAGCATTCAAATCAACAGCAAAAAAAATCAATTGCACTTCTATACACTAGCAATAAATGAAAGAAAGAAATTTTATTTATTACACTATCCACTAGAAATTCAGCTTTGGTATTATATTGATGACATACTCCTCACTGTAGCTCAGTAAGACTGTCTCATAGGCCATGACAACTGAGAGTAAACACCTGATTGCAGAACAATACTAAATATTGGGGTTACATTTGGAACTAGAGGGAAAGAATAGAAACGATTTACAATGTGGAAATAGCATTTCAAAATCCAAGATTGGTATAAAAAGGTATAATATCAGATAAGAATGTTTGTATTAGGATTCCAAAACACTCCTTATCTCCAATATTGCCCGACCTCCATCTATAAAATCATGTGTAAGTCTTCCATTTTTCAGTGATGATGTGTGGATGTGAATAATGGGCACTTGATAAAATAAAGGAAGTTATTATTTGTTTCTCCTTCCAGTTCCCTGAGAGTAGAGTTTATAATCAGAAACTTCTGTTACCCCCAAATTTGCCTCCTAGAGCTTCTTGACAGATAAATATCTATCCATGACCTTTTTGTATAAGCAACTGCTAGACTCAGATCAAAGGTACTCACCACTAGTGAAGTTGCTGGGCACTTATTGAGACAGAAGACCTTACTAAGGCAGAACCAATTATTCTACATAATAAGGTTCCTATTATGCTCTAGTTAACTAAATTAAGGTCCCTATAAAACTTATTAGCAACAAAGGCCCCCTAATTAAAATGGAACTATATTCATAAAGTCAAACCTGGCTCCACTAAAATCAAATACCAATCAAGAAATAATCACGTCTTGCCATCGAGGTTAACTTGTCAAAACCCCAAGAAATATCTCTGCTTCTTTGGCAGTGAAGATTGAAGTGGGGACATTCACAAAATAAGAAAATTAATATTCTTTCTTTACTGATGGAGTGAGCACAGCTTACATGGGGCTAAACAATTCGATTTTGACAATTCACCCTTATTCAAAGACTCCAATTTCTATTTTGATATATATATGAAAGTACCTAATGGGCTGAGCTGTGAGCAATACTCCTAGCAATATAGCATGCTCTTGACCCTCAATTTCCTAAGGTTCATTTTTACACTACCCGGTCAGGACTTCAGTAAAAACAGATATGGAAAATATATGCATGAGGCATTTGTGGTAAAGAGATGTAGGGAAAATATCTCCAAATTGGGTCACACTCAATGCATGCTGGTGCACCAAATATTGCCTCATGCCAAACAATGCACAGAGGTGGCTCAATATAATTCCAAAGCTGATTGGATAGCAAAAACATCAAGTCAGAAAAGCCTCTTAAAGGAGGGAATGTCCCCAAAACTTTGAGATGAGCTACCTTACTGTTTATATCAACAAGCAAATTAGAGGTTAGGGTACATGGGTATTGTGGGATTGTAAAAATGTAAGTGGGGACTGTATAATATGGCAGAAATCTAGACACTGGGTCTAGTTTCTGAGAAGAGAAATTTGTTGAGAAGGACAATCAGAACTGGCTAATCAATTTCATTGGACTTCCATCAGCAACAACTAGAGTAGTCATCAAATGAATTTAACAATGGTAGATACCTATAGTTTTTCTCTTGATTACCTATGTTGTTGTTATTTAAGAGTTAACAGAATAAAATTTATAGTTACACATTCAGATCAAAGTTTCACCACTTCACCACCAGTCAAATGCAACAAAAGAAATTAAAAAGTAATATCACCTGGGTTTTCCACCTACCCTGTTGTCTTAATGTAGTTGAAAAGACTCTAAATATAGTTCTAATTCCATTAAATCTACAGACCCCTTACCAATGACATACCTATACAATATTGAAATTCACGGCAAGTGAATAGACCACTAACAGAGATATGTGTCACCTCAGTGATATATATATTCACATCAAATATAACTCAATGGCAAATTTTCACAAACATGGCATCCTGGACTTAGTTCTAACATCCAAAAAGTTGAACTAAATGTCCCTGGATTGAGTAACACAATTGGATGATATCCAGTGGATAAATCTCATAATGCTGGATCCAGATAACATCTGCCTTGAAACCCCAACTCTGTTTCTGTGTCTCTCCCTACTCTCACTTTCATCAACTATACATTAGTTGGTGGATCACCCTTGTCCTGATTTTATGGTTGACAAAATATGTCTGAAACAATATATCACATACATACAAGAAAGAAACACACAAAGCAGTGAGTAGGACCATGGAAATCATGCTATTGGCTATTTGGTCAGTCAGGTCTACCTACATGAGCACATACATCAACCATGAAGCTAGTTAGTCCTCCTTGTCCTGTTTCTACTACTACTAACAACATTCATTCAATTTAACCCAGATATTAAGGTAACCCTTGTGACATAAATGCCTTCTAAACTGTACCGGTGAACTTTGATTTCAAATCACGTGAAGCCCACTATTATTATTATTATTATTATTATTATTATTATTATTATTATTTAAATATATAAAACAAATAAATCAATTAGACTATTACCTATTGAGTCTCATTTATGGAATGTTAGTAACAATATGCATCAAATATTGCATTTAGGATGTTTATTATTGATGCAATCATTTAAAAAATACTATAACCAGATCATATACCAATCAACCCATTGTCAGTATTATACAGCTAAAATTATAGCTCCTACTAATTCCTGGACTGAAAATGAATGTAAAACCCATCCAATAATGTGCACCCCTACAAATATTAGCTTATTTTTATCTATCTATCTATCTATCTATCTATCTATCTATCTATCTATCTATCTATCCATTTATTTATACAAGAGCTGGGGTATAGGCCAGACATGCAGGAGGGTGAGAGGATTCACCAGAGACAGTGCGGGGAGCAGAACAGGCAGACAACTGAAAATCACTGCTGAGGGGTGCAGTAGGCATGACAGGAGAGGTCTGCCATGCCATGTGGGAATCTTCTTGGCTGGTCGGGAATCAAACCCATACTGCAGAGGCTGTGGACAGCTTCACATCACTGCGCTCAACCTACTGTGCCACTGGGGAGGCCCTATTAGCTTATTTTCTATTAAATATAGTATTCTCTCTCCCCTTGCAGGATAAGAGATGCATCTATTGAGGAAGAGAGAAATTGAAGTAAACACAAAGCCTAGGGGACCTTACCAAGGTCTACTTACATAGCCATTAATTAAATATATTGTAAAGAAAGCAGTATACATACTATGCATGTTATTGCTTAGGTCAAGGCATATCTTAAAAATCAAGGAGTAAAATCAGCTTAGGATTATTTTTCCTAATTTAACCTTCTCACAATACCAACTGCGAATTAACATGATAGAGATGCAATGCTGGTTGTCCACAGTAAATAATCATAGCTCTTGGTTGTTACTGCAAAGACAATGCTTATGAAAAACATATTCTATCCACTCTACATTGAGTTTCTTCATCCAAATTGACAATTACTTGCTTACAGCCATTACAAAACCTGCTGATCTTACAAAGGCCATTGTTCTAAGGATTTCACAAACATTTAAGGAAAATTGACACCCAAATTTAATCTTCTGAAGGATCCTTAAAAATATACATCCACCTCATGGAAGACGGAAATGATAATAAATTCAGTAACAAAATTAATATGGGAGTAAATTTATTGGTTTAGTCATTCCACCACCTCCCAAGGGGTCACCATGAGGCTATTAAATCTATAAAAATCACTGTCCTAGAAAAGTGCCCCCAAAACATAAGAGATGAATCAGTTGGTCACACAATGTGACAGACAAGAACAGAAATGGGCGAAATATATAGTACAACAGAGAAAACCCAAAGCAAACAATAGGGGAAGGAAAAAGACATTTGGCCAAGGAAGCCCTCAAGGGAACAATGCACCACAGAGAAAAAGAACATCAAACTCAAGAATAAACAGCACTGACACAGAAGAATTTTACACCCTGTCAGATGATGAATGCTAAGAGATGCATAATTAGTAAACTGGAGAATGAAATTGAGTCTTTAAATAAGGAAATGAAGGAAACACAGAATATTAAAATATTAATGGAGGAGCTAAAGAATTCTGGGAAATTAATGAAAACAGAATTGATGAAATGGAAGAACAAATCAGTACTCTTAAAGATACAGATATAAAAATAATCAAAAAAGAAAAGGAAAGAGAAGTACAAAGGAAAATGAATGAAGAAACCCTTCTATCTGACACCATGAGGAAAGGAACTATCTGACACCATGCAGAAAGGAAATATAACAGTTATAAGAATCCGGGGTCTCCCCGATGGTGCAGGGGTTAAAGACAGCCCTATCTAGCTCTTGCTAGCCACTGCAGCACAAATTTGATCCCCCATGTGCTAGGAGCAACCCACATGGCTCAGCAGACCTCTCCTTTCTCTCCTGCTGCTTCCCTCAAAAGTGTATTTCAGTAGATCCTCCTGTTTTGCATTCCATGCTGTCTGGTGAGTCCTCTCACACCCCACAACTCTGGTCTACCCCCCAGTTCTTGTATGCACAAATGAACCCAGAAACTATTCAAGGAGAATATTGAAGAGAACTGACCAAGCATAAAACAGGAGATGAAAATAGGCATACAGTAAGCAAGAAAAACACCAAATTATCACAGTGAAAGGAAAGCCACAGCAAGTCACAAAAAAGTAAATCTTTCAAGAGTAAAGGAAAATAAAAAAAAAAATAATGAAGCTCAGCAGTATACTTCGTTGGTCTGCCTATTCTGCTCCCTGCTCTGACTCTGGTGAATTCTCTCACCCTCCCGCGCTTCTGACTGTACTCAGTGCTTGTATAAATAAATAAATAAATCTTTAAAAAAAACTTTAAAAAATAATGAAGCTGATGAGGGGAAGAAAGCGATAACCCATAAAGGAAAATTAGTCAGGCTGAAGTCAGACTTCTGCAAAGAAACACTACAGGCAAGAAGAAATGTAATGAAATATTCCACAAACTCCACATCAACAAAAGCCAACCAAGAATACCTTATCTCACAAAGAACTCCTTCCTCTGTGAAGGAAAATAAGGACCTTCTCAGATAAACAGCGTATCCAGAAATTCATTACTACTAAACCCCCACTCCAAAAAATACTGCAAGAAGTCCAAAAACCAAAACCAACAGAGGAATAAATAGGAACTAACAGAATAAGGTAAGGGATAGAATCACAAAAAGACAAACAAAATGGCAAATACAGATGCTAATGTATCAATATTAACCATAAATGTAATGGGGCTAACCTCATCAAAAACAAGACATGCAGTCACAGACTAGACTGAAAAACAAAATCCAAACATCTGCTGTATCCAGGAAACACATTTAACTACAGAAGATAAACATAGGCTGAAGGTAAAAGGTTGGAAAACAATACTGCAAGCAAATGGGCCAAAAAAATAAGGCAGGAAGTGCTATACTTCTATCAGATAAAACAGACTTCAAACTAAAAAGATAAAAAGAGGCATATATTGTTACTACATTATGATTAAGGGGACAATACATCAGTAAGATACAACACTCATCAACATATACTCACCAATTAAAGGTGCACCAAAATATATCAGACAATTATCACCTCTGAAAGCAGACATTAGAAAAAATAAATACGTAGTAGGAAATATCAACATACCACTCTCAACAAGGATAGATCAAGACAAAAAAATAAGCAAAGACAAGACCTCAAGGGCTTAACAAACATATATAGAACACTACACTCAAAATTTATGAGTACACCTTTTTCTCAAGTGCACATGGATCATTCTACAGAATTGATCATATACTGGGACACAAGACAAACATCAACAGATACAAAAATCATACCAAAGAGTTTCTTTTATCATAAAGACATCAATCTATAAATAAACAATGAAAAGACAGTAAGGAATGCTTCCACTTCATGGACATTTACACCACACTACTGGAAGATCATTGCATTAAAGACTAGATCAAAGAAAAAATTAAGAATTACTTTGAGATGAATGGCAATAAGGATACAATTTTTCATAATGTGTAGGATGCACCAAAACATTAAGAAGAGGAAATTATATAGCAATACAACCTCATATCAAAAAACAAGAACTCAAAGAAACAACCTAATCTCCCTCCTCAAAGAACTAGAAAAAGAACAATAAAAAAACACAGTGGAAGAAAGTAAATAATAAAAATCAAAGCAGAAATAAATGAAATAGAAATTTAAAAAAAATTATAAGATCAATGAAACCAAAAGTTGAGTCCTTGAAAAAATAAACAAAATAGACAAACATCTAGCCAGGCTTATGGAGAAAAAATGGGAGAAAACACAAATAAATAGAATCATAACAAAAGATGAGAAATTACAGCAGGCACAGCAAAAATTAAAAGAATAATCAGAGATTACTATGAACATTAAAATGCAAACAAGTTCAACAATCTAAAAGAAATGGACAAATTCCTAAAATGATATTATCATCCAAAGCTAGATTAAAAAAGAAATAGAACACCTAATAGACCAGTTACAAGCAATGAAATGGAAAGAGTAATCAAAACCCTCCCCAAAAACAAAAGCCCAGGACCAGATGGCTTCAAAATTGAATTCTACCAAATGTTCAGACATGAACTAGTGCCTATACTACAAAATCTCATTAAAAAAATTAGGGGTGGGCCTCCCTGGTGGTGCAAGGGGTGAAGCACCGCACTATGATGCAATTTGCACCCTCTGCAGCATGAGTTCGATCCCTGGCCTGCCAGGGAGCAATAACACATGGCACAGCAGAACTCTCCTGTCTCGCCTGCTGCTCCCCTGAGCACTGTATTTCAGTCAGTCTGCCTGTTCTGTTCCCCACTCTGTCTCTGGTGAATCCTCTCACCCCCTGTACCACTGGCCTGTACCACAGTTCTTCTATGCATAAATAAATCTTTAAAAAAATTGAGGGGCCTCCCGTGTGGTACAAGTGGTTAAGATGCAACCTATGAAGCTATCCACAGCCACTGCAGCATGAGTTCAATCCCCAGCCAGGGAACCTCCCACATGGCACAGCAGACCTATCTTGACTCACCCACTGCTCCCCTCAGCAGTGTATTTCAGTAGGTCTGCCTTCTCTGTTCCCTATTCTGTCTCTGGTGAAACTTCTCACCCTCCCACACCTATGGCTTGTACCCCAGTTCTTGTATGCATAAATAAATAAGTCTTTTAAAAATTGAGAAAGAAGGAATACTATCAAATATGATTTATAAAGCCAACATTACACTAATACCAAGTGAAAACAAAGACAATACAAAAAAAAAGAAGAAGAATGGATTTATTTATGGACGGATCAACATGGTGGCAAGGAAATGCTGCCAGTAAGATCTCCCATTAAAAAAAAGTTAATAGGGAGGAAAAGCGGCAGTGAGAACTGGGACACGGAAGATAAACGGACGACTACAGCAAACTACCTGAGGAAGAAATTTGCCAAAAAAGAAGACCAGAAGGGAGGAAAGCTCAGAACCCTCCTACCCTCCCCCACCCACAAAGTCTGCACTCTCCGACCAACAGGAAGGAGGAAAAAACAAAAAAAAAAACTAAAACAACCAACAAGAACAAACTATGCATCAAGCGGGACTGTGAGTGGAAAGGAACTATTTCAGCCACCACACCCCGTGAACTGGAGCTGTTGAGAACCCTGCAGGATTCTCCACGGAGGTGAGCAAATGGATCCAGGTGTTATTAGAGAACAACAAAGACTCCCGGAGACATACAGAGAGCCCCAGGCCAGCAGGTAAGCTTGTGCAGAAAAGTGGCACGCTTGAAAAGCAAATGCGGATCACGGCTGCCCAGGTCCCCACACCTGAGACCTAGGCTTGCGGGGACATGCACAGGGGCCCTCACTGAGGTGAATGTCCCTCACTGAGTAATCAGAAATCAGGCGCCTGGACACCGGAGCGGGGTGCAAAAGGCCCCATTTCTGCAGACACTGAACTGGGCTACAGCCCATATCCTGGACTTGAGGGCTTTGGAACAGAGACCCGGGGCACGAAATTCGGGGTGCGGGTTTCCCACGATGGTGGGGCACAAGGCAGACACAGCATCCCAAAGCCATTGAGGCTTTCCCCACCACTCCCACTCTGTTCCCCTGTCCCACGGGGTAAAAAGAACAGCTTCCCAAGGACACTAGGAGAGATCTCTGGCGCCACCTAGCAACCAGAAAAAAAAATCACCAACACCCCATAGAATAGGGACCTTTCTTCAGTAAAGACTGCTTGAAACCAGCAGAAGGCTCCCGGAGGAGCCAGAGGTGAGCTGGGAAGTTCGCCCATGCCAAGCACCTTCTGGCCAGCAGTCCGAGCCCAGAAAGGGAGAGGGCACCCATGGCAGGGACAGACCAGACACGCAGGGGAGTGCATACCCTCATCGCCTTTTTAGAACAGGGGCCTTTCTTCAATAAAGGCTGCTTGAAACTGGCAGAAGGTTCCCGGAGAGCCAGAGATGAGCTGGGAAGTTTGGCCATGCCAGGCCCCTTCAGGCCAGCAGTCTGAACCCAGAGGGGGAGCAGGCACCCACGGCCGGGGCAGACCGGGTGTGCGGAAGAGTGTGCCTGTCTCCAAAGTGCCATTTCAGAACAGGGATCTTTCTTCAATAAAGACTGCTTGAATTTGGCGGAAGGCTCTCCATGGAGCCAGAGGGAGAAGGTTCCCTGCACAGTCAGAGGTGAGCTGAAGACCCCCACAAGCCCAGTCCCACCTGGCAGGAAGTTGGAGCCCAGAGGAGGATGCAGAGATTTGGAACCCAGAGTGCAATCCAGCTGCCTCAACTGCAAGGAAGTCTGTGGGACTTCAACATGCACATTTGTAACTAAATAAAGAAGGAGGAGAGATTCTGTGACAGTGACCATTAACATACTCAAAGTACCACTGCCTCACTAGACTTCTGGCATAACAGTTTTTTTTTAAGTTTATTTTTTTTATACAGTCATCCTTTATTTATTTATTTATTTTATTTGTTTGTTTTGTTTATACAAGCACTGGGCACTGGGTACAGTCAGAAGCACGGGAGGGTGAGAGAATTCACCAGAGCCATAGCAGGGAGCAGAGCAGGCAGAAGGACCGAAGTACACTGCTGAGGGGAGCAGCGGGTGGCAGGAGAGGTCTGCGCGCCATGTGGGACCCTCCTCCAGAGGCCGGGGAGCAGCCGGGGTTTGAACTGGCACCGCAGAGGCTGCAGGCAGCTTCGCAACCCAGAGTTCAACCACTGCACCACCAGAGAGGCCCTGGTATAACAGTTTTTGACTCGTTTGGATTGCCAGTTTCTGAAACTTCTGAAAGAACACACCAAAAAGTTGCCAGCCAGTACCAGCGGCACAGTGTCCCAAGGCATAATGCAAATTAGAAGACAGGCAGCAGGGAAAAGAAAATCTAAAAGCAAAGTAGCAACACCTCAGAAAAAAGACACACACACACACACACAAAAAAAAAAAAAACACCCACCAGCTTACAACTATGGTGACTTGGAAGAACATCTGAGCCTTACAGAAAAAGAATTTAAAATTGTCATGATGGAAAAATTGAGGAATGTCATTAAGGAAAACAACACTCAGAAGAATGAAAAAGAGTCCCTAAAGAGGGAAGCAATTAATGAAAACAATGCTCAGAAAAATGAAATTGAGTCCCTAAAGAGGGAAGTAAAAGAAATGCAGGAGATCAAAGAATTAATGGAGATGCTAAAGAACTCTGGGAACAGCAATGGAAGCAGAATAGATGAAATGGAAGAACGAATAAGTACTCTTGAAGACACAGAAATAAAAAGAACCAAAACTGAAAAGGAAAGAGAAGTACGAAGGAAAAAGACCGAAGAAAGACTTCGGGAACTATCTGATTCCATGAGGAAAGGATATATAAGAGTTATTGGAATCGTAGAAGGAGAGGAGAGAGTTGCAGGAACAGAGAAAATATTCAAGGAAATAATTGAAGAAAACCTCCCATACGTGAAGAAGGAGCTGAAAATTGATATACACGAAGCAAGAAGAACACCAAACTTCCATAACGAAAGGAAAAATACAGCAAGACACATAATAGTAAAGCTCCCAAGAATCCAAGACAAGAAAAAATAATGAAGCTGACAAGAGGGAAGAAACAGATAACAGTCAAAGAAAAACCAATCAGACTGACATCAGAATTCTCGGAAGAAACACTATGGGCAAGGAGAGAGTGGAGGGACATAGTCAACAGACTCCAAGAAAACAGATGCCAACCAAGAATACTCTATCCCGCAAAGCTCTCCTTCCTCTATGAAGAAAGAACAAGGACCTATCCATAAAACAGAAACTCTGGAATTTCATTATGACTAAACACCCACTCCAAAACATACTACAAGGAATCCTAAAGTCAAAACCTCAGAGGGACGAATAACAATGAAAGAAGGCCAAAAGAAAGTTATTAAAAGAATAAATAAATGAAATCAAATGAAAGACAAACAATGGCAAATACAGATGCTAACATATCAATATTAACTCTAACTGTAAATGGAATAAACTCTTCAATAGAAAGACACAGAGTCACAGGCTGGATCAAGAAACAAACCCAACCTTTTGCTGTCTCCAGGAAACACATTTAGCTACAAAAGATAAAAATAGACTCAAAGGTAAAGGATGGAAAACAATCCTACATGCAAAAGGACCAAAAAAGAAGGCAGGAACAGCTATACTTATACCACAAAAAACAGATTGCAAACTCAAAATGGTAAAAAGAGACCCCAAGGATCACTACATTATGATCAAGGGGACAATACTTCAAGAAGAAATAACACTCATTAACATATATTCACCAAAAGAAGGAGCACCAAAATATATCAGATAACTATCATCACATTTGAAAACAGACATCAGAGAAAACACATACATAGTGGGAGACTTCAACACACCACTAAAACAATGGATAGATCAACAAGACAAAAAATAAGTAAAGACACTAAAGCTCTAAATAAGTATCTAGAGCACTCGGGCTTAACAGATCTATAGAACACTAAACCCCACAAAATCAGTACACATTTTTCTCAAGCGCACACGGATCATTCTGCAAGATCAATCATATACTGGGACCAAGATAAACATCAACATATTCACCAATTTCAAAATCATACCAACCCTCTTTTCTGACCATGAAGGTATCAAACTAGAAATAAACCATAAAAAGAAGGCAAGGAAATATGGTGCTTCATGGAGATTGAAAATCACACTAATGAAAGACCACTGGATTAATGAGGAGATCAAAGAAGAAATTAAAAAAATTCTTTGAATTGAATGACAAGGAGGACACCAATTTCCTCAATGTATGGGATGCAGCAAAAGCAGTAATAAGAGTAAAATACATAGCAATAGAGACGCACATAAAGAAACAGGAAAGAACTCAAAGAAACAACCCAATCTTGAAGCTCAAAGATCTAGAAAAATAACATCCAAAAAAAACCCAAAACCAGTAGGAGAAAAGAAATAATAAAAACCAAAGCAGAAATAAATGAAATTGAAACTAAAAAAACAATCTAAAATATCAATGAAACCACGATCCTGTTCTTTGAAAAAATCAATAAAATAGAAAAACACCTAGCCAGGCTCACAAAGGCAAAAAGGGAGAAAACACAAATAAACAGGATCATAAATGAAAGAGCAGAAATCACAACGGACACAGCAGAAATCAAAAGAATAATCAGAAACTACTATGAAGAGTTATATGGAAACAAGTTCAACAATCTAGTTCAAACCTCCCCAAAAACAAAAGCCTAGTACTGATGGATTCACAAATGAATTCTACCAAAAGTTCAGAAACAAATTAGTGCCTATCCTTCACAAACTCTTCCAAAAATTTGAGAAGGAAGGGACAATACCAAACATGTTCTATGAAGCCAACATTACACTAATACCAAAACCGAACAAGGACAACACAAAAAAAAAAGAAAACTACAGGCCAATCTCCCTAATGAACAATGAGGCAACAATCCTCTTCAGAGAAGTTTCTTTTTAGCTCTTCTGCCCATTTTTTCACTGGATTATTTTCTTTGTTTTTGTTGACTCTCATGAGCTCTTTGTAGATTTTTCTGATCAGTCCTTTATCCTTAGTGTTGGGTGCAAAAATGTTCTCCCAGTTGGTGGGGTTTCTCTTTGTTTTTGTAATTGTCTCTTTTGCTGTGCAGAAGCTCTTTAATTTGATGTAGTCCCAGCTGTTTATCTTTGCCTTTACTATCACTGCTTTGGTTGATGTGTCTGTAAAGATGTCTTTGATGTGCAAATCACGTAGTGTTTCGCCTATATTTCCTTCTATGTATTTTATGGTTTCAGGTCGTATGTCTAGTTCTTTAATCCATTTTGAGTTGATTTTTGTGTATGGTGTGAGGTAGTGGTCAAGCTTCATTCTTTTGCATGTAGCAACCCAGTTTTCCCAGCACCATTTATTGAACAAACATTCTTTGCTCCAATGCATAGTCTTTGCTCCTTTGTCAAAGATTAGTTGACCATAAATCTGTGGGTTTATTTCTGGATTTTCTGTTTGATTCCATTGGTCTGTATGTCTGTTCTTTTTCCAATACCATGCAGTTTTGATGATTATGGCTTTTGTAGTATAGTTTGAAGTCTGGGAGTGTGATGCCTCCATTTCCTTCTTTTTTTTTCAGTAGAGCTTTGGCTATTCGGGGTTTTTGGTGATTCCATATGAATTTCATCAATAATTGTTCTATTTCTTTGAAGAACGACATTGAAATTTTTATTGGAATAGCAATGAATCGGTATATTGCTTTTGGTAGGATGGCCATTTTAATAATGTTTATTCTTCCAATCCATGAGCAGGGGATGTCTTTCCATTTCTTTGTGTCTTCTTCTATTTCTTTTAACAGTGTTTTATAATTTTCTTTGTATAAGTCCTTTACCTCTTTTGTTAGATTTATTCCCAAATATTTGATTTTTTTTGTTTCGATAATAAAAGGGATGTTTTTTTTTTATTTCTTCTTCTTCAGATTTATTGTTTGTGTATAGGAAGGCTACTGACTTTTGCGTGTTGATTTTGTATCCTGCCACTTTACTGAATTGACTGATAAGTTGAATTAGTTTTTCTGTGGAGTTTTTGGGGTTCTCTATGTATATTATCATATCATCTGCAAATAGTGATAGTTTGACTTCTTCTTTTCCTATTTGGATTCCTTGGATGTCTTTCTCTTGTCTTATTGCTCTGGCTAGGACTTCCAGTATTATATTGAAAAGCAGTGGTGAGAGTGGGCATCCTTGTCTTGTTCCAGATCTTAATGGAATTGCTTTCAGCATTTCACCATCGAGGATGATACTGGCTGTTGGCTTGTCATAGATGGCCTTTATGATGTTGAGGTATGTTCCTTGTATCCCAAGAATTTCAAGGGCTTTTATCATGAATGGGTGTTGCACTTTGTCGAAAGCTTTCTCAGCATCTATTGATATTATCATATGGTTTTTATATTTCTTTTTGTTGATGTGTTGGATAACGTTGATTGATTTTCGGATGTTAAACCATCCTTGTGTCCCTGGAATGAATCCTACTTGGTCGTGGTGAATTATCTTATGGATACATTGTTGGATTCTGATAGCTAAAATTTTATTGAGGATTTTTGCATCAGTGTTCGTAAGGGAGATTGGCCTGTAGTTTTCCTTTTTTGTGTTGTCCTTATTCGGTTTTGGTATTAGTGTAATGTTGGCTTCATAGAACGTGTTTGGTATTATCCCTTCCTTCTCAATTTTTTGGAAGAGTTTGTGAAGGATAGGCACTAATTCGTCTCTGAATGTTTGGTAGAATTCATTTGTAAATCCATCAGGTCCTGGGCTTTTGTTTTTGGGAAGGTTTTTGATTACCATTTCAATTTTGCTGCTTGTAATTGGTCTGTTTAGGTGTTCTATTTCTTCTTTATCTAGCTTTGGATGATTGTAGAGTGGTAGGAATTTGTCCATCTCCTCTAGATTGTTGAACTTGTTTCCATATAGCTGTTCATAGTAGTTACTGAGTATTCTTTTGATTTCTGCTGTGTCCGCTGTGATTTCTCCTCTTTCATTTATGATCCTGTTTATTTGTGCTTTGTCCCTTTTTTCCCTTGTGAGCCTGGCTAGGGGTTTGTCTATTTTATTGATTTTTTCAAAGAACCAGCTCTTGGTTTCATTGATCTTTTGGATTGTTTTTTTAGTTTCAATTTCATTTATTTCTGCTTTGCTTTTTAATATTTCTTTTCTTCTACCGGTTTTGGGGTTTGTTTGTTATTCTTTTTCTAGATCTCTGAGCTTCGAGGTTAGGTTGTTTCTTTGAGTTTCTTGTATTTTGATGTGAGCTTCTATTGCTATATATTTTCCTCTTATTACTGCTTTTGCTGCATCCCATACATTTAGGATATTAGTGTCCTCCTTGTCTTCAGTTCAAACAATTTTTTTTAATTTCTTCTTTGATCTCCTCGTTAGTCCAGTGGTCTTCCAGTAGTGTGGTTTTTAATCTCCATGAGGTAGGATAGTTCCTTGCCTTCTTTTTATGGTTTATTTCTAGTTTGATGCCTTCATCGTCAGAAAAAATGGTTGGTATGATTTCAATTGGTGTATCTGTTGATGTTTGTCTTGTGCCCCAGTATGTGATCGATCCTGGAGAATGAACCATGTGCGCTTGAGAAAAATGTGTACTCCGTTTTTTTTGGTTTTAGTGTTCTATAGATGTCTGTTAAGCCCAAATGCTCTAGGTCCTTATTTAGAGATTTAGTTTCTTTACTTATTTTTTGTCTTGTTGATCTATCCATTGTTGATAGTGGTGTGTTGAAATCTCCCACTACGTATGTGTTTTCTCTGATGTCTGTTTTCAGAGAGGACAACAGTTGTCTGATATATTTTGGTGCTCCTTTGTTTGGTGAGTATATGTTAATGAGTGTTATTTCTTCTTGAAGTATTGTCCCCTTGATCATAATGTAGTGACCATTGGGGTTTCTTTTTATTTTTTTGAGTTTGAAGTCTGTTTTATCTGATATAAGTATAGCTGTTCCTGCTTTCTTTTTTTGGTCCATTTAATTGTAGGATTGTTTTCCATCCTTTAACTTTGAGCCTATTTTTATCTTTTGTAGCTAAATGTGTTTCCTGGAGACAGCAAGAGGTTGGGTTTTGTTTCTTAATCCAGGCTGCAAGTCTGTGTCTTTTTATTGAAGAGTTTAGTCCATTTACATTTAGAGTTAATATTGATATGTTAGCATCTGTATTTGCCATTGTGTTTGTCTTTCCTTTGATTTTATTTATTTATTCTTTTAATAACTTTTTTTTTTTTTTTAGAAAAAGAATAATACCGGATGGTCTCACCCATAGCAGGAATCTAGAATACTTAAATAAGGGACCAGGAAAATGAATAGCTATAAGAAAGTGAAAATCAAAATCAACAAAAACTATGAACCAGAGACACTTTTTGGGGGGTGGGGGGCAGGAGGGGAGGGATTGGGGTCAGAATGGGGGTTTTGCAATTGTATGGGGAATATAAAAATAAAATTTATTAATTAAAAAAAAAGAGGCTGTGAAAGAAAATGATTGAATGTGTGAATGTCCCATCTGGCAGATATGTTAAGGTCTACTACCTTGAGCTAATTAAAGAAAACTAAAAGACAGGAAAGAAAAGGATCAGGCAGCATGCCTTCTTCATGTTTTAGGTAGGTCAAATATTGTACCTGTTTGAAGACTGGCTGAGTGAAACAGAAACTTTACATTTCTTCTCAAAAAAAAAAAAAAACTTTTTTTTTTTTTTTTTGGTCTTCTTTCGTTGTTATTCGTCCCTCTGAGGTTCTGGCTTTAGGATTCCTTGTAGTATTTTTTTGGAGTGGGGGTTTAGTCGTAATGAAATTCTGGAGTTTCTCTTTGTCTGGGAAGGCCCATATTCTTTCTTAATAGAGGAAGGAGAGCTTTGCGGGATAGAGTATTCTTGGTTGGCATCTGTTTTCTTGGAGTCTGTTGACTATGTCCCTCCACTCTCTCCTTGCCCATAGTGTTTCTTCGGAGAAGTCCCAGAATTTCGTGCCCCTGGTCTCAGTTCAAAGCCCTCAGGTCCAGGACGAGGGCTGTAGCCCAGTTCAGTGGTGCGGGAATGGCGCCTTTTGCACGCTGCTCCCATGCCTGGGCGCCTGGTTCCTGCTTATTCAGTGAGGGACTTTCACCCCCGTGAGGGCCTCCGCGCGTCTCCCCGCAAGCCTAGGTCGCAGGCACGGGGACCTGGGCAGCCGCGATCCCGGTCCGCGTTTGCTTTTCAAGGGAGCCAAGCTCGCTGCTTTTCCGCACAAGCTTACTGGCTGGCCCGGGGCTGAGTGCAGGTCTCCTCCAGAGTCTCTTTGTTCTTCTCTAATGGCGCCGGGAGCCATTTGCTCACCGCCTTGGCGAATCCTGCAGGGTTCTCCACAGCTCCCGTTCACGGGGTGTGGTGGCTGCAATAGTTCCTTTCCACTCACAGTCCCGCTTGATGCGTAGTTTGTTCTTGTTGGCCGTTTTGGTTTGTTGTTTTCCTCCTCTCTGTGGGTCGGAGAGTGCCGACTCTGTGGGTGGGGGAGGGGAGCAGGGTTCTGCGCTTCCCTCCCTTCTAGTCCTCTTTTATGGCAACTTTCTTCTTTGGGCAGTTTGCTGGCATCACCCCTTTATCTTCCATGTCCCACTTCTCACTGGGACCTGCCGCTTTTCCTCCCTATTAACTTTTTTTAATGGGAGATCTTACTCGCAGCGTCTCCTCGCCGCCATGTTTATTATTTCTTTTCTTCTACTGATTTTGGGTTTTTTGTTGTTGTTCTTTTTCTAGATCTTTGAGCTTCGAGATTAGGTAGTTTCTTTGAGTTCTTTCTCGTTTCTTGATGTGAGCCTCTATTGCTATATATTTTCCTCCTATTACTGCTTTTGCTGCATCCCATACATTGAGGAAATTGGTGTCCTCCTTGTAATTCAATTCAAAGAATTTTTTAATTTCTTCTTTGATCTCCTCATTAGTCCAGTGGTCTTCCAGTAGTGTGGTTTTCAATCTCCATGAGGTAGGAGAGTTCCTTGCCTTTTTTTTATGGTTTATTTCTAGTTTGATGCCTTCATGATCAGAAAAGACGGTTGGTGTGATTTCAATCTTGGTGTATCTGTTGATGTTTGTCTTGTGTCCCAGTATGTGATCGATCCTGGGGAATGATCCGTGTGCACTTGAGAAAAATGTGTACTCCATTTTTTTGGGGTTTAGTGTTCTATAGATGTCTGTTAATCCCAAACATTCTAGGTCCTTATATAGAGCTTTCTTGTGTTTACTTATTTTTTGTCTTGTTGATCTATCCATTGTTGATAGTGGTGTGTTGAAGTCTCCCACTACGTATGTGTTTTCTCTGATTTCTGTTTTCAGAGATGACAATAGTTGTCTGATATATTTTGGTGCTCCTTCGTTTGGTGAATATATGTTAATGAGTGTTATTTCTTCTTGAAGTATTGTCCCCTTGATCATAATGTAGTGACCATTGGGGTCTCTTTTTATCTTTTTGAGTTTGAAATCTGTTTTATCTGAAATAAGTATAGCTGTTCCTGCTTTCTTTTTTGGTCCATTTGCTTGTAGGATTGTTTTCCATCCTTTAACTTTGAGTCTATTTTTATCTTTTGTAGCTAAATGTGTTTCCTGGAGACAGCAAAAGGTTGGATTTTGTTTCTTAATCCAGCCCGCGACTCTGTGTCTTTTTATTGAAGATTTTAGTCCATTTACATTTAGAGTTAATATTGATATGTTAGCATCAGTATTTACCATTGTGTTTGTCTTTCCTTTGATTTTATTTATTTATTCTTTTAATAACTTTTTTTTTAAATATTTATTTATTTATTCATACAAGCACTGGGTACAGTCAGAAGTGCAGGAGGGTGAGAGAATTCACCAGAGGCAGAGCGGGTAGCAGAGCAGGCAGAAGGACCGAAGTACACTGCTGAGGGGAGCAGCGGGCGGCAGGAGAGGTCTGCGCGCCATGTGGGACCCTTGCCCGGCAGCCGGGGATCGAACTGGTGCTGCAGAGGCTGCGGGCAGCTTCGCAACCCAGCGCTCAACCGCTGCGCCACCAGGGAGGCCCTCTTTTAATAACTTTTTTTTGGCCTTCTTTTGTTGTTATCCGTCCCTCTGAGGTTCTGGCTTTAGGATTCCTTGTAGTATTTTTTGGAGTTTTGGTTTAGTCGTAATGAAAATCTATAGTATCTGTTTGTCTGGGAAGGTCCTTGTCCTTTCTTCATAGAGGAAGCAGAGCTTTGCATGATAGAGTATTCTTCGTTGGCATCTATTTTCTTGGAGTTTGTTGACTATGTCCCTCCACTCTCTCCTTGCCCATAGTGTTTCTTCGGAGAAGTCTGATGTCAGCCTAATTGGTTTTCCTTTGAATGTTATCTGTTTCTTCCCTCTTGTCAGCTTCATTAATTTTTCCTTGTCCTGGATTCTTGGGAGCTTTACTATTATGTGTCTTGCTGTGTTTTTCCTTTCGTCGTGGAAGTTTGGTGTTCTTCTTGCTTCTTGTATATCAATTTTCAGCTCCTTCTTCGCATTTGGGAAGTTCTCTTCAATTATCTCCTTGAATATTTTCTCTGTTCCTACATCTCTCTCCTCTCCTTCTGGAATTCCTATAACTCTTATATTTCCTTTCCTCATGGAGTCAGATAGTTCCCGAAGTCTTCTTCGGTCTTTTTCCTTCTTACTTCTCTTTCCTTTTCTGTTTTGGTTCTTTTTATTTCTGCGTCTTCAAGAGTACTTATTCCTTCTTCCATTTCATCTATTCTGCTTTCATTGACTTTCCCAGATTTATTTAGTGCCTCCATTGATTCTTTGATCTCCTGCATTTCTTTTACTTCCCTCTTTAGGGACTCAATTTCATTCTTCTGATCATTGTTTTCCTTTATGAGTTCTGTCGTTTTTTTAATCACGTTAATTTTAAATTCTCTTTCTGGAAGGCTCCGAAGTTCTTCCAAGATACTGTCGTTGCAATCTGAGGGGTGGTTTTCTTTTTGTGGTGTGCTTTTTTCCTTAGGAGTTGCTAGGTTGCTGTGGTTCTTCTACTCCCTGCTGTTTTCTAATTTGCCGTATGCGTTGGGACACTGTGTTGCTGGGACTGGCCGGCATCTTGGGTGAACTTCTCTGCTCCCCTCTGGCTCCTCCGGTAGCCATCTGTTGGTTTCACGCAGTCTTTATTGAAGAAAGTTCCCTGTTCTAAAATGCCAATGTGGGGACACACTCCCCTGCATGCCTGGTCTGCCCCAGCAGTGGGTTCCCGCTCCCCCTCTGGGCTTGGACTGCAGGCCAGAAGGGGCCTGGTGTGGGCTAACTTCCCAGCTGGCCACAGGCTCCTCCGGGATCCTTCTGCTGGTTTCAAGCAGTCTTTACTGAAGAAAGGTCCTTGTTCAATGGGGTGTTGGTGATTTTTTTCTGGTCACTAGGTGGCGCCAGAGATGTCTCCTAGAGTCCATGGGGAGCTGTTTTTTCACCGGGCCGGCCCAGGGCTGTGTGTAGATCTCCAGAGTCTCTATTTTTCTCTAATGGCACCTGGAGCCATTCGCTCACCTCTGCGGTGAATCCTGCATAGTTCTCCACAGCTCCAGTTCACGGAGTGTGGTGGCTGAAATAGTTCCTTTCCGTTCACAGTCCCGCTTGATGCGTAGTTTGTTCTTGTTGGTTGTTTTAGTTTGTTTTGTCCTCCTTTCTGTTGGTTGGAGAGTGCCGACTTTGTGGGTGGGGTTGGATAGCAGGGTTCTGTGCTTTGCTCCCTTCTAGTCCTCTTTTATGGCAACTTTCTCTTTTGGGTAGTTTGCTGGAGTCGTCCGTTTATCTTCCGTGTCCCAGTTCTCACTAGGACCTGCCGCTTTTCCTCCCTTTTAACTTTTTTTTAATGGGAGCTCTTACTCGCAGCATTTCCTTGCCGCCATGTTGATCCGCCCTCTGCAATTGTAAGTTTTTGATTAAAGCTTCTTTTTATTTTCTTACATTGTTTTTCACTTTGGTACAATATTTGATTTCTTCTCTCAGAGATAGGCCCCATAAATCTCACACTACCACATCACTTTGTTACCCTCACTATAGTCCCTTGAGCTTTTCCCTCTCCTGTTTTGACAACTTCCCCTCATCTCTCCTGCTGTATATTTTAGATCTATAATTTGCCTCTTAGTTTTCTTTTTGTTCACTGACCCTTTGTTTGGTTTTCCTATATTCCTCCTATAAGTGAAACCATCCAGTATTTTTGTTTTTCCTTCTAGCTTATTTCACTGAGCATTACCCTTTTCAGTTCCATCCATGTTGCCTGTAAATGGCATGAGTTGATATTTTTTTATTACTGAGTAGTGTTCTCTTGTGTGTATATAGCACATTTTCTTTCCATATTTTAGGTACTGTAAATTTTGCTACAATCAATAGTGCAGGTTTCTTTTTGAATTAATGTTTTTTCCCCCTTTGGATAGATTGTAGAAATGGAATATTGTAGCTCCATTTTTAGTAATTTGAGGGTCCCCCGCACAGGTTTCTATAATGGCTGACCACTTTGTATTTCACCATCATAAGAGTATTCCTTCTCCTCCACATCCTTGCTGGCATTTATTGTTGCCAGTGTCCTTGATATGAGTCATTTTCACTGTTATGAGGTAATATCTCATTGTGGTTTTGATTTCCCTTTCCCTGATTATAAGTGATGTTGAGAAATTTTTCATATACTTTTTGGCCATCTGAATTTCCTCATTGGAGCAGCTTTTTGCCCATTTTTTGACTGGGTGGTTTTCTTTGTTTTAGTTGAGTTGTATGAGTTTTTGTAGATCTTTGAAATCAACCCATTATCAGTTGTACAAAGAGCAAATATTTTTCTCCCAATCAGTAGGTAACTCTTTGTTTTGGTTATTGTCTCTTCACTGTACAGAAGATTTTTAGATTGATGTAGTCCTAGCTGTTCATCTTTTCCATCATTTTCTTTGCTTCTGGAGATGAATCCTCAAAGATGTCTCTAAAATGTATGGTGTGGAGTGTTTTGCCTATGTTTTCTTCTATATATTTTATGAGTTCAGTTCTTATATTCAAAGATTCAAGACATTTACATACTTTGAGTTGATATTTGTGTATGGTGTGATGTTGTAAGTTAGTTTCACTATTTTGTATGTGGTGGTGCAATTTTCCCATACTATTTATTGAAGAGACTGTCCATGTACCATTACATATTCTCTGTTCCTTTGTCAAAGATTATTTGAGCACACATGTGTGGGTTATTTCTGGGTTTTCAATGATTCCATTGGCCTGCATGTCTGGTTTTGTTCCAGTTCCGGTTCCAGGGTGTTTTAATGATTATGGCTTCCTAGTTTACTTTGAAGTCTGAGAGTGAAATATCTGTTCTCCCTCTTTTTAGTCAGAAGAACTTTGGCTATGCAAGTTTTTTTTATTATTATTATTCAAAATGAATTTCAGCAATATTTTTTTATTTATTTGAAGAATGACATTGAGATTTTTATTGGAATTGCTTTGAATCTGTAAAGTGCTTTTGGTAGAATGGACATTTTGATAATGTTAATTCTTCCAAACCATGAGCAGGTAATGCCGTTCAATCTTTGTCTACTATTTCTTTTAACAATCTTTTACAATTTTTAATAGGTCCTTCACCTCCTTTCTTAGGTTTATTCCAAGGTATTTAATTTTTTGTATAATTGTAAATGGGATAGTTTTCTTTATTTCTGTTTCTTCGGACTGTTTATATATATATTTTTTTTTCATCTTGGAAGGCTGCTGATTTTTGTGTGGTGATTTTGTAACCTGTTTCTTTACTGAACTGATATATTGTTTTAATTATATTTTCTGTAGAGTTTTTAGATATGTCTCCATATATTATCATATCATTGGAAACAGTGATAATTTTACTTCTTCTTTGCCTATTTGGATTCTTTGTATGTCTTTCTCTTGCCTAATTGTAGTACTATATTTAAAACCAATACTATAGTTAAAACCAGTGGTGAATGTGGACATTCTTATCTTGTTCCAGGTTTTTTTTTAAGATTTATTTTTTATTTATACAATAGCTGAGGTACAGGCCAGAGGCAAGGGAGGGTAAGAGGATACACCAGAGACAGAGCGGGGAGCAAAACAGGCAGACAGATTGAAACACTGTTGAGAGGAGAAGTAGGGGTTACAGGAGAGATCTGCCACACCATGTGGGAATTTCCCTGGACGGCCAGGAATTGAACTCATGCAGCAGAGGCAGTGGACAGCTTCACAGCCCTGTACTCAACCCACTGTACCTCTGGAGAGGCCCTTGTTCCAGATCTTAATGGAAATACTTCCAGTTTTTATCAACATTGAGAATAATATTGGCTGTGAGTTTGTCATATATGACTTTTATTATGTTAAGTTATGCCTATTCTATCCCAAGAGATTTGAGGACCATCATCATAAATGGATGTTGAATTCTGCCAAATATATCTCATCATCAACTGATGTGATTATACAGTTTTTTTAATTTTTATGTTGGTTGATGGTTTGTGTTTTTAATTAATTAATTTATGCATACAAGAACTGAGGTACAGGCCAAAGGTGCAGAAGGGATGAGAGAATGTGCCAGAGACAAAGTTGGAAACAGAACAGGCAGATTAATTGAAATATGCTAAGGGGAGTAGTGGGTGAGACAGAAGAGATCTGCTGCACAATGTGGGTTAGCTCCATTGCTGGGGTTTGAACTTGTGCTGCAGTGGCTGTGGATAGCTTCATAGTACTGACACTTAACCCCTTGCACCATCAAGAAGGCCTTGGTTGATATTTGGAATTACATTATTTGTTTTTAGGATGTTGAACCATCCTTGTGTCTCTGGAAAAAAATCCACTTGGTAATATTGTATTGTCCTTTTGACGCATTGTTAGATTTGGTTTGCTAGGATTTTAATGATGATTTTTGCATCTGTGTTCATAACAGAGATTGGCCTTTATTTTTCTTTTGTGTGTGCATGCTTCCTTTTTGGTTTTTGTATCGGTGTAACATTGGCTTCATAAAGTGTATTTTACTGTTTTCCTTATTTCTCAGTTTTTGAAAGAGTTTTTTGTAGGATAGGCATCAGTTCATCTTCTAAAAAAAATAGATTTATTTATGTATGTATGTATGTATGTATGTATTTATTTATTTATTTATAAAGCACTGGGTACAGTCAGAAGCGCAGGAGGGTGAGAGAATTCACCAGAGCCAGAGCAGGGAACAGAACACGCAGACTGATGAAATACACTGCTGAGGGGAGCAGCAGGTGCAGCAGGAGAGGTCTGTGCACCACGTGGGACCCCCGCCGGTGGCCAGGGATTGAACCAGCACTGCAGAGGGTACAGGCAGCTTCGCAGCCCAGCGCTCAACCGCTGCACCACCAGGGGAGGCCCCAGTAGCATTCTTATATGAAATCAATCAGTGTGAAGGGGGTGAAATTAAGAAAACTATCCAAAATATTACCAAAATATTTAAAATATTATCCCCAAAATTAAAACCTGAGAATAAGTCTACCAAAGGTGGTGAAAGTGCTGTCTAAGTAAAAGTATAAAACACTGTTAAAAGAAATAGAAAAAGACACACAGAAATGAAAAGACATTCCCTGCTTATGAATCTGAAGAATTAATATTATCATAATGACCATCCTATCAAAAGTACTTTACAGATTCAGCACAATTACAATAAAAATCTCAATGATAACAGGAATATAGGGGAACCAAATCAGTGTAAAAATAATAACACTAAAAAACACAACAAAGCAAAAACAGACAATTATAAATCAGAGACATACTGCAGGGGAGGAGGAGGGAGAGGGATCAGAGGGAGGGAGGGAGGGAGGGAGGGAGGATCACAGGGCACTGAGGTGATGGTGCATGAGTGCATTGGTGAAGGCTAAATTCTATAGGGACTACAGCTGAGGGGGTGGGGGAAGCAAATATTGTTTAAAAATGAACAATGAATGACCTATGAGCAAGACGTCATCAACATGGCAGTGAGGAAATGCTGCGAGTAAGACCTCCATTAAAATAAAAGTTAATAGGGAGGAAAAGCAGCAGGTCCCTGAGAGAACGGGGACACGGAAGATAAATGGGCGACTCTGGCAAACTGCCCGATGAAGAAAGTTGCCATAAAAGAGAACTTGAAGGGAGGAAAGCTCAGAACCCTGCTACCCTCCCCCACCCACAAAGTCGGCACTCTCCGGTCGACAGAAAGGAGGAAAAAAAAAAAAAAAAAACTAAAACAACCAACAAGAACAAACTACACATCAAGCGGGACTGTGAGTGGAAAGGAACTATTTCAGCCACCTCACCCTGTGAACTGGAACTATGGAGAACTATGCAGGATTCGCCACAGAGATGAGCGAATGGCTCCAGGCACCATTGGAGAAAAATAAAGACTCCCAGGAGACCTACAAACAGCCCAAGGCCAGCCAGTAAGCTTGTGCGGAAAAGCAATGCACTTGAAAATCATATGCGAATCGCGGCTGCCCTGGTCCCCGCACCTGCCACCTAGGCTTGTGGGGAGACTCGCGTAGGCCCTCATTGAGGTGAATGTCCCTCACTGAGTAATGAGAAACCAGGCGCCCAGACACAGGAGCAGGGTGCAAAAGGCGAAATTTCTGCTGACACTGAACTGGGTTATAGCCTGCGTCCTGGACCTGAGGGCTTTGGGAACTGAGACCCGGGGCACAAAATTTGGGGCGTGGGATCCCCACGACGTTGGGGCACAAGGCAGACACATCACCCCCACGCCATTGAGGGTCTCCACGCCACTCCCACTCTGTTCCTCTGGACCCACCGGATAAAAAGAGTTCCCGAAAGACATTAGGAAAGATCTCTGGTGCCACCTAGCGACCAGAAAAAAAATCACCGACACCCTATAGTTGAAAATCTGGGATCACAAAAACACCCTCAGACACTGAGAGAGGGTGGGCCACCTAAACAGGGGTAAGGAGGGAAATAAAGTGTGGAAGAAGACCCCATTCTGGAATTGAGAGCTAGGCACAGAATCCGGGGCATGGGATGCGCCATAGCAGCGGGCACTGCACAGGGTGACAGCCAGCATTTTGGATCTGATAGCCCTGGAACTGAGACCTAGAGTGCAGACTTCAGAGCATGGGATCCATTCAGCTGCGGACACAACACCTGGTGAACACAGGGCAGACACAGCACCTGGCTTGAATTAGAGCCCCTGTGTGGAGGTGCTCCCCTGCGCCCCCACCGCCCCCCTCAGAGAACCACTGGGAAAAAGCACAGGTCAGCAAGTACTGGTCTCTGGCGCCACCTCTTGACCAGAACTAAATCACCAACTAGCTGATTCCCTGTTGGAACTGAGCAAATACTGAGGGAGGGAACTGTAAGGGACAGAGCCCAGCAACACAGCATCAACAGAATCCTTGCCAACAGAATCCAACAATGCATCCATAAGATAATTCACCACGACAAAGTAGGATTTATTCCAGGGACACAAGGATGGTTCAACATCCAAAAATCAATCAATGTAATTCAACACATCAACAAAAAGAAACAGAAAAACCATATGATAATATCCATAGATGTTGAGAAATCATTCGACAAAGCACAACACCCATTTATGATATTGGCCCTTGAAATTCTTGGGATACAAGGAACACCCCTCAACATCTTAAAGGCCATCTATGACAAGCCCACAGCCAATATCATTCTCAATGGTGAAAAGCTGAAAGCATTCCCGTTAAGATTTGGCACAAGACAAGGATGTCCACTCCTCACCACTGCTTTTCAACATAATACTGGAAGTCCTAGCCAGAGAAATAAGACAAGACAAAGACACACAAGGAATCCAAATAGGCAAGGAAGAAATCAAACTATCCCTATTTGCGGATGATATTATAATATACATAGAGAACCCCAAAAACTCTGCAGAAAAAACTAATTAAACTAATCAATCAGTTTGGTACAGTGGCAGGATACAAAATCAATGAACAAAAATCAGTAGCTTTCCTATACACAAACAATAAATCTGAAGAAGAATAAATCAAGAAAAGCATTCATTTTACTATTGAAACAAAAAGAAATCAAATACTTGGGAATAAACCTAACAAAAGAAGTAAAGGACCTATACAAAGAAAACTATAAAACACTGTTAAAAGAAATAGAAGTAGACACAAAGAAATGGAGTGACATCAAGGATCGGAAGAATTAACATTATCAAAATGGCCATCCTACCAAAAGCAATATACAGATTCAATGCTATTCCAATTAAAATTTCAATGTCATTCATCAAAGAAATAGAAAAAATATTGATGAAATTCATATGGAGTCACCAAAAACCCCGAATAGCCAAAACCCTCCTGAAAAAAAAAAAAAAAGAAGGGAAAGGAGGCATCACTGTCCCAGATTGGAACCATAACAGACACATGGACCAAGGAACCAAATAGAAATCCCAGAAATAGGGCCTCCCCAGTGGCGCAGCGGTTGAGCACTGGGTTGCTAAGCTGCCCGCAGCCTCTGCAGCACCAGTTCCATCCCCAGCTGCTCCCCGGCCACCAGAGGAGGGTTCCACATGGCATGCAGACCTCTCCTGCTGCCCGCTGCTCCCCTCAGCAGTGTACTTCAGTCCTTCTGCCTGCTCTGCTCCCCGCTCTGGCTGTGGTGAATTCTCTCACCCTCCCGTGCTTCTGACTGTACCCAGTGCTTGTTTAAATACATAAATCTTAAAAAAAAAGAAATCCCAGAAAAAAACCCACAGATCTATGGTCAACTAATCTTTGACAAAGGAGCAAAGAATATGCACTGGAGCAATGAAATTTCATTCAATGAATGGTGCTGGGAAAACTGGGTTGCTACATGCAAAAGAATGAGGCTTGGGCCTCCCTGGTGGCACCGCAGTTGAGCTCTGGGATGCAAAGCTACCTGCAGCCTCTGCAGCACCTGATTGATCCCCAGCTGCTCCCTGGCCACTGGAGGAGGGTCCTACATGGCGCACAGACCTCTCCTGCCACGCCCGCTGCTCCCCTTAGCAGTGTATTTTGTCAGTCTGCCTGTTCTGTTCCCTGCTCTGGCTCTGGTGAATTCTCTCACCCTCCTGCGCTTCAGACTGTACCCGGTGCATAAATAAATAAATAAATAAATAAATAAATAAATAAATAAATAAATCTTTAAAATAGAAAAAAAAACTATAAAAAAGACATTCCTTCTTAAAAAAAATGAAGTCTGACTACTACCTCACACCATGCACAAAATCCATCTCAAAATGGATTAAAGAACTAGACATAAGACCTGAAACCATGAAATATATAGAAGGAAATATAGGCGAAACAATGCATGACATGCACCTCAAAGACATCTTTATGGACACATCACCCAAAGCAGTGATAGTGAAGGCAAAGATAAACAACTGCTACTACATCAAATTAAAGAGCTTCTGCACAGCAAAAGAGACAATAACCAAAACAAAGATACACCCCACCGACTGGGAGAAAATTTTTACACACAACACTAATGATAAAGGACTGATCACAAAAATCTACAAAGAGGTGATGAGACTCAACAAAAACAAAGAAAATCATCCAGTCAAAAACTGGGCAGAAGAGGTAAAAAGCAATTTCTCCAAAGAGGAAATACAAATGACCACCAGGCATATGAAAAAATGTTCAACATCACTTGCAATCAGGGAAATGCAAATCAAAACTACAATGAGATACCATCTTACACAACTAAGAATGGCACATATTAAAAAAAAAATTAGCAACAACAAATGTTGGCAAGGATGTGGAGAGAAAAGGAACTCTCCTGCATGGCTGGTGGGAGTGCAAACTGGTCCAATCACTATGGAAAGCTGTGTGGAGATTTCTGGACCTACTAAACATAGAGCTTCCATATGATTCAGCAATTCCACTCCTAGGTATTTACCCAAAGGATACAGAAACATCAATCTCAAAGAGCACCTGCACCCCTATGTTTATAGCAGCACTGTTTACAATAGCTAAGCTTTTAAAACAACCCCAATGCCCAAAAATAGATGACTAGATCAAGAAGATGTGGTACATATACACAATGGAATATTACTCAGCATTCAAAAAAGATAAACTGATGCAATTTGCAGCAACATGGATGGAGCTAGAAGGGGTCATGCTCAGCAAAACAAGCCAGAAAGAAAAAGAAAAATACCAGATGGTCTCACTCATAACAGGAATCTAGAAAACCTAAATGAGGGACCAGGAAAATGAATAACTATAAGAAAGAAAAAAATCAAAATCAGCAAACAACTATGAACCAGAGACACACTTTGGGGTGGGGCAGAGAATGGAGGGATTGGGGTCAAAATCAGGGGGTTGCAATTGTATGGGGAATATAAAAATAAAATAAATGAATAAATAAAAATTTAAAAATAAATAAATCAAATGAACAATGATGTAAAAAACAAAAAAAATAAAATCTCAATGACATTCTTCAAAGAAATGGAACAAATAAGCTGAAATTCATATGGTGCCACAAAAAACCCTGAATATCAAAGCTCTCCTGACTAAAACGGAGAAGAATGGAGGTATTACATGCCCAAATTTCAAACTATACTACAAAGGTATAATAATGAAAACAGCACATTATTGGAACAGAAACAGACACACAGACTGATGGAATTCATTTGAAAGTCCAGACATAAAGCAAACATATATAGCCAACTAATCTCTGACAAAGTAAAAAAGAATATAAACTGGAAAAGGAAAGCATCTTCATTAAATAGTTCTGGGAAACCTGGACTGCCACATGCAACAGAACAAAACTAGACTACGATCTCATACCTTACACAAAAATCAACTCAAATGGATAAAATACTTGAATGTTAGATTGAGAACCATAAAACATAGAAGAAAAGATAGGTGAAACACTTCATGCTATAAACTCCATGCCAGAATTATCTTTGAGGACTCATATCCAGAAGAATGGAAAAGAAAAAATATATAAACAGCTGGAACTACATCAACCTAAATAGCTTTTGTACAGTAAAAGAGAGAGCAACCAATATGAAGAGACACCTACTGAATGAAGGAAAATATTTGCACACCATACATTAGAAAGAGACTGATATCAAAGACCGACAAAGAACTTACACGACTCAACGACAACAAAAAAGCAAACAACCAAATCACAAAAATGGACAGAAGACGAATAAGATACTTCTCCAAAGAAGAAATGCAAATAGCCAACATTTGTGTTTGCAACATTTGCAAATAGCCAACAGGCATATGAAAATATATTCAACATCACTAATTATCTAGGAAATGCAAATCAAAGCCACAATGAGATACCACCTCATATCTATGAGAATGGCCCATATTAAAACAAACAAACAAAGAAACAAACAAACAGAAACAACAAATGCTGGTGAGGATGTGTTGAAAAAAAACACCTTTACACTGTTAGTGGAAATGCAAAACACTAAAAATGATCTACCATACAACCCAGTGATTTCACTCCTAGGAACTTACCTAGAGAACACAAAAACAGTAATTTGAAAGGAAACCTGCATTCCTATACTTATTGTAGTACTATTTACAATAGTCAAAATATAGAAACAACCTAAGTGCCCCAAAATAGATGCATGGGTCAAGAAGATATGGTATATATACACAATGGTATACTACTCAGCAATCAAAAATGATAAACACATGACATTTGTGACAACATTTATAGAACTGCAAGGGACTATGCTAAGCAAAAAAAATCAAAAGGTAAAAAATAAACACTTAATGGTTTCACTTATATCTGTAATATAGAGAAACTGAACAAAGGGTCATATGTGTCAAAACTTGGAACCTGACCATGGATCTGAGGCGTGCAGCATAGGAGCGGGAGAGACAGGGGTCAAACAGGAGAGGGAAGAGCACAAGTGACTATGGTGATGGATAGTGAGTACTATGGTGGTGGGAGATCTATGGGGACTACACCTGAAGGGAGAAACAAAGACTGTAATAAAATAAATATAAGAAATGAAAAATAATAATTACTTGAAATGTAAATGGTCTGAACTCACTAATTAAAAGGCACAGAATGACTAATTTTTTGTTTTTTCGTTTTTTTTATTTTAACATTTATCTTTTTATATTTTTAGATATTTACTTCCCCCCACCCCCTCAGATTGAGTCCCCATAGAATTTCCTTCCCCAAAGCACCCATGCACCATCACAACAATCCCCTATGCTCCTCCCTCCCTCCCTCTCACCCCTCTTTCTCCTCCTCCCCTGCAGTATGTCTCTGGTTTATAATTGTCTGTTTTTGCTTTGTTGTGTTTTGTACTGTTATCACTATTATTTTTTTTACACTGATGTCTTATTTGGTTCCCCTATATTCCTGTTATCAGTGAAACCATCTGAGATTTTTCTTTTTCCTTCTGGCTTATTTCACTGAGCATTATTCCTTCTAGCTCCATCCATGTTTCTGCAAATGATATGAGTTGATCTTTTTTGAATGCTGAATAATATTCCATTGTGTATATATACCACATCTTCTTGATCCAGTCATCTATTTTTGGGCATTTGGGTTGTTTCCAGGTTTTACCTATTGTAAATAGTGCTGCAATAAACATAGATGTACAGGTGCTCTTTTGAATCACTGTTTTTGTGTCCTTTGGCTAGATCCCTAGGAGTGGAATTGCCGGATCATATGCTAGCTCCATTTTTAGTAGACTGAGGAACCTCCAGCTATCCACAATGGTTGGACCAGTTTGCATTCCCACCAGAAATGTAGGAGAGTTTCTTTTTTGCCGCATCTTCACCAACATTTGTTGGTGCTTGTTTTTTTGATATGTGCCATTCTTGCTGGTGTAAGGTGGTAGGTATCTCTGTGGTTTTGATTTGCATTTCCCTGATTATAAGGTAGTTGAAAATTTTTTCATTATGCCTGCTGGCCATTTGCATTTCCTCTTTGGAGAAATGTCTTTTAAGGTCTTCTGCCCATTTCTTGACTGGATTGTTTATTTTGTTTTTGTTGAGCCATATGTGTTCTTTGTATACCATTGTGATCAGTCCCTTATCAGTTGGATGGAGTGCAAAGATCTTTTCCCAACCAGAGGGGTGTCTTTCTGTTTTGGTTAATGTCTCTTTTGCTGTGCAGAAGCTTTTCAGTTTGATGTAATCCCAGGTGCTTATCTTTGCCTTCACTGTCAGTGCTTTGGGTGATGAGTCTTTAAAGATGTTTTTGAGATGTATGTCTTATAGTGTTTTACCTATATTTTCTTCCATATATTTTATGGTTTAAGGTCTTATGTACAGTTCTTTTATCCATTTTGAGTTGATTTTTGTGCACGGTGAGAGGTAATGGTCTAGTTTCTTTTCTTTTCTTTCTTTTTTTTTTTTTTTGCATGTGGAGGTCCAGTTTTCCCAACACATTTTATTGAACAAACTGTCCGTGTTCCACTGCATATTCTTTGCTCCCTTGTCAAAGATTAGTTGTTCATATAAGTGTGGCTTTATTTCTGGGTTCTCTATTAAGTTCCATTGGTCTGTGTGTCTGTTTTTTGTTTCAATACCAAACTGTTTTAATTATTATGGCTTTGTAATATAGCTTTGAAGTTTGGAAGAGTGATACCGCCTTTCTCCTTTGTTTTCATCAGTAGGGCGTTAGCTATTCATGGTGTTTTGTGGTTCCAGATGAATTTCATCAGTATTTGTTCTACTTCTTTGAAGAATGTCATTGGGATTTTTATTGGAATAGCATTGCTTTTGGGAGGATGGCCATTTTTTTTCATTAGTACCTAGAGTTATTTTTTTCTATAGCTTTTCTTAGATTTCTTTTTTTATTTTAACATTTATCTTTTTTATATTTTTAGGTATTTACTTCCCCCCACCCCCTCAGATTGAGTCCCCATAGAATTTCCTTCCCCAAAGCACCCATGCACCATCACGACAATCCCCTCTGCTCCTCCCTCCCTCCCTCTCACCCCTCTTTCTCCTCCTCCCCTGCAGTATGTCTCCAGTTTATAATTATTTTTGCTTTGTTGTGTTTTGTACTGTTATTTTTTTACACTGATATCTTATTTGGTTCTCCTATATTCCTGTTATAAGTGAAATCATCTGATATTTTTCTTTTTCTTTCTTGATTATTTCACTGAGCATAATTTCATCTAGTTCCATCCATGTTGCTGCAAATGGCATGAATTTATCTTTTTTTGGTTGCTGAATAATATTCCATTGGGTATATGTACCACATCTTCTTGATCTAGTCATCTATTTTTGTGCATTTGGGTTGTTTCCAGGTTTTACCTATTGTAAATAGTGCTGCAATAAACATAGGTGTACAGGTGCTCTTTTGAATCAATGTTTGTGTCCTTTGGGTAGATCCCTAGTAGTCAAATTGCTAGATCATATGCTAGCTCCATTTTTAGTAGACTGAGGAACCTCCAGACAGCTTTCCATAGTGGTTGGACCACTACCCACTGGCAATGTAGGAGAGTTCCTTTTTCACTGCATCCTCGCTAACATTTCTTGGTGCTTGTTTTTTTGACATGAGCTATTCTTACTGATGTAAGGTGGTATCTCAGTGTGGTTTTGATTTGCATTTCCTTGATTATAAGGGATGTTGAACATTTTTTTCATATGCCTGTTGGACATTTGCATTTCCTCTTTGGAGAAATGTCTATAGAGTTCTTCTGCCCATTTCTTGACTGGATTGTTTATTTTGGTTTTGTTGAGCCATGTGAGTTCTATGATTAGTTCCTTTTCAGTTGAATGAAGTGCAAAGATGTTTTTCCCAGTCAGTGGGGTGTCTCTCTGTTTTGTTTAATGTCTCTTTGTACAGACGCTTTTCAGTATGATGTAATCCCAGGGGTTTATTTTTGCTTTCACTATCGCTGCTTTGGGTGATGAGTCTTTAAAGATTTTTATGAGATGTATGTTCTGTAGTGTTTCCCCTATATTTTCTTGTATATATTTTATGGTTTCAAGTCTTATGTCCAGTTCTCTTATCCATTTTGAGTTGATTTTTGTGCATGGTGAGAGGTAGTGATCTAGTTTCATTTTTTTGCATGTGGAGATCCAGTTTTCCCACCACCAATTATTGAACAAACTGTCCGTGATCCATTGCATATACTTTGCTCCTTTGTGAACGATTAGTTGTTCATGTAAGTGTGACTTTATTTCTGGGTTCTCTATTAAGTTCCATTGGCCTGTGTGTCTCTTTTTTGTTCCAATACCAAACTGTTTTAATTATTACGGCTTTGTAGTATAGCTTGAAGTTTGGCAGTGTGATACCTCCTTTCTCCTTTTTTTTCATCAGTAGGGCTTTGAGTATTTATGTTTTTTTGTGGTTCCATTTGAATTTCATCAGTATTTGTTCTATTTATTTGAAGAATGTCATTGAGATTTTTAGTGGAATATCATTGAATCTGTACATTGCTTTTGGGAGGATGGACATTTTAATAATGTTGATTCTTCCAATCCATGAGCAGGGGATGTCTTTCCAATTCTTTGTGTCTTCTGTTTCTTTTAACAGTGCTTTATAATTTTCTTTGTATAGGTCTTTCACCTCTTTTTTTAGATTTATTCCCAAGTATTTTTTTTTTGGTTTCATATATAAAAGGGATGGTTTTCTTGATTTCTTCTTCTTCAGATTTGTTGTGTGTAGGAAGGCTACCAATTTTTTGAATGTTGATTTTGTATCCTGCTACTTTACTGAGCTTGTTGATATTTTGAGTAGTTTTTCTGTTGAGTTTTTTAAGGTTCTCTATGTATATTATCATATCATCTGCAAATAGTGATAGTTTTACTTCCTCTTTCCCTGTTTGGATCCCTTGAATGTCTTTCTCTTGTCTTATTGCCCTGGCTAGGACCTCCAGTATTATATTGAAGAGCAGTGGTGAGAGAGGACACCCTTGTCTTGTTCCTGATCATAAAAGAAAGGTCTTCAGCTTTTCGCCATTGAGAATAATATTGGCAGTGGGTTTCTTGTATATTGCTTTTATCATTTTAAGGTATGTTCTTTCTATCCCGAGAATTTCAAGGGCCTTCATTGTAAATAGATGTTGGACTTTGTCGAATGCTCTCAGCATCTATTGATTGATCATATGGTTTTTATTTTTCTTTTTATGGATGTGTTGGATTACACTGATAGATTTTCATGTGTTGAACCATCCTTGTGCCACTGGGATGAATCCCACTTGATCATAGTGTACTATCCCTTTAATGCATTCTGGGATTCTGATGGTAAGGATTTTGTTGAGGATTTTTTCATCAGTGTTCATTAGGGAGATTGGCCTGTACTTTTCTTTTTATGTGCTGTCTTTGTTTGGTTTTGGTATTAGTGTAATGTTGGCTTCGTAGAACTATTTGGTAGTATTCCTGCTTTTTCAATTTTTTGAAAGAGTTTGTGTAGGATAGGTACTAATTCATTGCTGAAAGTTGGGTAGAATTCATTTGTGAAGCCATCTGGACCTGGCCTGTGGTTTTGGGGAGTTCTTTGATTGTTGTCTCAATTTTGCTGCTTGTAATTGGTTTGTTTGGTTGTTCTATTTCTTCTTTGTCCAGCTTTGGATGACTATATTGTTCTAGGGATTTGTCTGTCTCTTCTAGGTTTTTGAATTTATTTGCATGTAAGTGTTCTTAGTAATCTCTGACTATTCTTTTGATTTCTACTGAGACTGTTGTGATTTCCTCCTCTTTTATTTGTCATCTTATTTATATGTGTTTTCTCCAGTTCTTTCTTTGTGAGCCTGGCTAGAGGTTTGCCTATTTTGTTTATTTTTTCAAAGAAGCAACTTTTGGTATCATTGATATTTTGCATTGATTTTTCAATTTTCAATTCATTTATTTCTGCTTTTAATTTTATTATTCCCTTTCTTCTACTTGCTTTAGGGTTTTTTTTTGTTGTTGTTCGTTTTCTAGCTCTTTCAGATGTGAGATTAGGTTGTTTCTTTGAGTTCTTTCTGGTTTCTTGATGTGAGCCTGTATTGCCATATATTTTCCTCTTATTACTGCTTTTGCTGCATCCCATACATTCTGGAAATTTGTGTCCACCTTGTTGTTCAACTCAAAGTATTTTTTAATTTCTTTTTTTTATTTTATTTATTTTATTTTTTTTAAATAATAAATTTTATTTTTATATTCCCCCATATAATTGCAAACCCCCCATTCTGACCCCAAACCCTCCCCTCCCGCCCCCCACCCCCCAAAAAATGTCTCTGGTTCATAGTTTTTTGTTGATTTTGATTTTCACTTTCTTATAGTTATTCATTTTCCTGGTCCCTTATTTAAGTTTTCTAGATTCCTGCTATGAGTGAGACCATCCGGTATTTTTCTTTTTCTTTCTGGCTTATTTCGCTGAGCATGATCCCTTCCAGCACCATCCATGTTGCTGCAAATTGCATGTGTTTATGTTTTTTGAATGCTGAGTAATATTCCATGGTATATATGTACCACATCTTCTTGATCCAGCCATCTATTTTTGGGCATTTGGGCTGTTTCCAAAGCTTAGCTATTGTAAATAGTGCTGCTATAAACACAGGGGTGCAGGTGTTCTTTGGAATTGATGTTTCTGTGTCCTTTGGGTAAATACCTAGGAGTGGAATTGCTGGATCATATGGAAGCTCTATGTTTAGTAGGTCCAGAAATCTCCACACAGCTCTCCATAGTGGTTGGACCAGTTTGCACTCCCACCAACAGTGCAGAAGAGTTCCTTTTTCTCCACAATCTCGCCAACATTTGTGGTTGCTAGTTTTTTTAATATGTGCCATTCTCACTGGTGTAAGATGGTATCTCATGGTAGTTTTGATTTGCATTTCCCTGATTACAAGTGATGTTGAACATTTTTTCATATGTCTGTTGTCCATTTGCATTTCCTCTTCAGAGAAGTTTCTTTTTAGCTCTTCTGCCCATTTTTTGACAGGCTTATTTTCTTTGTTGTTGCTGAGTCTCATCAGCTCTTTGCAGATTTTTGCGATCAGTCCTTTATCATTAGTGTTGTGTGCAAAAATGTTCTCCCAGTCGGTGGGGTTTCTCTTTGTTTTTGTTATTGTCTCTTTTGCTGTGCAGAAGCTCTTTAATTTGATGTAGTCCCAGCTGTTTATCTTTGCCTTCATTATCACTGCTTTGGGTGATGTGTCTGTAAAGATGTCTTTGATATGCAAATCATGTAGTGTTTTGCCAATATTTCCTTCTATGTATTTTTTGGTTTCAGGTCCTATGTTTAGTTCTTTAATCCATTTTGAGTTGATTTTTATGTATGGTTTGAGGTAGTGGTCAAGCTTCATTCTTTTGCATGTAGCAACCCAGTTTTCCCAGCACCATTTATTGAACAAACTTTCTTTGCTCCATTGCATAGTCTTTGCTCCTTTGTCAAAGATTGGTTGACCATAAATCTGTGGGTTTATTTCTGGATTTTCTATTCAATTCCATTGGTCTGTATGTCTGTTCTTGTTCCAATACCATGCAGTTTTGATGATTATGGCTTTGTAGTATAGTTGAAGTCTGGGAGTGTGATGCCTCCATTTCCTTCTTTTTTTTCAGTAGAGCTTTGGCTATTCGGGGTTTTTTGTGTTTCCATATGAATTTCATCAGTAATTGTTCTATTTCTTTGAAGAATGACTTTGAAATTTTGATTGGAATAGCATTGAATCTGTATATTGCTTTTGGTAGGATGGCCATTTTAATAATGTTTATTCTTCCAATCCATGAGCAGGGGATGTCTTTCCATTTCTTTGTGTCTTCTTCTATTTCTTTTGACAGTGTTTTATAGTTTTCTTTGTATAGGTCCTTTACCTCTTTTGTTAGATTTATTCCCAAATATTTGATTTTTTTTTTGTTTCAATAATAAAAGGGATTTTTTTTTTATTTCTTCTTCTTCAGAATTATTGTTTGTGTATAGGAAGGCTACTGACTTTTGCGGGTTGATTTTGTATCCTGCCACTTTACTGAATTGATTGATGAGTTGAATTAGTTTTTCTGTGGAGTTTTTAGGGTTCTCTATGTATATTATCATATCATCTGCAAATAGTGATAGTTTGACTTCTTCTCTTCCTATTTGGATTCCTTGTATGTCTTTCTCTTGTCTTATTGCTCTGGCTAGGACTTCCAGTATTATATTGAAGAGCAGTGGTGAGAGTGGACATCCTTGTCTTGTTCCAGATCTTAATGGAATTGCTTTCAGCTTTTCACCATTGAGAATGATACTGGCTGTTGGCTTGTCATAGATGGCCTTTATGATGTTGAGGTATGTTCCTTGTATCCCAAGAGTTTCAAGGGCTTTTATCATGAATGGGTGTTGCACTTTATCGAAAGCTTTCTCAGCATCTATTGATATTATTATATGGTTTTTATATTTCTTTTTGTTGATGTGTTGGATAATGTTGATTGATTTTCGGATGTTAAACCATCCTTGTGTCCCTGGAATGAATCCTACTTGGTCGTGGTGAATTATCTTATGGATACATTGTTGGATTCTGATAGCTAAAATTTTATTGAGGATTTTTGCATCAGTGTTCATTAGTGAGATTGGCCTGTAGTTTTCCTTTTGTGTGTTGTCCTTGTTCAGTTTTGGTATTAGTGTAATGTTGGCTTCATAGAAGGTGTTTGGTATTGTCCCTTCCTTCTCAATTTTTTGGAAGAGTTTGTGAAGGATAGGCACTAATTCCTCTCTGAATGTTTGGTAGAATTCATTTGTAAATCCATCAGGTCCTGGGCTTTTGTTTTTGGGGAGGTTTTTGATTACCATTTCAATTTCGCTAATTGTAATTGGTCTGTTTAGGTGTTCTATTTCTTCTTTATCTAGCTTTGGGTGATTGTAGAGTTGTAGGAATTTGTCCATCTCCTCTAGATTGTTGAACTTGTTTCCATACAACTGTTCATAGTAGTTACTGATTATTCTTTTGAATCTGAATCTCTTTTTACCTTTGTGAGTTTGAAATCTGTTTTATCTGATATAAGTATAGCTGCTCCTGCCTTCTTTTTTGGTCCATTTGCTTGTAGGATTGTTTTCCAACCTTTTACTTTCAGCCTATATTTATCTTTTGTGGTTAAATGTGTTTCCTGGAGATAGCAGAAGATTGGATTTTGTTTTTTAATCCAGCCTGCTACTCTGTGTCTTTTTTTTTTTTTGATAATTTTAATCCATTTACATTTAGAGTTAACATTGATATGTTGGCACCTGTGTTTGCCATTTTGTTTGTCTCATACATTCCTCTGTTGGTTTTGGCTTTAGATCTTATAGATTTTTTGGGAGTGGGGCGTTAGTTTAATGACCTTCTGGTATTTCTGTTTGTCTGAGAAGGTCCATATTTTTTTCTTTGTAGAGGAAGGAGAGCTTTGCAGGGTAAAGTATTCTTGGTTGGCATTTGCTGTCTTGAAGTTTGCTGAATATGTTATTCCATTCTCTTCTTGCCTGTAATATTTCTTTGGGAAAATCTGAGGTTAACCTGATTGGTTTTCCCTTATATGTTATCTATTTCTCCCCCCTTGCTGGTTTTATTATTTTTTCCTTGTCTTGGACTCTTGCAAGCTTTAATATCAGATGTCTTGCTGTAGTTTTCTTTCCATTGTGGTCATTGGGAGTCTTCTCGCTTCTTGCATGTCTATATTTGTCTCCTTTTTCATGCTTGGGAATTTTTCTTCAATTATCTCCTTGAATAATTTCTCAGTTCCTTTGTCTCTCTCTCTTCACCTTCTGGAATGCCTACAACTCTTATGTTTTCTTTCTTCATGGAGTCTGATAATTGTCTAAGAGTATCCTCATACTTCTTCATTTGCACTTCTCTCTCCTTTTCTCTTTTGGCTCTTTTTATTTCTGTATCTTCAATAGTACTGCTCCATGCTTCCATTTCATTGATTCTGTTTTCAGTGCTTTTCCCAGAGTTCTTTATCATCTTTAGTAATTTTTTAATCTCTTGTGTTTCTTTTCTTTCCATACTTAATTTCTCAGTTTTATTCTTCAGTTCAGTGATTATTTGTCTCAAAACATTTTTTCCTTATTGTTTTCTTTCTGCTTTTTAATCATGATGATCATTAATTCTCTATCTGAAAGTTCTCTATCAAGAAGTTCTTCCATGTCATTGTTGAGCTCTGGTGACTGTATTTCTTTTTGTGTTGTGTCCTCCTGCGGGCTTGCTTGGCTATTTGTGTTTTTTCTTTTCCCTGTTGTTTGCTTTCTAATTAGTATTATCTGTTGGGACGTTGTGTCACTGGTGTTAGCGGGCATCTCTTTGGAGTGCTCCTTTAGGGGTGTCGGAAACTGTTTACCAGACTGAGACTAGCACTGGTAGGCCAAAACTCCACCAGTTCTTGATGCTGTGTTGCTGGGCACTGTCCCTTACGGTTCCCTCCCTCTTTATTTACTCAGTTTCAACAGGGAATCAGCTAGTTGGTGATTTAGTTCTGGTCACGAAGTGGTGCCAGACACCCATACTTGCTTACCTGTGTTTTTTTCCCAGCAGTTCTCTGAGAAACAGTGTGGGGTGGGTGGGTGGGTGCAGAGGTGAGCACCTCCGTACAGGGGCTCTTATTCAAGCTGGGTGCTCCATCTGCCCCATGTTCACCTGGTGTTGTGCCTGCAGCTGTATGTATCCCATGCCCTGAATTCTGCATCTAGGTCTCAGTTCCAAGGCTGTCAGATCCAAAACACTGGCTGTTACCCTGTGCAGTGCCTGCTGCTGTGGCATGTCCCATGCCCTTAATCCTGTGCCGGGCTCTCAGTTCCAGGATGGGGTCTTGCTCCATGCCTTATTACCTCTCCTTACCCTTCTTTGCATGGCCCACCCTCTCTCAGAGCATGAGGGATTTTTTGGTATCCCTGGTTTCCAACTATGAGGATGTTGGTGATTTTTTTCAGGTCACTAGGTGTTGCCAGAGATCATTCCTACAGTCCTTCCAGAACTGTTTGTTTTTCCCCAGTGGGTCCAGGGGAACAGAGAGGGAGTGGCATGGAGTGCCTCAATGGTGTGGGGGTGCTGTTTCTGCCCTGTGCCCCTCCATCATGGGAATCCCTCACACCGAATTTCATGCCCCAGTTCTCAATTCCGAAGCCCTCAGATCCAGGACGTGGGCTATAGCCCAGTTCAATGTTTGCAGAAATGGCACATTTTACACCGTGCTCCCATGCCCTGGCTCCTGGGTTCTGATTACTCAGTGAGGGACATTCACCTCAATGAGGGCTCCCACACATCTCCCTACAAGCCTAGGTCACAGGTGTGGGGACCTGGGCAGCTGAGATCCACGATCCACGATGCTTTTCGAGCATGCCACTTTTCAGCACAAGATTACCTGCTGGCCTTGAGCTATTTGTAGGTGTGCTAGGAGTCTTTGTTTTCCTCCAATGGTGCCCAGAGATGTTAGCTCACCTCCATGGCTATTCCTGCACGGTTCTCCACAGTTTCAGTTCACAGGGTGCGGTGATATAGTTCCTTCACACTCACAGTCCCTCTTGATGTGTAGTTTGTTCTTTTTGGTTGTTTTTTGTTTGGTTGTTTGTTTTTCTCCTTTCTGTTGGTCTGATAGTGCTGAGTTTGTGGGTGGGAGAGGGTAGCAGGGTTCTGAGCTTCCCTCACTTCTCGTCCTCTTTTATGGCAACTTTCTTCTTCAGGCAGTTTGCTAGAGTTGCCTTTTTATCTTCCATGTCCCAGTTCTCACAGGGACCTGCTGCTTTTCCTCCCTATTAACTTTTTTTTTTTTAATGGGAGAACTTACTCGCAGCATTTCCCCGCTGCCATGTTGATTGGATTCCATCTTTATTTAGTCTTGATCTACTTCCCTTAACCTCCTGGCTCCCCAGCATAGTGCCTGAGAGATGCTTTTCTAATCTTTTTGCTTTTTTGTTTTCTTCGGTATAACTGCCTGTTGTTGTATACATGCACCCACCTGCACAAGAAGATTCTTAGATCAAAAAGGTGACGTCACAATGACCACAACCAATTGTAAGCACAAAGGCAGCGTGCCATCTTTGAACTAAAACACGCCTTATTGATATAAGGGTTATAACTAATGGGGGAGATGATAAGGGCTAGGGATGGGGAGGAGATCAGGTGAGACACTAATCCAGCATAGTAGGAAATCTGCACATACATATTTCTTATGGCCTGTATGCTCTGTATTTGTTATAGAAAACTATTTTTGCAGCTAAAAAGGATCAAAGGATACTCCAAGGACAAGTGGGTACAGGTTTTATTATTATCACACTACAGGGCACAGACAGGAGAGAGTTCTCTCTTTCTAAGATCTGGGTTTCTGAGGATACACAAAAGTTTCCTTTTATACTCAGTTATTATAACATAAGTTACATGGGTTGACTACATTTTGTCCTTCAGACAAAGGAAGAGCAAAAGGGGAGTTACACAATTGGAGGTAGAAAGGGCCAGCAGAAGATAAGTTGGCTACTATGCTGCCCTCCCTCCTCTTGGAATGTAGCCTTGTTAATGTAAAGACCAGCCATAAATCCATCAGACAAAAGGAGAATTTGCAAGTGATAAGGGAAAGCAAACTTTCTTATTGCATCTGGGTTGGAATGTTTATCTAATGGGACTTTTGCTGTATTCATTTGTTTATTGGCTTTCCTTTTAAAAATAATTTTCCAGGGCCTCCCCAGTGGCAGTGGCACAGGTTGCGCTCTGGGCTGTGAAGCTGCCTGTCATCCTCTGCAGTGCCAGTTCAATCCCTGGCCACCGGGTGAGGGTCCCACATGGCTCACAGACCTCTCCTGCCGCCCGCTGCTCCCCTCAGCAGTGTACTTCGGTCCTGCCTGCTCTGCTGTCCGCTCTGACTCTGGTGAATTCGCTCACCCTCCCGTGCTTTCTGACTGTACCCAGTGCTTGTATAAATAAATAAATATATCTTTTAAAAAATAAAATAAAATTATTTTCCAGCCCAAGGAGGAGTGTGGGAAGCCAGTGCTATCTGAGGACCAGCCTCAGCACACTAGGACAAGCCCGAGACCAGGTGTCCAAGAGGGTGATAAGGAGCTCTGAAGGCTGGACATCACAATCTCCTGGCAGCAGTGAAGGCCTGCTTACTGCTAAACTCATTTTGTTCTACTCACTACAGAAAGGCAACTGGAAATGAAATGTTAAGACTTCTTTTGGGTGTTAACCCTAAGGTTCTTTAGGGTGTTAACCCCCCATCTTCCAGATTGCAGGCTGTCTTATTAAAGCTCATTATAAATGTTCAATTCCTGTCTCTAGTTTTTTGGCATTAGTGGTAACAGGTGGCCCAAATTTGGACTTCTGTTTATACAAATACATACTTCAGACATTATGCTAAAGCCCAGGTTTGGGCAGCAGGGCAATGTCTTGTTTGTCAGCCCAGACCAGGTTGGGCCCAGGACAAACTGTAGACTGGGCATAGCCCTGGACAAAAAAGGTTCCCCACATGCACTGTGTGGTCCTGATAGCCCCTTGGGTATGCAGCCTGGAAGCCGACCTACAAATAACACTCTGGATAACTAGGCAATGGCCCCCAATCATATGTATTACCCACCCTGGGGTAGCAAATCAGAGGGTAATCCAAAAAGAATATTTCTTTTAACTTTATGGCCTATTATGAGCTCACCAATTTTGTTGCATGTAGAACCCTCTGATTCCTCTTCACTGGAAAATTATGTATGGTACTTGAGACCAGGGAGGCCATGTTGCCAACTACAGTGTTGTCTTCTGACAAAAAGTTGGTCTGTATATTGTCAGATGGGAGAGATCTCCCATTGCTGGTGCCAATAACTTCTTTGTCTTTTGGCCCCTAGGTTGGTATGCCCTAATATCTTAGTGGACTGGGCTTAGTTATATTATTGAATAAATTGTATTCATTTGTATTCTATTACAGCTTATATTGATTTTGCAGGTTATGGGTACAGTGTCCTACACTCCTCACCAAGGGAACCTCGCCGATGATTGAAGTGTAGGTTGTACAGAGAAAACTTGGTGGAGTGGACTGTAAGGAAAATGAATTAAAATCAAGCTATTTTTCCCATTCCACACAACAGATACCCCATGCCTTGACATGCTATATTTTCCACCATTTGGATATCTAGCAACAATAGATGGACCTTGCATTTGCTGCAAATGTCTTAGTTGTGTGACTGTGGTTCTTAACAGTATAAAGAGTGCCAGGCAGTGGAGTTGCTCTTCTGCTTCTCTCAGAGTTGTAGTCTTTCTTGCTCTGTCAGCATGACTGTGTATATGGTCTCCTGTCTCAGCATTAAAAGACTGCAAAATCTACCAAAGGCTCTAAATTCTCTTTTTGTCTGTGAGAACTGACAATGAACTTACCCGGCTTGGGATGTTTGTACAATACCCTCCAACTTGGTTTCATTTATCACAATTTTCCTTTTTTCCAAAAGTAGTCAGAGCCCAATTTCTGGGTCAGTTTATTATGTTTTTGAGTTTGATGTAAGTGGAGGATAGTGTATATCATTTAATGTCTGGTATCTTTCTTCTATTTTGCATTTGGGAGAATTATCTTGCTGCTGTAATCTACATGGATGCCAGACTCCCCATTCCCACCTTCTTTGGGTTTCTGATGTCATTTCTTCCAGTATTGCCTCTCATCCCTCCTCTGCCTCAAACTCACCAGGCAGATTCCCCTCCTCCAGGTCTTTTGCACTTCCTGTATCCTCTACCTTCAAAGCTCTCCTCCAGAGTGCCCTCCTGGTGGTTCTGTATCCCTAATCAGATCTGCATTCCACTGTTCACTTCCACTGAAAGACTTTCCTGTTGTTTACCCCCTCCCTTCCCCTCTCCCTCCTTTGATTTTCCTCCCTAGCAATTATCACCCTTCTCTGAAGGGATTTGCTGCTTGTGGTTGTGAAACAAAATATGACCAATGTGGTGGCTAAAAACAACAGCACAGTATTATCTCATGTTTCTGCAGGTTATAAGGAGTGCTTTCTCTGCTTCAGTTCTCATGCTCCCCCCAAGTCTACCCCTACTCCCAGGCTAGACTCAAGGTGTCAGCTGCTGGGGATCTGGGTGAGAATCCTCCTCCATTCTGGCTACCAATCTCAGAATTAAGACTGAACTCACTGCTTCTTGTTAACTGTCAACCAGGATTGCTCTGAGCTTATATAAGTCACTTGCATGTCCTGGGTTGTGACTTCTATACCTCCAAACCATGTACATGTAGGTAGAGGCTCCCTCAAGCTTCTGTTCCTCCTGCTTCCAAGGACCCTTGTGATTCACTGGGGCTATTGCTTGATTCAGGATAATCATCCTAATTGCAGGTTACCTGATTAGCAATCTTCATTACACTTGCCAAAACCCCTTTTCCATGTAAGGTGACATGTTCACAAGTGGAAACTAGAGACAAAAATCATGGGGCCAACATCCTGCCCCAACAAATATTTTCTTAGTTATTTTGTTTGTTGTTCATCTTCCCCCTTCTAGAACCTCAGAAGGCAAATATTTCTGACTGTTTGATATCCCCAAACCTAGAATACTGCTTGGTACACAGTAGGCATTCCAGTATTTGTTGAATGAGAGAAAGCATGCATGCATGGATGAATGGATGCAGACTAGGTAATCAGTGTTTTCCCTCTGATACACTTCTCAGACTGTCTCTTCCTCTTTCAAATTTGGCCTTGACTTTCATATTAACCTGATTTCACCCAGTCAGGGTGATTCCCTGCCCACTGTGTCACTGGTTTGGGCTCTGCCAGTTAAAGGCAGTACTAGCAGGATAATGTCTTATTTGTATTGAACCTCTGAGCTGACACCACGGACACAGCCATGATGCAGGACCCTGGGGGATCTAGCACATTATTGGGTAGAGCTCAGAGGCCCAGGTCCTTTCCAGAGCAGCCCAGTGCCCATTGACTTCTTTGAGCAAACCTCTTTAGATTTATAGAGCTACTCAAAAGAATGTACTAGTCAGCAATGTATGCTAAGTGAAAAAAAATAGGACTTAGTCTGTATATGTTAATCATCCAATAAAAATTCCAAAATCCACTCCCAAAACTGGGTAGTTCCACAGATACCAGTGAGCAAGGTTATCCAAGATTGATCCAGAGCCAAGCTCCTGTGAGAGCTTAAAGCACCTATACGCAACAGGTTGGCTATTTGGGTGACAGGGTGGAAAAAAATCTGTGAAAACAGACTTACAGATCAGTTTTTCATTTTGTAATCACATGTCCTCCACGTAGGAAAATATGGCCAGGTTGATATTTGGAAGTTGATAGTGAAAAAAAGTGTGAGCAAATGTAAGCGGTGCCAGAGCCGTTGGGGGTAAGACAGGCATTCTGAAGGCTGACTGCCTCTAAGGTATAGTTTTCAGGAACAGTATGTATTTAAATCTCAAAATTACATATTTCACACTCTGAAAACTTAATGTATTTCCTTTTCATGCCATTCTAATTTGATACTTTAAAGTTTGAGCAAGGGCCTCCCTGGTGGCATAGCGGTTGAGCGCTGGGCTGCGAAGCTGCCTGCAGCCTCTGCAGCCCCAGTTGGATCCCCGGCCACCGGCGAGGGTCCCACATGGTGTGCAGACCTCTCCTGCTGCGCGCTGCTCCCCTCAGTAGTGTACTTCAGTCCTTCTGCCTGTTCTGCTCCCCGCTCTGGCTCTGGTAAATTCTCTCACCCTCCCGCGCTTCTGACTGTACCCAGTGCTTGTATAAATAAATAAATAAATCTTTAAAAAAAAAAAGTTTGAGCAAATCATTCTCTTTAGAAATTCATTATTAAGAAATACTCACATCCTTGAGTTAATAATAAAAAAACAAAGTTAATAATTTAGGTGATGTTTCCCAGGAATTCAAGGCAATCAGACCTCAGGTTTACTAACATAAAATAGATTCGTTTCTAACACTTGTATGTCAAATTGATTCCTAAAGCAGTTATTTACCTCTTCAGGAAAGTCAGCTGAAGGGCACTTATGTATATAATCAAAGACTGCAGTTTATTGCTAAGAATGTAGTTCAAGGAAAAGTGTAAAGTGCAGCATATTTAATATACGAAAGTATTAAACAGCATGTTTTAAAAATAATAACCATTTGACCATGCGTGTTACACATGTATAACAGAAACCTCCATAAGATGAAAGGAACAGGGCCTCCCTGGTGACACAGGCAGTTGAGCACTGCACTGTGAATCTGGCCACAGCCTCTGTAGGACAGGTTTGATTCCCCCCAGCCGGCGAGAATCCCACATGGTGAAGCAGACGTCTCCTCTCTCTCCTGCTGCTCCCCTCAGCAGTGTCCAAGAAAGGAGGAAGTTGGGGTGTGTGTGTGTGTGTGAGTGTTCCACTAAGCCTTATAAGGATATATGAGTGTGCATGTGTGTGTACCTGTATATGCAAATATGACTGGTCACCTGTAATAGATGGGCCACTAGCTGTCGTTTTAAATGGCACAGCCCTATCTACATGCCTTTGCTTATTCTCAGTGTTGACAAAGGTTTCTGGGGCATTCCACCTTACCCTGACAGGCTGAAACTTTGCTTACTCTGCTTCTGTCTCACTACAGATTTAAGGAGGACAAGTGAGCATTGGAGAAAAAGGAGCAGGCCCTTGGAAAGAAGGCACAAGTCCTTGCTGAGATCCCGTTCTCCTGCAGAAATCTCAGCTGCTGGGATTTGTGCACTGAAACCATTTTTTTTCCTCATAAGTCCTATATAAGAAAGACATAAGGGAAATATAGGACAAATAAAAAAAAGTTTTCTCAGTGTTTCCCAGACTGTTTTTTGCTATGACCTTCCAGCACAGGTGGCCTACTAGATGTAGTCTGCTTGTGCAGAAAACAGTAAGTAATATGTATCTTAAGGTATAGGTCACATGGGCAAAAACATACTTATGTAAGCTAGGCATAAATTTGGCTCTGTGCTGGCTTTGTCTATAAATCATATAAAAGCTAATAAGACTGCTGGAAAGCCACTACTATACTGGCCTTAGTTGGGGGAGGGGTACTGCCACTGACTGTTGCCACTGCTTCTGCCTGCAGTTGCTGTTGCTACCTGGGCCAACCCCCCACTCCACACCACCCTGAGGCTGCCCTAGAGGGCCATTGGGGAGAGGGGGCTGTCCACCTGCCTGGGGGCTATGGATGTTGTAAATATCGCTGCTGCCTGTATCTTGTTAGGTGGAAAAAAAAAAACAACCTGAGGCTGCTTAAACATGGGCCGTCCATGTTATTGAAGTTGCCAGTTGCCTAAGAACAATTGTTGAGCGACATTTGTAGAATTAAGTCTTTCCTAAATGACTACCGTGTCTGGGCTGGGTCAGGAATAGGAAGAACCTCCCAGCTCAAGGTAAAAATCCCTACCCTGCAAAACAGATCTTTGAAATAAAACAGGAATGTTTATGAGTTGAGTCACTGAAAGCTCAATATTCTCATCAGTCAAGGAATCCCACAGTCTACTTCTATTGGGTCTGGCTCACAATACATCAGACTCTGTGGACTAAGATGAGCAGGCCAGCAAACTGTAGTTCTTCTTTCTAATTCACACACTTTTACATCACAAAAGATCCTACTGTTGCTTGGATAGTGCAAGGACAAGTGAATATGCATACTGAATGGATGGTTTCACTTATGACAGGAATATAGGGGAACCAAATAAAACATCAGTATAAAAAATAATAATAACAATACAAAACACAACAAAGCAAAAACAGACAATTATAAACCAGAGACATACTGCAGTGGAGGAGGTGGGAGAGGGATCAGAGGGAGGGAGGGAGGAGTACAGGAGACTGTGGTGATGGTGCATGGGTGCCTTGGGGAAGGAAATTCTATAGGGATTTTTTTTTAGAGATAAAATCAGGGCCTTCCCTGGTGGCACAGGTGATTGAGTGCTGCACTGTGAAGCTGTACTGTGAAGCTATCCGCAGCCTCTGCTGCATTGGCTTGATCCCTGCCGGCAGGCGAGGGTCCCACAAGGCATGGCTGACCTCTCCTGTTGCTCCCGCTGCTCCCCTCGGCAGTGTATTTCATCAGTCTGCCTGTTCTGTTCCCCGCTCTGTCTCTGGTGAATCCTCTCACCCTCCCACACATCTGGCCTGTACCCCAGTTCTTGTATAAATAAATAAATAAATAAATAAATAAATAAATAAATAAATAAATGAATAAATAAATAAATAAATAAATAAATAAAATCTTTTTAAAAAAAGAGATAAAATCAACAAACCACTAGCTAAACTACCTAAGGAGAAAAAGAGAGAAAATTTAAATAAATATACTCAAAAATGAAAGAGGAGATATTACAACAGATGTCTCAGAAATAAAGAGGATCATAGGGATTATTATGAACAATTTTTTTTGCCAATAAATTGGACAATCTAGAAGTAATGAATGAATTCTTGGAAACATACAACCTATGAAGACTGAATCAAGACTAGAAATCTTGAGCAGATTAAAAACAAAATAGGAGATTGAATCACTAATCAAAAATCTCCCCACGAAGAAAAGCCCAGGTGCATGTGATTTCATTTGTGAATTCTATCAAATTATTAGCAAACCTTCTTAAACTATTCCAAAAAATGGAAGAAAGAATGCTTTTAAACACATTTTATGAAGTCAGCATTACCCTTATGCCAAAGCTAAGATCATTATAAGAAAATGAAAGTATAGGCCAATATAGATGCAAAAATCCTCTATAAAATATTAACAAGCTGAATAGCCTATTAAAGGGATCACACACATTGACCAAGTGGGATTTACCCTTGGAGTGCAAAGAGAGTTCAACACATACAAAGCAATGATACAGCACATTAACAGAATGAAAGGTAAAAAACCACATTGCTTAAATAAACTCTCCAAATCATATATATGATGGGGTTAATGGGTGAAATATATAAAAAAACACATGCAGCTCAATAGAAAAGCCAAAACAAGCTGATTATAAAATGGTCAGAGGATCTGAAGAGACATTTTTCCAGACATACAAATGGCTAATAGGTACATGAAAAGATCTTCCACAACATTACTCATGAGAGAAATGAAAATCAAAACCACAATGAGATACCACTTCAAATCTGCTGGATATGTCAACAAAAAGACAAGGATTAACAAGTGGGTTCAAGGTTGTAGAGGAAGGGAAAACTTGATAGTTTAATTTTTAGTAGTTTAATTTTTTGTAGTTTAATTTTTTGTAGTTTAATTTTTACTGAGTAGTATTCCATTGTACAGCAGCTTCTCATTCAAGGTGAAAATTCCTTGGTTCTTGTTATTTCCATTTTGTGGCTATTGTAAATAGTGCTGCAGTGAACATGGGAGTGCATGTTTCCCTTCAAATTGCTGTTTTTATACTTTTTAGGTAAAAACCTAGGAATGGAATGAGTTCTACCCCTGGCCAGGTAGCTAACCCACATGGCACAGCAAACCTCTCCTGTCTTACCCGCTGCTCCCCTCAGCATGTATTTCAGTCAATCCACCTGTTTTACTCCCCACTCTGTCTCTGGTGAATTCTCTTACTCCCCACCCCTCACCACCACACCTTTGGCTTACACCCCAGCTCTTGTATGCATAAATAAATAAAATATTTTTTAAAAAGTGTAAAACTGGATTCTAACAAAGGTAGCATGAATTTAAAGCGCCTGAGCTTAATCTTTCTACAAAGGGAGTCTCCTACTTTCCGACATGCAAAGGTTTCTCTGTTCTAGAAACTTCAGGACTTGATTTTATGACATGTCACGATTCAGAAACAACTGCAACATGTGGTAACTCTCTTTCTGATGGGAGTGTTCAGAATATTAAGTTCTCTTAGGTCTCTTGACAATAGTAGAGGACCTTTATATCCCTTTTGTGAAATTTCTTCCTACTTGAAGTCTGAACTGACATTTGAACATGGCCATCACCTCTTTTTTATAAAACATTACATATTTCTGAAGCGACATAAGGTGCTGTAATCATAAGGTTTTTCTGTATACACAATACATTTTTATTTATTCATCATTATTTATTTTTCTTTTGTTGATTTAACTACAAAAACACCACATGTTCATTCAAGGAATCCTAGGTCAATAAAGAGCTGTGCATAGGGCCTCCCCTGGTGGTGCAGCTGTTGAGCGATCCCCTGTCCACCAACGAGGGTCCCACATGGTGCGCAGACCTCTCCTGCCACCAGCTGCTCCCCTTGTTAGGGGGAAAATGATGTCCTAAAGCTAATTCCATACAGGCTTTGTGGACTCCACCCCCATGCCAGACCAAAGCCAAAAGACACTGGGAACTACAAATCCCATCACCACCAAAGGGAAGGTTGCTGGAACCTGAGGGTGGGGTTAAGCATCGAGGTTTGTTATAAAACCAGACATGTGGGCTTTGGGGGGGGGGGGGTCCCTTTTTGGCTCTCCGCCAGCTCACAGCGCTAGGCCAGCTCTGAAAGTACCTTTGGGTTTCCAGGTCAGCGGATCGGGTGGGACACATTAAAGATTTTATTTCCCTATTCTCTCCCTGAGTTGTACATTCCCTCATTTCCCTTTCCCTTGTAAATAAACCTTTTATTAACCTTTTGTGTGTGCCTGTAGTGGAATATTAATAAGTCCCTTTGAAGCCCGTGGGTGAGGACCCACAGCCAGGCAACACGTTTTATATCGGGGCTGCACCGTAACACCCTCAGCAGTGTATTTCGTCGGTCTGCCTGGTCTGTTCCCTGCTCTGGCTCTGGTGAATTCTCTCACCCTCCCACGCTTCTGACTGTACCCAGTGCTTGTATAAAAAAATAAATAAATCCTAAAAAAAAGAGCTGTGCATAGTTGATGGACACTTCCAATTCCAATTACTTTTATTTCTTTCTTTATAATCCCTAGCTTAAAGCCATAGAAATAAAAAAAAAAAACTTTCAGCAGGCTGGTCATGGCTGTGTTGAGCATTAGTTCAGAGTAGCACTCTTTCCATTCCTTGGGATATGATATTCTGAAGGAAGGAGCCATTGCCAGGGAAACATACTCATGTGGGAATCTTTGGTCACAAACTAAGTGCAGGAAATCTGACTTGACCTGGATTCTGTACTTCTGGTAGGAAATCAATGCTGTAGCAGCAGGTGGGCTGGAAGGAGGGGGGAGGGAGGAAGGGGGGACACTGACAAAAGCCTAAGGGCGCCTGACAGGCTGCATGGACTAGCAAGACTCTATCTAAAGGCTTGGAGCTTGTGGCAAAGGGAGCAGACCTTACGGACTTGGAGAATGGCAGACAGCAGAATGTTGCAACTAAGTCAGGCTGAAGTCAGGAAGGTAAGAATTGCTTAGGATCAACAGCAGCCAGGGATGGGGGTGGGGGAATGAGAATGAGCACAAGAAAGACCAGTGGAGTAGAGGGATGCAGGGGCTCATACTTGTGGGTCCAGTTTGCTAATCCTCTCTCTCTGGCAATTTCTTCCTTATTTCTTGCTCTCTCTTTTCCTGTATACACTTTTTTTTTTTTGGTAGAGAAGTCTCTCACTTTTTATGGCTAATCGTAGAAAAATTTTATTTTTCTGTAACTTACTTTTGTGTATATATATATATATATATATATATATTATTTTTTAAACAATATTTGCTTCCCCCCCACCCTCTCAGGTAGAGTACCCATAGAATTTCCTTCCCCAAGGCACCCATGCACCATCACCACAGTCCCCTGTGCTCCTCCCTCCCTCCCTCTCACCCCTCTTTCTCCTCCTCCCCTGCAGTATGTCTCTGGTTTATAATTGTCTGTTTTTGCTTTGCTGTGTTTTGTACTGTTATTATTATTTTTTTACACTGATGTCTTATTTGGTTCCCCTATATTCCTGTTATAACTGAAACCATAGGATATTTTTCTTTTTTTGTCTGGTTTATTTCACTGAACCTAATTCCTTCTAGTTCCATCCGCGTTGTTGCACATGGCATGAATTTATCTTTTTTTGGTTGCTGAATAATATTCCATTGGGTATATATACCACATCTTCTTGATCCAGTCATCTATTTTGGGGCATTTGGGTTGTTTCCAGGTTTTACTTATTGTAAATAGTGCTGCAATAAACATAGGGGTACAGGTGCTCTTTTGAATCACTGTTTTTCCATCCTTTGGGTAGATCCTTAGTAGTGGAATTGCTGGATCATATGGTAGCTCCATTTTTAGTAGACTGAGGAAACTCCAGACAGCTTTCCACAGTGGTTGGACCAGTTTGCACTCCTACCAGCAATGTAGGAGAGTTCCTTTTTTACCACATCCTAGCCAACATTTGTTGTTGCTTGACTTTTGATATGTGCCATTCTTACTGTTATGTAAGGTGGTATCTCAGTGAGGTTTTGATTGGCATTTCCCTGATTATAAGGGATGTTGAACATTTTTTCATATGCCTGTTGGCCATTTGCATTTCCTCTTTGGAGAATTTTTTTTTTAAGTTCTTCTGCACATTTTTTGACTGGATTTATTTTTTTTTTATGCTGACTGCGTGAGTTTTTTGTATATCTTTGTGATCAGTCACTTATCAGTTGAATGGAGTGCAAAGATTTTTTTCCCAATCAGTGGGGTGTCTCTCTGTTTTGGTTAATGTCTCTTTTACTGTACAGAAGCTTTTCAGTTTGATATAATCCCAGGTTTTTATCTTTTCCTTGACTTTCTTTGTTTTGGGTGCTTAGTCTTTAAAGATGGTTCTGAGATATATGTCTTGTAGTGTTTTTCCTATATTTTCTTCTATATATTCTATGGTTTCAGGTCTTAAGTCCAGGTCTTTTATCCATTTTGAGTTGAATTTTGTGCACGCTGAGACATAGTGGAGGTCCATTTTCCCAGCATTGTTTATTGAACAAACCGTCTGTGTTCCATTGCATATTCTTTGCTCCTTTGTGAAAGATTAGTTGTTCATATAAGTGTGGCTTTATTTCTGGGTTCTCCATTCAGTTCCATTGGTCTGTGTATCTGTTTTTGCTCTAAGACCAAACTGTTTTAATTATTATGGCTTTGTAGTATAGCTTGAAGTTTGGAAGTGTGATACCTCATTTCTCTTTGTTTTCATCAGTTAGGCTTTGGCTATTCATAGTTTTTTGTAGTTCCATATGAATTTCATCAGTATTTGATCTATTTCTTTGAAGAATGTCATTAAGATTTTTATTAGACTAGCATTGAATCTATATATTGCTATTGGGAGGATGGCCATTTTAATAATGTTAATTCTTTCAATACATGAGTAGGGGATGTCTTTCCATTTCTTTGTGTCTTCAGTGTTTTATAATTTTTCTTTTTATAAGCCTTTCACCTCTTAATTCCCAAGTATTTGATTTTTTTTTGTTTCAACTATAAAAGGGATGGTTTTCTTGATTTCTTCTTCTTCAGATTGATTGTGTGTAGGAAGGCTACTGATTTTTGCATGTTAATTGTGTATTCTGGTACTTTACTGAACTGGTTGATTATTTTGAGTAGCTTTTCTGTGGAGTTTTTAGGGTTCTCTATGTATATCATCATATCATTTGCAAATAGTGATAGTTTTACTTCTCCTTTCCCTATTTGGATTCCTTGTATGTCTTTCTCTTGTCTTATTGTCCTGGCTAGGACCTCCAGTATTATATTGAAGAGCAGTGGTGAGAGAGGACACCTTTGTCTTGTTTCTGACCCTAAAGGAAAGGCCTTCAGCTTTCACCATTGAGAATAATATTGGCAGTGGGTTTGTTGTATGTTGCTTTTATCATGTTAAGGTATGTTCCTTCTATCCTGAGAATTTCAAGGGACTTCATCATAAATGGACGTTAGACTTTGTTGAACAATTTCTCAGCATCTATTGATTGATCATATGTTTTTTTTTGTTTTTCTTTTTGTTGATGTGTTGGATTACACTTACTGATTTTCATGTGGTGAACCATCCTTGTGTCTCTGGGACAAATCCCAGTTGATCGTGGTGTACTATCCCTCTGTTGCATTGTCAGATTCCGTTTGCAAGGATTTTGTTGAGGATTTTTGTATCAGTGTTCATTAGGGAGATTGGCCTCTACTTTTCTTTTTTTGTGCTTTCTTTGTTTGGTTTTGGTATTGGCGTAATGTTGGCTTTATAGAACATATTTGGTACTCTTCGATTTCTTGAAAGAGTTTGTGTAGGACAGGCACTAATTCACTGCTGAATGATGGGTAGAATTCATTTGTGAAGCCGTCTGGGCCTGGACTTTTGTTTTTGGGAAGTGCTTTGATTGCTACCTCAATTTTGCTGCTTGTAATTGGCTTGTTTAGTTGTTCTATTTCTTCTGTGTCCAGCTTTGGATTGTGTCGTTCTAGGAATGTCCATTACTTATCACTTCTAGGTTGTTGAATTTGCATGTAAGTGTTCATAGTAATCTCTGATTATTCTTTTGATTTCTAGTGAGACTGTTGTGATTTCTCCTCTGTCATTTATAATCCTATTTATATGTGTTTTCTCTCATTTTTTCTTTGTGAGCCTGGCTAGAGGTTTGTTTATTTTGTTTATTCTTTCAAAGAACCAACTTTTGGTTTCATTGATCTTTTGGATTGTTCTTTCAATTTCTATTTTGTTTATTTCTGCTTTGATTTTTATTATTTCCTTTATTCTATTGGCTTTAGGGTTTTTTGTTGTTCTTTTTCTAGCTCTATGAGATGTGAGGTTAGGTTGTTTCTTTCAGTTCTTTTTTATTTCTTCATATGATGTTTGTCTTGTGGCCCAGTATGTGATCAGCCCTGGAGACTGATCCATGTGCACTTGAGAAAAATGTTTACTCAGATTTTTTGGGTTTAATGTTCTATAGATGTCTGTTAACCCATGAGGTCTAGATCCTTATTTAGAGCTTTAATGTCCTTACTTATTTTTTGTCTCATTGATCTACCCATTGTTGATAGTGGTGTGTTGAAGTCTCCTACTACATATGTTTTTTCTCTGATGTCTGTTTTCAGAGATGATAACAGATGTCTGATATATTTTGGTGCTCCTTCATTTGGTGAGTATTTGTTAATGAGTGTTATGTCTTCTTGAGGTATTGACCCCTTGATCATAATTTAGTGACCATCTGGGTCTCTTTTTACGTTTTTGATTTTGTAATCTGTTTTATCTGGTATAAGTATAGCTGTTCCTGCTCTCTTTTTTGGTCCATTTGCTTGTCGGATTGTTTTCCATCCTTTTACTTTCAGTCTATTTTTATCTTTTGTAATTAAATGTGTTTTCTGGAGACAGCAAAAGATTGAGTTTTGTTTCTTAATTCTGCTTGTGACTCTGTGTGTTTATTTTTTAATTTGTTTATTTATTTTATACAGGAACCTGGGTACAGGCCAAATGCGTGGGAGGGTGAGAAGATTCACCAGAGACAGAGTGGAGAACAGAACAGGAAGACTGATGAAATACACTGCTGAGGGGAGCAGCGGGCGCGACAGGAGAGGTCTGCCGTGCCATGTGGGAATCCCAGCTGGCCAGGGATTCAATCGGCATTACAGAGACTGCAGACAGCTTCACAGTGCAGCGTTCAACCACCTGCACCACCAGGGGAGGCCTGCCTCTGTGTGTTTTTATTGAAGTGTTTAGTCCATTTGTTATGGGACAGGGAGAGGGGCAGCCCAAACTCCGCAAACCTGCCTCTTTTAAATGGGCTCTGCCATTTGCCGCATCAACACAAAACATGTGAGGCTTTAATGGAAAGGGACTTTAACACAACTAGGAAACAATACAGGAAAGGCAAAGAATCTAGTTTCTAAATCAAGCACCCAAAGTTACCTGTCACCTCGTGGGTAAAACTCCATCCACATGGGATTGGCCCAGAGCAAGTCCCCAAAGCCTGCCACAAGTCTAAAGCATCTTCCAGTGGGGACCCACAGAAAAGAGTCAGAAACAACCAGACAAGCCCAGAAGGAAAAGAGCAAAATCAAAATAAAAATAAAAGCTTCCATTGATACCTCCCCACAGGTCTCACCCACATCTTTGTCACCCAGTCCATGACCAAAAGGCAAGAACAGTTTCTTCACATGTCTCTCCATTTCATGTGCTTCCTCCAGGTCTCCTTCTGGATCTCCATCCTGCTTCCTTCCTTCTCAGTCTCCTCTGCAGCTTCTTCTCTCCTTGCTCAGCTCCACCCTCCATTTGGGTGGGGCATGGAACCTGGAACCTCCCCCTTTCCTGGGGACCACCCTGTTACACATTTACATTGAGAGTTAATAGTGATATCTTACTCTCTGCATTTGCAATTTTGTATGTCTTTACTCTGGTTTTATTTATTTATTTATATCTTGTTTCATTCTTATTCATCCCTCTGTTGGTTCTGGCTTTAAGACTCCTTGTAGGGGGCCTCCCTGGTGGCTCTGCGGTTGACCTCTGGGTTGCGAAGCTGCCCGCAGCCTCTGCAGCCCCAGTTGGATCCCCGGCTGCTCCCGGGCCACCAGAGGAGGGTCCCACATGGCATGCAGACCTCTCCTGCTGCCTGCTGCTCCCCTCAGCAGTGTACTTTGGTCCTTCTGCCTGCTCTGCTCCCTGCTCTGGCTCTGGTGAATTCTCTCACCCTCCCGCGCTTCTGACTGTACCCAGTGCTTGTATAAATAAATAAATAAATCTTAAAAAAAAAAGACTCCTTGTAAGAGGTTGGGATTAACATGGCGACATGGCGGTGGGAAAATGCTGTAAGTCCTCACATTAAAAAAAATATATATATATATAATAGGGAGGAAAAGCCACAGGTCCTTGAGAGTACTGGAACAAGGAAGATAATTAGGATTCTCTGACAAACTGCTTGAAGAGGAAAGTTGCCACAAAAGAGGACAAGGAGAGGAAAGCTCAGAACTCTGGTACTCTCTCCCACCCACAAAGTTGGCACTCTCCAATGAACAGAAAGGAGGAAAAAAAAAAAAACAAGAACAAACTACAGATCAAGTGGGAAGTGGGACACTGAGTAGAAAGGGACTGTTTCAGGCACTGCACCCCGCCAACAGGAACTGTGGAGAACCATGTAGAATCTCCACAGAGGGGAGAAAACAGCTCCAGGCACCATTAGGGGAAGATAAGGACTCTGTGGCAACATACAAATAGCCAAAGGCCAGCAGGTAAGCTTGTGGGGAAATGCAAAGAACTCAGAGAGCATACGTAGATCAGGGCTGCCCAGGTCCCCATGCCCTAGGTTTGTGGGGAGATGAGTGGGAGCCTTCACTGAGGTGAATGTCCCTCACTGAGTAATCAGAAATTAGGTGCCTGGACATGGGAGCAGGGTAAAAGGAGCCATTTCTGCAGACACTGAACTGGGCTATAGTCTGCATTCTGGATCTAAGGGCTTCAGAACTGAGACCCAGGGCACAAAATTTGGGATGTGGGATCCTCATGACAGTGGTGCACAGGGAAGACACAGCACATCCATGTCACTGAGGCACTCCTTGCCACCCCCACTCTGTTCCCCGGACCCACCAGAGAAAAAAAGAAAACAGTTCTGGAAGGATACTAGGAAAGATCTCTGGCACCGCCTAGCGACCAGAACAAAATCACCAACATCATGATAGTTGGAAACCAGGAATCCCAAAAATACCCTAAGGCTCTGAGAAAGGGTAGGTAAAGCAAAAGAGGATAAGAAGGGAAATAAGGTGGGGAGCAAGACCCCATTCTGGAACTGAGAGCCAGGCTCAGGATCTGGAGTGTGGGATGTGCCATAGCAGCAGGCACTGCACAGGGTGACAGCCAGTGTTTTGGATCTGAGAGACCTTGAACTGAGACCTAGAATGCAGAATTCAGGGCACGTGATCCATACAGCTGCAGGCATAGCACAGGATGAACAGGGGGCAGACACAGCACCCAGCTTGAATAAGAGACCCTGTGTTGAGGCACTTTCCACAACCCCCCCTTCATTTCTCAGAGAACTACTGGGAAAAAGCACAGGTCAGCAAGTGCGGGTCTCTGGTGACACCTCGTGACCAGAACCAAATCACCAACTAGCTGATTCCCTGTAGGAACTGAGTAAATGCAGAGGGAGGGAACTGTAAGGTCAGTGCCCAGCAACACAGCATCAACACCCTGATTGAGTTTTAGCCTACCAGTGCTGGTCTCAGTCTGGTAAACAGTTTCTGACACCCCTAAAGCAGCACTCCAAAGAGATGCCCACCAATAACAATGGCACAATGTCCCAACACATAGAACTAATTAGAAACCAAACAACAGGGAGAAGAAAAAATATAAATAACCAAGCTAACCCGCAGGAGAAGGACATACCACAAAAAGAAATACAGTCACCAACAATGGCATGGAAGAACTACTCAGCCTATCAGATTGAAAATTAATGATCATCATGATTAAAAAGCAGAAAGAAAATGAAAAGGAAAAAATGATTTGAGACAAATAATCACTGAACTGAAGAATGAATTGAGACCTTAAGAAAGTAAAAAAGGGCCTCCCCTGGTAGTGCAGGTGGTTGAACACAGTGCTGTGAAGCTGTCCGCAGCCTCAGCAAAGGTCCAATCCTGGCAGGCCAGCGAGGGTCCCACATGGTGCGGCAGACCTCTCCTGTCTCTCCAGATGCTCCCCTGAGCAGTGTATTTCGTTGGTCTGCCTGTTCTGTTCCCCATTCTGTCTCTGGTGAATCCGCTCACCCTCCTGTGCATCAGGCCTGTGCCCTGGTTCCTGTATAAATAAATATGTAAATCTTAAAAAAGAAAGAGAGAGAGAGAGAAAGAAAGAAAGAAAGAAAGAAAGAAAGAAAGAAAGAGAGAGAGAGAGAGAGAGAGAGAGAGAGAGAGAGAGAGAGAGAGAGAGAAAGAAAGAAAGAAAGAAAGAAAGAAAGAAAGAAAGAAAGAAAGAAAGAAAGAAAGAAAGAAAGAAAGAAAGAAAGAAAGAAAGAAAGAAAGAAAGAAAGAAAGAAAGAAAGAAAGAAAGAAAGAAAGAAAGAAAGAAAGAAAGAAAGAAAGATGGATGCAGGAGTTTGAAAGATTACTGGAGGAGATAAAAACTCTGGAAAAAGAACTAAAAACAGAATGAATGAAATGGAAGCATGGATCAGTACTATCAAAATACAGAAATAAAAAGAACCAAAAGAGAAAAGGAGAGAGAAGTGCAAACAAAGAAGTATGAGGATACTCTTTTAGACAATTATCAGACTCCATGAAGAGAGGAAATGTAAGAGTTATAGGCATTTCAGAAAGTGAGGAGAGAGGCAAAGGAACTGAGAAATTATTCAAGGAGATAATTGAAGAAAACTTCCCAAGCATGAAAAAGGAGACGAATATAGACATACAAGAAGTAAGAATAACTCCCAATTACCACAATGAAAAGAAAATGACAGCAAGACTCATAAAATGAAAAGCTTGCAAGTTTCCAAAACAAGACAAAAATGATGAAACTGGCAAGGGGGAAGAAACAGATAACATATCAGGGAAAAACAATCAGTTTAACTTCAGACTTCAATGAAGAAACATTACCGTGAAGAAGAGAATGGAGTAAAATATTCAGCAAACTTCAAGACAGCAAATGCCTACCAAGAATATTTTACCTTGCAAAGCTCTCCTACCTCTACGAAGAGAAAATATGGACCTTCTCAGACAACCAGAAATACCAGAAATTCATTGCAACTAAACCCCCACTACAAAAAATTCTACAAGAAATTCTACAAGTCTTAAAGGCAAAACCAACAAAGGAAAGAACAAGAAGAACAGAACAAAGCAAGGAATAAAATCACAAAAAAATGACCAAAAAATGGCAAATACAAAAGCCAACATAACAATATTAAGTCTAAATATAAATGGATTAAAATCATCAATAAAAAGACACAGAATAGCAGGCTGGATTAAAAAAACAAAATACAACTTTCTGCAGTCTCCAGAAAACACATTTAACCACAAAAGTTAAGCAACAACAAATGTTGGCAAGGTTGTGGAGAAAAAGGAACTCTCCTGCACTGCTGGTGGGAGTGCAAACTGGTCGAACCACTATGGAGAGCTGTGTGGAGATTTCTTGACCTACTAAACATAGAGCTTCCATATGATCCAGCAATTCCACTCCTAGGTATTTACCCAAATGACACAGAAACATTAATTCTAAAGGGCACCTACACCCCTTTGTTTATAACAACACTATTTACAATAGCTAAGCTATGGAAACAACCCAAATGCCCAAAAATAGATGACTGGATCTAGAGGATGTGGTACATATACACAATGGAATATTGCTCAGCAATCAAAAAGAAAAAAAAACACATGCAGTTTGCAGAAACAGGGATGGAGCTAGGAGGGATCATGCTCAGCGAAATAAGTCAGAAAAATAAAGAAAAATACCGGATGGTCTCACTCATAGCAGAAATTTAGAAAACCTAAAAACCTAAATAAGGGACCAGGAAAAAGACTAATTAATACAAAGTAAGAATCAAAATCAACAATCAGCTATAAACCAGAGACAAACTGGGGGGGGGGCAGCAGGGAGAGGAAGGATTAGGGTCAAAATAAGGGGGAGTGCAATAGTATGGGGAATATAACCAAAATGAAAATGCATATATTGTGCAGAAATGATAACTTATGTAAGAATTATATAAAATAAAATATTAAACAAATAAATTAATTAAATGAAACACTGCTTGAAAAAAAAAAAAGATAAACATAGACTGAATGTAAAAGGTTCAGAAAAAATCCTACAATCAAATGGACCAAAAAAGAAGGTAGACATGGCGATGAGGAGACGCTGCTAGTAAGATCTCCCATTAAAAAAAAGTTAATAGGGAGGAAAAGCGGCAGGTCCCAGTGAGAACTGGAACACGGAAGATAAATGGATGAATCCAGCAAACTACCTGAAGAAGAAAGTTGCCATAAAAGAGGACTAGAAGGGAGGGACATAGTCAAAAGACTCCAAGAAAACAGATGCCAACCAAGAATACTCTATCCTACAAAGCTCTCCTACCCCTATGAAGAAAGAATAAGGACCTTCCCAGACAAACAGAAACTCCAGAATTTCATTACGACTAAACACCCACTCCAAAAAATACTACAAGGAATTATAAAGCCATAACCTCAGAGGCCCCAAAAAAAGTTATTAAAAGAATAAATAAATAAAATCAAAGGAAAGACAAACACAATGGCAAATACAGATGCTAACATATCAATATTAACTCTAAATGTAAATGGACTAAACTCTTCAATAAAAAGACACAGAGTTGCAGCCTGGATTAAGAAACAAAACCCAACCTTTTGCTGTCTCCAGGAAACACATTTAGCTACAAAAGATAAAAATAGACTCAAAGTTAAAGGATGGAAAACAATCCTACAAGCAAATGGACCAAAAAAGAAAGCAGGAACAGCTATACTTATATCAGATAAAACAGATTTCAAACTCAAAAAGATAAAAAGAGACCCCAATGGTCACTACATTATGATCAAGGGGACAATACTTCAAGAAGAAATAACACTCATTAACATATACTCACCAAACGAAGGAGCACCAAAATATATCAGACAACTGTTGTCCTCTCTGAAAAAAGACATCAGAGAAAACACATACGTAGTGGGAGACTTCAACACACCACTATCAACAATGGATAGATCAACAAGACAAAAAAAATAAGTAAAGAAACTAAAGCTCTAAATAAGGACCTAGAAAATTTGGGGTTAACAGACATCTATAGAACACTAAACCCCAAAAAAACGGAGTACACATTTTTCTCAAGCGCACATGGATCATTCTCCAGGATTGATCACATACTGGGGCACAAGACAAACATCAACAGATACACCAAGACTGAAATCATACCAACCATCTTTTCTGACCATGAAGGCAACAAACTAGAAATAAACCATAAAAAGAAGGCAAGGAACTCTCTGACCTCTTGGAGATTGAAAAACACGCTACTGGAAGACCACTGGACTAATGAGGAGATCAAAGAAGAAATTAAAAAATTCTTTGAATTGAATGACAAGGAGGACACCAATATCCTAAATGTATGGGATGCAGCAAAAGCAGTAATAAGAGGAAAATATATAGGAATAGAAGCTCACATCAAGAAACGAGAAAGAACTCAAAGAAACAACCTAATCTCGAAGCTCAAAGATCTAGAAAAAGAACAAAAAAAAACCCCAAAACCAGTTGAAGAAAAGAAATAATAAAAACCAAAGCCGAAATAAATGAAATCGAAACTAAAAAAACAAACCAAAAGATCAATGAAACCAAGAGCTGGTTCTTTGAAAAAATCAATAAAATAGACAAACCCCTAGCCAGACTCACAGAGGAAAAAAGGGAGAAAGCACAAATGAACAGGATCATAATTGAAAGAGGAGAAATCACAACAGACACAGCAGAAATCAGAAGAATAATCAGTAACTACTATGAACAGTTATATGGAAACAAGTTCAACAATCTAGAGGAGATGGACAACTCTACAATCACCCAAAGCTAGAGAAAGAAGAAATAGAACACCTAAACAAACCAATTATAAGCAGCGAAATTGAAACGGTAATCAAAAACCTCCCCAAAAACAAAAACCCAGGACCTGATGGATTTACAAATGAATTCTACCAAACATTCAGAGAGAATTAGTGCCTATCCTTCACAAACTCTTCCAAAAAATTGAGAAGGAAGGGACAATACCAAACACGTTCTATGAAACCAACATTACACTAATACCAAAACCGAACAAGGACAACACAAAAAAGGAAAACTATAGGCCAATCTCCCTAATGAACACTGATGCAAAAATCCTCAACAAAAATTTAACTATCAGAATCCAACAATGTATCCATAAGATAATTCACCACGACCAAGTAGGATTCATTCCAGGGACACAAGGATGGTTCAACATTCGAAAATCAATCAATGTTATCCAACACATCAACAAAAAGAAATATAAAAACCATATGATAATATCAATCAATGCTGAGAAAGCTTTTGACAAAGGGCAACACCCATTCATGATAAAAGCCCTTGGAATTCTTGGGATACAAGGAACATACCTCAACATCATAAAGGCCATCTATGACAAGCCAACAGCCAGTATCATCCTCAATGGTGAAAAGCTGAAAGCAATTCCATTAAAATCGGGAACAAGACAGGGATGTCCACTCTCACCACTGCTTTTCAATATAATACTAGAAGTCCTAGCCTGAGCAATAAGAAAAGAGAAAGACATCCAAGGAATCCAAATAGGAAAAGAAGAAGTCAAACTATCACTATTTGCAGATGATATGATAATATACATAGAGAACCCCAAAAACTCCACAGAAAAACTAATTCAACTCATCAATCAGTTCAGTAAAGTGCAGGATACAAAATCAACAAAAGTCAGTAGCCTTCCTATACACAAACAATAATTCTGAAGAAGAAGAAATAAAAAAAATCCCTTTTATTATCGAAACAAAAAAAAATCAAATATTTGGGAATAAATCTAACAAAAGAGGTAAAGGACCTATACAAAGAAAACTATAAAACACTGTCAAAAGAAATAGAAGACACAAAGAAATGGAAAGGCATCCCTTGCTCATGGATTGGAAGAATAAACATTATTAAAATGGCCATCCTACCAAAAGCAATATACAGATTCAATGCTATTCCAATCAAAATTTCAATGTCATTCTTCAAAGAAATAGAACAATTATTGATGAAATTCATATGGAATAACCAAAAACCCCAAATAGCCAAAGATCCCCTGAAAAAAAAGAAGGGAATGGAGGCATCACACTCCCAGACTTCAAACTATACTACAAAGTCATAATCATCAAAACTGCATGGTATTGGAACAAAAACAGACACACAGACCAATGAAATCAAATAGAAAATCCAGAAATAAACCCACAGATTTATTTTTTTAAATAATAAATTTTATTTTTATATTCCCCATACAATTGCAAGCCCCCCATTTTGACCCCAATCCCTCCCCTCCCACCACCACCCCCCAAAAAGTGTCTCTGGTTCTTAGTTTTTTGTTGATTGTGATTTTCACTTTCTTATAGTTATTCATTTTCCTGGTCCCTTATTTAAGTTTTCTAGATTCCTGCTATGAGTGAGACCATCCGGTATTTTTCTTTTTCTTTCTGGCTTATTTTGCTGAGCATGATCCCTTCCAGAGCCATCCATGTTGCTGCAAATTGCATGTGTTTATCTTTTTTGAATGCTGAGTAATATTCCATGGTGCATATGTACCACATCTTCTTGATCCAGTCATCTGTTTTTGGGCATTTGGGCTGTTTCCAAAGCTTAGCTATTATAAACAGTGCTGCTATAATCATATTGGTGCAGATGTTCTTTGGAATTGATGTTTCTGTGTCCTTTGGGTAAATACCTGGAGTGGAATTGCTGGATCATATGGAAGCTCTATGTTTAGTAGGTCCAGAAATCTCCACACAGCTCTCCATAATGGTTGGACCAGTTTGCACTCCCACCAGCAGTGCAGGAGAGTTCCTTTTTCTCCACACCCTCGCCAACATTTGTTGTTGCTAGTTTTTTTAATATGTGCCATTCTCACTGGTGTAAGATGGTATCTCATGGTAGTTTTGATTTGCATTTCCCTGATTACAAGTGGTGTTGAACATTTTTTCATATACCTGTTGCCCATTTGCATTTCCTCTTCAGAGAAGTTTCTTTTTAGCTCTTCTGCCCATTTTTTGACAGGATTATTTTCTTTGTTGTTGTTGAGTCTCATCAGCTCTTCGCAGATATTTGTGATCAGTCCTTTATCATTAGTGGTGTGTGCAAAAATGTTCTCCCAGTTGGTGGGGTTTCTCTTTGTTTTGGTTATTGTCTCTTTTGCTTGTGCAGAAGCTCTTTAATTTGATGTAGTCCCAGCTTAAACCCACAGACTTATGGTCAACTAATATTTGACAGAGGAGCAAAGACTATGCATTGGAGCAAGAAAGTTTGTTCAATAAATGGTGCTGGGAAAACTGGGTCACTACATGCAAAAAAATGAAGCTTGACCACTACCTCACACCATACACAAAAATCAACTCAAAATGGATTAAAGAACTAGACATAAGACCTGAAACCATAAAATACATAGAAGGAAATATAGGCGAAACACTACGTGATTTGCCCATCAAAGACATCTTTACAGGCACATCACCCAAAGCAGTGTAGTAAAGGCAAAGATAAACAACTGGGACTACATCAAATTAAAAAGCTTATGCACAGCAAAAGAGACAATAACAAAAACAAAGAGAAACCCCACCGACTGGGAGAACATTTTTGCACCCAACACTAATGATAAAGGACTGATCACAAAAACCTGCAAAGAGCTGATGAGACTCAACAACAACAGCGAAAATAATCCTGTAAAAAAATGGGCAGAAGAGCTAAAAAGAAACTTCTCTGAAGAGGAAATGCAAATGGCCAACAGGCATATGAAAAAATGTTCAACATCACTTGTAATCGGGGAAATGCAAATCAAAACTACCATGAGATACCATCTTACACCAGTGAGAATGGCACATATTAAAAAAACTAGCAACAACAAATGTTGGCGAGGGTGTGGAGAAAAAGGAACTCTTCTGCACTGTTGGTGGGAGCGCAAACTGGTCCAACCACTATGGAGAGCTGTGTGGAGATTTCTGGACCTACTAAACATAGAGCTGCCATATGATCCAGCAATTCCACTCCTAGGTATCTACCCAAAGGACAGAGAAACATCAATTCCAAAGAGCACCTGCACCCCTATGTTTATAGCAGCACTATTTACAAGAGCTAAGCTTTGGAAACAACCCAAATGCCCAAAAATAGATGACTAGATCAAGAAGATGTGGTACATATACACCATGGACTACTACTCAGCATTCAAAAAAGATAAACACATGCAATTTGCAGCAACATGGATGGCGCTGGAAGGGATCGTGCTCAGCGTAATAAGCCAGAAAGAGAAAGAAAAATACCGGATGGTCTCACTCATAGCAGGAATCTAGAAAACTTAAATAAGGGACCAGGAAAAAGAATAACTATAAGAAAATATCAAAATCAACAAATAACTATGAACAAGAGATTCTCTATGGGGGTTGGGGGCGGGGAAAGGAGGGCCTGGTGTAAAAATAAGGGGGTTGTAATTGTATGGGGAATATAAAAATAAAATTTAAATTAAAAAAAATAATACCTCTAATGAAATTTTCATTTTAATTGTTTTCTTTATCCCCACAATATAAGCTTAATATTTTTAAGTTGTTACTTGAAATAAATTATCATCATTGGAAAAAAAAAAAGAACTCCCATGATTCAACAAAAGCAATGTAAACAATCCAGTCAAGAAATTGGCAGAAGAACTTAAAAGACATTTCTCCAAAGAAATGCAAATGACCAATAGGTATATAAAAAATTGTTCAACTTCCCTTATGATCAGGGATATTTAAATCAAAACTACAATGAGATACTACCTTACACCAGTAAGAATGGCACACATATTTGACTTTTTGACTGATTTCACTCAACATAATTACCTCAAGGTCCTTCCATATTTAAATACTTAAAATAATGTCCTTTTCACATTAATTATGACTATAATGTATATGCGAAAAAAGTCACCTTTCTCAAATTAATGATATTTTGCAACATAATTGCAATAGCTAAATGACATGATATTGAATGACTATACTAAAATTCAGAATTGTCCAACTTTGTAGATTTGGGATATTTTTTGTTTTCTGTTTATTATAGTTATTATCAATATGTAATTATTTATACTGTCCTTCATATTGTGTTAAAAATGATCCAAAGCACTTCATTATAAAATTCAGGTACAGTCCTCATTGCAGATAGTAATCATGGCAAATTGGTGACAAAAGTCAGTCACTGAACAGAGAAAATTATTTTTATCTTCAGTTACTAGCTTTAAAATATTGTATTTCACATGAGAAGAGAAATAATATATTGTTAAAAATGACCAATAATGTAAGAAAATTTAAAAAAAGAGAACTAAACACTTCACAAAATGATGGGAAATTAAGCAAATTACTTTTATTAGAATGAATTTTCATATAGAAGTGAAAAAATCTCTGTTGTTATCAATAGAATAATTATTTGTATTATCATCTTTATAGACATGTGGAAATCTAAGATGTGCAAACCAGATACAGACATAATTTAGGAAGTCAGAGAGTCTTTGTTGTGATTAAGATTTCCTAAAAATTGTGGAAACATGAAACGATGCCAAAATGTCTTCTGACATAGAAGGCTATTAAACTGAAGAATTGTTTAAAAAATATATAGGGTAAACTCAATTGTGAGGCCTACATATTCTTACTTATGTTAGCCACCCAATAATAAAAAAATGAATTTATTGTTAAACCCTTTGGAAAAGAACATTTCTGGAAATTAAAAATGAAATGATCAGACTGTAACTCTTGCTTACACATTCCTTCCTTTAATTATTATAAGAATGCTGTCTCTAGTTTATTTCAAAATCCTTTCAGGCCAATTATAACTTCATTTGCTTGAACCATTTTATATTCATCATATGGCAGCATCACTGGTGTGAGCCCAAAAGTTGCAGCTTTTTTGCCTTCACCAGATATTCAGTAGCATTTTTGTTAAGCTCAACAAAGCTTCAATTGACATGCTGAGGATTATGGAACCATATATTGCATAGGGGTATCCAAATATTAAGTCAATTAATGAATTGATCTACAATTATAGCTATAGCAAAAGCAACAGGAAGTGAATCACTCTAACAGATAATGCATTGATTGCTCCATCTCTTGGCAAATATTGCATCATCTGTACGGAGGATCTGATTCATGAAATTTTACTGTTGGAAAACACTTCAGAGAGGCAAACAACTTCTGGCCTTTCAAATTGCTTTCTCCATGAGGTGGAATGAAAATGAAAGCTAGATATTTGCAGAAGGTGGAGATGCTGGCAACAGGGAAGTCGAGATCAACGGGCTTGTGAGAAGAATAAACTAAGGTGTCTACTGTGACTTGTTTTTGTAATAGGGCCAGTTAATAAGCAATAACTGCTTTCAAACTTTAAAAAAAAATTCTTGGAGATAGTAAATTTTAACCTACTTAAATAACATACACAAAACAAATTATAGAGAAATAGCAAACAATACAAGGTGTCCTATATTAGAACATTCAGAATCACATAATAAACATACTTGTACGCATCACCTACCATAAAGAGGCTTTGTTGTTAAATTACACAGAAAGTGAGTTAGCATAGGGAACGATTTAGCTATCATAGACCTAATTATTACTGAGACAAGTTTTCCTGAGAGTGAGAGTCACAATAACTCATTATCATACATAATAAACACATAACTCACTATCTAGTATTCTATATTCTTGCATTCACTTTCCTGGGAGAAATAATTCAACTGGATCAATCTGTTGTGATTTAATTCTCATCAAATTTCACATCAAACTACCATTCCTGGTTGTCAGAATTGATGTTAGAATTAATTGTATTTGAAACCCATGGCAAAAAACACCTTGTTGGTGCTCTATGATCTGACCCTTGATTGCTTGCTGGCTATAGGTCATGATATTCTCCTCTTTTCTTACTCTATTTCAGCTATTCTGGCCTTTCTCTTCAATAAAACATGAAGTTGATATCAGTCTCATAGTTTTTACATTTGCTGTATCAATATTTTGGTATGCTTTTCCACTAGATCTAGTTGTAGGTACCTCCTTTCACTTCAAATGTCATTTTGACTGTACTTTGTCATATTGATGACCCTACATCACCTCTTTTTATTTTCCCTTCCTCTTTTAATATTTTGTAATTCTTATTATATTCCAATACTATTTTTATATTTACTTGTTTAGTTGCTGATCAGTTTGTCTATTCACCAGAATATGAGTTTTTTGATAATGAACTGTTTGTTTTACTGATCAGTCTCCATAAGAGTTGTGAAACAAGGGCCTCCCCTGGTGGCACAGCAGTTGATTGCTGCGCTGTGAAGCTGTCTGCAGCCTCTGCAGTGCAGGTTCCATCCAAGCTGACAGGCGAGGATCCCACATGGCTCGACAGACCTATCCTGTCGCACCCTCTACTCCCCTCAGCAGTGGATTTCATCAGTCTGCCTGTTCTGCTCCCCGCTCTTTCTCTTGTGAATCCTCTCACCCTCCCGCGAATTTGGACTGTACCCCAGTTCTGTATAAATAAATAAATAAATAAATCTTTAAAAAAAAAGAGCTGTGAAACAAGTAACTAGCAATCCTTGAAGTAGGTTACCAATGTGAAGTACTTGCTGGTAGTGATGTTATTCACGGAAAAACATCTATTTACCTACAAGCTTTCTCAAAAAGATTTTCTCGTTAGCCTAATTCTAGTCAGACTCCTCTGAGTTATCTTCTTGACTAAGCCTCAATTTTGGTCTATAAAGGTTTGAATAAAAACACACATAGTTTCTAATAGATACAGAGGACAAGTCTAGTCTTCCCTAGAGGGCTTATTTGAAAAATTCACAGCTGATAAAATAATTCACTGTTTTTTTCCAGCCAACAACTGAAGACATAACTCCTGCCTCCCTGTCTGTGTGGGAAGGTAATAGTCTAATTTCAATATACACCAGTTCAACAAATCCATGTAAGTTTTACATGGATCAACCTATTCCCTGTTTTTTTTTTAATTTTTCGCTTGCCTTACTCTATAAAAATTCTTCCCATCCTCCACCTAATTCCCTCATTCTTCATCTAAAATGCCCTGTCACTTCTGTACAAATCAAACTTCAGTTCAAGCCATAGTGTGCTATTTTGTTTACAGCAACAGGATGCTTATGATTTAAAAATACACTATTCCCATTAAGTGGTTCTTACACCTTTCACAAAAATTAACTTGAAGTGGAGTAAAGCCTTAAATGTAGCACTGTAAAATCTTAAAATTTCTAGAAGCTAACATAAGAAAAAAATCCTTTAACAAGGGTCTCAGCAACAATTTTTTGAATATGACACCAGATATGTAGAAAACAAAATGAAAAGTCAAGAGTAGGACTACATCAAATAAAAATAATTCTGCACAGCAAAGGAAATGACTGACAAAATGAAAAGGCAATCTATACAATGAGCAAACTATCTGCAACCCATATATCCAATAAAGAGTTAATATAAAATATGTAAAAGGAATTCATAAAGCTCAATAACAAGAAACAAACAACCCAATTAAAATATGGACAAATGACCTGAATAGACATTTCTCTAATGAAGGGCTACAAAAAACAAAACAAAACAAAACAAAAAACAAACAAACAAACACCTAACAATTACATGAAAAGTTGCTCAACATCACTATTCATCAGAAAAATGCAGATCAAAACCACAATGAGGGCCTCCCCGGTGGCGCAGCAGTTGAGCGCTGGGTTGCGAAGCTGCCGGTGACCTCTGCGGCGCTGGTTCGATCCCGGCTGCTCCCCGGCCACCGGAGGAGGGTGCCACATGGCGCGCAGACCTCTCCTGCCGCCCGCTGCTCCCCTCAGCAGTATACTTTGGTCCTTCTGCCTGCTCTGCTCCCCGCTCTGGCTCTGGTGAATTCTCTCACCCTCCCGCGCTTCTGACTGTACCCAGTGCATGCATAAACAAAACGAACAAACAAACAAACAAATAAATAAATAAAACATGCCTCTATATATAACAAAAAAAGAAATAATAGTTGCAAAAAATTAAAAGATCAAAATGTAAAAAAAAAAAAAAACCACAATGAGATATCATCTTATGCTTGTAAATGGTTATCATCAAAAAGACAAGTGATAAAAACTGGCAAGAATGAGGAGAAAGGGGAATGATTGCGTAATGTTCATGAGATTAATAATACAGTCTTCATGGAAAACACTGTGGTGATTCCTCAAGATATTCTTTTAAGAGAACAAATTTGGGCCTCCCTTGGTGGTGCAGCGGTTGAGCACTGGGCTGCGAGGCTGCCCGCAGCCTCTGCAGCGCCGGTTCGTTCCCTGGCCGCAGGCAAGGGTCCCACACACAAAAAAAATAATAATAAAGAGGACAAATCTGCTTTTATTTATTGCCTCCTCAGTAAGTTTAAATCCTTAAAGGGTACAGCATCATGTGGATTTGGTGTCCTATGATCCTAGCAGGAAAGTTACTTCAGAAATTGGCATGAAACATACCACTCTTTCCGTGGGCATACATTACCTTTTCCCAGGACACTCTTGTTTTATTTGGTTTGCCACCAGTAGGAGCTGTGTTGTTCTTTGCTTTGTACACATAAATACATCTCTTGCCTAGACAGAATTCAGTTTATCTCAAGAATAAACATTCATGGGCCTCCCCAATGGCGCAGCAGTTGAGCACTGGGTTGCAAAGCTTCCCTCGGCCTCTGCAGCGCCGGTTTGATCCCCAGGCACCGGCGAGGGCCCCACATGGTACACAGACCTCTCCTACTGAGCTCGCTGCTCCCCTCAGCACTGTATTTTGTTGGTCTGCCTGTTCTGTTCCCTGCTCTGGCTCTGGTGAATTCTCTCACCCTCCCATGCTTCTGACTGTACCCAGTGCTTGTATAAATAAATAAATCTTAAAAAAAGAATAAACACTCACAATTTTAAGAACTCTATGGTCCCTCTGGTTCCAGAGACCCCCCCTTGTAGCCAGTAAAAATTGCCTTGGACTGCAGCTTTCCAGCCATATTTTAGAAGTCCTGTCTCAGCAGGCCTTAGTTATTTGTTCCCAAAGTTCAGCAACTGATTATATCTATCTTTTCTTTTTACTATCAGTATGTTATCATCTTTATATATCTCCATATCTATTTACCTATCTATATCTAGAATCATCAAGAAATTATTTAGCCATTGAAAAGCCATAAAAATGAAAATCCTGCCATTTGAATAACATGAATGTACTTAGTGGGCATTATGCTTAGTGAAATAAGTCAGAAAGAGAAATACAAATACTATATGATCTCACTGATATGTGCAATCTAAAGAAAAAGAATCTTCAGAGAAAAATCAGATTTGTGTTTATTAGTGACATGGAGATTGGAAGGAGTAGAAAAAATGGATGACAGTCATCAAATGATACAAACTCTCAGTTATAAAATAAGTAACATCTGGGAGTATAATGTACATGACGACTTTCGTTAACACTGCCACATGGCATATTTGCATGTTAAGATAGTAAATTCTAAGAGCTCTCACCACAAGGAGAAAAGAGAAAACCATTTCTTTTCTTTTTTTAAATATCTATAAAAAATGATTCATGTTAATTAACCAAATTTACTCTGGGAATAATTTCATAATATAGGAAAGTCATTATGCTATAAGCCTTAAACTTACATGCTGTATATATTGTTTGACAAACTATTTTTAAAACAATGCAAAAGGTAATGAACTTTTTCTAAGTTTTTATACCATTGTGGACTAACCAACAGTAAGGAAAATAAGTTTATCAGGTTTATTTTGCCTTTCAAAAAACCCAGAAGGTGCATAACCCTAAAATACTATGTTTTACACCTTTTAGACATCTAGCAAACAACAGATGGGCCTTGCATTAGCAACAATATATCAGTTGTTTGACTATGGGCACTCAACATGGTAGAGGGGTCTAGGAGGAGTTCAGTTGCTGTTGGTCTTTATGCTTCTCAGTCTTTTTCAGTTTCTCTCTGTCTGCCTGTGTATACAGCCCCCTGTTTTGTTAGTAAAGGCCTTCAAAACCCACCAAAGTCTCCAATTTTCTTTTTTTTTAAGATTTATTTATTTATTTATTTATTTATACAGGAACAGGATACAGGCCAGATTCGTGGGAGGGTGAGAGGATTCACCAGAGAGAGAGTGGGAAACAGAACAAGCAGACTAACCAAATACACTGCTGAGGGAAGCAGCGGGCACAACAGGAGAGGTCTGCCGCGCCATGTGGGACCCTTGCGGGCTGGCCGGGATTGAACTGCGTTCAACTGCTTGCACCACCAGGGGAGGCCTCCAATTTTCTTTTTGTCTGTGAGAACTGACAAATGACAGTGAATCTGTCATCCTGACAATGAACCAACCTGGCCTGGCCAGGTTGCACAACACCACCTTTCCAAATAAATATATATTTTATACATTATCTTAATTTGGTTTAAGATAAAAGCTATATTTTTTTAAAATTTTATTTATTTATTTATGCATACAAGAACGGGGGTACGGGCCAGAGGTGTGGGGGGTAAGAGGATTCACCAGAGACAGAGTGGGGAACAGAACAAGCAGATGGAGTGAAATACACTGCTGAGGGGAGCAGCAGGTGACTCAGGAGAGGTCTGCTGCGCCATGTGGGTTGTTGCTCCCTGGCTGGGCATGGAACTTGTGTGCAGTGGTTGCAGACAGCTTTATAGGTTGTATCTTAACCCCTTTGCACCACCAGGGACACCCAAGATAAGAACTATCTTTAGGCTACTTTTAAAAATAGTTAATTAATTTTTAAGTGCAGTTAACAGTAACTGGGGTACCAGCATAGTACATCCACCACCAATTCACCCATACTCTATCACAACAGACCATTATGCTTCCCTCCATGCCTCTTCTTTCCCCTTCCTCACCTCCTCCCCCCTTGGTGTCTCAGTTCTGTAATCAGTTATCAAGGGTTAGTTTTTCAGTTTGTCTTTATCTGACTATTAATTTAGTGACTTAATATTATACATATCTTTCTCCTTTTGATTTATTTCACTTATTTCCTTTCAAACACCATCCATGTTGCTTCAGATGGCATGAGTTTATCTTTTTTGATCACTGTGTAGTATTCCATCATGTATAGTACCACATTTTCTTTTTTAAAAATTTTTTAAAAGATTTATTTATTTATTTATTTATTTATTTATTTATTTATTCAAGAACCAGGGTACAGGCCAGATTCTGGGAGGATGAGAGGATTCACCAGAGACAGAGCGGGGAACAGAACAGGCAGACTGACCGAAATACACTGCTGAGGGGAGCAGCAGGCATGACAGGAGAGGTCTGCCACACCATGTGGGACCCTCGCTGGCTGGGAACGAACTGGCACTGCAGAGGCTGCAGACAGCTTCACAGCATGGTGGTCAATTTCCTGAGCCACCAGGGGAGGCCCATTATCACATTTTCTTGATCTGCTCATCTGTTCTGGGATAGTGGAATTACTGAGTATAATGGCAGACCCATGTTTAAAGTTTTGAGACACCTCAATACTACTTCTAGGCTACTTTAAAAACATATTCTTAGCAAAACTAGTTAATTTACAGGAAATAAAAACTATTTCCCTACATATAATTTTAGTAGAAATTATGTCTAACTTATAAAATTGATTGCTGGAAAGATTACTCTTGGTTAAAAAGTTATTTTTAAGAATTTTTGTAACTGGGGCTGAAGCCAAAGATTGTTACAGTTGGTGCCCCCTGGAGGGGTGTGCTGGTGAGGATGGATAGCCCCAGGGAAAATGTGAACAAAGTATAGGTGGGGGTGTAGACTCAGATAAGAAATATAAGGGACTATAGAAGCAGGCCCCCAGGATTCAGCATTCAAAATTTCAGTGTTTTCAGATCTTCAGCTATTCCTGGTTCAGCCATTTCCGCCCCCACCATGCTGATCTCCCAGAAGGCTGTTGAGGGCCTCAGAAGGAAGCGGACAGGCTTCCTTCAAGAAGCAAACCTCAGAGAAGAAAATTTTGGAGGCTTTGCAGGTAGCCGAGCGACTCGAACTGTTCCCAGCTTTGCTGCTATTATAGCCTGGAAGGAAAGGTGAAGACCTGCAGCTGGGCACGTGGATGAGTGTAGGCCATTTGTTGGGTCATTCAATTGCTGCAGCTGCTGCTTTCAGTGTTGATTGTCTGGTGCTGTGCTGGCAAATCTTGGCAGCTCTGGTGAGCATTGCCTGTTGTGTCTTCTGCTATCTCCTGATCTGGATCCCAGTTTATTATCTGGCTGCCACATGCTTCAGGCTCTCAGTGGTGAGAAGATGCCATCTTGGAAGGCTTTGTGTTTAGGACTTTAAAACATTGGACACCACTTTGGGTAAGGTAAATGGCCATTTTTGGCTTCCATAGCCCTTTGTTTTTCTTGTTTGTTAAATAAATCCCATTTTTTGTTATTTTTTGGACCTGAGTAGTCTTGCAATTGTGTGCACAGGTGAAGAATTAAGACAGTGACTAGTAAACTATTTGGGCACTCTCCTTGACCAGCTTTATTGCCCCTTGCTGCCCTGTATCAAGATGTTGTCACATTTCCCACATCTCATCCTGTATCAAACCTTGGATTCTTCTTTCAGCATAGGCTCTCATAAAGCTGGGAGAAATATCCATCCCAAAGCCCCTGCCACCTCATGGGCACTATATCTGTGCAAGGTCTCTTCCATCCTGCACAGGACCTGTTCCAATTGCACCAGGCATTTGTCTATGTCTGGCTATTCATGGGGAAATGTCCACTGAGGGAGGAGGCTGGACACTGCATACCACCTGCTCATGGCTGGTCACCCCCCAGTCTCTCCCCAGGTCTCAAAGGGCTCCATACCCAACTTCATGGAATCCTGCTGATTTCTATGCCACTTGTGCAACCATCCAAGGCAGCGTAGGCTCATGTCAGTTATTGAAGACCAAAATAGAATTTGAAGCCCTTGGTGAATTTTTCAGACCTTTAATGCTGAAACGGGGAGCATATTCACAGGCAGGCAAGAGAGACTATGTGTGGCTCCAAGACTGAGAGAGGCAGAACAGAAACTGAGCCCCCTCTACACTGTTAAGTGCCCATAGCCACATAAGTGATAAATTCTTGAAAATTCAAGGCCCATCGGTTGTATGCTAAATAGTGGAAAACATAGCATTTCAAGGTTATAAGCTGTAGAAGGTGAAAATAGCCTGATTTTAACTAATTTTCCTTATGGATGTCTGAAATATTTTATGTCTATGTTTGTTGCTGGCACTTAGGGGACAAAATCTTCTTGATTTTTTTTCCTTTGATTTTTCTCTCGTATTCTTAGATCCTGCATATATTAGACACATGTTGTAGTCAAAATAAGTAGAATAATGAGATTCTATTTTATCAGCCTGAACATTCTGGATAACATCTCCTATGTACTCACTGTAAGATCTTCCTTTATAATTTTTAGCTATATGGACCTTTCAAAAACATAGCTGTTTTGCTATATAACAGTCCACAAATTATTTTAACTCTATATCTGATAGTTAAAATACTGAGTTTCAGAAAATTTGGTCTTTACATAACTGTAATCTAAACATTTAAAAAATATAGAGAGGCAGGTTAAAGATGAAGAGGTAAGAAGATCCTAAAATCAACCTCTTCCATGGACATAACAAATCTACAGTTACATATGGAACAATTCCATTTGAAACACAACTGAAAACTAAGGAGTAGCATCTCCACCACATAGAAGGAAAAGCCCCTACAAATAAGTGTAAGAGAATCTGACATGATCTGACTAGAAACAGCACCCCTTGATGCACTTCACAGTGAAGTGAATTTCTTAACTGTAAGGGTTATCATAAATATGAAGCTTTTTCCTGGGTGTTGGGCTTGTGTCCCACAGGTACCTCTAAACTTGAACATGACTGAAGAAATGAATCCCCAATAATATTTAAGGTTAGAAAACAAAATGGCTTATGTTAAGTAGACATAATCAGGTAATGCAAAATGGAGATTTTGCTCTTAAAGGGCTGAACATAAACCCAACTACCCAAGAACCAATATAAAAGGAGGATGCTGAAGGATACCTAGACCATAGCTGCATGAAATTGATTTGCTAAATTTAGAACCAGCTGGAGGGTAGGAGCAGGAAAAAAGATAATCTTTCTGGGAACAAAGACACTACAGGAGCCATCTTTTAGTTACCTCTTAAAAAAAAAAGATTTATTTATTTATGCATACAAGAACTGGGCTACAGGCCAGAGGTGGGGGGGGGGTGAGAGGATTCACCAGAGACAGAGTGGGGAGCAAAAGAGGCAGATCGAGTGAAATACACTGCTGAGGGGAGCAGCAGGCAAGTCAGGAGAGGTCTGCTGCACCATGTGGGTAGCTCCCTGGCTAGGGATCGAACCTGTGCTGCAGTGGCTGTGGATAGCTTCATAGGTTGTGTCTTATCACCATGCGCCACCAAGGAGGCTCTAGTTACCTCTTTGTCCATCTATTCCTGCTACTGGTAGACACCATACTTGCAAGATCAATTTAATCTTATAAGGTCAGAGGGTGAACCACCTGGCATCCACTGCTCCAGGTCATCACCACACATGCTCAAGTGTTCTTGCAACTCCCTCTGGTGCCAATAACAGGTGGGTCTTTGGGCCTTGGCAGCATGTGCAATGCATATGGAGGACACCACTTTAGCATATCACTTGGTGGCCAGGGAGAACTGTGTTACTGAAACCAAAGGAAGTGAAACAACCAGAAAGACAATCCTTGACACTCTTAACAACTGGAATTATCAGTAAAAAATCAGACTGATCAGATAAGCACAAAATTATATAGACAACAAAAAAGTAGTACAAGGTTAATCAATAAAATTAATTTCCAACACAAACTTAATTCTTCTAGACTGTTTAACCTAACACATAGAAATAAACACAGAGACAAAAAATATGAGGAGACAAAGGAATATGTCCAAAGCAAAAGAACAAGATAAAGCCACAGGTAAAATTCTTAACGAAGCAGAGGAAAATAAATTACCTGATAAAGATTTCAAATTATCCTAAACATACACAAAAAGCACAGGAGAAGAATGTGTGAACAAAGGAGGAACTTTAGAAAGAGAAAACATGAAAAAGTTCCAAATTGAATTCACAAAGCTGAAGAATATGATAGCTAAACTAAATATAATACAATAGAGAGATTCAACAGCAGACTAGATGAAGCAACAGAACCAGTGGTCTGGAAGACAGGCTAGTTGAATTCACCTAAACAGAACAACAAAAAGAAAAAAAAAAGAATTTAAAAAAGTATAGTTTAAGGGACCTATGGGATAATGTCAAGAGGAATGACATTTGCATTATTATATGGGTACTAGTAAGAGAAGAGAGAGAGAAAATGACAGAAAATATGTTTGGAGAAATAATGGCTGCACATTTCCCTAACCTAGAAAAGGAAACAGACATCCAGAAGAAGAAGCTTCAAGACTTCTGAGTCCAAAAACACACACCTGATATACTATAAATAATATAGCAGAAGTTAGAGAGAATACTAAAACCAGAAAGAGGAAAAACAACTTACTTACAAAGGAATCCCCATAAGGTGATAAGTGGATCTCTCAACATAAACTTTGCAGATCAGAAAGGAATGGCATGATATGTTCCAAGTGCTGAAAAGAAAATACTTCTGGTCTGGTGCTGGAGCTGCAGGGCTGAGGGCTTGAAATGGTGTGTGCAATAACAGGTTCCTTGGTTCCAGTGCTGGTTTTGACTGTCACGTTATCATTTTTTTTTCTCCCAAGGGCTGGCTCTACCAGTATAATATGCTCTTTAGAGTATTAACCAGGATGGTCTTACATCAACAGGTGTAAGAGAGAAAGACTGCAGTAACTGTCAAACAGAAGAATGTACCTGACAAATGACTAGATTCCAGCATGGTTACTCACTTATTCAAGATAATTAAAAACATTAGCTGTGTGAATGACAGCTGATAGCAGATCCCGGGTTCAGAAGGCAAACTATTTGACAGTTAATCGGAAATACAAGTGTGGTTATGAGATTCCCGTGGACATGCTGTGTAAAATAATTGCTGATATTTGTCAGGTTTACACACAAAATGCTGAAATGAGGCTATTTTATGATTTTAATTGGCATAGTGATGAACAAAGCCCTCAGGAGTACAAGTGTGATCCTGCAGATTACTACTGTGGGTTTAAAGCCTCTAGAGCAGAAGTTAAACAATCTGAACCAACAGTTCCCTGGGTGGGGGAGTCAAGAATAAATTTGATTGGACATTTAAACTGACACTGGAAAATGATTGAATGCCTGTCTACTGTTCTCTCAATTGATTTAAAATCTTCCGATACAGAAGCTGGAGTAGTTACATTTGAAAATCCCAAATTCAGGATTCTTGTAGAAGCAGCAATTAATGCTCACCTTGTTCCTCTAGAAGAGAGAGACCAAATTTTGTAGTTAGCTTACCAAATTCATGACACCACTTGCCTGTGTATTTGCTAACAACAGATCAATATTATGGAGGTCCCTGAATTACAAAGGGAACCTTTTCCATTCCTCCTCCTGCTGAAGTGGTTAGAACTCTGTATAAATAAAAACTGCTTTTTGGGAAAAAAAAAAGCAATAAGATTACACTTTCAATTACAAATACTCTACCCAGGAAACATATTGTTCAGAATTTTAAAAGAAAGAACTTTTCAGACAAAAGATTTATCACTACCAAATCAGTCTTTGAGAAATATTAAAGGGACCTCTATAAAAAGATTAGAAGCGGGTCTCTCTGGTGGCGCAGGCAGTTGAGTGCGGCGCTGTGGGTCTGTCTGCAGCCTCTGCAGCATGGGTTCGAACCCAGCCGGCCAAAGAGATGCCCACATGGCACGGAAGACCTCTCCTGTCTTTCCCGCTGCTCCCCTCAACAGTGTATTTCGGTCTGTCTGCCTGTTCTATTTCCCGCTCTGTCTCTGGTGAATTCTCTCAACTTCCCACACATCTGGCCTGTACTCCGGTTCTTGTATGCTTGAATAAATAAATCTTTAAAAAGAAAAGATTAGAAGTCTCACTAAGAAGTAGTAATAAAGCTTAGTCTCACTGACAAAAGTAAACATACAATTGGTGTAGTTTCTTTGTCAACAGCATAAAGATTACCTAAAAAACTAAAAATTAAAATATCCCGTGATCCAGTATTACTGCTCCTAGATATTTAAACTGAAGAAAATTAAAATGTTAACTTAAAAAGACATATGCACCCCAATATTCACAACAGCATTGTTTAAAATAGCCAAGACATGGAAACAACCTAAATGCCCATAAATGGATGGCTGGTGTTATTGAAGCAAGCAAAATTAAGTGAGCTTATTAAAGAATCAAGACTGATATCTCAGCCCAGAAACAGCTTCCAAATAGCTCTAGGATGGCTGCCAATCTCTAGGAATTGACTACACCTTTGTAGAATCCACAACCACAAGGATGAAAAACACACAATTGTGGACTAGGACTAGAAGTAGAACAATCTGTCATGTGAGCACATAAAAACGCTATTATGCAACTAATAAAATTGTTTTGTAACTATACTCAACACTAAACCAAACCAGCATTTGGTATAATACTGGAACTAGTAACAATAAAAATCCTGACCTTAACACCCTTATAAATTGCACAAATATAGATAATTATGTATACTGGAATATAGTTATCAATCCCCTTGTCAAGCCTCTATGAAAACAAATTGGGCCAATGAAAAGTTTACTGTTCGGGATAATAAGTCTTAGCCCAGAATAATTATGTTTCTTACAAGGTGCAAATAATTATAGGCTTAGGACCTCCCTGGTGGCACAAGGGGTTAAACACCGCACTATGAAGCAATCTGCAGCCTCTGCAGCATGAGTTCAATCCCTGGCCGGCCAGGGAGCAACCCACATGGCACAGCAGACCTGTCTCGCCCGCTGCTCCCCTCAGCAGTGTATTTCAGTCAGTCTGCCTGTTCTGTTCCCCACTCTGTCTCTGGTGAATACTCTCACCCCCCGCATCTCTGGCCTGTACCCCAACTCTTGTATGCATAAATAAATAAATCTTTCTTAAAAGTTGAAAAAAATTCAAATAAGTATAGGCCAAGGGAGATATCGTTTTTTTCCACTACAATTATCTTTGTAATCACCCTCTTCCCTTATTTTAGCTTAAATTTAATTGTTAGAACAAATGTATGTAATTATGTTAATTTCCCAATCTCCACCCCAGCACCATCCCTTGTGTCTCATATTCTCTTTCTTTTTTCTTTTTTTTTTTTATAGATTTACTTATTTTGTGCATACAAGAGCTGGGACATAAGCCAGAAGTGCAGGGGGTGAGAGGATACACCAGAGACAGAAGGGGGAACAGAACAGGCAGATCGACCAAAGCATACTGCTGAGGGGAGCAGAGGGCGAGACAGGAGGGGTCTGCTGTGCCATGTGGGCTACTCCCTGGCCACCAGGGATCAAACTCGTGTTGCAGAGGCTGCATATTGCTTCATAGTGTGGTGCTTAACCCCTTGCACCACCAGGGAGGCCCCTCATTTTTCTCTTTCGCCTCTCCCTCAGCCTCAGAGATCTCAGGAAGTCTATTAATACCCACTAGTTTTTGAAAGCATTTTACATTATCAAATGCTGTGCTACATAAATGTCCAGTATTTGTTTTTATTATTCTGACTTACTTTACTGCACATAATTCTCTCAAATTGATACAGGGCAGCAAGGGGCACTAAAACTGGATAAGGACTCTCCCCAAATAGTTTACCGGTCGCCACCTGAGTTCTTCACACTCATCTCATTGTAAGACTACTCAGGTTCAGAGAACAGTAATGGGATTTATTTAACAAACCAGGGAAAAACAAAGAGTCACTAAGTCTAGGGCCTCCCTTGGTGGCGCAAGCAGTTGAGTGCCATTCTGTGAAGCTGTCCGCAGCCTCTGCAGCGCCGGTTTGATCCCGGCCCACCGGCGAGGGTCCCACATGGCGCAGCAGACCTCTCCTATCGTGCCTGCTGCTCCCCTCAGCATTGTATTTCATCAGTCTGCCTGTTCTGTTTCCCGCTCTATCTGATGAATCTTCTCACCCTCCCACGCATCTGGTCTGTACCCTGGTTCTTGTATGTATAAATAAATAATTAAATAATTAAATAAATCTTAAAAAAAAAAGAGTGACTAAGTCTAGAAATGGCTGTTTACCTCACCCAAAGCACTGTTTATTGTTTTAAATTCCTAAACACAAATGCTCCCAAGATGGCATCTTCCTGCCACTGAGGACATGGAGCATGTGGCAGCCAGACTATAGACTAGGTTCCAACTCATGAAGACAGCAGAAGACAGAACAGGAGATGCTCATCAGAGCTGCCAAGATGCCTCAGCACAGCACCAGACAAGCGACACTCAAAACAGCATCTGCAGCAGCTGAACTACCCAACAAATGACCCACATTCATACAGCTCAGCAAGGTGATTGGCTCTGGGTCTTTGCCTTCCCTGCCAGGCTGTAACAACAGCAAAAACAGAAACAGTCGGTCATCTGCTACTTGTATAGCGTCCAAACTTTTTCTCTCTGAGACTGATTGCTGGAAGCCTCTCCATGTTCTTTAGAGGCCTTCAACAGCCTTCTGGAAGATCGGCATGGAAGACGATCTTCATGGAAGATCAGCCATTTCTAAATGGCTGACCCTGGACTCCCTGAAGATCCCAAAATGCTGAAATCCCAAAAGCTCAATCCCAAACACTGAATGTGCAGGGCTGCTTCTGCAATACCTTATATCAGAGTCTCCACCCCCACTGATAATTTTTGGCATATTCCCTGGGGCTATCCATTCTCACCAGCACCACCCTCCAGGGAGCACCACCTGTAACAGTTTTTGGCTTCAGCCACTGGTTACAAAATTACCTCCAATTTGTTGAAAATGGCTGTATTTCATACTTTCTTATGAATGCATAATATTCCATGGTGTGGAATACCACATCTTCTTGATCCAATTGTCTGCCAATGGACATTTAGGCTGCTTCTATGTCCTAGCTATTGTAATTAATGCTGCCTTGAACATTGTGGAATATATGTTGTTCTTTTTTAGTGATTGTTTATAAGCTCAAGAGTGGTATTGCTCGGTTGTGCAGTATTTCCATTTTAGTTTTTTAAGGTAAATTCAGAGTTCTTTCTATAGTGGTTGTACCAGCTCACATTCCTACCAGCAGTATAATAGGCTTTCTTTATCTGCACATCCTCTCCAACACTTGTTCAATGGGGGGAGCTTTTCAATATATGATGTTGTCATGGATGTGAGGTGATATTTTGTTGTTGTTATTGATACCGGAATTGTCAGGTCTAGTCTCCTAGCCAGGAACAGATTCCAGGCTGCAGGGGCAGTGCTGAGTCCCAGCCACTAGACCCCCATGGGTTGGTGTCTCACGAAGCAGCAGCAGGAACTTCGCAGACACTCAGGCAAGCAAGCGAGAAGAGGCAGGTTTGTTTTGAGAAAGAAAAAGTTTATTGAGGAGAAAAAGAACAGAAATAAAGTGGGACTCCCAGGCCAGGGAACCAGGCCTGGGAGGGGCAAGGAAGCCCAAATGGAGTCGTGTCTCAGGGAATATATACCTTTTCTTCCCTCATTATTCTAAATCTCCACCAGTCTCTTTGTGATTGGTTAGTTCTCAGCTGTATCACTTAATTTGCTACTGAGTGGGGGATCTTCACATTCCTTATCTAACAGATTTGTCTTTCCCCATTTGTTGCATCTTTATATTTATGGCCCAGTCCTCTGGATGGGCATCCCTGCATTGAAGTTAAACAGCTGCCCTTCTAAGTTGTCCATAAATTAAACCACTCTCCATTTCTCCAATCTCTGCCTCACTTTACCACTTGAAGGAAACCAGGACCAGCTTTAACAATATTGTCCTTGGTCCTGAGATGTTTGTTTTTCCTAGTGGAATTGGTTACATTCCCTTGGTTGTACTGATCTCTGAAGCCTCCCTAAATTCTTCAGAGGTCCCCTCCTGCACTGTCCCTAAAACTGCCTAATTTCTAGCTTGCCCTGTGTCTCATTATCATGGAATATATTACTAATGTTTTCTTCAGTATATTTTATTGTTTCAGGTCTTAAATCTAAATCTTAAATCCATTTGACATTTACTTTCTGTGTATGGTATTAAAGAGTAACCCAACTTCATTCTGTTATGTGTGACTTTCCAGTTTTCCAAGACCATTTATTAAAGAGACTGTCTTGTTCTCATTTTATGGGTAAGGGTTTTACCATACATTAAGTAATGTTATGTATGTGAATTTCTGTTTTTCTTTATTCTGTTCCTTTGACCCAAATGTATATTTTTATACCAGTAACATATTATTTTTAATATTGTTGCTTTATAATATTTTTATTTTAACATTTATGATATTTTACATGTTTTAGATAATATTTGCTTCCCCCTACCCTCTCAGATTGAGTCCCCCTAGAATTTCATTCTCCAAGGCACACATGCACCATCACTACAGTCCCTGTGCTCCTCACTCCCTCCCTCTCACTCCTCTTCCGCCTCCTCCCCTGCAGTATGTCTCTGGTTTATAATTGTCTGTTTTTGTGTTGTTGTGGTTTGTACTGCTATTATTTTTATACTGATGTCTAATTTGGTTCCCCTATATTCCTGTTATAAGGGAAACCATCCAATATTTTTATTTTTCCTTCTGGCTTATTTTACTGCACATAATACCTTCTAGCTCCATCGCTTTATAGTAAATTTTAAAGTGGGGTAATATAACATATTCATTTCTGTCATTTTCTTAGGGTTGCTTTTGCAATTTGGGGCCTTTTGTGGCTTCATATAAATTTTAATATTTTCTTTCAGTTTCTTTGAAAACTATTTCTGATATTTTGGTAGGGATTGCATTAAATTTATATATAACTTTAGGGAACATAGTCATTTTGATTATAATGATTCTTCCAATCCATGAGCATGGGAGATCCTTCTATCTCCTTATTTCTCTATCTAAATCCTTTAATATATTGCAGTTCTACTTGAACAGTTCTTTCATCTCCTTTGTTAGATTGATTCTGAAGCATCCAATTCTTTTGAAGCAATAATAAATGGAATTATTTTCTTAATTTTGGTTGTTTCTTTTATTTGTTGTTTGCATTTAAAAGGCCATAAGGAGACTTGGATCAACATGACTAGAAAACTCTGTGAGTAAGACCTCTCATAAAAAAAAAAAAGTTAATAGGGAGGAAAAGGAAAAGCAGCAGGTCCCTGAGAGAACTGGGACATGGAAGAGAAATGGGTGACTCTGGCAAACTGCCTGAAAAAGAAAGTTGCCATGAAAGAAAACTAGAAGGGAGGAAAGCTCAGAAGCCTGTTACCCTCCGCCACCCACAAAGTCAGCACTCTCAGACCAACAGAAAGGAGGGGAAAAAAAAAACTAAAACAACAAACAAGAACAAACTATGCATCAAGCGGGACTGTGAGTGGAAAGAAACTATATTTCAGTCACTGTACCCTAGAACTGGAACTGTGGAGAAGGTGCAGGAATCACTGTGGAGGTGAGCAAATGGCTCCAGGCACCTTTAGAGAAAAACAAAGACTCACAGGAGACCTACAAATAGCCCAAGGCCAGCCAGTAAGCTTGAGCAGAAAAACCATGCACTTGATAAGCATATGTGGATCACAGCTGCCCAGGTCCCCGCACCTGCCACCTAGGCTTGTGGGGAGACACGCTGGAGCCCTCATTGAGAGGAATGTCCCTCACTGAGTAATCAGAAACCAGGCCCCCAGACATAGGGGCGGGGTACAAAAAGACCCATTTCTGCGGACACTGAACTGGGCTACAGCCCACGTCCTGGACCTGAGGGCTTTGGAACTGAGACATAGGGCATGGATTTGAGGGTGTGAGATCCCCACAACGGTGGGGCACAAGGCAGACACAGCACCCCCACACATTTGAGTGCTCCACGCCATTCCGACTCTGTTCCCCACACCCACTGGATAAAAAAAAAACATTTCCCGAAGGACACTAGGAAAGATCTATGGCGCCGCCTAATGACCAGAAAAAAATCACCAACACCCTATAGTTGGAAACCTGGGATCCCAAAAACACCCTCAGGCGCTGAGAGAGGGTGGGCCAAGCAAATTGGGGTAAGGAGGGAAATAAGACCTGGAGAAAGACACCATCCTGGAACTGAGAGCTAGGCACAGGATCCAGGGCAAGGGACATGACATAGCAGCAGGCACTGTACAGGGTGACAGCCAGCGTTTTGGATCCCAAAGCCCTGGAACTGAGACCTAGAGTGCAGAATTCAGGGCGCAGGATCCCTACAGCTGCGGACACAACACCCAGTGAATATGGGGCAGACACAGCACCCGGATTGAGGCTTGAATAAGAGCCCCTGTGTTGAGGTGCTCCCCTCCGTGCACCCCCCACACACACACACACACTCAGAGAACCACTAGCAAAAAGCAGAGGTCAGCAAGTACGGGTCTCTGGCACCACCTCGTGACCAGAACAAAATCACCAACTAGCTGATTCCCTGTTGGAAATGACCTAAATACAGAGGGAGGGAACTGTAAGGGACAGTGCCCAGCAACACAGCATCAACACCCTGGTGGAGTTTTGGCCTACCAGTGCTGGTCTCAGTTCAGTAAACTCTTTCCGACACCTCTAAAGCAGCACTCCAAAGAGATGCCTGCCAACACCAGTGGCACAAATTCCCAATGCATAGAACTAATTAGAAAGCAAACAACAGGGAGAAGAAAAAAATATAAATAACCAAGGAAGCCAGCAGGAGGACACACCACGTAAAGAAATACAGTCACCAGAGCTCAACAATGACATGGAAGAAATTCTAGGCCCATCAGATAGAGAATTAAGGAACATCCTGATTAAAAAGCAGAAAGAAAATGAAAAGGAAAAAAAAAACGATTTGAGACTAATAATCACTGAACTAAAGAATGAAATTGAGACCTTAAGAAAGGAAAGAAAAGAAAAGCAGGAGACAAAAAGATTACTAGAGGAGACAAGGAACTCTGGGAAAAGCAATGAAAATGGAATCGATGAAATGGAAGAATGAATCAGTACTATCAAAATACAGAAATAAAAAGAGCCAAAGAGAAAAGGAGAGAGAAGTGCAAATGAAGCAGTAGGAGGAGACTCTTAGACAATTATCAGACTCCATGAAGAGAGGAAATGTAAGAGTTATAGGCATTCCAGAAGGTGAGGATAGAGACAAAGGAACTGAGAAATTATTCAAGGAGATAATTGAAGAAAACATCCCAAGCATGAAAAAGGAGATGAATATAGACATACAAGAAGCAAGAAGAACTCCCAATTACCACAATGAAAACTACAGCAAGACACCTAATAGTAAAGCTTGCAAGAGTTCAAGACAAGGAAAAGATAATGAAACTGGCAAAGGGGAAGAAACAGATAACTTATAAGGGAAACCCAATAAGGTTAACTTCTGACTTCTCCGAAGAAACATTACGGACAAGAAGAGAATGGAGTAACATATTCAGCCAACTTCAAGACAGCAAATGCCAACCAAGAATACTTTGCCCTGCAAAGCTCTCCTTCCTCTACAAAGAAAAAATACAGACCTTCTCAGGCAAACAGAAACTCCAGAAATTCATTGCAACTAAAACCCCACTCCAAAACATTCTACAAGTCCTAAAGCGAAAAATATCAGAGGAATGAACAAGAAGAACAGAATAAAGAAAGAAATAAAAATACAAAAAAGAGAAACAAAATGCAAACACAGATGACAACATATCAATATTAACTCTAAATGTAAATGTATTAAACTCACCAATAAAAAGACACAGAGTAGAAGGCTGGATTAAAAAACAAAAACCAACCTTCTGCAGTCTCCAGGAAACACATTTAACCACAAAAGATAAACACACTGAAAGTAAAAGGTTGGAAAGCAATCCTAAAAGCAAATGGACCAAAAAAGAAGGTGGGAACAGCTATACTTATATCAGATAAAATAGACTTCAAATTAAAAAAAGGAAAAGGAGACATAGATGGACACTACATTATGAACAAGGGGGCAATACATCAGGAATTTATAACACTCATCAACATACACTCACCAAATGAAGGGGCACCAAAACATATTTGACAATTATTATCAGCTCTGAAAAAAAATATTAAAGAAAATATATATATAGTGGGAGACTTCAACACCCCACTCTCACAAATGGACTGATCAATGAGACAAAAAATAAACAAAGACACTAGGGCCCTAAATAAAGACATAGAACTCATGGACTTAACAGACATCACTAGGACACTGCAACCCAATAAATCCTAGCACACATTTGTCTCAAGTGTGCATGGATCATTCTCCAGAATCAAACACATACTGGACCACAAGACAAACATCAACAGATACATGAAAATCAAAATCATTCTGATTATCTTCTCCAATCATAAAGACATTGAGCTAGAAATAAATCATGAATTGAAAACAAGGAACCCTCCCACTTTGTGGAGATTGAAATGCACACTACTGGAAGAACACTGGACATCAAAAAGAAATTAAAAAATACTTTCAGTTGAATGACAAGGAGGACACCACTTTCCAGAATGTATGGGATGCAGCAAAAGCAGTAATAAGAGGAAAATATATAGCAATACAGGCTCACATCAACAAACAAGAAAGAACTCAAAGAAAAAACCTAATCTCACATCTCAAAGAACTAGACAAAGAACAAAAAATCCCTAAAACCAGTAGAAGAAAGGAAATAATAAAAATCAAAGCAGAAATAAATGAATTAGAAATTTAAAAAACAATCAAAAAGATCAATGAAATGAAAAGTTGGTTCTTTGCAAAAATAAACAAAATAGACAAACCTCTAGCAAAGCTCACAAAGAAAAAAATGGGAGAAAACACATATAAATAGGATTATAAATGAAAGAGGAGAAATCACAACAGACTCAGTAGAAATCAAAAGAATAATCAGAGGTTATCATGAACACTTATACACAAACAAATTCAACAACCTAGAAGAGATGGAAAAACTCCTAGAACAATATAATCATCAAAAGGTGGGCAAAGAAGAAATAGAACAAGTAAACAGACCAATTACAAGCAGCAAAATTGAAGCAGTAATCAAAGCACTCACCAAAAACAAAATCCCAGGCCCAGACGGCTTCACAAATGAGTTCTACCAAACGTTCAGCAGTGAATTAGTGCCTATCCTACAAAAACTCTTTCAAAAAATTGAAAAAGAAGGAATACTACCAAATACGTTCTACAAAGCCAATATTACACTAATACCAAAACCCAACAAAGACAGCACAATAAAAAAAAAGTACAGGCCAATCTTCCTAATGAACACTGATGTAAAAATGCTCAACAAAATCCTTGCCAACAGAATCTGACAATGCATCCATAGATAATTCACCATGACCAAGTAGGATTTATTCTAGGGACACAAGGATGGTCAACATCCGAAAATCAGTCAATGTAATCCAACACATCAACAAAAAGAAATATAAAAACCATATGATAATATCCATAGATGCTGAGAAAGCATTTCACAAAGTACAACACCCATTTATGATAAAGGCCCTTGAAATCGCGGGATACAAAGAACATACCTGGACATATAAGACAAGCCCACAGCCAATATCATTCTCAATGGTGAAAATCTGAAAGCATTCCCATTAAGATCTGTAACAAGACAAGGATGTCCACTATCACCTCTGCTTTTCAACATAATACTGGAAGTCCTAGCCAGAGCAATAAGACAAGAGAAAGACATACAAGGAATCCAAATAGGCAAGGAAAAGTCAAACTATCACTATTTGCAGATGATATGATAATATACATAGAGAACCCCAAAATCCCCACAGAAAACCTAATTCAACTAATCAATCAGTTTAGTAAAGTGGCAGGAAACAAAATCAACACACAAAAATCAGTAGCCTTCCTATACACAAACAATAAATCTGAAGAAGAAGAAATAAAGAAAACCATTCCTTTTATTATTGAAACAAAAAAAAAATCAAATACTTGGGAATAAACCTAACAAAAGAAGTAAAGGGCCTATACAAAGAAAACCATCAAACACTATTAAATGAAATAGAAGTAGACACAAAGAAATGGAAAGACATCTCCTTCTCATGGATCAGAAGAATTAACATTATCAAAATGGCCATCCTACCAAAAGCAATCTACAGATTCAATGCTATCCCAATTAAAATTTCAATGTCATTCTTCAAAAAATAGAAAAAAAATTCATGAAATTCATATGAAGCCACCAAAAATCCCAAATAGCCAAAACTCTACTGACAAAAAAAAAAAAAGAAGGGAATGGAGGCATCACTCGCCCAGATTTCAAACTATACTATAAAGCCATAATAATCAAAACTGCATGGTATTGGAACCAGAACAGACACATGGAGCAATGGAACCAAATAGAAAACCCAGAAATAGACACACAGATTTATGGTCAACTAATCTTTGACAAAGGAGCAAAGACTATGCACTGGAGCAAAGAAAGTTTGTCCAATAAATGGTGCTGGGAAAACTGGGTCACTACACGCAAAAGAATGAAACTTAACTATTACCTCACACCATGTATAAAAACCAACTCAAAATGGATTAAAGCACTAGTCATAATACCTGAAACCATAAAATATATAGAAGGAAATATAGGCGAAACACTACATGACATGCACCTCAAATACATCTTTACGGACACGTCACCCAAAGCAGTGATAGTGAAGGCAAAGAAAAACAGCTGGGACTACATCAAATTAAAGAGCTTCTGCACAGCAAAAGAGACAATAACAAAAACAAAGAGAAACCCCACTGACTGGGAGAACATATTTGCACACAACACTAATGATAAAGGACTGATCACAAAAAATCTACAAAGAGCTGATGAGACTCAACAAAAACAAAGAAAATAATCCAGTCAAAAATGGGTAGAACAGCTGAAAAGAAACTTCTCTGAAGAGAAATGTTCAGGCATATGAAAAAATGTTCAACATCACTTGTAATCAGGGAAATGCAAATCAAAACTACAATGAGATACCATATTACACCAGTGAGAATGGCACATATTAAAAAAAAAAAAACTAGCAAAAACAAATTTTGGCGAGGTTGTGGAGAAAAAGGAACTCCCCTGCACTGCTGGTGGGAGTGCAACCACTATGGAAAGCTGTGTGGATATTCCTCAACCTACTAAAGATAGAGCTTCCATATGATCCAGCAATTTCACTCCTAGATGTTTACCCAAAGGACACAGAAACATTAATTCCAAAGAGCACCTGCACCACTATGTTTCTAGCAGCACTATTTACAATAGCTAAGCTTTGGAAACAACCCAAATGCCCAAAAATATATGACTGGATCAAGATGACGTGGTGCATATACACAATGGAATATTACTCAGCATTCAGAAAAGATAAACACATGCAATTTGCAGCAACATGGATGGAGCTGGAAGAGATCATGCTCAGAGAAATAAGCCAGAAAGAAAAAGAAAAATACTGGATGGTCTCATAGCAGGAATCTAGAAAATCTAAATGAGGGACCAGGAGAAAGAATAACTATAAGAAAGAAAAAATCAAAATCAACAAACAACTGTGAACCAGAGACACACTATGGGGTGCTGGGGAAAGGAGGGAATTGGGTCAAAATAAGGAAGTTGCAATTGTGTGGGGAATATAAAAATCAAATTAAAATAAAATAAAAAAATAAAAGGCTATAAATATGTGATGTTAATTTTGGTGCCTGCCATATTGCTGTATTCATTTATTGTTTCTAACAACTTTGAGGGAGTATTTAGAATTTTCCATATATAATATCATATTTTCTGTGAATAATGATAGTTTCACTTGTTTTCCTCCTTGGATTCCCATTATCTCCTGTTTGTCTGATAACTCGTCAACCCATGTAAGTTAAACAGAAGTGGTGAAAGTAGTCATCATCTTTATTTCATAATTTTTTATTTATTTGATTTGGAACCCAAACCCTCAATTTTTTAATATTTGTTTTAAACATACTTATTTATTTTCAAAATGTAAGATTACTTTCCTTATGTGTGGTCACCATTGTTTTCCCACAGTGCTCCTCTATACTCCATACCATTCATATCCCCCCAGTTCTATACTCTTCCACTCACTTCCCCTTCCTCTCTCTTCCTGAGGGTCTCAAATCTACATCTGCTTTCAAGGGTCACTTTTAGAGTTTGTCTTTTCCTGATCATTTGTTTATTTTCTCTAGATTCCACAATAAGTGAAACCATCCAGTACTTATCTTTCTCCCTCTGTCCTCAGTTATTTTTTTCATTGGAATTAAGGTATACCTTTCATTTTTGCATTTTGAATTTCCATGTACAATAAATATTCAAGCATAATACTTTAATAGGGGCATTGTTACATTTTATTCATTTTCATGATTTGAAAACAGCGAACATAAAGCATTCTGAACATCGAAAATATTTTAGCAGACTTGTTTCTTATTTAGCATAGCTATATCTGAAATACTTGTAGAGTTCTAATATCTTAATGCCAACATATTTGTTTTGCAGCTTTGTTTTGCCCCAGTTTAGTATTGTATGTTTAGTTCTTTGTTCACAAAAGAAGGTTAACTGCAAAATGCTAAGTCATTGTTACAAAATGTTAAGTCAGATATTTCTTGGAACTCAGTCCTCAACTCTACTACTTTTGAGAAGCTAGTTGAAGCAATATTTTAATTTCTAGAAACCAATTTCAGGGTACAAAAGTGGACCAGTTATTATTTCTTTTTTTTAAAGATTTATTTATGCATGCAAGAACTGGGGGACAGGCCAGAGGTGTGAGGGGTTGAGAGGATTCACCAGAGACAGAGTGGGGAACAGAATACGCACATTGACAGACATACACTGCTGAGGGGAGCAGTGGGCGAGTCAGGAGAGGTCTGCTGTGCCATGTGGGTATCTCCCTGGCCAGGAATCGAACTGGTGTTGCAGTGGCTTTAGATAGCTTCAAAGGTTGTGTCTCAACCCCTTGCACCACCAGGGAGGCACGGACCGGTTATTATTTCTTATACTTCTGTAACTTAGGAGCATGTTGTTACCTTGAATTAAACTTATAGACCACTGATCATTTATACAGTGTTGATTAATAATTTTGAATTTGTCCAACATGAACATTTCCCTAATAATACATAAAAAAGTAATTTCTTCTTTTTAAAAAAGACTTATTTATTTTCAGACACGAGCTGGGGTATAGGCCACAGGCGTGGGAGGGTGAGAGGAGTCACCAGAGACAGAGAGGGGAGCAGAACAGGCAGACAGACAAAAATACACTGCTGAGGGGAGAAGCGGGCAGGACAAAAGAGGTCTGCTGCACCATGTGGGAATCAACCTGGCCAGCTGGGAATCTCCCTGGCTAACCGGGAATCGAACTTGGTGCTGCAGAGGCTGCATACAGCTTCATAGTGCTGCGCTCAACCTGTGCACCATGTGGGAATCTCCCTGGCCAGCTGGGAATCTCCCTGGCTGACCGGGAATCGAACTTGGTGCTGCAGAGGCTGCAGACAGCTTCACAGTGCTGCGCTCAACCTGCTGCGCCACCAGGGAGGCCCCAAAAAAGTAATTTCTTAATGTTATTCCTATTAGAGACATTTTGCCCAAAAATCCTTTGGTCATATCAAAAATCCTTTGAACACTGTGAATAAATATAGTTAACTGTGTGGTTTTATTGATGTTTGTGCTTTCATCAGTTGCAATATAATATGCCACCAAATTTTTAAGTTTTTATTTTATTTTTACTATGTTTTTGTTAGTGAAGAATCATTGTTTTACATCTTTGTTAATATTTTGACAATGTAAAATTTCTCCCTTCAGGTGTGGAGATCACACGTCTCCCAACACCAAAGCACCCATAATCTCCCATCTGAGTCCATTGTGCTCTCCTTTCCCCCACACAATCTCATTCCACTGTCTCTCCCTCCCTCTTCTCCTCCCTTCTCAGATGCCTCAGATATATTTTTAGTTTTCAAGAATTGGTTTTAAAGTGTATGACCTTTTGCTTGATTATTTTATGTTCAACATATACCATATGGTATTTAGCGCTCAATTTCTGGCTTATTTTGCTTAGCATAATCCCCTCCAGCTCCATCCACATTGCCTCAAATGACACGAGTTTATCTTTTCTGATTGCTGCATGCTATTTCATTGTGTATATATACCACATCTTTTTGATGTGGTATATATACACTCATTTGTTATGGTACATTTAGGTTATTTCCATGTCTTGGGTATTGTAAAAAATGTTGCGATAAAGATAAGAATGCAGGTTTCCTTTTGAATTGATTTTTTGTGTTCTTTGAATAGATACCTAGGAGTGAATTGCTGGGTGCTATGGCAGATCCATTTTCAGTCTTTGAGGAATCTCCACACTGTGTTCCACAGGGGTTGGACCAGTATACCTTCCCACCAAGTGTAGGAGGGTCCCTTTTTCTTCACACCCTATCCAGCACTTACTGTTTCTGTTTTTGTTAAAATTATTATTTAAATATGGGTCATTCTCACAGGTATGGGATAGTATCTCATTGTAGTTTTGATTTGCATTTCCCTGATGATAAGTGATGACGAACATTTTTTCAAGTGCTGTTGGTGATCTGTATGTTTTTGTTAGAGAAGTGCCTATTTATCTTTTTTGCACATTTTTGGATTGAGTTGTTTGTTTTCTTTTTGTTGAGTTGTGTGTAATCTCTCTAGTCCTTCAGTATCAAACCCAGGTTAGATGTATGATGTGTATATATTTTCTCCCTCTCAGTGGGGCTTTCTTCATTTTGGCTGCCATCTCTTTTGCTGTATAGAAACTTCTCAGTTTGATGTAGTCCCAATTGTTTATATTCTGCTTTGTTTCCTACTTCTGGAGATGAATCCTCAAAGAGATTTCTGAAGTTTATGCCATAGAGTGTTTTGCAGTTGTTTTCTTATATGTATTTTATGGTTTTGTGTCTTACATCCATGTCCTTTATCCATGTTGAATTGATTTTCATGTATGTTGTGAGTTGGTGGTCTATTTTCTTCTTTTTTAAATTTCTTTTGCATGTTTCAGTTCAATTTTTCCAGCACCATTTCTTGAGAAGTTTTTCTTCCCATCAGTGTATATTATTTGCATCTTTATTGTAGCTTAGTTGTCTGCATATATGTGACTTTATTCTGAGTCTCAATTGTTTTCTTTTTTTTTGTTTTTAAAGATTTATTTATTTATATAAGAGCCTGGGTACAGGCCAGATCCGCGGGAGGGTGAGAGGATTCACGAGAGACAGAGCGGGGAACAGAACAGGCAGACGACTGAAATACACTGCTGAGGGGAGCAGTGGGCACGACAGGAGAGGTCTGTTGCACCATGTGGGACCCTCTCTGGCCAGCCAGGATCGAATCAGCACTGCAGAAGCTGCTGACAGTTTCACGGCACAGCACTCAACTGCCTGTGCCACCAGGGGAGGCCCTCTCAATTATTTTCCATTGGTCTGTGTGTCTATTGTTTGTTGTTGTTGTTGTTGTTGTTGTTCCAATACCATGATGCTTTGATTATTATGGCTTTGTATTGTAGTTTGACTTTTTCAATTCCATATATGAATTTCGGTGATATTTGTTCAATTTCTTTGAAGAATGCCATTGAGATTTTTATTGGGACTGCATTAAATCTGTAAATTGCTTTGGGTAGGATGGCCATTTTGACAATGTTGATTCTTCCAAGCCATCAATGTCTCTCCATTTCTTTGTGTCTTCTATTTCTTTTAGCAATGTTTCTTAGTTTTTCTTACATAGGTCCTTCGCCTCCTTTGTTATGCTTATTCTCTCAGGTATTTAAGTAACTTTGTGACATTATAAATGAAAAAGTTTTATTTCTTCTTCTAGCCCATCATTTGCATGCTGGAAAGCAACTGATTTTTGGGTGTTGATATTACAGTTTGCCACTCTGCTGAACTGGTTTATTAATTTGATTAGTTTTTATATGGGGTCTTTAGGTATCATATCACCTCTAAATAATGATACCTTTAATTCTTCTTTCCCAACTTGGATTCATTTTTATATTTTTCTCTCACTTAGTTTCTCTGGCTAGGATTTCCAATTCTATACTGAATAGTAGTGCTGAAAGTGGACATCCTTGTCTTATAGCAGACAAGTGGAAATACTTTCAATTTTTCGCCATCGAGAATACTTGCAGTGGGTTTGTCATGTATGGTTATTATTATGTTAACATATATCCCTTTTATCCCCAGTTATTCAAGGGTTTTCATCATAAATGTTTGATAAATCTTGTCAAATGCTGTCTTGGCATCTATTAATATGACCATATGTTTTTTACTTACCTTTTGGTTGATGTGGTGAATTATGTTGGTTGATTTTCAGATACTGAATTACCCTTGTGTTCCTAGTATAAATCCCACTTGGTCATGGTGTATAATTTTTTCAATGCACTGTGAATTCAGTTTGCTAAGATTTTATCGAAGATTTTACCATCTGTGCTCATTAGGGAGATTTTACCATCTGTGCTCATTAGGGAGTTTTCTTTCTTTGTGTTGTCTTTGTTTGGCTTTGGTGTTAACATATATGTTGGCCTCATAAAATATATTTGGTAGTATTCCTTCCTTCTCAATGTTTTGAAAAAGTTTGAACAGAATAAGTATTATTTTCTCCTTGAATATTTAGCAGATTTCAATTGGGGAGCCATCTGTTCCTTGTTTACCTTTTAGGGAGAGTTTTGGTTACTGTTTCCATTTCCTTGCTTGTGGTTGGTTTAGGTTTTCTATTTCTTCCTTATTCAGTCTCAGATGATTGTATAATTCTAAGACTTTGTCCATCTCATCTAGGTTATTGAATTCGTTTATGTATAAGTATTCACAGTAGTCTCTTATTATTTTATGAGTTTCTGCAGTGTCTGTTGTAACTTCTGTTTGGTTTCTGATCCTATTTATTGAGCCTACCTGAAGGTTTGTCAATTTTATTTTCTCAATGATTCAGCTTTTTGCTTCGTTGATCTTTTGATGTTTTTAAAATTTCTTTTTCATGTATTTTTTCTCTATTTTTTATTATTTTCTTCTTTCTACTAGTCTTTGAATTTTTTGTTCTTCTTTCCCTAGTTCCCAAGATGAAATATAAGGTTGTCTCTTTGTGTCCTTTCTTGTTTTTGATGTGACCTTATACTGTTACACACTTCCCTCTTGTACTGTTTTTGCTGTGTCTCATATATTCTGGAAATTTGTGTTCTCGTTGTCATTTCCTGCTAGTTACTTTCTGATTTTTTCTTTGATTTCCTCTTTGAGCCAGTGGTCTTTTTGTAGTGTGTTGTGCAGTCTTCATATATTAGATGTTTGCTCTCTTTTTGTAGCTGATTTCTACTTTGATACCTTTATGTTCCTAGAAGATACTTGGTATGATTTCAATCTTCATGAATTTATAGATGTTTGTCTTGTGGCCCAATATGTGGTGAATCCTAAAGAAGGTTTCATGTGCACTTGAAAAAAAAAAAGTAAACTCTGGGTTTTATTGCTTTTTTTGATATGCAGGCTCCTATATTATAAATATTAGGTTCATATTGTCTAATTCTTTGTTTGAAGCTATTAAGTCCTTATTAATTGTTTTGTGTTGTTGCTCTGTCCACTGGTGAGAGTGGGGTGTTGAAGTTTTCTACAACAAATGTGTTTTTTCCAGTATATGTTTTCTGAATTGATAGTAGTTGCCTAATGTATTCCAGTGCTCCTTTGCTGATAATTGTTACATCCTCCTGATGTATTGTTATCTTAACCATTATGTAGTGTCCATTCCTGTGTCTTATTACCTATTTTTAACCAGAAATCTATTTTATCCATTATTATTATTGCTGGCCCTGATTTTTTTTTGGGGCTCCATCCACTTGTAGAAGACAATAAGCATTTTGTCTTGTGTCAAATCTTACGGAGAAAGCTTTCAGCTTATCTCCGTTGAGTATTATATTGGCTGCTGGCATGTGGTATATAGATTTTATTTTATTGAGGTAAGTTTCCTCTATCTCCATTTTATTAAGAGTGTGTATCAGGGCCTCCCTGGTGGCGCAGTGGTTGAGCGCTGGGTTGTGAAGCTGCCCGCAGCCTCTGCAGCTCCGGTTCGATCCCTGACCACCCGGCGAGGGTCCCACATGGCGCGCAGACCTCTCCTGCCTCCCACTGCTCCCCTCAGCAGTGTACTTCGGTCTTTCTGCCTGTTCTACTCTCCCCTCTGGCTCTGGTGAATTTTCTCACCCTCCCATGCTTGTGACTGTACCCAGTGCTTGTAAAAATAAATAAATAAATCTTTAAAAAAAAAGTGTGCATCATAAATAATTGCTGAATCTTATCAAATGCTTTCTCTGTGTCTTTTGATATGGTCGGGTCTTTTATCATTACCATTAAACGATCCTCACAACCCTGTGATGAATCTCATTAGATCATAATGCATAATTCTTTTTTTTTGTGTGTGTGTGTGTATATTCCATTATTTTTTTTTATTTTTTTATAAATTTTATTTTTATACTCCCCATACAATTGCAGCCCCCCCCCATTCTGACCCCAATCCCTCCCCTCCCGCCCCCACCCCCCTAAAAGTGTCTCTGGTTCATAGTTTTTTGTTGATTTTGATTTTCACTTTCTTATAGTTAATCATTTTCCTGGTCCCTTATTTAAGTTTTATAGATTCCTGCTATGAGTGAGACCATCCAGTATTTTTCTTTTTCTTTCTGGCTTATTTCGCTGAGCATGATCCCTTCCAGCGCCATCCATGTTGCTGCAAATTGCATGTGTTTATCTTTTTTGAATGCTGAGTAATATTCCATGGTATATATGTACCACATCTTCTTGATCCAGTCATCTATTTTTGGGCATTTGGGTTGTTTCCAAAGCTTAGCTATTGTAAACAGTGCTGCTATAAACATAGGGGTGCAGGTGTTCTTAGGAATTGATGTTTCTGTGTCCTTTGGGTAAATACCTAGGAGTGGAATTGCTGGATCATATGGAAGCTCTATGTTTAGTAGGTCCAGAAATCTCCACACAGCTCTCCACAGTGGTTGGACCAGTTTGCACTCCCACCAACAGTGCAGAAGAGTTCCTTTTTCTCCACACCCTCGCCAATATATGTTGTTGCTAGTTTTTTTAATATGTGCCATTCTCACTGGTGTAAGATGGTATCTCATGGTAGTATTGATTTGCATTTCCCTGACTACAAGTGATGTTGAACATTTTTTCATATGCCTGTTGGCCATTTGCATTTCCTCTTCAGAGAAGTTTCTTTTTAGCTCTTCTGCCCATTTTTTGACTGGATTCTTTTCTTTGTTGTTGTTGAGTCTCATCAGCTCTTTGCAGATTTTTGTGATCAGTCCTTTATCATTAGTGTTGTGTGCAAAAATGTTCTCCCAGTCGGTGAGGTTTCTCTTTGTTTTTGTTATTGTCTCTTTTGCTGTGCAGAAGCTCTTTAATTTGATGTAGTCCCAGCTGTTTATCTTTGCCTTCACTATCACTGCTTTGGGTGATGTGTCTGTAAAGATGTCTTTGATGTGCAAATCACGTAGTGTTTTGCCTAAATTTTCTTCTATATATTTTATGGTTTCAGGTCTTATGTCAAGTTCTTTAATCCATTTTGAGTTGATTTTTGTGTATGGTGTGAGGTAGTGGTCAAGCTTCATTCTTTTGCATGTAGCGACCCAGTTTTCCCAGCACCATTTATTGAACAAACTTTCTTTGCTCCAATGCATAGTCTTTGCTCCTTTGTCAAAGATTAGTTGACCATAAATCTGTGGGTTTATTTCTGGATTTTCTATTTGATTCCATTGGTCTGTATGTCTGTTCTTGTTCCAATACCATGCAGTTTTTTTGTTTTGTTTTGTTTTGTTTTTTAATTTTCTAGAGGCATGTCTTATTTATTTATTTATTTATTATTTGTTTGTTTGTTTTGGTTTATACATGCACTGGGTACAGTCAGAAGCGCGGGAGGGTGAGAGAATTCACCAGAGCCAGAGCGGGGAGCAGAGCAGGCAGAAGGACCGAAGTACACTGCTGAGGGGAGCAGCGGGCGGCAGGAGAGGTCTGCGCACCATGTGGGACCCTCCTCCGGTGGCCGGGGAGCAACCGGGGATCGAACCGGCGCTGCAGAGGCCGCGGGCAGCTTCGCAACCCAGCGCTCAACCGCTGCGCCACCGGGGAGGCCCACCATGCAGTTTTGATGATTATGGCTTTGTAGTATAGTTTGAAGTCTGGGAGTGTGATGCCTCCATTTCCTTCTTTTTTTTTCAGGAGAGCTTTGGCTATTCGGGGTTTTTGGTGATTCCATATGAATTTCATCAATAATTGTTCTATTTCTTTGAAGAATGACATTGAAATTTTGATTGGAATAGCATTGAATGGGTATATTGCTTTTGGTAGGATGGCCATTTTAATAATGTTTATTCTTCCAATCCATGAGCAGGGGATGTCTTTCCATTTCTTTGTGTCTTCTTCTATTTCTTTTAACAGTGTTTTATAATTTTCTTTGTATAGGTCCTTTACCTCTTTTGTTAGATTTATTCCCAAATATTTGATTTTTTTTGTTTCGATAATTAAAGGGATATTTTTTTTATTTCTTCTTCTTCAGATTTATTGTTTGTGTATAGGAAGGCTACTGACTTTTGCGTGTTGATTTTGTATCCTGCCACTTTACTGAATTGATTGATAAGTTGAATTAGTTTTTCTGTGGAGTTTTAGGGTTCTCTATGTATATTATCATATCATCTGCAAATAGTGATAGTTTCACTTCTTCTTTTCTTATGTGGATTCCTTGGATGTCTTTCTCTTGTCTTATTGCTCTGGCTAGGACTTCCAGTAATATATTGAAAAGCAGTGGTGAGAGTGGACATCCTTGTCTTGTTCCAGATCTTAATGGAATTGCTTTCAGCTTTTCACCATTGAGGATGATACTGGCTGTTGGCTTGTCATAGATGGCCTTTATGATGTTGAGGTATGTTCCTTGTATCCCAAGAATTCCAAGGGCTTTTATCATGAATGGGTGTTGCCCTTTGTCAAAAGCTTTCTCAGCATTGATTGATATTATCATATGGTTTTTATATTTCTTTTTGTTGATGTGTTGGATAACATTGATTGATTTTCGAATGTTGAACCATCCTTGTGTCCCTGGAATGAACAGAATATAAAAGATAACAAGATATTACTAAGAAAAATTTATGCCAATAAATTTAATAATCTTGAAGACATGGAACAATTTCCAGATCAAAAGCCTACCAGATGGATTGCACAAACCGATCGTAGGCACAGAAATTGAAACAGTAAAAAAAAAAAAATCCTCAGGAAAAAAAGAAGCCCCAAAGCAGATGGATTTACAAATGTATTTTATCAAATCATAAAGAACTAATGCTTACCATGCTAAATTGTTTCTAAATATTCAAGAAGGAATGTTCCTTAATGTATTTTATGAAGCCAACATTACCATAATACCAAAACCAGAAGAAAACACATGAAAAGAAAATTAGAGACCACTATCCCTCATGAATATCAACACCAAAAACTTCAACAAAATGCCAACAAATTGAATTCAACATATACCACAAGAATTATGCATTATGGGATGGGCGGAGCAACATGGCAGCAAGGAGACACTGCGAGAAAGATCTCCCATTAAAAAAAGTTAATACGGAGGAAAAGCGGCAGGTCCCAGTGAGAACTGGGACACGGAAGATAAACGGAGGACTCCATCAAACTGCCCGAAGAAGAAAGTGGCCATAAAAGAGGACCAGAAGGGAGGAAAGCGCAAAACCCTGCTCCCCTCCCCCGCCCACAGAGGCTGCACTCTCCGACCGGCAGAGAGGAGGAAAACAACAAACTAAAAGGACCAACAAGAACAAACTACGCAGCAAGCGGGACTGTGAGTGGAAAGGAACTATTTCAGCCACCACACCCTGTGAACGGGAGCTGTGGAGAATCCTGCAGGATCCGCCGCGGCGGTGAGCAAAAGGGGAGGGGGGATTGTTGACCAAAGCTAACAATTAAGTGGGTACCCCACTCTCTTATTCCAACTAAAGGGCACAAGTCAAGAGTCAACATGCAACTTTTCTGCTCCTATGTCCAAAAAAAAAAAAAATGCTGCCCTTGTGAAAAAGTAACATTTTGAATACTGTTGCCTCCAAGAAAATCAGTAACTTCAAAGAAAAACAGACTTCATGGATTATGACACTGGTAAAACTCCCAATTTCCAGAAGATAAGGCTGTACATAGATGGATAAATGTCAACAATTTTTGTTTTCCTTAATGTATAGAGAACATCAGATAGATACATTAACCACCTGCCTGGATCCTTGATGTGTTTCCCTTACAAATTCTATAAAATCATGATTGAGAAGCTCAAAGATTAAGCATCTCTCCCAAAGCCATTTGGAACCTGTTTCCAAGCTTGAGTCCTAAATCTTGATTCTTTAATAAATTAATTCAATTCTTACTCAAGCCAATCTTGTATATAGCAGTTGTGTAGATATACACAATGGAATACTACTTAGCTATGAAAAAATTGGCCTTTTATGGCAATATGGATGGAACTTGAGGTGATTATACTAGGTGACATCAGAAAGTGAAAGACAATTACAGGATGGCTTTACTCGTGTGTGGAATATAATTAACCAAGGCAAATGATGTAACTGAACACAACAAAAATAACTCTCAGACTCTAAGAAATATGTTGTTTGCCAAGACAAGTCGAAGGGGTTGGGAAGAGAGATTTGAGGATGTCAAATTGATAATGGAGAATGACACTAGAATGTCAGTGGTGGGGCAGTGATGTATATACATGTATCAGAGTATGACGCTGTACTCCTGAAGCTTACATAGCATTATAAACCAATGATAAAGCAGTAAAATGTTATTAATATATGAAGCCATATGTAAATTTTCAAAGAAAATAAAAGTGTAGTAAAGATAGTGAATAAATCACTTATGAAGCTACGAGAAAGATTAAAAGACAAAGGTAAGTAACACTATAACGAAAAAAAATAATCAAGGATTATTGGGATACAAACAATTAAGAGGGGGGGAGACAGAAATATATGTGGGTGATGGGAAGACATAGGCTTTTTGAATTTTTATTTTATATATTTTTACATCATTTTTCATTTTTGCACAATGTATGCATTTTCAATTTTTTAATTTTAATTTTATTTTATATATTTTTACATAATTTTTTTATTTTTGCACAATGTATGCATTTTCATCTTGGTTATATAATGGAAGTGAAATGAGCTGATTGGTGCTAACTGGCACCAATCAGATGTTTAGGATTGTAAATGTGTCTATCAGGCTTATATAGTTGGGGACCTGAAAGAGGATATAATGCAGGGCAGGAACCAAACTGATTCATTCTGCTTAAGTCCTCTGAAGAGACATGAAGGATTCAGCAGAAGTTCTCCAAGAGAAGGTACATTCAGCAGATGACCTCCATGGTATTCAGCAGACTCCCAGATCTCCATAGACCTTTGCAGACACCTGGCTGCTGCACCTGCCTCTGACCCTGCTTCTGAGACTGCCTGCAAAGAGCACTGCTGGCCTGACCCAGTGTTTCAAAGGAGTTGGTTGCTATTGGCTTACACCAATAGCTCACAAAGAACTTTTTGTTGGTGGTGAAGGCCAACGACCCAAAAAAAGGTGTAACATTGATATCTCTGAAACTGCCTTCTTGTGACCAGTGGTGACTGGCACTGCTGAGAGGCACTAACCAGCACTGTTGACAGGTGACTTTCACTCTGTGTCCAGCCACCTTTGAGAGCTGTCCACCCCATCTGATCATCTAGCACAACCTCCCAGTGTTGTTGTCTCTGTTGTTGTCTGGTCCATTGAATAGTAATGTCCAACATGGCCTTCACACTATTGCTGTGGGACCTCAGAGATCCACCCATGAACAACTTCAGCTGCTACCATGAGTTACTACAGTTATGCTGCTGACTGGTGTGCCATTAGCTCCAGCTCCAGCACCATCTTGAATAAGCAGTGTTTTGTTTGGGACTACTGGACACTGAAGACATTATTTTGGGTGAGACACCTGGCCTCTTGTGATGTGTCGATAATCAGTGAGCCAGTGCATGAAAATGGTATATAGGGAGAAAATGCAAGCAAGTAAGCTGAAAGGAAAAAGACAGAGCACTTTAAAACCAATAGATCAAAAGTTTTGTTTTCTTTGTTAAGTAATTCAGAACTGTAGAGTTTCCAAAACTTCCTATTTGTTAAATAAACTGCATTGTTGTTCCCTGAGCCTGCATGCTCTTTCAATTATTAGCATATGGGTGAAAACTCAGAGTCACCTGTCTCCCACATTGACACTGTCATGGGTACTGTTTTAAGTACTCTTTAGATAGCACTGTTTTATATATACATACACATACACACACACACATATATATATGGGGATATATATTATAGAAATAAATTATTTGCAGTATTCATGATTTCATAGTATTAACTCTTATCAGATTTTGTAATAAAGACTTAAAAATAGCAATACTTAGTGAATCAATAAACTTTGAACAACTTTGTAAGGTTATTTTTTCAAAATAGCTTTTCTATTTCTCAATGTTATAAAAAATTGAAGTGATCCACACTGCCAAACTTCAAACTATACTACAAAGCCATAATAATTAAAAAAGTATGGGGCCTCCCCAGCAGGGCAGCAGGTTGAGCACAGCGCTGTGAAGCTGTCTGCAGCCTCTGCAATGCAGATTTATTCTCGGCCAGCAAGGAAGATACCCACATGGCACGGCAGACATCTCCTGTCTTGCCCGCTGCTCCTCTCAGCAGTGTTTTTGGTTGTCTGCCTGTTTTTTTCCCTGCTCTGTCTCTGGTGAATCCTCTCACCCTCCTGCACATTTGGCCTGTACGCCAGTTCTTGTATAAATAAACAAATAAACAAATAAATCTTTAAAAAAAAAAGGAGCAGGGCCTCCCCTGGTGGCACAGCGATTGAGAACTGGGTTGCAAAGCCTTCCGCAGCCTCTGCAGCGCTGGTTCAATCCCCGGCCACAGGCAAGGGTCCCACATGGCGTGCAGAACACTCCTGCCGCACCCGCTGCTACCCTTAGCAGTGTACTTTGGTCCTTCTGCCTGTTCTGCTCCCCTCTCTGGCTCTGGTGAATTCTCTCACCTTCATGCGCTTCTGACTGTACCCAGTGCTTGTATAAACAAACAAACAAACAAACAAACAAACAAACAAATAAATAAATAAATCTTTAAAAAAAATTATTGTGGGTCCTCCCTGGTGGCACAACGGGTTAAGATGCAACCTATGAAGCTGTCCACAGCCACTGCAGCACGAGTTCAATCCCTGGCTTGGGAGCTACCCACATGGTGCAGCAGACTTCTCCTGACTTGCCCGCTACTCCCCTCAGCAGTGTATTTCAGTCAATCTGCCCGATCTGTTCCCCACTCTGTCTCTGGTGAATCCTCTCACCCCCCACACCTCTGGCCTATATCCCAGTTCTTGTATGTATAAATAAATGCATCTTAAAAAATCTTTATTGAGGTGATATTAATTTATAGCACTGCAAATTGCAAAACTGTATATGATTCACACCTACAGGTTTATGTATCTTCAAATGTATCCCAGCACCATTTATTAAAGAGACTTTCCTTTACCCATTGTGTGGTCATGGCTCTTTATCACTAATTATTGATATACACATAGATTTCTTTCTGGGCTTTTGATTATGTTCCATTGATCCAAGTGTCTCTTTTAGTTCCAATACCACACTATTTTAATTACTGTTGGTTTATTGTGTAAAGTTAGGTAATGTGATGCCTCAGTTTCTTTCCTTTTTATAAAAAAAAAAATATTTATTTATTTATTTATTTATTTGTTTGTTTGTTTGTTTATTTATACTGGGTAGAGTCAGAAGTGCGGGAGGGTGAGAAAATTCACCAGAGCCAGAACGGGGAACAGAACAGGTAGACTGACAAAGCACACTGCTGAGGGGAGCAGCGGGCTTGGCAGGAGAGGTCTGCGCACCATGTGGGACCCACGCCAGTGGCGGGGGATAGAAGTGGCGCTATAGAGGCTGCAGGCAGCTTCTCAGCCCAACACTCAACTGTTGTGCCAACAGGGTGGCCCTCAGTTTCTTTCCTTTTCCTTAGGATTGCTTTTGTTATTCAAGGCTTTTATGGTTCTATGTAGATTTCAATGATTTTTGTTCAATTTCTTTGAAGAATGTTGTTGGAATTTTCATTGGGATTGTATTAAATTTATATATTTCTTTAGGAAAAATAATCAATTTTTATTGTATTGTTTCTACTCAGTCATGAACATGGAATGTCTTTCTGTTGCCTTATGGCATGATCTAAATCACATAAAAATATGTTTTCAGTTCTTGTATAGATCCTTTACCTCCTTGGTTAGGCTAATTGCAAGATATTTGATTCTTTTAAAAGTTATTGTGAATGAATTTTTTCTTAATTTATTTTTCTTCTCATATGTTGTTTTGTATATAAAAATGCAATGCATTTTTATGCTGATTTTGTGACCTACCACTTCGCTGTATCATTCTTTTACCAGTAATTTGTGTGTGTACAGTCATTAGGGTTTTCTATATATATCATCTGTAAATAATGGTAGTTTCACATCTTTTCTTTTTCAGATGTATGTTACCACACCACACCTACCACCAGTTTAAAGTCATTTCTTAGTCAAGCCTGTCTTTCCCAACTTCCAATGTCATTGAGTTGTAGGAGTTTGGAGCAAGAAGGAACTTTAGAGATGAATTAGTTCAAATGTCTTCTTTTTTGTTTGTCTGATGAAATAGAAGCAAATTTATATTTAATGTCTTGCCCAAAGTTGCTTTACTACCTTTTCCTGTACCTGAAATAATATTATTTAATAGTAAATATTATATTATGTATAATTGTCTGCATCTGATTTGCTGTTCAGAAATGTGTATATAGTGAATAACTTTCCTCATTGATTACATTGTAATAGCTCCACTTTTATTTATTTTATTATTTTTTTAAAGATTTATTTATTTTTATACAAGAGCTGGGGTACAGGCCAGAGGCGCAGGAGGGTGAGAGGATTCACTAGAGACAGAGTGGGGAGCAGAACAGGCAGACGACTGTGTGCACCATGTGGGAATCTCCCTAGCCGGCCAGGAATTGAACCTGCACTTCAGAGGCTGTGGACAGCTTCACAGCACTGTGCTCAACCCACTGGGCCACTGGGGAGGCCCTCCACTTTTATTTTTTTTCATAGTTCAAAGTTTACTTGAAGGTTCAAGGTGTTATATAGTTGGTACGTCATTTGATAGTTGGCTACATTATTTTATTTTTACAATATATAGTAATGTACACATTTTGATATATATAATACACAAAATATTATTATTTAGAAGAGCTATGCTCAAGGCATGCAATGTTGGAAATATATACTGGATCCTAGGATGTGATAGACAGGACTAGGCATGTTGGGTAAAGGAACCAGAAATTATATAAAACATAGTAAATACACATCTGTTTTCAAGGACATGTTTAGCATGTGCAACACTGGCATTGGTGTCTCCACAGCGGTAGACTTATTTTACACTAACTAGTTTAGGGCCACCATCCAGCATTAGAATATAGCTGTAGTGTTTTATGAATCATTCCTATTTCTGCTTTAGGAAATTGATTGTTTTTTTAATCAGGCTGTCTTAATATTATTACTTTAGGCACAGATCAAATGAAAAGGACAATATGCTCAATATCTCCAACTAAAATCCTATTGTAGCCTAGAGAGTGAAGTGGTACAATATTAGAAAACTTTAAAACTGCAGCTCTTTTTGGATACCCCAAAATGTATCTGAATTCTTCTTCAAAGAGCTTCTTCCTCAGGTGTCGGATTCACCTTCACAATACCTGAGATTCCATTCTGTTCCAAAATGAGAAGCACACCAAGGAAGATATCTTTTATTCCAGAGACACTTAATCATAGTGGAAACAATGCACCTGTATAAGATTCTTCATTATATTATCTACCAAATCTGCCACAGATAATCTAATAGCCCAGGATGTATATAGCCTTTCAGTCTGATCACCACATAAGCACTGTCAACCACTTGTTTGTGAACCTCTTTCCACTCTTCCCTATCTGCATCAGTGACTAAATCAGAGTGAAGATTTTTCAGGGAGATCCCAACAATATTCACTCCACTCCAAACAGGCACACTATATTTTCCATGGTTCCCAAAGACCCACCCAGGACAGCTTAGTGGGTGAACTTCCAGCCTTTTCCCAATTAGGTAAGGGAGCTAGACTCAATACAGGTTTGCAACCGCTTCCATAACATGATTAAAAAAAATACTTATCTTCCAAGCTACCCAGATCAAGATATTCATTGGATTGGAATTTGTATTTTGCAACATTAGGAATGATGAATTTAAAGATGTTCACGTTATGCTGGAACAAGTTAAGATGACTTTCTCCCTCATGCTGACATGCCCCATTTGTGATAATAACCAGCGTAGAGTTTGCAGTCATATTACAGTTTTTGCCAGAGATAATTTTTGGTGTTCTAAGGAAAAGGCTGCCATGTTGGAAATTCATCATCTCTCCTTTCAATTTGTCTTCCACAATGTCAACAAGAACAAGTTCATCTTTCAAGTCCTTCATTAAGATACTGATGGCACAAGCCATGCCAAAAGCCCAACAATTATAACTTTTTTTTCTGGGGCATATGTTCTTTCTGAAGAAGATTCTGAATCCTTGATGCATGCCATATTTGATTCAGAAGCAAAAATGAAACCAGAGTTCACATAGAGTGTGTGTTGACTGTGCCTTACATTGGATCTAGACTTGCAGGGAACTGCTCTGTCACCACATTTTCGTTCTTAAAAAATTATCTTTTACATGTGCTTTATTCTGAGACCACACTTCTCAAATTTTGTTGTTGTTGTTCTTTCTGAATAAATCCACTCTGCTGGTGAAAAATAAAAGCTAATCTTTTGAGATAATTATTGATTCATATACAATGTAATTGTAAATAATAATGCACAGAGGTCCTGTGTACTTTTGCCCAATTTTCCCCAGCGTTAAACATCTGGCATTACCAAATATAAAATCAAAACAAAAAATTAACATTGATAAAATCTACTAAATTTATTTGGATTTCACCAGCTATGTATGGAGTCATTTGTGTACATGTATATTTAGTACAATGCAATTTTAACATTTGTGTAGATTGGTGTGACAACCACGATAGTCAAGATAAAAGAGAATTTAAGGGGTAGCAAGAACCCCTTTGCTACCTATTTCTAACAATAGCAACTTCCTTTCCAGTCAAGTTCCTTAACCCTTGTAAGTCATTAAACTGTAAGTTTTTTTTCCAGTACATTTTTGGGGTGGTTTTATTTATTTATTTATTTATTTATTTATCTTTTTTTTAAATTTTATTTTATTTTTATATTCCCCATACAATTGCAACCCCCTGACTTTGACCCAAATACCACCTTTCCCCGCCAGCCCCCCAAAGTGTATCTCTGGTTCATAGTTGTTTGTTGATTTTGATTTTTTTCTTTCTTATAGTTATTATTTTTCCTGGTCCCTTATTTAGGTTTTCTAGATTCCTGTTATGAGTGAGGCCATCTGGTATTTTTCTTTGTCTTTCTGGCTTATTTCGATCCCTTCCAGCTCCATTCATGTTGCTGCAAATTGCATGTGTTTATCTTTTTTGAATGCTGAGTAACATTCCTTTGTGTATATGGGCCACATCTTCTTGATCCAGTCATCTATTTTAGGGCATTTGGATTGTTTCCAAAGCTTAGCTATTGTAAATTGTGCTGCTATAAACATAGGGGTGCAGGTGTTCTTTGGAATTGATGTTTCTGTGTCCTTTGGGTAAATACCTAGGAGTGGAATTGCTGGATCATGTGGAAGCTCTATCCTTAGAAGGTTGAGGAATCTCCACACAGCTTTCCATAGTGGTTGGACCAGTTTTCACTCCCACCAGCAGTGCAGGAGAGAGTTCCTTTCTCTCTACATCCTCACCAACATTTGTTGTTCCTAGTTTTTTTTTTTTTTTTGTAATATGTGCCATTCTCGCGGGTGTGAGAAGGTATCTAATTGTAGTTTTGATTTGCATTTCCCTGATTGCAAGTGACGCTGAACATTTTTTTCATATGCCATTTGTATTTCTTCTTTGGATAAATTCCTTTTTAGTTCTTCTGCCCATTTTTTTTTCTTTTTTTTCTTTTTTTTTTGTGGGACCCTCGCCAGTGGCCGGGGATCGAACTGGTGCTGCAGAGGCTGTGGGCAGCCTCGCAGCCCAGCGCTCAACCACTGCGCCACCAGGGGAGGCCCCCTTCTGCCCATTTTTGACTGGATTATTTTCTTTGTTTTTGTTGAGTCTCATCAGCTCTTTGTAATTATTTGTGATCAGTCCTTTTTCATTAGTGTTAGGAGCAAAAATTTTCTCCCAGTCAGTGGGGATTCTATTTGTTTTGGTTATTGGTTATTGTCAATTGGTTATTGTCTCTTTTGCTGTGCAGAAACTCTTTAATTTGATGTAGTCCCAGCTGTTTATCTTTGCCTTCACTATCACTGCTTTGGGTGATGTGTCCGTAAAGATGTCTTTGAGGTGCATGTCATGTAGTGTTTCGCCTATATTTCCTTCTATATATTTTATGGTTTCAGGTGTTATGTCAAGTTCTTTAATCCATTTTGAGTTGGTTTTTGTGTATGGTGTAAGGTAGTGGTCAAGCTTCATTCTTTTGCATGTAGTGACCCAGTTTTACCAGCACCATTTACTGAACAAACTTTCTTTGCTCCAGTGCATAGTCTTTGCTCCTTTGACAAAGGTTAGTTGACCATAGGTCTGTGGGTTTATTTCTGGGTTTTCTGTTCAGTTCCATTGGTCCATGTGTCTGTTCTGGTTCCAATACCATGCAGTTTTGGTTATTATGGCTTTGTAGTATAGTTTGAAATCTGGAAGAGTGATGCCTCCATTCCCTTCTTTTTTTTTCAGGAGGGTTTTGGCTATTCAAGACTTTTGGTGGCTCCATATCAATTTCATCAATATTTTTTTCTATTTCTTTGAAGAATGACATTGAAATTTTAATTGGGATAGCATTGAATCTGTAGATTGATTTTGGTAGGATGGCCATTTTGATAATGTTAATTCTTCCGATCCATGAGCAGGGGATGTCTTTCCATTTCTTTGTGTCTTCTTCTATTTCTTTTAACAGTGTTTTATAGTTTTCTTTGTATAGGTCCTTTACTTCTTTTGTTAGGTTTATTCCCAGGTATTTGATATTTTTTTTGTTTCAATAATTAAAGGAATGGTTTTCTTGATTTCTTCTTCTTCAGATTCATTGTTTGTGTATACGAAGGCTACTGATTTTTATGTGTTGATTTTGTTTCCTGCCACTTTGCAGAACTGATTGATTAGTTGAATTAGTTTTTCTGTGGAGTTTTTGGGGTTCTCTATTCTATTATCATATCATTCACAAATAGTGATAGTTTGACTTCTTCCTTGCCTATTTGGATTCCTTGTATATCTTTCTCTTGTCGTATTGCTCTGGCTAGGACTTCCAGTATTATGTTGAAAAGCAGAGGTGAGAGTGGACATCCTTGTTCCAGATCTTAATGGGAATGCTTTCAGCTTTTCACCATTGAGAATGATATTGGCTGTGGGCTTGTCATAGATGGCCTTTATGATGTTGAGGTTTGTTCCTTGTATCCCGAGAATTTCAAGGGCCTTTATCATAAATGGATGTTGTACTTTGTCAAATGCTTTTCAGCATCTATGGGTATTATCATATGGTCTTTATATTTCTTTTTGTTGATGTGCTGGATTACATTGATTGATTTTCAGATGTTGAACCATTCTTGTGTCCCAGTAATAAATCCTACTTGGTCGTGGTGAATTATATTATGGATGCATTGTTGGAGTCTGTTGAGAATTTTTGCATCAGTGTTCATTAGGGAGATTGGCTTGTAATTTTCTTTTTTTGTGTTGTCTTTGTTGAGTTTTGGTGTTAGTGTAATGTTGGCTTCATAGAATATATTTGGTAGCATTCCTTCTTTTTCAATTTTTTGAACGAGTTTGTGTAGGATAGGCACTAATTCACTGCTCAAAGTTTGGTAGAATTCATTTGTGAAGCCATCTGGGACTGGGATTTTATTTGTGGGGAGTGCTTTGATTACTGCTTCAATTCTGCTCCTTGTAATTGGTCTGTTTAGTTGTTCTATTTCTTCTTTGTCCAGCTTTGGATCATTATATTGTTCTAGAATTTGTCCATCTCTTATATGTTGTTAAATTTGTTTGTGTATAAGTGTTCATAGTAATCTCTTATTATTCTTTTGATTTCTATTGAGCCTGTTGTGATTTCTCCTCTTTCATTTGTAATCCTATTTATATGTGTTTTCTCCCATTTTTTCTTTGTGGGCCTTGCTAGAGGTTTGTCTATTTTGTTTATTTTTGCAAAGAACCAACTTTTCGTTTCATTGATCTTTTGGATTTTTTTTTATTTCTAATTCATTTATTTCTGCTTTCATTTTTATTATTTCCTTTCTCCTACTGGCTTTAGGGTTTTTTGTTGTTCTTTTTCTAGTTCTTTGAAATGTAAGATTGGGTTGTTTCTTTGAGTTCTTTCTTGTTTGTTGATGTGAGCCTGTATTGCTATATATTTTCCTCTTATTACTGCTTTTGCTGCATCCCATACCTTCTGGAAAATGGTGTCCTCCTTGTCATTCAAGTCAAAGTATTTTTTAATTTCTTCTTTGATCTCCTCATTAGTCCAATGGTCTTCCAGTAGTGTGGATTTCAATCTCCACGAAATGGGAATGTTCCTTGTTTTCTTTTCATGATTTATTTCTAGCTTGATGCCTTTATGATCATTGAAGATAGTTGGAGTGATTTTGATTTTCATGTATCTGTTGATGTTTGTCTTGTGGTCCAGTATGTGATTGATTTTGGAGAATGATCCATGCACACTTGAGAAAAATGTATACTCAGATTTTTTTGGGTGCAGTGTCTGTTAAGTCCATGAGTTCTATGTTTCTATTTAGGTCTCTAGTGTCTTTGTTTATTTTTTGTCTTGTTGATCTGTCCATTGGTGAGAGTGGGGTGTTGAAGTCTCCCACTATATATGTATTTTCTTTAATATCTGATTAAACTGTAATTTTGACATTTCAAGAATGCTATACAAATATAATAATATAGTATGTTCCCTTTCTAGAGTGACTGTTTTTTAACTCAGCATAATTCCTTTAAGATTCTTCAATTGTTTCTTGTCTTCATAGTTTGTTCTTTATTTATTGCTGAATAATCGTCCATGGTATAGATAATATATATTTTTATTTAGTAATTCACAATTCAGAAGACATCCAGATTTTATAAATTATAAATAAAACTTATATGATCACTTCTATACATGTCTCTGTATGAACATAGTTTATTTCTCTAGAGTATATGCCCAAAAGTATGATTTTTGAGTTGCCATACTATTTAGTATTTCCTTGTTTATTACTGTAAGAAATTTCCAAATGTTTTCCAAAAATGGTACATTTTACATTTTAACTATCATTATCAGAGAGAACCAGATTCTCTGCATCCTGGCCAGCATTTAGCATGGTCAAATTTGTTTTTTTAATTTTAGCTATTCTAGTAGGTAGGTAGTGATATCTTTTTTTAAAGATTATTTATTTATGCATACAAGAACTGGGATACAGGCCAGAGATGTGGGGGGTGGTGAGTGAGAGGATTCACCAGAGACAGAGTGGGGAACAGAGCAGGCAGACTGGCTGAAATACACTGCTGAGGGGAGCAACAGGGAATTCAGGAGAGGTCTGCTGCTCCATATTGTTAGCACCCTGGCCGGGGATTGAACACAAGCTGTAGTGGCTGTAGATAGCTTCATAGGTTGCATGTTAACCCCTTGTGCCACCAGGGAGGCCCAGTAGTGATATCTTATTACAGTCATAATTTATATTTCCCTGCAAAATGTTTTTTCATCCCCCCCCCACACACTTTCTAATTGGTTTGTTAGCTACTTTACTGCTGGAGTGTTCAGAGTTCTTTCCATTTTGAAGATACAATGTTTTTGTTAGATATATGATTTGCAAATATTTTCTTCCTTTCTATAGCTTGTCTATTCATACTCTTAACAGTCTTTCATAGAACTCATTTTTGCTTTTAATTTTAATGAGATCAAATTTACTAATTTTTTTCTTTTAAGGATACTGTTTTTGGCATCAAGTATATCAATCATTCAGGTAGCACTAGATCCCAAAGAGCTTGTCCATGTTCATTTTGTAAAAGTTTTATATCTTTAAATTTTATATTTTAGTAATTTTTATATTTTGAGTTAATTTTTGTATAACGTAAGAGGTTTAGGCCTAGGTCTTTTTATACTGGATGTCCACTTTTTCCAGCAACATTTATTAAAAAGGCTCTGTTGGGCCTCCCCGGTGGCGCAGCGGTTGAGCGCTGGGTTGGGAAGCTTCCCGCAGCCTCTGCAGCGCTGGTTCAATCCCTGGCTGCTCCCCAGCCACCGGAGGAGGATCCCACATGGTGCGCAGACCTCTCCTGCCGCCCGCTGCTCCCCTCAGCAGTGTACTTCGGTCCTTCTGCCTGCTCTGCTCCCCACTCTGGCTCTGGTGAATTCTCTCACCCTCCCGCGCTTCTGACTGTACCCAGTGCATGTATAAACAAAACAAACAAATATAATAAATAAATAAATAAATAAAACATGCCTTTATTAAAAAAAAAAACTTAAAAAAAAAAAAAGGCTCTGTTTTCTCCATTGAATTGCTCTTGAACATCTATCACAATCAAGTGGAAATACTTGCATGAATTAATTTCTGGGTTCCCTCTTCTGTTTCATTAATCTTTGTGTCTATTTGTGTTATAAAACCATATTTTATTGATTACTTTAGCTATGCAGTAAACCTCAACATCAGGTAGAGTGTTTTTTCTACTATATACTCATCTTTCCAAAGTGGTCTATTGTGAATTTCCATATAAACTTAAGAAGGAGCCTATGTATTTTTATGAAAAATCTTGCTCAAGTTTTCATAGAAACTGCACTAAACCCACAGATCATTTTGGGTAGAATTGACATCTTTTTTATGTTGAGTCTTCAAGTCCTCAAACACAGTTCTCCTTCCATTTATTTAGGGTCACTTCAATTTTTCAATTTTTGGTATACAGATGTTTTGACAGATCTATACCTAAGAATTTCTCTTCCTTTAAAGCAAGTATAAATGTTAGCTCTTTTGTTGTTTGCTTGCAAGTTCTTGAGGCTGTTCATTTCTTCTCTCAATCTATTTTATCTCTGCTGTTCACGTGGGGGTTAATTCTATTATTCTGACCTCAACTTTGCTATTTCTATATTTTGTCATCTCCAGTCTTGTATTGAACCAATCCCAAGATTTATTTTTAATTTTGGTTATTTCATTTTTCAATTCTAAAATATCTATTTGGATCTATTTTATCTATTCTATAGTTCTTTGCTGAGATGTTCTAATTTTTTGTTTGCTTCCAGATAATTGATAATTGCTTATTGAAACATTTTAATGAAGACTGTTTTAAAATCTAATTTTAGATTGTATTTATCTCAGTTTTGGCATCTATTAATTGTCTTTTCTTATTCAATTTGCAATTTCTCTTGTTTTTCATATAACTTCATACAACCATGAGGTGTGTTTACCTTCTTGTTGGATTGCCTGACAACATCTTTGCAAACATAGAACACTGACTCACAGTGTTGCATTGTAGATGGACTGGATGGATAGAGGTTCAGCTCCCTACTCAGATCTGCCATTACTCATGGTAAAGTTGGATGCTGACTCATACCATCTCATTGTCTCCAAGTGGGAGTGGAGGCTAATCTGACCACTGGGCTCCACTGACATCGAGTGTTTTGTGAAAGTTAAGTACCATCTAGCCCCATCTTGATCCCTTCATTTAGCCTCACTGGTGGTAGATGGGGGTGAAAATTCAACTCCTCACTTAGTTTGACTAACACCAAAGATGTGGGGAACTAAACTTATGATTAACCCTCTGCCTTGTTCCATCTCATTGCCTTATGTTGGTATGGAGCATGAGGAAGACCTATAGCACAGAGGTCACTAGCATTACTTCATCACCAGATAACTACAGAGAAATAGCTCCACATTAAACTTCACTGAAAATACTCTGTCAGGGGAATAGATATCACACCCTTTGCTTCTGATGAATGGAGAATGGAAAATAGTTTTGTTCACTGCCCCACTTACACTACTTTGATAGCAAAGCAATACCTGCTTAGGGAAACACTGACTGTTTCCGCCAAATGATGTATGAAAGATCAGTTTTCTCTTTGGTCTTACAAACATGACACAGTTGAGGAATTGGAACATCATCTGTTTTCACCCAGTAGTGGATGGAAGATCAATTTCTGGCATTTGAGACTTGACTAACCTTGTTTCCTATCACAAACCACATTCCTTATTCCTTAACTTGGCACAATTGGTGCTCTAGCAGGTTGATTGTGTTCTTCTAAGCATTATCAGACTTATGGACACTTTTTCAAAAGGTCAGAAATTTGGGTGTGTTTTTAAGGGGTAAATAAAGCTGCCATGGGAGATTTTGAGTCATTACAATGGCAGTCTGCAGAAGCTCATGTGAGACAATTTATTTCATTGGGGAGGATGTCTTTCAATTGGAGCAAGGAGATTCAAAGCACTTATTCATTCAACAAACATTTATTGAATACCATCTCTGTGTAAGGCACATGAGATGCTAGATGTAAATCCTTTTTTGAATGAGTTTATAGTCTAGTGGAGAGATCTACAAAGTAAACATTTTATCATAGTGTGGTAAGGCCCACTGAATCTATAATGTTGAGGAATAATCTAAACATCAGAATCATAATTTTAGAGGAGAAAGAATATTTGAAATTATTTTTTCTCTTCAAGCAAGATGCCATTGATATTATAGCCAATGGGGTTGAGTGAATTGTTTGCCCTGCATTTGTATGCCTTGTGGATGGTATTCTCTCATCTGTCAACTGTTTTTCTAAGCAAAATGTGCAAAGCACATTCTGGTCTGGGGAATTACTTGGGGTACAGTATTTGTGGAGCATAGTGACATTGATATTTATACATACTCATTTTCTGACTTTTATATGTGAATATGTGTGAATATGTGCATATACCACTATATCATAGTGATGTGTTCAGTATTTGGAAATACCTTCAAGTAGATGTAATTTTCTTGTCTTCTTGAAATTACTTTCTTGTAATATAGTATTGGAGAGTTATCTAATCTCCAAAGTTCTTGATGTAGGAAATAGGAGGAATTGGGTAATACACACATATCTGCCCAATATTAAACAGTTTGAAGACTAAGTTTTTCTGTTCCTGCTTTGGAAGGTGATGAAATGTGGAGGCAGCTCTCCCCCTTACTTTCCTATATTTCCATAAGAATTAATGGCCTTTTCTTGTCCACTATCATGTAAGGGTTTCTCTGCTCACCAGTGAAGGTTGGAGGAGTGAGAATGAGGGGCCTAGACTAGTTTATCAGTGTCATCTTTTAAGTAAGATATAGGGCTAAAAGTTTCTCAGGCATCCTCATTTAATCCTAACAGCATGCGACTTGACATAGATTAAAATTATGTACACTTTCTTTTCTTTCAGATTTTCCATATAAGCATGAATTAATTTTCTAGTCAGAAAAGCAACAAATGTATACCACAGCACATTCACTTTCTCCACAATTTTGTTTCAATATCCTGCTTTTCACACAGCCTTATCTCATATATGGATCTCCATGTCATTAAATGGTCTTTGAAAATATAATTTATAATAGCTCGATTAATTCTTATATGAAGCTAATCTAGTTTCATTATCAGTTGTCGTAGATCATTTGGGCTAAATAATGAGCCATCCATATATAGAAACAGTTGTTTTATGTATCATTATATAACATGTTTATTTATATGGAAGTTATATAGTGTTATAAATGTTAAAAATAACATTTTCAAAGTAGTTAATAATCTTAGAAAATACTTATGATATAAATGGAAGAAGCAAGCTATAAGAATATGAAATCTTTGTTTTGTAAAATATAAGTATAGTTTTAGTAATAAAGGAATCAGAACTATTTACATTCTTGTATATATCTCGATGACAAGGTTAAAGTTGGTTTCTCTTTTATTTCACTGAATTTTATGAAATCCCCCAAATACTGCACGTATTTTTTTTTTTTACATTACCGAGGGTGATCCAGTAAAAGTTTTGATCAAGATGTTGGGCTCTACACAAGGCTTTTCTTCTCTGGTCTCATATCCCTTAAAGAATAGAAAATAATTTGCATGTACAAACTATATGTTGAATATTATTTTTGTAAAAACTTTGTGAGGAATTCCTGGAAGATAGAAAGCAGATGGCGCAGTTGTGTAAGAGGCTGGCCTGCTACTGGCAGCCTGAGAGAAAGGAGGAGGGGAGCCGGCTAGTCTGGCTTGGGTTTGAGGGAAATGGTCGCGGGCTCCTTTGAGGAAATGAAGGATTGCTAGTGACCGTGTAGACAGAGCACGGGTGCGCGCACTGTCCCGCCTAGCTGCTGCCCGCCTAACGGAAGGCGAAGTGGTGGGGGGCGGGGCCGAGGCGCAGGCGGGCTCTGAGGGTCGGATTGCCGAGCGGCAAAAAATCCCGGCGCCAGAGCTAGGCCGAGCAGAGGAGTGCTACGAAGCCGAGGCAGCAGCTATTCTTCGGAGACCCGCAGTCACCCGGACCTTTGCCGTTGCAGACATTCCTCTTACTTTGCCTGCCTTTCCGGTGGGCTTCTTCTCTATCGCCGTTCCGTAGCCACAGCAACATCGATAACAGCTAAGTGGGCAATTCCGGGTTTGGGGCTGGGAGTTGGGGCGGACTTTCGGCGCGGGCTGCACTCGGGAACCCGCCATCTCCTGTGGCAGCAGCCGCTGCTGCAGATAACCCCTCCAGGCAGAAAAGGAAAGCACTATCAAAAGGCCCGCGCCATCTCAGTCCCCATCGTCAGTTACAGTCTTTCTGCCAAGTCTTGGAGAGCTTTATGCTTGGGAAACGAAGCGGAACTGGTACTGGGAGATCACACACACAAATATATATCTACATATATATTTATATATATTATATCATATCGTATAGGGTTGGCTTTTTGTCAGCTTAATCGAGCAAGTGACAATTTTGCCGGAGTCCCCTTAAACCCCAGTCATGTCGCCCCAAACTGTGCCTCCTATGGGCGTAGATGGCGTGTCGGCATACCTGATGAAGAAGAGGCACACCCACAGGAAGCAGAGGCGCAAGCCCACTTTCCTCACCCGTAGGAATATAGTGGGCTGCCGCATTCAACACGGCTGGAAAGAAGGGAACGAACCGGTGGAGCAGTGGAAGGGCACAGTGCTAGAGCAGGTGTCGGTGAAGCCTACTCTCTACATCATCAAATATGATGACAAAGATAGTGTGTATGGACTAGAACTGCACCGCGATAAGAGAGTTTTAGCGCTAGAGATCCTTCCTGAGAGAGTGCCAACTCCTCGCATTGATTCGCGTTTGGCAGATTCCCTGATTGGCAAGGCAGTGGGCCATGTGTTTGAGGGCGAGCATGGTACGAAAGATGAATGGAAGGGCATGGTCCTGGCTCGAGCCCCTGTGATGGACACTTGGTTTTATATCACCTATGAGAAAGATCCCATCCTTTATATGTACACGTTGCTGGATGACTACAAAGATGGAGACCTGCGCATCATTCCAGATTCCAACTACTATTTCCCTACAGCAGAAAGGGAACCTGGAGAGGTGGTCGACAGCCTCGTTGGCAAGCAGGTAGAGCACGCTAAAGATGACGGGTCCAAGAGAACCGGCATTTTCATCCATCAAGTGGTGGCCAAACCTTCTGTCTATTTCATTAAGTTTGATGATGATATTCACATTTATGTCTATGGTTTGGTAAAAACCCCCTAAATTCATTGGGCTATTTACAAAAAAAATTTGTGGAACTATAAATGTAAAATATGTCATGTTCTCGTAAGTTTGAATTTTGAGAACAGTTTTGGTGTCAGAATCAAGAATTTGTTATTACTTATTGTGCCTCCAAATCTTACTTCAAGTAGTTCCATAGTTTTGCCTTGAGTGTTCTTTGGTACTTTTCAAGTTGCCTTGTTCTGTAACTGAAAATTTAAATTAGGTGCTAATAGAAAAGTAAAGTGTTCACAACCATTCAAACAAAGAAAAACTAAAGAAAAAATTAATGGTGTAATCTCACATCATGTCCTTTCCCCTATTTTCTTACCTCCCACTTTAGTTTTCCCAGGTAGCAAGTGTTAAGAAGATTATGTACAACCTTTATGTTTTCCCCATCCTCTCACAGAAAGTTTGCAGTCGTCATTTCTATAAAAATAATAAGCCACATTATTTCTCTGTAATTGCTTTTCACACTTGGCATATCCATGATATCCCTTCTGATCAGTAATTGCAGATATCTCTCCTTCTCTCTCTCACCCCCCTCCTCTGGAATTTATTTTTGTTTATAGTATAAATTAGAGCTCCTAGGATACTTTTCACATTAAATACTTGTTTATCCCATCATATTGATTAAATAAATCACCCATTTCTCTCCCCTTCTAGAATTTATTTTTGTATATGGTATAAGATAGAGGTCCAGCTATTCATTTGGTCCATATTGGATGCCTGATTATGCCATCACATTTATTAAATCAACCACCCAAATCCCCTCTTCCTCTCCTTGTCTTTCTTCTCTCCCTCTAACAGCTGCATATATGTTTATGTACCAAAAAAGTATATTATCATTCCATTATTAACAGTCATTTATTTACTTTCTTTTTTCACCATTTCATTAAGGCAAGACATACTGATGCTTTTATTTCTATAGAGTAGATTCCCGGAAATGGGGTTGCTTGGTAGATGTGTATTTAATTTTAAGAGCTACTACAAGATTACCATCCAAAATGAAGTCATCGTTTTCCAACATCCTCTCCAGCAATCTATTATGTCTGAAAATATGTAGTGTAAAGAATTACCATACTATTGCCCCCTTAATTGATAAACTCAGTTAGGTGTTTTTTTTGGTTGGTTGTTTGATTTTTAACTATTTGGACTTTCTCCTTCCTACCAATTCTTATCCTTTGCTCATTTATTTACTGAATAACTGATCTTTTCCTAATAAATTTGTAGGAATTCTTACTATATATTATATACTTACTATATGATGCATATTAATCATTTGTTTGGCAGAATATTATATTTTTACCAGTTCTGTCATTAATCTTAATCTTCTTGATACTACCTTTTACTTTGTAGTTTATTTTAAATTTTAGATAGAATGCTATCTTCCTTTTAGCTTTTTAGTTTTCTCTCATTTTCAAATGAATGCTCCCATACAAATTCCCACCTAAATTTTTTTCTAAAAATGTTCTTTTTCAGGCTTAACTCTTTGACACATCCGTATTTTACTTTAATATTTAAGAAATTAGAGGACCAATAATAGATTTTATTCACATTGGACACCTGATTATACTATTTCCTTTATTACATAGACCATGTGTTTTTGAATTCTTAAACCATTTACCATATTGTTTTAATTATAGTGACTTGATCATAAATTTTGAACTCTGGTGAAGAAAATCCCCTCTTATATCCTTTCCTTTTTCTTTTCTTCCTTTATATAACTTAAGTATTCTTTCCATATTTAAAAAAATTGATATCATAGAACTGTATTACAAATCTGCATTTCTATTTAGAGGATTATTTTTCCATCTAAATAATACTAATCCTTAGCAGTCAAAAGTTTTTATACATTACTAAAATCTTTTATGTAATGTTCTTCATATAGGCTCATCATCTCTGATCAAACATTTCTAAATATTTCTATAAATATTTTTATAACATTTTGACATTTTGAATTGGGATTTTTTTCCTCCTCATTGGTAATTTTTAATTTTTGGCAATATAGAAAATACAGAATTTAAATATTTTATCTATTCTAATCAGCTTATTAAATCTCCTAAATTACAATGTGTTTTTTAAATAAAATATTTTGGATTTCTTAGATATAAATTATTCCACATGGAAATGGAGATAATTTCATTTTTCTGCTGTTTATATTTATTTTCATTACATTAACTGTATTCTCCACAATGATCTTCAATAATCATCATGGACAGACATGCCTATTTTGTTTTCAATTTTTATAGATTGTCTTAACTTTCTTTATTAGTTTGAAATTTGCCGTTGGCTATTGATAGATAAGGAGTTTCTTCTATTCTTGTGTTACATAGCATTGTTACTGTAGGTGGTCACTAAATTTTATCAAATTTTTTTTTCAGCATCTATTGAAAAAGTCTTATGATCTTTACTTTTTGATATAATGCATTAGAGTGGTAGGTATTTGATGTTGAACCAAACTTCTGTCACCAGGTAAATCCTACTTGGTTATAATGTAATAATCATTTGCTACACTACTATATATTACTTACCACCATTTTATTTAGAATTATTCCATTTATAGTCCGATATGAAATTGTATTTTTATTTCTTATATTATTTTATCAATTTGTGTTATTAAAACTGTGCTAACTTTAAAAATGAATTATTTTTCAGTCTTTTTCTGTGGTCTGGAATAGTTTATTTAACATTAGAATTACTCTTTAAAATTTAGCTAGTTATAAACTGGAAAATAATCTAATCTTGGTGACATTGTTGATGGTAGATCTTGTCGATGGTAATTAGTTAATTCATGTTTAATGTGGTCTTTCTTATCAAGCTTCTTAATTGTCTTATTCAGATCTGTTATGTCCTAGATATGTCCAATTCTGAAAATGTAATAAAATCATCAGCTATGATGGTGTTTTAAATTTTCTTTATGTTCTTTTCTTTTTTCTAAAGATTTATTTATTTATTTATTTATTTATTTATTTATTTATTTATACAAGCACTGGGTACAATCAGAAGCGCAGGAGGGCAAGAGAATTCACCAGAGCCAGAGCGGGGAACACAACAGGCAGACTGAGGAAATACACTGCTGAGGGGAGCAGAGGGCATAGCAGGACAGGTCTGCACGCCATGTGGGACCCTCGCTGGTGGCTGGGAATTGAAGCAGCACTGCAGAGGCTGCAGGCAACTTTACAGCCCAGCGCTCAACCACTGTGCCACCAGAGGAGGCCCTATGTTCTTTTATTTTGAAAAATTAAGACATAAGAAAGTATGAAAGATGTAACAGTTGTTTACCTTCACCCAAATTTGCAAAGTCAACATTTTGTCATGTACTTTAGATATAGATTTATATTTTTAAAGAACAACACAAATCCTTTCCCCAGTACCATAATGTTTCTTTTTTTCTTTTTTTTTTAAAGATTTATTTATTCATTTATACAAGCACTGGGCACAGTCAGAAGCGTGGGAGGGTGAGAGGATTCACCAGAGCCAGAGCAGGGAGCAGAACAGTCAGTTTGACGAAGTACACTGCTGAGGGGAGCAGCGGGTGGCAGGAGAGGTCTGCGGGCCCATAATGTTTCTTTCCTCTGCAAAGTGAGGCATTAGGAATTTAATTTTAATCTTGCCCATGTTTTATATAGTTACTGCAAATATGACCATAATAGAGAGCATTATTGACTTTTGTTTTCTGCTTTTGTTTTTCTTAATTTCAGTATGAATAGTAAAGTTTAAACCATGTGGAATTTATTTTGGTTTTCCTTGCAGGGATCTCCTTTTTTTTCTAATTCAGAAATGAATTGCAATAACAAAAACAACCAATACCACTAAATTTAGAGTGAAGATCACTATTCTAGGTACTTTTACTATTTTTAACACTCACAGGGAAACTTCGCCTTAGCCAGGGCACTAGGGGTTGACTTAAAAAGATAAAATTTCAAATTATTTGGAGATTGTATACTGGATATAGTGAAAAAAATAGCTATCACCCACCCCTGACCTAAAACCATAAATAAATGATATTGATACCAGAATTGTAAGTTTTCAGGCCTAGTCTCCCAGTCAGGAATGGATCCCGGATTGCAGTGACAGCGCTGAGTCCCAGCCACTAGACCACCACGGGTTGGTGTCTCACAAAGCCGCAGCAGGAACTTCGCAGATGCTCAGACAAGCAAGCAAAAAGAGGCAGATGTGTTTAGAGAAAGAAAAAATGTTGAGGAGAAAAGGAACAGAAATAAAGTGGGACTCCCAGGCCATGGGACTAGCCCAGGGAGGGCCACGGAAACCGAAGTGGAGTCCTGTCTCAGGTACTATATACTTCCCCCACCTAATATTCTAAAGCTCCACCAGTCTCTTTGTGATTGGTTAGTTCTCGGTGGTCTCACTCACTACCTAAATGTCTCCCTGCCCAGAACTAAGTCTTTGTGTCCCAGCCCTTATATTTTTTTCTTCATTGCCTTCTATTTGGAATGTCTTGTTGACCCTAAAGCCATAAAGTAAGTTCCTAATGTCTGAAGTCCTGGGATGTTTGATTAGTCCCCTTTGGAATTTGTTGCCCTTATCTCTGGAGCCTTCCTCAACTTTCCTGAAGTCCCTGCACTGCCTTGAATCTGCCTAATTATCCTTAACTGCCCTCACTTTCAATATTGGGCTTATTCCAGGTTCTAACACTCAAAAGGGAGGCGTGGCCTAAATCCTGGCACCATTTTTGGTAGATAGCAGTAAACAAAGCAAATTATTCCTTTTTAGATAGTAAACAAATGCAAATTTGTATGGATTTTAGATATAAAGCAATGTTTCTTACCTGGCCCTCCCACTAGGCCCAAGTCCTAAAGCAAGAATATGCTCCTTTGTGATGACATTCGATAACTTAGCATTACAATGAGAGATTCAGCCTTGGCCCAAGCCCTAGGGATAAAATAGGGAACAACATTAACAAAATTCTTGTTCTATTAGAGAATAATGGGAGAAGGAAGAAAGCCACCACCACTTTTATACCCTTGCCCCTTACATCTTACATAGTATCATAATGATTTGGGAATATCCCACACAGTTTCAGTGGTTAACTATGTAGCAAAATATGGAACTATGTCTTAGTGGAAGTAAAATGGGGACAAAACTCAATATAGAATACTGTGCCCCCCTACTCTGATTTTACTACAGAACTTTCTGGGCTCTTGAATTAGAACCAAGTTTCAGATCATTCTATGGCAATATGATTATCACACCTGGCCACTTAAAGTCAAAAGGAGGCTCAACCTTTCTCAAGCAGTGAACAAAACATATCTTTTTGGGAAAAGACAGACAGCTATCTTCTTGATACCAGAATTGTCAGGCCTAGTCTCCCAGCCAGGAACGGATCCCAGGCTGCAGAGGCAGCGTTGAGTCCCAGTCACTAGACCCCCACGGGTTGGTGTCTCACGAAGCAGCAGCAGGAACTTCGCAGACGCTCAGGCAAGCAAGCTAGAAGAGGCAGATTTGTTTAGAGAAAGAAAAAGTTTATTGAGGAGAAAAAGAACAGAAATAAAGTGGGACTCCCAGGCCAGGGAACCAGGCCTGGGAGGGGCAAGGAAGCCCAAGTGGAGTCATGTCTCAGGGAATATATACCTTTTCTTCCCTCATTATTCTAAATCTCCACCAGTCTCTCTGTGATTGGTTAGTTCTCAGCTGTATCACTTAATTTGCTACTGAGTGGGGGATCTTCACATTCCTTATCTAACAGATTTGTCTTTCCCCATTTGTTGCATCTTTATATTTATGGCCCAGTCCTCTGGATGGGCATCCCTGCATTGAAGTTAAACAGCTGCCCTTCTAAGTTGTCCATAAATTAAACCACTCTCCATTTCGCCAGTCTCTGCCTCCCTTTACCACTTGAAGGAAACCAGGACCAGCTTTAACAATGTTGTCCTTGGTCCTGAGATGTTTGTTTTTCCTAGTGGAATTGGTTATATTCCCTTGGTTGTCCTGATCTCTGAAGCCTCCCTAAATTCTTCAGAGGTCCCCTCCTGCACTGTCCCTAAAACTGCATAATTCCTAGCTTGCCCTGTGTCTCATTCTCTTCCTTGGGCCACCAGTCTAGAATCAGGTATTAAATTATTCTGTGGTGGTACTGGAGGTCTCTCATTTACTAGCACTAAGTGATAGTGAATCCTAGGGCAAGTTAGGGATAATTAGGCAGCCTCAAGGGCAGTGCAGGGACATCAGGAATGTTAAGAGATAAGGGTAATAAATTCTAAAGGGTGCTAATCAAACACCCCAGGACTAAGATCAACAAGAAATTACAAATCGAGGACAATGAAGAAAAAGGATAAGGGCAGGGACAGATAGACTTAGTTCTGGGCACAGAGACATTTAGGCAGTGAGTGAGACCACTGAGAACTAACCAATCACAAAGAGACTGGTGGAGATTTAAAATAATCAGGGAGGGCCTCCCTGGTGGTGCAGGTGGTTGAGCGCAGCACTGTGAGGCTATCCGCAGCCTCTGTACTACAGGTTTGATCCCAGCCAGCCAGGGAGATACCCACATGATGCGGCAGACCTCTCCTGTCTCGTCCACTACTCCCCTCAGCAATGTCTGCCTGTTCTGTTCCCCACTCTGTCTCTGGTGAATCCTCTCATCCTCCCGCACATCTGGCCTATACCCCAGTTCTTGTATAATAAATAAATCTTAAAATAAAATAATCAGGGAAAGAAAGTATGTATTTCCTGAGGCATGACTCCACTTTGGCTCCTTTGCCCCTCCCTGGCCCGGTTTCACTGGCCTGGGAGTCCCACTTTATTTCTGTTCCTTTTCTCCTCAATAAACTTTTTCTTTCTCTAAACAAATAAATCTGCCTCTTCTCACTTTCTTGCCTGAGGGTCTGCAAAGTTTCTGCTGCGGCTTCATGAGACACCAACCTGTGGTGGTCTAGTGGCTGGAACTCAGCGCTGCTGCTGTAACCTGGGATCCATTCCTGGCTGGGAGACTAGTCCTGAAAACCTGCAATTCTGCTATCAATAGGGAAGATTGACAATAATTATGACCCAGTTTTAGGAGGGAGAAATAGCAAAAACTAAATCCTTGTTCCCAAAATGCTTACAACTTACATTTTGTTGAGTGGAGACAGATTTCTATCTCCTGTCTCCCTACATACTTTAAACATATTTTAGGTTGTGATGATTGTTTTGAAAAATGTGAAATGGAGTAAGTAAAGTAACAAGGTAGAAAATATGTTTAAGAACAGATGACATTTGAGTAAACACCTGAATAAAATGAGTATGTGAACTATGTTGTTGATGCCTTGAGACAGAATGTTCCTGGAGATTTGTGGTAGTGAAGTTGTTTTTGGAGTTGTTGGGTTCTGAGAGTGGGGTCCTTGGATTCACCCTGGGAAAGATTTCACCAGAGCTCCCCTTTCAGTGGCACTGGCAAGTTTCCCAGGCGAGTTTCTCCACAACATGACAACATGGGAACAGTTATATCCAAAAGGGCAGGTTCATTATAAAAGGGAGAGAAGAATGAAGGACACTTGCATAGACAGAAGTGGGCAGAAAGGGCTGCCTTGAAAGAGACAGGTTTGCAACCATGCAGGCCAGCAGCCTTGGGAGAAGAGCTGCCTCTGCTAAGGGAGGTCACTAAAGAGAAACCCAGGCATGGTACAGATCACTGGCAGGAAGATAGGCACTGCCCTGTGGAGGGAAAGAGTTGGTGAAAAGAAGCACCTACATAGTACAAGATTGCATTGATATAGTCTTCTTCTCTTTGGGAGGGGATCATTCCTTTGTGGAATGGCCTGTTTGCTATTGATTTTGGGTAACTACTTAGAAATTGAAAGGGACCAGAAAATCAACAATGACCCTCAATCTCCATATCTACCTCTTGATTGAGCCCTAAGACACTACCAGCAGTCTGACACTTTGCTTGGGTCTATGCCTTGGCACCCAAGGATTTTTTAGTTTCTATAGCTGGTTTAAAGACTATGTTAATCAGTTCTATCCCCACCTCCAACTCCTGGCATTGTGTGAGCCAGGTTTCTGGTTTTGTGGTATCTCCTTTCCAATTTATCTATTCTTATCATTCATTAGTAGCAGCCCAGTGTCCCAAGATTGAAAGTGAGCAAGAGGAGAATGGTAGTGTTACATGGTAGGGTGAGCGGCACCCCGGTGAAGCCTGTGTTGGCTGTTTTTTTTATTTTATTTAAATTTTATTTTTATAAAATACAATTACAACCCCCTTACTTTGACCCCAATCCCTCCTTTCCCTACCTCCCACCCCCCATAGAGTGTCTCGCTCCCAAAGTCACTGCCTGCACTGTCCCTAAAGCTGCCTACTTAACCCTGATTTGTGCTGGAATTCACTGGGACCCCCAAACCTGTCTGCTGTAAATCATAGTTGATATTTTCTTTCTTATAGTTATTATTTTTCCTGGTCCCTTATTTAAGTTTTCTAGATTCCTGCTATGAGTGAGACTATCCGGCATTTTTCTTTTTCTTTCTGATTTATTTTGCTGAGCATGATCCCTTCCAGCTCCATCCATGTTGCTGCAAATTGCATGTGTTGATCTTTTTTGAATGCTGAGTAATATTCCATGGTGTATATGTACCACATCTTCTTGATCCAGTCATCTATTTTTGGGCATTTGGGTTGTTTCCAAAGCTTAGCTCTTGTAAATAGTGCTGCTATAAACATAGGGGTGCAGGTGCTCTTTGGAATTGATGTTTCTGTCCTTTAGGTAAATACCTAGGAGTGGAATTGCTGTATCATATGGAAGCTCTATGTTTAGTAGGTCCAGAAATCTCCACACAGCTCTCCATAGTGGTTGGACCAGTTTGCACTCCCACCAACAGTGCAGGAGAGTTCCTTTTTCTCCACAACCTCGCCAACATTTGTTGTTGCTAGTTTTTTTTTTTTAATATGTGCCATTCTCACTGGTGTAAGATGGTATCTCATTGTAGTTTTGATTTGCATTTCCCTGATTATAAGTGATGTTGAACATTTTTTCATATGCCTGTTGGCCATTTGCATTTCCTCTTTGGAGAAGTTTCTTTTAAGCTCTTCTGCTGTTAATTTAGCCCTTGAATCACCACAGGTTCTTGTCCCATGGAGGAGTAAAAAGGAATTCACAGATAAATAAGCAAAGAGAAACAAACTTTGTTTAACAAAATAAAGTTTATTTAAAGGAAGAAAGTAAGGACTCCCAGGTACACTGTATTTGGGAGGGTCAAGGAAACCATTGTGGACCTTTGTCTAGGGGTATTTAAACCTTTTTTCCATCTATTCTAAAATCTCATCATCCTATTTTGTGATTGGCTCTTTTTTCCAGTGGCTATACTCCTCCAGGCAGATGTGCCCATTTTCCCAGCTCTTATCTTAGGGTTTCTCTTTTTACCTCCCCTGTCCAAGGTCTCCTAATTTACTGTCCCAATTAGTCTCAAATTTTAACTTTAAGATTTACTGCCTTCATTAGCCCTCCTGAGATTCTCTGTCCTTATCTCAGAGGCCTCCCTTAACGCTCCAAAAGTCCCTGCCTGCACTGTCCCTAAAGCTGCCTACTTAACCCTGATTTGTGCTGGGATTCACTGGGACCCCCAAACCTGTCTGCTCTAAATAAGTTCTGCCATCCACCTCATCAAGACAAAACATAACCTACTGCATAGGACTTTTTTTTGGAAAGGAATATTAATACAAGTAGTGTTCAATAAAGAGAAGAGAAGGGAAAGAATAGATAAAATAGTTTTCACAGGAAACACCCAAAGTTACCCATCCCCTCATTGGTAAATGCTTAGCCAAACAGGGTTAGCCCAAAGCAGGGTCATGAGGCTCAAAAGCTTACCACAAGTCTAAGGGACCTTCTGGTGGAGACCCATAGGAAAGGGACAGAAGGAGTTAGACATGTCTAGAAGGAAATCAGCAGTCAAAATCAAGATAAAGCCTGCCATCACCAGCCTCCAATATGGCTCTCTCACCCACATCTGTTTCAATTGTCTCTGTTCCCCAAGTTCTTGGTACAAGTTGAAGGCCAAGAAGCAAGTGCAACAACTTCACATGTCTTTCTGCGCCATGTGCCTCCTCCAGATCTTCTTCTTGATCTCCTTCCTTCCTTCCTCCCTTCTTTTCCTCCCTTCCTTCCTCTCTTCTTTTCCTCCCTTCCTTCCTCCCTTCCTTCCTTCCTTCCTTCTTTTCCTCCCTCCCTCCCTCCCTTCCTTCCTTCCTTCTTTTCCTCCCTTCCTTCCTTCTTTTCCTCCCTGCCTCCCTCCTTCCCTCCCTCCCTCTTTCCTTCCTCCCTTCCTTCCTCCCTCCCTTCCTTCCTTCCTCCTTCCTCCTTCCTCCCTATCTCCCTTCCCACACCTTACCACCCCCTCCCTCCTTCCTTATTTCCTTCCTTCCCTCTTTAAATTCCCCTCCTTGCCCAGTTCCACCCTTCCTTGTGATTACTAGGGTTAGTTTTTCTGTCTTCACAAATATTGATGAAATAATTGTTTCTTAAAATTAGTGCACTTCGCCACAAATTTTATTTTATTTTTAAAATATTTATTTATACAAGCACTGGGTACAGTCAGAAGCGTGGGAGGGTGAGAGAATTCACCAGAGCCAGAGCAGGGAGCAGAACAGGCAGACTGACTAAGTACACTGCTGAGGGGAGCAGCAGGTGGCAGGAGAGGTCTGTTGCACCATGTGGGACCCTCGCTGGCAGCTGGGGATCAAACCAAGCTGCAGAGGTTGTGGGCAGCTTCGCAGCCCAGTGCTCAACTGCTGCGCCGCTGGGGAGGCCCGGCCACAAATTTTAAATGAGAATTGAAAGATCTCTGTGTCAGTCCTTGCTTTTTACCTTTGGAGGATTAATTATAAATGCTGCCTATAGAAAACCCTCAATTTTGAGATTGCAGTTTAGAGTTTTGGTAAACATAAATTAATTCAAAATTTAATGGTTTAAAGCATGTATGCCTTATGTTTTAGTGTTGGGTATTAATACTTTACTCTGTATAAATGTTTTTACTTTAAAATAAGTTCATGGTATTCAGAAAAAAAAGAATAATTAACCTGGTCTATATTAACAAAGAAACTTGCTTCAAAGGGTTTTATCTAAACTTCTCTTGATAAAGCTTCATTCCAGGAAGACTAATCCACTTATCTTTCCCCTTAAAGTAGAAATATTATTTTTTTCCCAGTAAGTGCCTTGACTTCTTTCCTCCCCTAGACAGAAAAAACAAAAACTTCAAGGTGGAATCTAAGCCATGTGGACAGGTTACTGATACTCCCACATGTATACCGAAAATGTATATGATATTAAGTCTCGGATTTTTTCCTTGCTTTTATCAATCTATCTAGTACTTGCCAAAGAAGAAACTGGTATATGTGATTGTTACAGTTGCAACTCTGCAATTAACTTAAAATTCTAGTTCTAAGAAAAACTAAAGCAACAATTGGTATCTATCTTGAATTTGTTCTTTTCATCATTATTTAAATGGGGGCTAAATCTCTTCTATAACTAATGTGTTGCTAAGTTTAGTAATAAGAATTTGTTGACCACTTAAAGTCATCTCATATAAAATTACTGAACTTTCAGGTTTACTTTTTTTCCTTATTGTAAGGAAACTAAAGTTTAATGTCATCTCACCTAAAATAAAATTAAATGATGTGCTTGTGTAAGTTGTCTCATCTAAAAAGATGATAATGTAATAGTTATTACAATGTCTTACAATCTAGAGATTAAAAACTAGGTTGTAAAAATTCTAATGCAAGTAAAGAGAGGTGTGTGTTTAAAAAGGAAGTAATGTATTGGGAATGGATATTTTAAAGGTCCTGAAAATAATTTCAAGTAAAATGGTTATCTTTGAAATAGTAAAAAAAAAAAAAAAAGAAAGAAAGAAAAATGTTAACTGAGAGAAGGATCTTAGGAAAATAAATGTTATATTCTCAAATGATTTGCTATAAAAATATTTTAGTTAACTTAAATATCAATAGCATACTCATGTAACACCACACTTTTTGCATATAAAAATTAACATTTCTATAAACATTTATATGCAAACAAGTTCAACATTCTAGAAGAGATGGACAGAATTCTGCAGCACGGGTTCAATTCCCGGCCAGTTAGGGAGAAACCCACATGGTGCAGCAGACCTCTCCTGTCTCGCCGCTGCTCCCCTCACCAGTGTACTTCAGTCTATCTGCCTGTTCTGCTCCCCACACTGTCTCTGGTGAAATCTCTCTTCCTCCCACACCTCTGGCCTGTACCCCAGCTCTTGTATAAATAAATAAATCTTTAAAAAATAGAATAATACACCACAATCAAGTAGGATTTATTCTAGGGGCACAAAGATGGTAATGTAATCCAACAGATCAACAAAAATAAAAATAAAAATAATATGATCATATAAATAGATGCTGAGAAGGCATTTGACTAAGTTCAACATCAATTTAAGATGAAAGACCTTGAAATTCTTGGAATAGAAGGAATATATCTTAACATGATAAAAAACTATATGTGACAAACCAACAGCTAATATTATTGTCAATGTTGAAAAACTGAAGGCCTTTCCTTTAAGATCAGCAAATAAGACAAGAATGTCCACTACTGCCACTGCTCTTCAAAATAATACTGGAAGTCCTAGCCAGAGCAATAAGACAGGAAAAAGACACACAAGGAATCCAAACAAGGAAAGTAGAAGTAAAACTATCACTATTTTCAGACAACATGATAATATACACAGAAAACCTTAAAAACTCCACAGAAAAACTAATCAAATCAACCAGTTCAGTAAGTAGCAGGGAACAAAATCAACACACAACTCAGGAGCCTATATACAAACAATTAATCTGAAGAAGAACCAATCAAGAAAATTATTCCTTTTATAATTGAAACAAAAAAAATCAAAAACACTCCAAAAACATTCCCCAATACTTGGGAATAAACCTAAAGAAGAGGTGAAGGATCTATACAAAGAAAGTTATAAAGCATTGTTAAAAGAAATAGAAGAAGACACAAAGAAATGGAAAGACATCCCTAGGTCATGGATTGGAAGAATTAACATTATCAAAATGGCCATCCTACCAAAAACAATTTACAGATTCAATTCTACTCCAATAAAAATCTCAATGACATTCTTCAAAGAATTAGAACAAGTACTGATGAAATTCATAAAAAGCCACAAAAAAGAGCCTCCCCTGGTGGCACAGTGGTTGAGCGCTGGGCTGCAAAGCTGCCCACAGCCTCTGCAGCACCAGTTAGATCCCCCGCCAACAGCGAGGGTCCCACATGGTGTGCAGACCTCTCCTGCCATGCCCGCTACTCCCCTCAGCAGTGTACTTTGGTCCTTCTGCCTTTTCTGCTCCCTGCTCTGACTCTGGTGAATTCTCTCACCCTCCTGCGCTTCTGACTGTACCCAGTGCTTGTATAAATAAATAAATCTTAAAAAAAAAAAAACCTCAAATGGCCAAAGCTCTCCTGAATAAAACAACGGAGAATGAAGTTAACACACTCCTGGACTTCAAACTATACTACAAAGCCATAATAATTAAAATGCCATGGTACTAGAACAAAAACAGGCAGACAGACAAATGGACTCAAATAGGAAGTCCTGAAATAAAGCTACACATATGTGGGCAACTACTCTTTGACAAAGGAGCAGAGTATGCAATGGGATAAGGACAGTTTGTTCCATAAATGGTGCTTGGAAATCTGGACCACCACAGGCAAAATAATGAAAATAGACCACTACCTCTTAACATGCACAAAAATAAACTCAAAATGGATAAAAGAACTGAACCTAAGACCTGAAACCATGAATATATAGAAGAAAACATAGGTAAACCAATACAAGTCATACATTGCAGTAACATCTTTAAAGACTCATTCCCCCAAAGCAAGGAAAGTGAAGGAAAAGATCAACAGCTGGGATTATATCAAACTAAAAAGCTTCTATACAGCAAAAGAGACATTAACCAAAACAAAGAGGCACCCTCCTGACTGGGAGAAAATTTTTGTACTCCACACAAAGGGACTGATCACAAAGTATACAAAGAACTCACAAGACTCAACAAAAAACAAAATAAACAATCCAGTCAAAAAATGGGCAGAGGGACTTAAAAGACACTTCTCCAAAGAGGAAATGCAAATGGCCAACAAGCATATGAAAAAATGTTCAACATCCCTCATAATCAGGGAAATACAGATCAAAACCACAATGAGATACTACCTCACACCAGTAAGGATGGCACATATTAAAAAAAACAAAAACAAAATAACTAGCAACAACAAATGTTGGTGAGAATGTGTTGAAAAAGTAATTCTACTACACTTCTGATGGGAATGCAAACTGGTCCAACTACTCTAGAAAGCTGTGTGGAGGTTCCTCTGACTACTGAAAATGGAACTACCATATGACCCAGCAATTCCACCCCTAGGCATCTATCCAAAGGACACAAAAACTTTAATTCATACGGATACCTGCACCCCTATGTTTATTGAAGCACTATTTATAATAGGTAAAACCTGGACACAACCCAAATGCCCAAAAATAGATGACTGGATCAAGAAGATGTGGTATATATATATACACAATGGCATACTATTCAGCTATCAGAAAGATAAACTCATGCCATTCGCTACAACATGGATGGAGCTCAAAGGAATTATGCTCAGTGAAATAAGTTGTAAGGAAACAGAAAAATATGGGATGGTTTCACTTATAGGAGGAATATAAGGAAACCAAATAAGGGATCAGGGAAAAAATAAAAATGAAAAACAAAACAAAACAAAAAACCAAAAATAAACAGACATCTATAAATCAGTGAACTGCAGGGGCACTAGAGAGAGAGGGTCAATACAAAGTCGGGAAGAGCACAAAGGACCATAGTGATGGTGTACAGGTGAATTGGTGGTGGAAATTCCATGGGGACTACACCTAAGAAAAGAAAGCAAACAGTTGGGCCTCACTGGTGGTGCAGGCGGTTGAGCGCCACACTGTGATGCTGTCCACAGCCTCTGCAGTGAGGGTTCAATCCCAGCCGGCCAGCCAGCTGGCAAGAATCCCACATAGCGCAGCAGACTGCTCCTGTCTCACCCACTGCTCCCCTCAGCAGTGTATTTCATCAGTCTGCCTATTGTGTTCCCCACTCTATCTCTGGTGAATCCTCTCACCCTCCCACGCATCTGGCCTGTACCCCACTTCTTGTATAAAAATAAATAAATCTTTAAAAAAAATAAAAAATAAAGACTAAGGTTTCTTAAAAAAAAGAAAGAAAGAAAGAAAGAAAGCAAACAGTGTAAAAAAATGAAAAAATGAGGGCCTCCCCTGGTGGTGCAGCGGTTGAACGCTGGGCTGTGAAGCTGCCTGCAGCCTCTGCAGCGCTGGTTCGCCCCGGCCGCAGGCAAGAGTCCCACATGGTGCAACAGACCTCTCCTGCTGCTCCCGCTGCTCCCCTCAGCAGTGTATTTCGTCACTCTGCCTGTTCTGTTCCCCACTCTGGCTCTGGTGAATTCTCTCACCCCCCTGCGCTTCTGACTGTACCCAGTGCTTGTATAAATTAATTAATTTAAAAAAATGAAAAATGATGCAAAATATATATAAAACGTAAATTTTCTTATATTTTGTTGATTTTTCTCATTAATTAAAAAAAATTAAAGTGTTCTAAAACTGCTTTCACTACCTGTAACAAATTAAAGGCTGTTTAAGTAATCTAAAAATCTTGGTGCTCTTTTACCCTCAGGTTACCTGAAAAATCTTGTCCTATCACATTGCTGAAACTTGTCAAAGAAACAGATCTACCCTTATAAATCCTTGACACTCTGAGTAATTAAGTATTTTACAAAAATCTGTAAGTTTATTAATCCTATGACAACTTTATTCTAAAATAGAAAGTTTTTGACTTAAAAAGATTCAAGACACCTGATAAAATTTTTCCATTGTGAAAAACAAACTGAGTCAATTTGGGTATACTGATATCTTATAGGACGCATTCTCATAAAATTGTCACACCTTTTCAACATAAATGTAAACTAATTAGATTGTTCTAAAAATATTTAAGACTTCTTAAAACATAGTATGTTTTTATAGGTTCCTAACAGTTTTTTGACCCCAAAGGGGTTAACAACTCCAAGACTGGCCATAGAAGCAGAGACCTGCCTCCTTCAGGGCATACAAAGGGCAACTGTTAAACTAGTCAATTACAAAAAAAAAAAAAAAAAAAAATTCTGAGGGAAGTAACTCAGAAGACCAAAATCCAGCATCATTTCAGGCTTGATTTGCCAGGTTATGATTAGATATACTAATCTAAACTTGGAGACTGTAGAAGGATAAGCATTTTTGTAGTCTCATTCACTAGCCAGTCTTGCCCTCACATCAGACGCAGTCTCCAGAGACTGAAACAAGGGCCTAAGACCCTTTTAACACTCTTGGACACAACCTTCAAGGCCTACAATGACATGAAGGGGATTAGCTAGACTAACAAAAAGAGAGAAAGACAAGAGAAGTTTGAAGTATATGACAGTTACCAATGTCAGTGCCCTGACTCACCCAAGGCCCCATGTGCCCCAGGGCATTCGGGACCTCAACCACTTAATGGGCTGCCAGCTTGCTTCTACTGCCAGCAACCAGATGCATCAGCCACATTTGCCTGAAGAAGCATGCCTCAGTGTCATCACACAGGGCACTGAAAGAGAGGGAAGGGGTCAGCCCAACCTACAGGCCAGGATGGGAGAACCAGAGGCAGGTGAAGTCGCCCTGTCACTGCAAAACTCTTCATCTTCTCTCTTTGGAGGTTGGCTGCTGGATGCTTCATGGTGTCTGGAAGTCCTAGGCTGGCTCATGTCCTGCCTTATATCTTCTTTCAGGGTCCCTCACCTTCGATGATATCTGCCTGATTGGACCATTTTCAACTGGCTGGCCCCCAAGGGAGGGACTTTCCACAGGCAACAACTTTTGGTGCTGACAAGGTGGTTTTTGTAAAAAAACACCATGTTTTTACAAAAGCTTCAGCTGCTTAGACAGTGGTGGGAAAATACTGGTCTTGCTCTGTAGTCCATACTGTGGGCCCCAGTTTCAGGGTTTCAGGAGTGCATGTGGTTATGTTTAATATACATGTGTATATATATATATATATATGCACGTATGTATGTATATATGTATGTATGTATACAACTGCTGTAACTATTGGATGCCATATATGTCCATTTCTTCACAGTTTACAATAATTTCAGAACACAAAAATATCATGAAATAAAGTTTTCACAAATAGTAATTTTCACACAAAAGGTAAAAAAGAAAAATAATTATTATTTTACACAAGATTTTCTTAAGAAATCTCCATATCATTTTCCACAGATGCTGCACCAACTTTCATTACCATCAACAGTGAATGAGAGTTCCTTTATCTGCATATCCTCCCCAACATTTGTTATTTCCATTTTTGTTTTTTGATATGGTCCATTCTCACAGGTGAGGGATGCTATCTCATTGTAGTTTGGAATTGCATTTCCCTTGAAGTTATGTTGAACTATTTTTCATGTGTTTGTAGATCATGTGAATGTCTTCTTTAGAAAAGTGTATTTTTAGGTCTTCTGCCTATTTTTTAATTGGGTTATCTGATTTTTCTTTGTTGGACTGTATAAATACTTTGTATATTTTGGAAATTAACTCTTTGCCAGATGTGTGATGTGCAACTATTTTCTTCCATTCTGTAGGTTGACTTTTTGTTTTGTGATGGTTTCTTTTGAATTATAAAAGTTTTATAATTTACAATTCCTACCACCAATTCACCTATGCGTAGTCCCTTGTGCTCTTCCCACCGCTGTTTTGATTTCTCCCCCTCCATCTCCCCTGCAGAGTGTTTCTGATTTATAGTTGCCTGTTATTTTCTTTTTTTAATTTATTATAATTATTTTTCCCTGATCCTTTATTTGGGTCCCCTACATTCTTTTTATAAGTGAAACAATCTGATACTTTTTTTCTTTTTGCTTCTGGCTTATTTCACTGAGCGTAATCCCTTCCAGCTCCATCCATGTTGCTGTGAATGACATGAGTTTATATTTTTGTTTGCTGAGTAATATTCCATTGTGTACATATTTAACACATCTTCTTGTTCAAGCCATCTATTTTTCAGCACGTGGGTTGCTTTCATACCTTACCTATTGTAAATAGCGCTGCAATAAACATGGGTGTTCAGGTATCCTTTTTTAAAATTTTAGTTATTTTTAATATTTATTTATTTATTTATGATTACAAGAACTGGGGTACAGGCCAGAGGTACAGGAGGGTGAGAGGATTCACCAGAGACAGAGCAGGAAACAGAACAGGCAGATAGACCAAAGTACACTGCTGAGGGAAGCAGCGGGCGAGTCAAGAGAGGTCTGCTGCACCATGTGGGTACCCCCTTGGCCTGGGATCAAACCCATGCTGTAGAAGCTATGGACAGCCTCACAGCACTGTGCTCAACCCCTTGCAACACCAGAGAGGCCCTCATGTATCCTTTTGAATGAATGTTTTTTTATCCTTTGGGTAGATTCCTAGGAGTGAAATTGCTGGGTCAAGTAATCTGGTAGCTCCATTTTTAGTAGTTTGAGGAAACTCCACACAGCTTTCCATAGTGATTGAAGATAGAAGCATCACATCCCCAGACTTCAAACTATACTACAAATCTATAATAATTAAAACTGTATGGTACTAGAACAAAAACAGATACACAGACCAATGGAATCCTATAGAAAACCCAGAAATAAACCCACATATTTATGGACAACTAATCTTTGTGACAAAGGAACAAATAATATGCAATGGAACAAGGACAGTTTGTTCAATAAATGGTGCTGGGAAAACTAGACTGCTACATGCAAAAGAATGAAGCTAGATTACTACCTCACACCATTCATTAAATCCAACTCAAAATGGATAAAAGAATTGGACATAAAACCTGAAACCATAAACTGTATAGAAGAAAATATAGGCAAAAAACTACATGACATACATCTCAGTAACATATTTAAAGACACATCCTCCAAAGCAAGGAAAGTGAACAGCTGGGACTACATAAACTAAAAAGCTTCTGTATAGCAAGAGACATTAACCAAAACAAAGAGACACCTTACTGATTGGGAGAAAATTTTTGCACACAATACTACTGATAAGGGACTGATCACAAAGATCTACAAAGAAGGGCCTCCCTGGTGGCAGGAGGGTTTAAGATGCAGCAGTATGCAGCTATCTGCTGCCACTGTAGTAGGAGTTCGATCCCCGGCCAGGGATGTGGCTCACATGGTGCAGCAGACCTCTCCTGTCTCTCCTGCTGCTCCCTTCAGCAGTGTATTTCAGTATATCTGCCTGTTCTGCTCCCCACTCTGTCTCTGGTAAATCCTCTCACCCTTCCCCACACCTCTGGCCTGTACCCCAGTTCTTGCATACATAAATAAATAAATCTTTAAAAAAAACAAAAACAAAAACAAAGATCTATGAAGAGCTGACATGACTCAACAAAAACAAAGTAAACAATCCAGTCAATAAATGAGCAGAACAGCTAAAAAGACACTAATCCAAAGAAAAATGCAGTGGCGAGCAGGTATATGAAAAAATATTCAACATAATTTGTAATCAGGGAAATGCAAATCAATCTTACAGCAAAGCGAATGGCTCATATTAATAAAACAGGAGACAATAAATTTTGGCAAGGGTGTGGAGAAAAAGGGACTCTCCTACACTGCTGGTGGGAATGCAAACTTATCCAACACTGGCTTCAATTCTTACAGGCAGATCTTTGATTCATTTTTAACTAACATTTTTTTGTGTGGTTAAGTATGGGTCTAGTTTCTTTTTTATTTGCATTAAGCTATCCACTTCCTAACACTATTTGTTATAGAGGCTTTCCTCTCTTGTGTTGGCCATGGCTACTTTGTCAAAGATTAACTGTTCAAAACTGTATAGGTTTATCTTTGGGCTTTCTATATTACTTCATTGGACCGAATTTCTGTTTCACTCCAGTACCATATTGTTTTAATTTCTGAGGCCATATAGTAGTTTGAAGTCAGGGACTGTGATGACTCCACAGTTCTCTGAGAATTTTTTAGGTATTCAGCTCCATTTTGTGTTTCCACAAAAATTTTATAATTATTTGTTAAATGTCCTTGAAAAAAAGTCATTGGTATTTTGGTGGCTATTGCATTGAATCTATAAGTTTTGTTTTGTTTTGTTTGGTTTGGTTTGGTTTTAGTTTATATGACTATTTTAATGATGTTCATTCCGCCAATCCAAGAGCATGGGATATAATACCATTTCTTTGTGTTTTCTTTTACTTCCCTTAACAGAGACTTATAGTTTTATATGTCCTTCACCTCCTTCATTAAGTTTACTCCCAGGTATTTCATTTTTTTGTGTAATTATAAATGGTAATATTTTCTTTAGTTCACTTTCTTTTGATGCAATGTTTGCATATAAAAATGCAACTAATTTCTGTGTATTGATTTGGTCCTGCTATTTAACTCAATTAATATATTATTTCTAGTATTTTTTTCAGTTTTTTGGGTTTTATCTGTATATCATTATGTTATCTGCGAATACTGACAGTTTCACTTATTTCCCGATTTGGGTATTTTGAAGTCTTTTTCTTGCCCAATTGTTTTGACTATGACTTCCAGTACTATGTTAATCAATAATGGTGACAATGGATATTCTTGTCTTATTCCTGATCTAAGTGGATGTTTTCTGTTTTTCACCATTATGTTGTCTTTGGTTTTGCTATATAGGGTTTTTATAATGTTCAGATAAGTTTTGTTAATTCCAATTTTATTGAGAGGGTTTATCATACATGAATGCTGAATCTTTTTGAACACTTTTTCAGCACTAATTGAAATTTGATCATATGAATTTTACCTTCCTTTTAGCTGATCTGGTAAATAACATAGATTGATTTTCATATATTGAAACAGCCTTGTATGTTTGGGATGAAACTTACTTGGTCATGGTGGATGATTCTTTTAATATGTTTCTGTGTTCAGTTTACTAGAATTTTGTTGAGTTTTCAGAGAACCACTGGGGAAAAGCACAGGTCAGCAAGTACGGGTCTCTGGCGCCACCTCGTGACCAGAACTAGCTGATTCTGGTCTGGAATCACCAACTAGATGATTCCCTCTTAGAACTGAGTAAATACAGAGGGAGGGAAATGTAAGGGTCAGTGCCCAGCAACACAGCATCAACACCCTGGTGGAGTTTTGGCCTACAGTGCTGGTCTCAGTCTGGTAAACAGTTTCCGACACCCTTAAAGCAGCACTCCAAAAAGATGCCTGCCAACACCAGTGACACAACGTCCCAACACATAGAACTAATTAGAAAGCAAACAACAGGGAGAAGAAAAAATATAAATAACCAAGCAAGCCCACAGGAGGACACACCACAAAAAGAAATAAATTCACCAGAGCTGAAAAATGACATGGAAGAACTCGGCCTATCAGATAGAGAAATGATAAACATCATGTTTAAAAGCAGAAAGAAAACTAAAAGGAAAAAAAATGATTTGAGACAAATAATCACTGAACTGAAGAATGAAATTGAGACCTTAAGAAAGGAAAGAGGGGCCGCCCTGGTGGCGCAGCAGTTGAGTGCTGGGCTGCGAAGCTGCCCGCAGCCTCTGCAGTGCTGGTTCGATCCCCAGCCACCAGATGAGGGTCCCACATGGAGCACAGACCTCTCCTGTCTGGCGCACAGACCTCTCTTGCTGTCCGCTACTCTCCTCAGCAGGGTATTTCATCTGTCTGTCTGTTCTGTTCCCTGTTCTGACTCTGGTGAATTCTCTCACCCTCCCGCATTTCTACTGTACCCAGTGCTTGTTTAAAGAAAAAATCTTTTTTTAAAAAAAGATTAAAAAAAGAAAGGAAATAAAAGAAACACAGGGGATAAAAAGATTACTAGAGGAGATAAAGAACTCTGGGAAAAGCAATAAAAACAGAATCGATGAAATGGAAGAACAAATCAGTACTATGGGAGATATCGAAATAAAAAGAGCCGAAAGAAAAAAGGAGAGAGAAGATCAAATGAAGAAGTATGGAGAGACTCTTAGACAATTATCAGACTCCAGAAAGAGAGAAAAAGTAAAAGTTATAGGCATTCTAGAGGGTGAGAGAGACAAAGGAACTGAGAAATTATTCAAGGAGATAATTGAAGAAAACTTCCCAAGCATGAGAAAGGAGATGAATATAGACATACAAGAAACAAGAAGAACTCCCAATTACCACAATGAAAAGAAAACTGCAGCAAGACACCTAATAGTAAAGCTTGCAAGAGTCCAAGGCAAGCAAAAATAATGAAACTGGCAAGGGGGAAGAAACAGATAACTGATAAGGGAAAAGCAATCAGGTTAACTTCTGACTTCTCTGAAAAAAAACATTATGGGCAAGAAGAAAATGGAGTAACATATTCAGCAAACTTCAAGACAGCAAATGCCAACCAAGAATACTTTACCCTGCAAAGTTCTCCTTCCTCTACAAAGAAAAAATAAGGACCTTCTCAGACAAACAGAAACTCCAGATATTCATTACAACTAAACCCCCACTCCAAAACATTCTACAAGAAGTCCTAAAGCGAAAAACATCAGAGGAATGAACAAGAAGAACAGAATAAAGCAAGGAATAAAAACACAAAAAAGACAAACAAAATGGAAAACACAGATGCCAACATATCAATATTAACTCTACATGTAAATAGATTAAGCTCATCAATAAAAAGACACAGAGAAGAAGGCTGGATTAAAAAACAAAATCCAACCTTCTGCTGTCTCCAGGAGTCATATTTACCCACAAAAGATAAACATAGACTGAAAGTAAAAGTTTGGAAAAGAATCCTACAAGCAAATGGACCAAAAAAGAAGGCAGGAACAGCCATGTTATATCAGATGAAATAGACTTTAAATTAAAAAAGGTAAAAAGAGACATAGATGGACACTACATTATGATCAAGGGGACAATACATCAGGAAGATATAACACTCATCAACATATACTCACCTAATGAAGGGGAACCAACATATATTAGACAATTATTATCAGCTCTGAAAATAGACATTAAAGAAAATACATATATAGTGAGAGACTTCAACACGCCACTCTCACCAACGAACAGATAATGAGACAAAAAGTAAACAAAGAAACTAGAGTCCTAAATAAAGACATAGAATTCATGGATTTAACAGATATCTATAGGACACTGCATCCAAAAAAATCCAAGTACACATTTTTCTCAAATGTGCATGGATCATTCTCCAGAATCGATCACATACTGGGCCACAAGACAAACATCTACAGATACATGAAGATCAAAATCCTTCCAACTATCTTCCCCAATCATAAAGGCCTCAAATTAGAAATAAATCATGAAAAGAAAACAAGAAAGCCTCCCACTTCAGGGAGATTGAAATCCACACTACTGGACTAATGGACCACTGGACTAATGAGGAGATCAAAGAAGAAATTAAAAAATACTTTGACTTGAACTAAAAGGAGGACATCACATTCCAGAATGTATGGGATAGAGCAAAAGCAGTAATAAGAGGAAAATATATAGCAATACAGGCTTATAGCAAGAAACAAGAAAGAACTCAAAGAAACAACCTAATATTACATCTCAAAGAGCTAGAAAAAGAACAAACAACTACAACACAAAAAAACTAAGCCAGTAGAAGAAATGAAATAATAAAAATCAGAGCAGAAATAAACATATTGGAAATAAAAAAAATCCTAAAGATCAATGAAATCGAAAGTTGGTTATTTGGAAAAAAACAAAAACAAAACAGACAAACCTCTAGTCACGCTCACAAAGAAAAAATGGGAGAAAACACATATAAATAGGATTATAAATGAATGAGGAAAAATCACAACAGACTCAGTAGAAATCAAAAGAATAATCAGAGATTACTATAACACTCATATGCAAAAAAAATTAACAACCTAGACGAGATGGACAAACTCCTTAAATGATATAATCATCCAAAGCTGGACAAAAAAGAAATAGAACAACTAAACAGATCAATTACAAGCAGCAAAATTGAGGCAGCAATCAAAGCATTCCCAAAAAACAAAAGCCCAGGCCCAGATGGCTTCACAAATGAATTCTAAGAAACGTTCAGCAGTGAATTAGTGCCTATCCTATGCAAACTCTTTCAAAAAATTGAAAAAGAAGGAATACTACCAAGTACGTTCTACAAATCCAACATTACACTAATACCAAAACCAAACAAACACAACACAAAAAAAAAAAAATCACAGGCCAATTCTCCCTGATGAACACTGATGCAAAAATACTCAACAAGGGGGGCGGAGCAACATGGCGGCGAGGAGACGCTGCGAGTAAGATCTCCCATTAAAAAAAGTTAATAGGGAGGAAAAGCGGCAGGTCCCAGTGAGAACTGGGACACGGAAGATAAACGGGTGACTCCAGCAAACTACCCGAAGAAGAAAGTGGCCATAAAAGAGGACTAGAAGGGAGGGAAGCGCAGAACCCTGCTCCCCTCCCCCGCCCACAGAGGCAGCACTCTCTGACCGGCAGAGAGGAGGAAAACAAGAAACCAAAACGGCCAACAAGAACAAACGACGCAGCAAGCAGGACTGTGAGTGGAAAGGAACTATTGCAGCCACCACACCCCGTGAATGGGAGCTGAGGCGAACCCTGCAGGATTCGCCGTGGCGGTGAGCAAACGGCTCCGGGCGCCATTAGAGAAGAACAAAGACCCCGGGAGACGCGCACACAGCCCGGGCTGCCTGTAAGCTGGCAAGGAAAAGCTGCGCACTGGGCGCACTTGAAAAGCAAGTGCAGACCGGGATCGCAGCTGCCCAGGTCCCCCGCGCCTGCGACCTAGGCTTGCAGGGAGACGCGCGGAGGTCCTCACTGAGGTGAAGGTCCCTCCCTGAGTAAGCAGGAACAAGGCGCCCAGGCACGGGAGCAGTGCAAAAGGCGCCATTCCCACGCCACTGAACTGGGCTACAGCCCGCGTCCTGGAACTGAGGGCTTTGAACTGAGACCCGGGGCACGAAAATTCGGGGCGTGTGTTCTCCACGACGGTGGGGCACAAGGCAGACACAGCACCCCAAAGATGCTGAGGTGTACCCTACCATTCCCGCTCTGTTCCCTGTCCCACAGGGTGGGGGGAGGCAAAAACAGCCCCCCAAGGACAATAGGAGAGATCTCTGGCGCCACCTAGCGACCAGGAAAAAAAAGTCACTAACACCCCATAGAACAGGAAATTTCTTAAGACTGCTTGAAAAGGGCAGAAGGCTCCTGGAGGACCCAGTGGCCAGCTGGGAAGTTAGCCCATGCCAGGCCCCTTCTGACCAGCAGTCTGAGCCCACAGAGGGAGCAGGCACCCACGTCCGGGGCAGACCGGGTGCGCAGAAGAGTGTGCCTGAAACCGGAGGCGCAGGGACTGCATCCCGCTTCGCCATTTTAGAACAGGGACATTTCTTCAGTAAAAACTGCCTAAAACCAGCAGAAAGCTACCCAGAAGACAGAGATGGCTCCTGGAAGAGCCAGAGGGGAGCGGAGAAGTTCACCCAAGATGCCAGTCAGTCCGAGCAACACAGTGTCCCAACGCATACGACAAATTAGAAAACAGACAGTAGGGAGTAGAAGAACCACACGCAACCTAACAACTCCTCAGGAAAGAAGCACACCACAAAAAGAAAACCACTTCCCAGATTGCAACGACAGCAACTTGGAAGAAATTCTGAGCCTTCCAGAAAGAGAATTTAAAATTGCCATGATTAAAAAAGTGATAGATCAGAAGAAGGAAATTGAGACCCTAAAGAGGGAAATAAAAGAAATGCAGGAGATGAAAGAATTAATGGAGGAACTAAAGAACTCTGGAAAAAGCAATGAAAGCAGAATAGATGAAATGGAAGAGCGAATAAGTACTCTTGAAGACACAGAAATAAAAAGAACCAAAACAGAAAAGGAAAGAGAAGTACGAAGGAAAAAGAATGAAGAAAGACTTCGGGAACTATCTGACTCCAGGAGGAAAGGAAATATAAGAGTTATAGGAATTCCAGAAGGAGAGGAGAGAGATGTAGGAACAGAGAAAATATTCATGGATATAATTGAAGAGAACTTCCCAAATGCGAAGAAGGAGCTGAAAATTGATATACAAGAAGCAAGAAGACCACCAAACTTCCACGACGAAAGGAAAAACACAGCAAGACATATAATAGTAAAGCTCCCAAGAATCCAGGACAAGGAAAAAATAATGAAGCTGACAAGAGGGAAGAAACAGATAACATTCAAAGGAAAACCAATCAGGCTGACATCAGACTTCTCTAAAGAAACACTACGGGCAAGGAGAGAGTGGAGGGACATAGTCAACAGACTCCAAGAAAACAGATGCCAACCAAGAATACTCTATCCCGCAAAGCTCTCTTTCCTCCATGAAGAAAGAATATGGACCTTCCCAGACAAAGAGAAACTCCGGAATTTCATTATGACTAAACCCCCACTCCAAAAAATACTACAAGGAATCCTAAAGCCAGAACCTCAGAGGGAAAAATAACAACGAAAGAAGACCAAAAAAAAAAGTTATTAAAAGAATAAATAAATAAAATCAAAGGAAAGACAAACACAATGGCAAATACAGATGCTAACATATCAATATTAACTCTAAATGTAAATGGACTAAACTCTTCAATAAAAAGACACAGAGTTGCAGCCTGGATTAAGAAACAAAACCCAACCTTTTGCTGTCTCCAGGAAACACATTTAGCTACAAAAGATAAAAATAGGCTCAAAGTCAAAGGATGGAAAACAATCCTACAAGCAAATGGGCCAAAAAAGAAAGCAGGAACAGCTATACTTATATCAGATAAAACAGACTTCAAACTCAAAAAAATAAAAAGAGACCCCAATGGTCACTACATTATGATTAAGGGGACAATACTTCAAGAAGAAATAACACTCATTAACATATACTCACCAAACGAAAGAGCACCAAAATATATCAGACAACTGTTGTCCTCTCTGAAAACAGACATCAGAGAAAACACATACGTAGTGGGAGACTTCAACACACCACTATCAACAATGGATAGATCAACAAGACAAAAAATAAGTAAAGAAACTAAAGCTCTAAATAAGGACCTAGAGCATTTGGGCTTAACAGACATCTATAGAACACTAAACCCAAAAAAAACGGAGTACACATTTTTCTCAAGCGCACACGGATCATTCTCCAGGATCGATCACATACTGGGGCACAAGACAAACATCAAGAGATACACCAAGATTGAAATCATACCAACCATCCTTTCTGACCACGAAGGCATCAAACTAGAAATAAATCATAAAAAGAAGGCAAGGAACTATCCTAACTCATGGAGATTAAAAGCCACACTACTGGAAGACCACAGGACTAACGAGGAGAACAAAGCGGAAATTAAAAAATTCTTTGAATTGAATGACAAGGAGGACACCAATATCCTAAATGTATGGGATGCAGCAAAAGCAGTAATAAGAGGAAAATATATAGCAATAGAAGCTCACATCAAAAAACAAGAAAGAACTCAAAGAAACAACCTAATCTCGAAGCTCAAAGATCTAGAAAGAGAACAACAAAAAAACCCCAAAACCAGTAGAAGAAAAGAAATAATAAAAACCAAAGCAGAAATAAATGAAATTGAAACTAAAAAAACAATCCAAAAGACCAATGAAACCAAGAGCTGGTTCTTTGAAAAAATCAATAAAATAGACAAACCCCTAGCCAGGCTCACAAAGGAAAAAAGGGAGAAAGCACAAATACACAGGATCATAAATGAAAGAGGAGAAATCACAACGGACACAGCAGAAATCAAAAGAATAATCAGTAACTACTATGAACAGTTATATGGAAACAAGTTCAACTTTCTAGAGGAGATGGACAAATTCCTACAACTCTACAATCACCCAAAGCTAGATAAAGAAGAAATAGAACACCTAAACAGACCAATTACAAGCAGCGAAATTGAAATGGTAATCAAAAACCTCCCCAAAAACTAAAGCCCAGGACCTGATGGATTTACAAATGAATTCTACCAAAGATTCAGAGACGAATTAGTGCCTATCCTTCACAAACTCTTCCAAAAAATTGAGAAGGAAGGGACAATACCAAACACGTTCTATGAAGCCAATATTACACTAATACCAAAACCGAAAAAGGACAACACAAAAAAGGAAAACTATAGGCCAATCTCCCTAATGAACACTGATGCAAAAATCCTCAATAAAATTTTAGCTATCAGAATCCAACAATGTATCCATAAGATAATTCACCACGACCAAGTTGGATTCATTCCAGGGGCACAAGGATGGTTTAACATCAGAAAATCAATCAACGTTAACCAACACATCAACAAAAAGAAATATAAAAACCATATGATAATATCAATAGATGCTGAGAAAGCTTTCGACAAAGTGCAACACGCATTCATGATAAAAGCCCTTGAAATTCTTGGGATACAAGGAACATAACTCAACATCATAAAGGCCATATATGACAAGCCAACAGCCAGTATCATTCTCAATGGTGAAAAGATGAAAGCAATTCCATTAAGATCTGGAACAAGACAAGGATGTCCACTCTCACCACTGCTTTTCAATATAATACTGGAAGTCCTAGCCAGAGCAATAAGACAAGAGAAAGACATCCAAGGAATCCAAATAGGAAAAGAAGAAGTCAAACTATCACTATTTGCAGATGATATGATAATATACATAGAGAACCCCAAAATCTCCACAGAAAAACTAATTCAACTCATCAATCAATTCAGTAAAGTGGCAGGATACAAAATCAACACGCAAAAGTCAGTAGCCTTCCTATACACAAACAATAAATCTGAAGAAGAAGAAATAAAAAAAAAACATCCCTTTTATTATCGAAACAAAAAAAAATCAAATATTTGGGAATAAATCTAACAACAAGGTAAAGGACCTATACAAAGAAAACTATAAAACACTGTTAAAAGAAATAGAAGAAGACACAAAGAAATGGAAAGACATCCCCTGCTCATGGATTGGAAGAATAAACATTATTAAAATGGCCATCCTACCAAAAGCAATATACAGATTCAACGCTATTCCAATCAAAATCTCAATGTCATTCTTCAAAGAAATAGAACAATTATTGATGAAATTCATATGGAATCACAAAAAAACCTGACTAGCCAAAGCTCTCCTGAAAAAAAAAAGAAGGGAATGGAGGCATCACACTCCCAGACTTCAAACTATACTACAAAGCCATAATCATCAAAACAGCCTGGTACTGGAACAAGAACAGACACACTGACCAATGGAATGGAATAGAAAATCCAGAAATAAACCCACAGATTTATGGTCAACTAATCTTTGACAAAGGAGCAAAGAATATGCACTGGAGCAAAGAAAGTTTGTTCAATAAATGGTGCTGGGAAAACTGGGTCGCTACATGCAAAAGAATGAAGGTCGACTACTACCTAACACCATGCACAAAAACCAACTCAAAATGGATTAAAGAACTAGACATAAGACCTGAAACCATAAAATACATAAAAGGAAATATAGGCGAAACTCTACATGACATACACCTCAAAGACATCTTTACAGACACATCACCCAAAGCAGTGATAGTGAAGGCAAAGATAAACAGCTGGGACTACATCAAATTAAAGAGCTTCTGCACAGCAAAAGAGACAATAACAAAAACAAAGAGAAACCCCACCAACTGGGAGAACATTTTTGCACCCAACACTAATGATAAAGGACTGATCACAAAAATCTGCAAAGAGCATATGAGACTCAACAACAACAAAGAAAATAATCCAGTCAAAAAATGGGCAGAGAGCTAAAAAGAAACTTCTCTGAAGAGGAAATGCAAATGGCCAACAGGCATATGAAAAAATGTTCAACATCACTTGTCATCAGGGAAATGCAAATCAAAACTACCATGAGATACCATCTTACACCAGTGAGAATGGCACATATTAAAAAAACTAGCAACAACAAATGTTGGCGAGGGTGTGGAGAAAAAGGAACTCTTCTGCACTGTTGGTGGGAGTGCAAACTGGTCCAACCACTGTGGAGAGCTGTGTGGAGATTTCTGGACCTACTAAACATAGAGCTTCCATATGATCCAGCAATTCCACTCCTAGGTATTTACCCAAAGGACACAGAAACATCAATTCCAAAGAACACCTGCACCCCTATGTTTATAGCAGCACTGTTTACAATAGCTATGCTTTGGAAACAACCCAAATGCCCAAAAATAGATGACTGGATCAAGAAGATGTGGTACATATATACCATGGAATATTACTCAGCATTCAAAAACACATGCAATTTGCAGCAACATGGATGGCGCTGGAAGGGATCATGCTCAGCGAAATAAGCCAGAAAGAAAAAGAAAAATACCGGATGGTCTCACTCATAGCAGGAATCTAGAAAACTTAAATAAGGAACCAGGAAAATGAATAACTATAAGAAAGTGAAAATCAAAATCAACAAAAAACTATGAACCAGAGACACTTTTAGGGGGGCGGGGGCGGGAGGGGAGGGATTGGGGTCAGAATGGGGGGGCTGCAATTGTATGGGGAATATAAAAATAAAATTTATTATTTAAAAAAAAAGAATATAAAAAAAAACTCTTAAAAAATATCTTGAAATAAATAAATAAATAAATAAAACTTCTCTTAAAGAAAAAAAAAAAAAACAAAATCAACAAACAACTATGGACCAGAGACACACTGCGGGGGGGGGGGGCTGAGGGGGGGGGGCAGAAGGATTAGGGTCAAAATAAGGGGGGGTGTGCAATTGCAAAATGAAAATGCAAAATGAAAATGCATGCATTGTGGAAAAATGAAAAATGATGTAAGAATTGTATAAAATAAAATATTATAAAATAAAATAAGGAGGGAAAGAAAAAAAAAGATTTATTTATGTATGTATACAAGAACTGGTGTACAGGCGAGAGGTGTGGGGGTGTGAGAGGATTCACCAGAGACAGAATGGGGAACAGAACAGGCAGATTGACTGAAACTCACTGCTGAGGGGAGCAGCGGGCAAGTCAGAAGAGTCTGCTGCGCCATGTGGGTAGCTCCCTGGTGCGGGATCGAAGTCGTACTGCGTGCTGCAGTGGCTGAGGATAACTTCTTGGGGTGCGTCTTAACCCCTTGCGCCACCAGGGAGGCCCCCTTCTCTTTCTTTTGCCCTTAAAAGGATGGTTTTTTCCCTCTGGCATATTGATGGATCTTTTATCAAAATTTCTATGTCATCATTGTGCCATTTATATATAAACCCTTTCCACAGTAGCATACTTTGCACTTAAATCTGTGTCCATCCAACCTACATCTTTCTCCTTCACAGACCATTGTTTATTTAGGGTCATTATATCATTGAACATGAGCCCTAGGACTGTTAACCTCCATTTTCTTACAGTCTACTGAATCTGCCTTGGGGACATAACAGAACAGGGTCTGTGTCCTGAATTGTAATCACATTTTAATCCTGCCTCCTTAAGACAGACAGAGACAGAGACAGAGACAGAGACAGACAAGCAGAATATCTAAGAGAGACAGAGGCAAAAACAATCAGAAGCAGGGTAACCTGCCAGACAAATGAGACACCTGGTCAGAGACAATCCAACAGATGCAAAATAAATAAATAAATAAAATAGCGAAAAACTAGACACGAGACAGGGATATACGGAAAGGGGAAAAGAGAGACAGGTAGAAATAGATAGAGACAAAGACAGGGAAACGGAAAAAGACAGACACAGAGAGGGACAGGCAGAGACACATACAGTCTAGGACTGCCAGAAACAGTTTCTGACAGAGACAGGGAGACAGGTAGGCAGAGATAGAAAGGCCTAGAGACAGGCTCAGAGGCAGACACTGAGACAAGAAAAGGTAGAGAAAGAGAGGCGCATGGATAGAGAGAGACAGAGGTAGTGATAGAGGAACAGAGAGACAATCAGAGAAAGACTGAGACAGAGACAGAGAGAAAGAAAGGGAAAGGCAGAGACAGGCATAGACAAAGACAGAGGTAGACAGAGACAGAGAGACAGTAGAGACAGAGACAGACATACAGAGAGGAAAGAGGGAGGGATAAATCCTCATCATTGTAAGCACTGCATTGCAATCCATAAAGGAATATCTTCTTTTCTTTTTTTTTTTTTTTTTTTTTTTTATAAATTTTATTGTTATATTCCCCATACAATTGCAGCCCCCCATTCTGACCCCAATCCCTCCCCTCCCGCCCCCGCCCCCCTAAAAGTGTCTCTGGTTCATAGTTTTTTGTTGATTTTGATTTTTACTTTCTTATAGTTATTCATTTTCCTGGTCCCTTATTTAAGTTTTCTAGATTCCTGCTATGAGTGAGACCATCCGGTATTTTTCTTTTTCTTTTTGGCTTATTTCGCTGAGCATGATCCCTTCCAGCGCCATCCATGTTGCAGCAAATTGCATGTGTTTATCTTTTTTGAATGCTGAGTAATATTCCATGGTATATATGTACCACATCTTCTTGATCCAGTCATCTATTTTTGGGCATTTGGGTTGTTTCCAAAGCTGAGCTATTGTAAACAGTGCTGCTATAAACATAGGGGTGCAGGTGTTCTTTGGGATTGATGTTTCTGTGTCCTTTGGGTAAATACCTAGGAGTGGAATTGCTGGATCATATGGAAGCTCTATGTTTAGTAGGTCCAGAAATCTCCACACAGCTTTCCACAGTGGTTGGACCAGTTTGCACTCCCACCAACAGTGCAGAAGAGTTCCTTTTTCTCCACACCCTCGCCAACATTTGTTGTTGCTAGTTTTTTTAATATGTGCCATTCTCACTGGTGTAAGATGGTATCTCATGGTAGTTTTGATTTGCATTTCCCTGATGACAAGTGATGATGAATATTTTTTCATATGCCTGTTGGCCATTTGCATTTCCTCTTCAGAGAAGTTTCTTTTAAGCTCTTCTGCCCATTTTTTGACTGGATTATTTTCTTTGTTGTTGTTGAGTCTCATCAGCTCTTTGCAGATTTTTGTGATCAGTCCTTTATCATTAGTGTTGGGTGCAAAAATGTTCTCCCAGTTGGTGGGGTTTCTCTTTGTTTTTGTTATTGTCTCTTTTGCTGTGCAAAAGCTCTTTAATTTGATGTAGTCCCAGCTGTTTATCTTTGCCTTCACTATCACTGCTTTGGGTGATGTGTCTGTAAAGATGTCTTTGATGTGCAAATCACGTAGTGTTTCGCCTATACTTCCTTCTATATATTTTATGGTTTCAGGTCTTATGTCTAGTTCTTTAATCCATTTTGAGTTGATTTTTGTGTATGGTGTGAGGTGGTGGTCAAGCTTCATTCTTTTGCATGTAGCGACCCAGTTTTCCCAGCACCATTTATTGAACAAACTTTCTTTGCTCCAATGCATATTCTTTGCTCCTTTGTCAAAGATTAGTTGACCATAAATCTGTGGGTTTATTTCTGGATTTTCTATTCGATTCCATTGGTCTGTATGTCTGTTCTTGTTCCAATACCATGCAGTTTTGATGATTATGGCTTTGTAGTATAGTTTGAAGTCTGGGAGTCTGATGCCTCCATTCCCTTCTTTTTTTTTCAGGAGAGCTTTGGCTATTCGGGGTTTTTTGTGATTCCATATGAATTTCATCAATAATTGTTCTATTTCTTTGAAGAATGACATTGAAATTTTGATTGGAATAGCATTGAATCTGTATATTGCTTTTGGAAGGATGGCCATTTTAATAATGTTTATTCTTCCAATCCATGAGCAGGGGATGTCTCTCCATTTCTTTGTGTCTTCTTCTATTTCTTTTAACAGTGTTTTATAGTTTTCTTTGTATAGGTCCTTTACCTCTTTTGTTAGATTTATTCCCAAATATTTGATTTTTTTTGTTTCAATAACAAAAGGGATGGTCTTTTTGATTTCTTCTTCTTCAGATTTATTGTTTGTGTATAGGAAGGCTACTGACTTTTGCGTGTTGATTTTGTATCCTGCCACTTTACTGAACTGATTGATGAGTTGAATTAGCTTTTCTGTGGAGTTTTTGGGGTTCTCTATGTATAATATCATATCGTCTGCAAATAGTGATAGTTTGACTTCTTCTTTTCCTATTTGGATTCCTTGGATGTCTTTCTCTTGTCTTATTGCCCTGGCTAGGACTTCCAGTATTATATTGAAAAGCAATGGTGAGAGTGGACATCCTTGTCTTGTTCCAGATCTTAATGGAATTGCTTTCAGCTTTTCACCATTGAGAATGATACTGGCTGTTGGCTTGTCATAGATGGCCTTTATGATGTTGAGGTATGTTCCTCGTATCCCAAGAATTTCAAGGGCTTTTATCATGAATGGGTGTTGCACTTTGTCGAAAGCTTTCTCAGCATCTATTGATATTATCATATGGTTTTTATATTTCTTTTTGTTGATGTGTTGGATAACGTTGATTGATTTTCGGATGTTAAACCATCCTTGTGCCCCTGGAATGAATCCAACTTGGTCGTGGTGAATTATCTTATGGATACATTGTTGGATTCTGATAGCTAAAATTTTATTGAGGATTTTTGCATCAGTGTTCATTAGGGAGATTGGCCTGTAGTTTTCCTTTTTTGTGTTGTCCTTGTTCGGTTTTGGTATTAGTGTAATGTTGGCTTCATAGAATGTGTTTGGTATTGTCCCTTCCTTCTCAATTTTTTGGAAGAGTTTGTGAAGGATAGGCACTAATTCGTCTCTGAATGTTTGGTAGAATTCATTTGTAAATCCATCAGGTCCTGGGCTTTTGTTTTTGGGGAGGTTTTTGATTACCATTTCAATTTCGCTAATTGTAATTGGTCTGTTTAGGTGTTCTATTTCTTCTTTATCTAGCTTTGGGTGATTGTAGAGTTGTAGGAATTTGTCCATCTCCTCTAGATTGTTAAACTTGTTTCCATATAACTGTTCATAGTAGTTACTGATTATTCTTTTGATTTCTGCTGTGTCCGTTGTGATTTCTCCTCTTTCATTGATGATCCTGTTTATTTGTGCTTTCTCCCTTTTTTCCTTTGTGAGCCTGGCTAGGGGTTTGTCTATTTTATTGATTTTTTCAAAGAACCAGCTCTTGGTTTCATTGATCTTTTGGATTGTTTTTTTAGTTTCAATTTCATTTATTTCTGCTTTGGTTTTTATTATTTCTTTTCTTCTACTGGTTTTGGGGTTTTTTTGTTGTTCTTTTTCTAGATCTTTGAGCTTCGAGATTAGGTTGTTTCTTTGCGTTCTTTCTTGTTTCTTGATGTGAGCTTCTATTGCTATATATTTTCCTCTTATTACTGCTTTTGCTGCATCCCATACATTTAGGATATTGGTGTCCTCCTTGTCGTTCAATTCAAAAAATTTTTTAATTTCTTCTTTGATCTCCTCATTAGTCCAGTGGTCTTCCAGTAGTGTGGTTTTTAATCTCCATGAGGTAGGAAAGTTCCTTGCCTTCTTTTTATGGTTTATTTCTAGTTTGATGCCTTCATGGTCAGAAAAGATGGTTGATATGATTTCAATCTTGGTGTATCTGTTGATGTTTGTCTTGTGCCCCAGTATGTGATCGATCCTGGAGAATGATCCGTGTGCGCTTGAGAAAAATGTGTACTCCGTTTTTTTGGGGTTTAGTGTTCTATAGATGTCTGTTAAGCCCAATTGCTCTAGGTCTTTATTTAGAGCTTTGGTTTCTTTACTTATTTTTTGTCTTGTTGATCTATCCATTGTTGATAGTGGTGTGTTGAAGTCTCCCACTACGTATGTGTTTTCTCTGATGTCTGTTTTCAGAGAGGACAACAGTTGTCTGATATATTTTGGTGCTCCTTCGTTTGGTGAGTATATGTTAATGAGTGTTATTTCTTCTTGAAGTATTGTCCCCTTGATCATAATGTAGTGACCATTGGGGTCTCTTTTTATCTTTTTGAGTTTGAAATCTGTTTTATCTGATATAAGTATAGCTGTTCCTGCTTTCTTTTTTGGTCCATTTGCTTGTAGGATTGTTTTCCATCCTTTAACTTTGAGCCTATTTTTATCTTTTGTAGCTAAATGTGTTTCCTGGAGACAGCAAAAGGTTGGGTTTTGTTTCTTAATCCAGGCTGCAACTCTGTGTCTTTTTATTGAAGAGTTTAGTCCATTTACATTTAGAGTTAATATTGATATGTTAACATCTGTATTTGCCATTGTGTTTGTCTTTCCTTTGATTTTATTTATTTATTCTTTTAATAACTTTTTTTTTTTTTGGCCTTCTTTCATTGTTATTCGTCGCTCTGAGGTTCTGGCTTTAGGACTCCTTGTAGTATTTTTTGGAGTGGGGGTTTAGTTGCAATGAAATTCCGGAGTTTCTGTTTGTCTGGGAAGGTCCATATTCTTTCTTCAAAGAGGAAGGAGAGCTTTGCGGGATAGAGTATTCTTGGTTGGCATCTGTTTTCTTGGAGTCTGTTGACTATGTCCCTCCACTCTCTCCTTGCCCGTAGTGTTTCTTCGGAGAAGTCTGATGTCAGCCTGATTGGTTTTCCTTTGAATGTTATCTGTTTCTTCCCTCTTGCCAGCTTCATTATTTTTTCCTTGTCCTGGATTCTTGGGAGCTTTACTATTATGTGTCTTGCTGTATTTTTCCTTTCGTCGTGGAAGTTTGGTGTTCTTCTTGCTTCTTGTATATCAATTTTCAGCTCCTTCTTCACATTTGGGAAGTTCTCTTCAATTATCTCTTTGAATATTTTCTCTGTTCCTACATCTCTCTCCTCTCCTTCTGGTATTCCTATAACTCTTATATTTCCTTTCCTCATGGAGTCAGATAGTTCCCGAAGTCTTTCTTCGTTCTTTTTCCTTCGTACTTCTCTTTCCTTTTCTGTTTTGGTTCTTTTTATTTCTGTGTCTTCAAGATTACTTATTCGTTCTTCCATTTCATCTATTCTGCTTTCATTGCTTTTCCCAGAATTCTTTAGTTCTTCCATTAATTCTTTGATCTCCTGCATTTCTTTTACTTCCCTCTTTAGGGACTCAATTTCTTTCTTCTGACCATTGTTTTCCCTCTCTAGGGACTCAATTGCATTCTTCTGATCGTTGATTATTTTTCCCTTATCATTGTTTTCCTTTATGACTTCTGTTAGTTTTTTAATCATGGCAATTTTAAATTCTCTTTCTGGAAGGCTCAGAAATTCTTCCAAGTTATTGTCGTTGCAATCTGGGGGCTGGCTTTCTTTTTGTGGTGTGCTTTTTCTCTGGAGAGTTGCTAGGCTGCGTGTGGTTCTTCTCCTCCCTACTGTCTGTTTTCTAATTTGCCGTATGCGTTGGGACACTGTGTTGTTGGGACTGGCCGACATCTTGGGTGGGCTTCTCTGTTCCCCTCTGGTTCTTCCAGGAGTCATCTGTCAGTTTCAAGCAGCCTTTACTGGAGAAAGGTCCCTGTTCTAAAATGCCGATGTGGGGACACACTCCCCTGTGCGCCTGGTCTGCCCCGGCGGTGGGTTCCTGCTCCCCTCTGGGCTTGGACTGCAGGCCAGAAGGGGTCTGGCGTGGGCGAACTTCCCCCGCTCACCTCTGGCTCCTGAGTAAGCCTTCTGCAGGTAGTCTTTACTGAAGAAATGTCCCTGTTCTAAAATGCTGATGTGGGACACACTCCCTGCGCTTCTGGACTCAGGCACACTCTTCTGCGCGCCTGGTCTGCCTCGGCTGTGGGTGCTCGCTCTCCCTGTGGGCTCAGACTACTTGTTTGGAAGGGGCCCGGTGTGGGCTAACTCCCCAGCTGGCCACTAGCTCCTTCAGTAGCCTGTGCTGGGGTCAAGTCGCTAGGTGGCGCCAGAGATCTCTCCTAGAGCCCTTGGGGAGCTGATTTTCCACCCCGTGGGACAGGGAGCAGAGCGGGGATGGTAGGGTACACCTCAACGGCTTTGGGGTGCTGTGTCTGCCTTGTGCCCCACCGTCGTGGGGAACCCACGCCCCTAATTAAGTGCCCCGGGTCTCAGTTCCAAAGCCCTCAGTTCCAGGACGCGGGTTGTAGCCCAGATCAGTGGCGCGGGAATGGCGCCTTTTGAATCCCGCTCCCCTGCCTGGGCGCCTTGTTCCTGCTCACTCAGGGAGGGCCTCCGCCCAGGTCTCAGTTCCAAAGCCCTCAGTTCCAGGACGCGGGCTGTAGCCCAGATCAGTGGCGCGGGAATGGCGCCTTTTGAATCCCGCTCCCCTGCCTGGGCACCTTGTTCCTGCTCACTCAGGAAGGGCCTCCGCCGTCTCCCCGCAAGCCTAGGTCGCAGGCGCGGGGACCTGGGCAGCTGCAATCCGAGCGCCGCTTTCGCGCAAGCTTACCGGGCAGCCGGGGCTGTGTGCTGGTGCTGGTCTCCTCCTGGTGGGCGGGGCTCTCTTTAATGGCGTCTGGAGCTCACCTCCGCGGCGGATCCTGCAGGGTTCGCCTCAGCTCCCGTTCACGGGGTGTGGTGGCTGAAATAGTTCCTTTCCACTCACAGTCCCGCTTGCTGCGTCCGTTTTTCTTGTTGGGCGTTTTGGTTTGTTGTTTCCCTCGTCTCTGCTGGTTGGAGAGTGCCGCCTCTGTGGGCGGGGGAGGGGAGCAGGGTTCTGCGCTTCCCTCCCTTCTAGTCCTCTTTTATGGCAACTTTCTTCTTTGGGCAGTTTGCTGGAGTCTTCCGTTTATCTTCCGTGTCCCAGTTCTCACTGGGACCTGCCGCTTTTGCTCCCTATTAACTTTTTTTAATGGGAGATCTTCGGAATATCTTCTTTTCTGTGGCAGTTAGTTTGCTATTATTTAGTTTCACTGTTTGGGGTGGCATTATCATGATTGTACATCTTGTCCTGTCTCCCCGCCTCCCCTTTCCTTTACTGAGAATATATACAACAAAGTGAGTGTTAATATGGGTAGCCTTTTCCCTGAGCCTTTGCAGTCAAAAAAGAAAAGAACACATTTAAAGTGAAAAACATTTGTGCTCAAGCTGGCAAATGGCAAGAGCCAGGGTTTGTGAGAGTTTAAATCAGTGTATCTTAGCTGTCATTGTGTGTACATTATTACACTTCTTTAGTAAATAGCAAAAAGCAATTTCAATATTTAAAGCTAGTTTGGGAGGAAAACAAAATCAGATCTCTCAGTGAATGTGCATTTCTAGCTAAGTAGTCTGAATTTCCCAAGTGAGATACCTCTGTTTTTGATAAAATGGCATCCTGGCATTCAGCTCAAGAAAAAGTAATTTGATGTTACTTTTAGAAAGTTTACATGAAGGAAGTGAAATTATTAAAGAAAAACAAAACTATTCCCTTTTTACCTTTCATAAAAAAAGAAAAGAAAAGAAATGCGGGTCTGATGTTTCTAGCTGGCTAGGTATCCATAGTGCAAGGGAACACAGAGGGGGGGAAAGTGCAAAATTAAAGGCAAACATCAAAGGGGTTCAACAGCAGCTTCCTGATTGAGCTATTTCACATAAAGTGTCAAAACTAATCTGTTCACTGGATGACAAGGGATAGAATCTAAGGGGCAAAGGAAATAGAACCTGGTAAGAAAAATTCTAATTTCAAGTAAGTAAAGCATTTAATCTGTTGATTATTTTTCATTTATTTGTTCTTCTTATTATATTAGCCTTCCACACACTTTCCAAGCATATATTTATTACTTGTATGGATTCTTTAAACAGACTTCTTAATTCTTTGGCCTTCCATAACCACACACACACAAAAAAAATCACTCAATGAAATGAAAACAAGTAGGGCATTTGGGAGGGAATGGGATGGTAGCAGTTTTCAAATTAGCTGTAATCAGAAACTAATATATTCAAATCATGACTAGTCTGTTTCTGTCAAGTAATCCCCATTATAATTCAAAGGCATTCCATTCCAGAGGAATGAAACAGTCTTGACCAAGAAACAGTTTCCCCAAATACAATTTGAACATCAAATATTTCTGAAGAGCAAAGGTCATCAACTTGCCTAAAGAAAGAGCACTTTCTGGCATGTAAATATTTTGTGACTGCATGTCACAGGGGAAAAATATATGTGTAGTAAAGGAATATCCTCATAGACTCAAACTACTTCTTTCCACTACACCCCCAAACACAGGGTGTTATGAAGTTTGAAATGTCTTTCTGGGGCTAAAATGCAAGGAAAAGTTAAAGTCTAATTAACATCAAGATAGTTTCTGGTTGAAGAACAACCAACAAAAAGAAGATCATCAGTGTAGCCTGGGTGTATTCACATAGTGAGAGTCCATGGAAACCAAATACTATAGTCAGTCCCAGGAAACGGGGAGGGAGAAGCAATCCCAACCAACCACGAGCAGTGGTGGTGCAGCAATGAGTGGGGCAACAATGACTAAGGGCAGCTCTAACTAAACACCTCACCTGAAGGAGGAGTCAAAGCACTCCTTTAACATTCATTTAATCGAACTAAAGGAAATACATGTTTTATTTCATTTATTTTTTAATTTTTTTTTTTTTTTAGGTAACATTGTTTTACAACACTGTACGTGATTGGGAAGCATTCCTCAGGAAATGCCCGTTTTAAAAGTTTCAATAAGCATAGTAGGATAGGTAGGCTCACAGTTTCTCTCTAACGTCAATGGGTCTTGGTCTTGGCAGAAATAATGGCCGGGGTGGGAGCGGGCGGGCTGAGGGTGGGGTCGATGGATGGTAAACCAGGAGGACAGGTTGCCACATTAACAGCAGGCATGAGTTCTAGAGGAGTTTGTGGGGTCCTAAAATTGGTCCCCTTCAAATGTGCCTGTAAAACAGTCTCAAGTGTTAGGAGCTGCACAGAGAGCTGGCATCTTCAGCAAGCTGCAGAACCCTGTTACCAGGGTAGAGATGCTCTACTCTCTGCGCTTTTGCACAGTTCCTTACTCTGGGAAGCGCCCCTCTCCGGGGAGGTACAGGAAGTTACAGGCCACATATATAGGGAAGACCACATTTTGGTTCTCCAGGTTCACTACCTCCAACTCTTGATCCTTTCTGAGGGAAAGCATCTGGTATTCGGTGTCCTTCCTGAAAACGGCTCTCCCAGCCCTGTCCAAGGAGGCCAGGCGCAGGCAGAACTCGACCTTTCTCTGCCAGAGTAAGCTGACCCCAAGGCTGCAGGAATTGTTCATCGCGCTGTTTCTCTGGGAAACAGTCATCACATAGACGCAATGCATTCATTACAGTGGCAATGCCTTGTTGATTATTTTTAAAGAAAGTTAAAATAAAACGAGGCAATGGTAAAAATAGGAAGCTATAAACAACTGATGTTTTTGATCAGTATGTTTGCAATACGAGGAATTTTATGAAGAACGGTGGCTCTACGTGGATTAAAATTTTCCAACGAGCATGTTTTGGGCTGGAGGCAAATGGTTGAGTATAGCCCACCAGCAAGAGAGGAAACTTCCTCTAGAGATGCATCCTCCAATATGATAGTCTGTAGTATCACTAGCCACATTTAAGTGCTGAATAGCCACTTGTGAATAATGACCACTGCACTATGTACAACACAGATAAATACATTTTCCATCAGTGCAGAGAGTTCTGTTACGTAATCAATGGTCCCAATTTATCATTCCTTCTACTTCTGAACATACAGGTTTTCTAGATAATCATTGACAATTTTACTTTCTTTGAGTGGGCTGGTGATGTTTGTGGGGTTGGAGAGGAGTTAGAAAAATGGAAATACAAAGTGGTTGCATGCATTTAGATTCATGGAGTCTCAATTGTGTCATTACGCTTTTTTTGAGAAGTTATGGAAGCTGGCAACAGGGCATGGGGAAGATTGACTGGGATGCGTTGCTCTGAAACCCTGTGCTCTGGAACTTGAGGAATTTGGCTCTTGCCGTCTGTGGCCCAGAGAGCATTACCTGGTGGCCAGATCATCACCTGGAGCTCATTATCCAAAACTCAACTCTGCTTTTATTCTCCCATTCCACTGGCATGTAAATCCATTTTAAATACATTTTCTGTTTGATTTATTACTGCTCTTATTATCAATACCTCCACCACTATGCCATCCCTCTTATCAGTGCTGAGGCCTAGGACTTCTCATTTGAAAAGAAATTACATTAATGTCTTTGTAGGCTGAAAATCACTTTAGGAATATTGTCATATGGGATTATGTAGTAATCATATTTTATTTTTCAGTTTGTTTTGTCATCAAATTTAATGTGACACAATTTGTCAGTGCTTTCCAAATAAAGATCAGCAGGAACACATTTGTAGTTGAGCAAGTTGGGTTTATTTAGGTGTTGCCCTGAGGGAGAATGCACTCAATGGGTAAACATGGACCACATAAGTAAGAAGGTGATAGAGAAAACACAATTAAATAACTTGGGCTTGTGTTAGGTGACTTGGGTGAGGTTTTAAGGAAGCAGAGTTTTGATTTGGATTGGATGTTTCAGTGATTGAATAGCTTAATAAATCTCTTGTATAGAGATGATAGATTAGAGTGAGGTTAAAGTTTTCATTGGTAAAAACAAATGAAACAAGGAAATAAGAACTAGAAATCACTTATATTAGCTAGGAGAGGAATAAAAAAAAAGTGGTCTGTACAATGGTCTTGCTTTTATATATGCTTAAAAAACAATTATGAAGTGGCCTTTGCTTTGCCTTACTTTATTTTGAGATAAAGAGTGACATTGTCTGAAGTTGGCAGACAAGTTGGCAGAGGTGTTTTGTTTGTTTTATGCCTAATGGGAGAATAACATGCCTTGGTCTGGATGTCAGAGTTTGTGTTTTTCATTTGTTTGTTTGTTTGTTTGTTTGTTTTGCCAGATAAGGACAGAAGACATTGGGCCACAAGCTGCTAAATCATGTTATCTAGATTTTCACCATTGTTCTGATCTGGTTGATTAGGAGGTATTTTTAATTAATTAATTATTTTATTTATTTTTAAAGATTTATTTATGTATGCATACAAGATCTGGGCTACAGGCCAGAGATGCGGGAGGTGAGAGGATTCACCAGAGACAGAGTGGGGAACAGAACAGGCAGCCGGACAGAAGTACATTGCTGAGGGGAGCAGCGGGCGAGTCAGGAGAGGTCTGCTGCGCCATCTGGGTTTCTCCCTGGCCAGGGATCAAACTCATGCTGCAGAGGCTGCGGACTGCTTCATAGTGCGGTGCTTAACCCCTTGCGCCACCAGGGAGGCCCTAGGAGATATTTTTTAGAGAATATAGTCTGTAGTTGTACATAGGTCAGGATCTCCTGCTCCTTTTGTTGTAGGATCCATTGTTGAATCTCCTGATGTGATAGCTGCTGTGCAAATAGCATTTAAGACTGGGCGGGACGCCCTGCCCAACTGTAAAACATAAGTAATCCCCCAAGTAATCATAAGAAACACAATTTTGTCAGTCCTTGAAAAAATGTCTCGAAGTCTAAGGCCTAGATTTTAAAACCCAGGCAATTAATCCAGTGTGTCTCCTTTTGAGAGCCACACACTTTTTGTTGGAGTCAAAGACAAGTGCTGGGCAACCTTTCACAGTTATTATCACCTAGGTAGGAATTGCAGGTCACATGCTATATACCCTGGGAGGTTTGTTTTTTGTTTTTTGTTTTTTTTAAAAAGAAATTGACTTGAATGATCCTGGATCTTTTCCTCCAGCAAACAAGATACACCAGAACATTTGCTTTTAAACATCTGAATGTCCCTAACAATTATCCTGAACACACAGGATAAGTTAGCATGTGTCATATGGGTGTTTATATGAGATGTTAGATAAGAAGTTGTACCCCCGTGTGACACAGACTGAATTGAAATGGGAGTACAAGTATCATGTGTCACAACAAGACAAAGCCAATTTTGTGTTTCTCAATATGGAACACGTGTTTAGCAGAGTTAATCAGTTTCACAAAGCAGGCTGACTATCCCGAACAAACTGAATACCATGATCAAAGTGACTGTCAGGGCCAGTATGGCTCCAACACTGGTCCCTACTCCTTAATGAGTAGGCCTTGCTGATAGGATTGCAATGATCTCAGCAGCAACATTTTATTAACATGAGATCAAGATCTAGATTTTGTAAGCCTCACATTTAGAATAAATGTAAGGGAAACTGAGGTGTCAGAAGGGGTCTTCAAAAAAGAAATCTGCCTTTGGGAATATTCAAAAGAACACTATTTGTTTTGTTTGTTTGACTAATTTTTGTTTTTTAGTTTTGTCAGCAGGGTCAGGTGGGAAATGTCAAATGCTTTTTCCTTAAGTGGCAGAAGGAGATTACAGGAGTTAAAAAAAATGATAGGACAAAGATTAGGAAAGGTCATGGTAACACTCTAGAAAACCTCACAATGTAGTAACACATGTATTAATAGTAGAGTAAAGGTGGCAAAAGAGATGTCAGAGAATCAGAAAATTAATCTTATTCTTGCCATCTCTCTAGGAATCTGTCCACTTCTGGTCAGTGTCACCTGGAAAATCGCTATGAATCCTCAGTTGAAGGTGTTCAGATGGAGGGGAGGTGATGAGAAACACTAATTCAAGGAGTTTTACTGATGTTAGTTGTTAATGGTACCTGATAGGATCTGTTTTTGTTTTTGTTTTTATTTTTGTTTTTGTTTTTGTTTTTAATCTAGTAGGCTGAAGGGCAGATTTTTCTGATGCTCATTTCAGAATACCAACTCTCCAGGTTGCAGATCACGTAAAGGCTCCTTAGGTTGAGTGTTTTGGAAGGGCAACACGTGGCTGCAAAATAAATTTTGGAGTTATCCTATGAAGTCATTAATCATATCAGCCCGTTGAAAGCCTGTAAACTTAATGGTAATTACTAAGGCTGTGGAAAAGTTTTCAACAGCTTTACTAATATTAGTTTTAGAATTTCATATTTATGATGGATTCAATTTTTATTGTAGAAATGGTTAGGCTCTTTCTATTTGATTTAATTTTGGAAGGTATATAAAGTTACCTCATTTAAGTTTTAAATTTAAATAATTCAAATTATGAGGGATGCTACTTACAGAGTAACTAGGATGCCTGTGATAATTGCCACTTTTATTGTTTATGTATTTATTTTTTGAGGTGACATTGGTTTACTCCACTGCATACAATGGCATTGTGTACCCCTCCCCACTTTGTTTCCTCTGCCACTGTCCCCCTCTAGCAGCGTCAATTTTCCAGTCATTTCTAGACTTTGTTTTGGTTCAGTTTTTTATTTCCTTTGTTTCGTGTCTCTATATTCTTTTTTCTCATTCCTAATACCTTTTGTGTGCACCCCCTTCTTCCCTTCTGCCTTCCCCCCTCCCCTCACCACACACACATACAAGCAACCACAAGCCTTTGGTTTTCTCAAGCTTCTTTATGGATTTTGTTTTCTCTTTATTTTATTTAACTCTGGTGAATATTCATTCCTTGCACTTTGTTGCACTTGTTCTGTTATTCTCATTCTAGTTTCATGCTTTGGTTGCTTAGTTTATTAACTTGAGGCCTGCCTTCTCTTGTAATATAAGCATTTGGTGTTATAAATGTCCCTCAAACTACAACTTTGGTGTTTTGTGCAAGATTTTATAGGTACTATTTTCATTATCATTTGGTTGCAATCTTTCCTAATTTCCATTATGACTAATAATTGGAGTTGATCACTTGCTGGACATCTTTATTACTTGAGTCAGGTCATATTTTTAAATGTTCCCACCATAAAAGGCTTGTTTCTTTTTTCCCTGGGTTACTTTTTAACTAAATTTTATTGTGTTCAGAGAGAATGGTTTGTTTGGCAAGAGCTGACATATATTTGTGGCCTAGTGGATGATCAGTTTTTTCTAAATGTTCCATTTGTGTTTCCAAAAGAAGATATATTCTCTAACTGTTGGACCTAGTGTCCTATACATAGCCATGTATAGATCAAGATTTTAATAGAGTTCCTTAAATCTTCCTTATCCTTGCTAATAGTTATGGCTATTGTTACTCAATCAGTTACCAATTTGCCAATTTCAGCAAATAGTTGGCATAGGAATATCTTGAGACTTCAGGATTACACACACAATGATTGGAAATGCTCTTTATGCACCCTCAACCCCTCTTTTTAAACATTTAATGACTGAAATCATTAAAAACATGTTCACACCTATTTACTTTTTTTTTTTAAATAAATTTTATTGTTATATTCCCCATACAATTGCAGCCCCCCCATTCTGACCCCAATCCCTCCCCTCCCACCCCCGCCCCCCTAAAAGTGTCTCTGGTTCATAGTTTTTTTGTTGATTTTGATTTTCACTTTCTTATAGTTATTCGTTTTCCTGGTCCCTTATTTAAGTTTTCTAGATTCCTGCTATGAGTGAGACCATCCGGTATTTTTCTTTTTCTTTTTGGCTTATTTCGCTGAGCATGATCCCTTCCAGCGCCATCCATGTTGCTGCAAATTGCATGTGTTTATCTTTTTTGAATGCTGAGTAATATTCCATGGTATATATGTACCACATCTTCTTGATCCAGTCATCTATTTTTGGGCATTTGGGTTGTTTCCAAAGCTTAACTATTGTAAACAGTGCTGCTATAAACATAGGGGTGCAGGTGTTCTTTGGAATTGATGTTTCTGTGTCCTTTGGGTAAATACCTAGGAGTGGAATTGCTGGATCATATGGAAGCTCTATGTTTAGTAGGTCCAGAAATCTCCACACAGCTCTCCACAGTGGTTGGACCAGTTTGCACTCCCACCAACAGTGCAGAAGAGTTCCTTTTTCTCCACACCCTCGCCAACATTTGTTGTTGCTAGTTTTTTTAATATGTGCCATTCTCACTGGTGTAAGATGGTATCTCATGGTAGTTTTGATTTGCATTTCCCTGATGACAAGTGATGTTGAACATTTTTTCATATGCCTGTTGGCCATTTGCATTTCCTCTTCAGAGAAGTTTCTTTTAAGCTCTTCTGCCCATTTTTTGACTGGATTATTTTCTTTGTTGTTGTTGAGTCTCATCAGCTCTTTGCAGATTTTTGTGATCAGTCCTTTATCATTAGTGTTGGGTGCAAAAATGTTCTCCCAGTTGGTGGGGTTTCTCTTTGTTTTTGTTATTGTCTCTTTTGCTGTGCAAAAGCTCTTTAATTTGATGTAGTCCCAGCTGTTTATCTTTGCCTTCACTATCACTGCTTTGGGTGATGTGTCTGTAAAGATGTCTTTGATGTGCAAATCACGTAGTGTTTCGCCTATATTTCCTTCTATATATTTTATGGTTTCAGGTCTTATGTCTAGTTCTTTAATCCATTTTGAGTTGATTTTTGTGTATGGTGTGAGGTGGTGGTCAAGCTTCATTCTTTTGCATGTAGCAACCCAGTTTTCCCAGCACCATTTATTGAACAAACTTTCTTTGCTCCAATGCATATTCTTTGCTCCTTTGTCAAAGATTAGTTGACCATAAATCTGTGGGTTTATTTCTGGATTTTCTATTCGATTCCATTGGTCTGTATGTCTGTTCTTGTTCCAATGCCATGCAGTTTTGATGATTATGGCTTTGTAGTATAGTTTGAAGTCTGGGAGTCTGATGCCTCCATTCCCTTCTTTTTTTTTCAGGAGAGCTTTGGCTATTCGGGGTTTTTTGTGATTCCATATGAATTTCATCAATAATTGTTCTATTTCTTTGAAGAATGACGTTGAAATTTTGATTGGAATAGCATTGAATCTGTATATTGCTTTTGGAAGGATGGCCATTTTAATAATGTTTATTCTTCCAATCCATGAGCAGGGGATGTCTCTCCATTTCTTTGTGTCTTCTTCTATTTCTTTTAACAGTGTTTTATAGTTTTCTTTGTATAGGTCCTTTACCTCTTTTGTTAGATTTATTCCCAAATATTTGATTTTTTTTGTTTCAATAACAAAAGGGATGGTCTTTTTGATTTCTTCTTCTTCAGATTTATTGTTTGTGTATAGGAAGGCTACTGACTTTTGCGTGTTGATTTTGTATCCTGCCACTTTACTGAACTGATTGATGAGTTGAATTAGCTTTTCTCACACCTATTTACTTTTAACCCTTTGATGTCCCTATGATTTAGATACTCTTCTTTTAGCTGTCTCTGCCATGTTCCTTCTGCTTGCTATTTATTATGATTCTTCCCCCCTCCCACCCAGTATTGTTCTCAATTTTTTCCTGTTTCCTGATGGATTGATCAAATTTCTGTTGGATGGACTGAGTGGCCTTTAACACTCTATTCCCTCTAGTGGTTTGGAAGGAATATATTTTATCTCTATTTGTGCAGTGCACCCTTGACATTTTAACATGTTCTCCAAAATCATTTTACCTTAACCTTTTGCTCCTTAGGGCAAAGTTTAAGATCTCAATGCCATTTCATGGATATCACTGTAAAGATTTCAACTCAGTTGTTTTGGCTTGGAGGTGAAAGGGTTGTGGTAGAGCTGGAATCGAACATCTACTGAATAGCTTTACTATTCTGAGCACTTTATATGCTTTATTTTTCTTCTGTCCCTTGCAAACACTATACCAGGTTTACATTTTTATATCTTCGTTTGAAATGGGAAGAATGAAAATCAGAGAGGTTAAGTGACCTTTCCCTTATGACATAGACAGCAATTTCTGTATTGAGAATATAAACTAGGTCTTTTGATGATAAATTTCAGGGGATTTATGCTCTTCCACACTGTCTTCAATGGTAGATATGGAAATCATAGCCACATGTGGCCTTTTCCATTAAAGAGTTAAACTTACAAGGTCTGGGTCATGTTCTTTAGCAAGAGAAACCCAAACACACAAAAACAAAACAGAAACAATAAACAAACAAAACAATGTGCTTGTCTCAAAATTCAACTTTTTTTTTTTTTTGGTCTCAAAACTGCCACTGCCACATAAGTGCAGATGATCCATCCTCCATAGATTTTTGCAGAAAAGCTGTTTTACATCTTTCATGGGTTATGCGCCATCACTTGGTTCACTACTCTCACCAAATACCTGTGGAATTCATGCTTTCTTAGAGAGACAGAGGGATGTTCTCCAGTGATCTCTGCATGTACAGACATAAGAAGTTTGTGCAGTAATAGTGTGCTAAGTTTCTTGAATATCACAAAGATTTATTTCCTAGGTTATGCTGCACCTTCTTCCCAAAAGCACACCTTAAGTCATTTAATTAAGACTGTCCCATTCAGGGATCATTTCCATATCTCATTCAGTCTTTTAATGAACACCCTTACTTAGCAAACCACCTCCCACACCACACACACACACTCACACATCCATGCACAAGCACACACATGCATGCATACACACAGCACAGGATCTTAGGTGTTTCACATCTTCAAGGTAGGGTTATTTCTACCTTCTTAGAAGGCAAAGAAAATTAGAGACAACAGAACATATTCCTGATACTCAGTAATCATTCAGTTCACTGAGAATATATTCATTGTGTTTATCAAAGATATTTCACGAGAACATGGCATCTTCTTATCATTTTTCTTTCTTTTTTTTTTTTATAGAGGCATGCTTTATTTATTTGTTTGCTGGTTTGTTTGTTTGTTTTGTTCATATATGCACTGGGTACAGTCAGAAGCACGGGAGGGTGAGAGAATTCACCAGAGCCAGAGCGGGGAGCAGAGCAGGCAGAAGGACCGAAGTACACTGCTGAGGGGAGCAGCGGGCGGCAGGAGAGGTCTGCACGCCATGTGGGACCCTCCTCTGGTGGCCGGGGAGCAGCCGGGGATCGAACCGGCGCCGCAGAGGCCGCGCGCAGTTTCGCAACCCAGCACTCAACCTCTGCGCCACCGGGGAGGCCCCTTATCATTTTTCTACATTGAGAATCACAAGACAATGTTGTGCTTCATTTTTGCTTCATCCATCAAACAGAATTTAGAAGCTCAAGAGGAGAGGAAAAGTCTATTGGATTTACACATGTTTTTACTCTTTCTGTCCTTTTTTCCTTCCTGATGTTCCAAGATTCCATCTTTATCATTTAATTTCTGTTTCATGAATGTCCTTTAGCCATTTTTCAGGTAGGTCTGCCAGTGACGAATTCTCTTAGTTTACCTTCATCAGAGATTGTGTTTATTTCCCTTTCATTCTTGAAATATATTTCCACCACTTACAAGGTTCTGGGATGAGAGTTCATTTTGGTCAGCACTTGAGAAATGTTACATCACCTCCCTTTGGCCTCCATATTTTCTGATGAGAAATCCAGTAGGATGCCAGTGACACAAATGTGAGATCTTTGGTTATTGTCTTATGTATCTCTGAATTTTTGTTCATGTTTGAATCCATTTAATTTTCTTTCCATGGTCAGGTCAGACTGGGTAATACCTACTGTTCTATCTTTACGTCCACTGATTCCTTCCTCTTTACCCATAATTTTGCTCTCTCAGTGGGGGCAGCTTGGACTATGAATCTCAGGATGCCATGAATGGGACTTCCTGAGCAAGGGAACTGGGGTTGGAGTCAAGCAGCCAAATTTGATATATAATTGAATAAATGTGGACTCGATCCATCTTGCTTCTGCACCAGACTTGCACCCTGGTACTGCTTGTTAGCAGGACAGATGGTATTTATTTGGCCAGTATTGGCCAGTTTCTCTCTCTCTCTCTCTCTCTCTCTCTCTCTCTCTCTCTCTCTCTCTCTCTCTCTCTCTGGTTCTCATGCTCCCTAAGTTTCTAGAAGCTACTCCAAGATGGCTGCATATAAGTGGGAGGAGGGGCGCAGGGAAAATGGTATCTCCCCTAACATTACCATCATTGAGATTGTTTTAAATTTTTCATTGAAGCGATATTGTATCGCAAGATTATATGTTTCAGGTGTTCATTGTTGAAAATCACTGCTAAAAATCCAGATCTATCCTTTACCATATCATTGTCCCCTTTTTCATTTATTTATTTAGACTATCTTATTTTTTCCAGTCCCTGATGTCCACTGGAATTTGGAATTTTCTGAAACTTTCTATTTTCTTTTCATTTGTTTCAAGTGTTTGTAACTGTTCATTGAAACATTTTAATGATGAGTGCTTTAAAATCCTTATCAGAAAAGTCTAACATGTGTGTCATCTTGGTATTGGCATCTGTTGATTGCCTTTCTCGTTCAAGTTGAGATTTTTCTGTTCCATGGCATAATGAGAAATCATTTTTCAGTTGTAACATGGACATTTTGGGTGAGTATTATCTGTGTAATTATGTAATTCTTCTCTTTAGGCAGACCTCATCTGACTCCATACCAGCAGGCAAAGGAGGGTCCCTTTATCATTACCATCAGGCAGGGGTAGAAATCCAGGATCCCCACTAGGCCTGTGTTGACATCCTGGCAGAGGTAGGTGCCTCAGTTGTTTAATGCACCTTGCATGTGGTCTGGAGGGCTCATTGTACCTGGGAGGATGTATTTATTTCTTATTGCTGCTGTAACAAATTTAATGGCTTAAAATGGCACATGCTTATCATCTAGTTTTGTAGTTCAGGAGTCTGGTGTGGGTCCCTGGGACTAAATTCAAAGTGTCAAGTGTTTCCAGGCTGTGTTCCTTTCTGAATGCCCTTGGAAGAATCCATTACCTGCTTATTTGGGTTGTTGGCAGAATTTAGTTTCTTACAGTGATGAGACTGAGGTTCCTTTTTTCCCCTGCTCTGCTGGCCACAAGTTGAAGGCCTCCTAACTTCTAAAGGCTGGCACATTCCTTAGCTTGTTGTTCCCTTTTTCCAACTTCAAAGCCAGTATCGGTGGGCCATGTCCTTCTCACAACATATCTCTCAAACCCATTGTTATATTGTCACTTAAAAAAGGAATAGCTAGTCCCTGTCCCCATGCCTGGCGCAGGGCTCCTAAAACCTTTGGAATTTCCTGTGATCAGTGATAAATATGGTGTAGGTTATGGTATTGTGGATTTTTGGAAAGCACATAAGTATAGGGGCTGGTTGTCAGGTGAACTAACCAAGTAACTAGAGTCTTGGAGCTTTCAGTCCCACCCACACTGCCTTGGGAGGTAGGCCTGGGAGATGTGGAAGTTTGAATCCATCACCAATGCTAATTATTTCATCAATTATGCCTGTGCAATGAAGCCTCCATATGACTCCAAAAGCATGGGCTGCAGAGTGCATCTGTACTAGTGAACTAGTGCAGGTGCAGGGAGAGTGGTGTGACCCTTTCCACATACTTTGCCCTGTGTAGCTCATCCATCTGGCTGCTCCTGAGTTACATCCTTTAATAATAAAATGAAAATGTAATAACTAAACTGCTTGACTGAATCCAGGTGAGCCACTCTAGAAAATATATCAAACCAAAGGAGGGGGGGGTCTTTTTTTTAATGAATAATGAATGTTTTTAATTTGATTTATTTTATTTTATATATTTTTTACAACATTTTTCATTTTTGCACAATGTGTGCATTTTCTTTTTTTTTTTTTTTTTTTTGACTTTGGTAACTATGCGTTTTATTTTTTTTTTTTTTTTATAAATTTTATTGTTATATTCCCCATACAATTGCAGCCCCCCATTCTGACCCCAATCCCTCCCCTCCCGCCCCCGCCCCCCTAAAAGTGTCTCTGGTTCATAGTTTTTTGTTGATTTTGATTTTCACTTTCTTATAGTTATTCATTTTCCTGGTCCCTTATTTAAGTTTTCTAGATTCCTGCTATGAGTGAGACCATCCGGTATTTTTCTTTTTCTTTTTGGCTTATTTCGCTGAGCATGATCCCTTCCAGCGCCATCCATGTTGCAGCAAATTGCATGTGTTTATCTTTTTTGAATGCTGAGTAATATTCCATGGTATATATGTACCACATCTTCTTGATCCAGTCATCTATTTTTGGGCATTTGGGTTGTTTCCAAAGCTTAGCTATTGTAAACAGTGCTGCTATAAACATAGGGGTGCAGGTGTTCTTTGGAATTGATGTTTCTGTGTCCTTTGGGTAAATACCTAGGAGTGGAATTGCTGGGTCATATGGAAGCTCTATGTTTAGTAGGTCCAGAAATCTCCACACAGCTTTCCACAGTGGTTGGACCAGTTTGCACTCCCACCAACAGTGCAGAAGAGTTCCTTTTTCTCCACACCCTCGCCAACATTTGTTGTTGCTAGTTTTTTTAATATGTGCCATTCTCACTGGTGTAAGATGGTATCTCATGGTAGTTTTGATTTGCATTTCCCTGATGACAAGTGATGTTGAACATTTTTTCATATGCCTGTTGGCCATTTGCATTTCCTCTTCAGAGAAGTTTCTTTTAAGCTCTTCTGCCCATTTTTTGACTGGATTATTTTCTTTGTTGTTGTTGAGTCTCATCAGCTCTTTGCAGATTTTTGTGATCAGTCCTTTATCATTAGTGTTGGGTGCAAAAATGTTCTCCCAGTTGGTGGGGTTTCTCTTTGTTTTTGTTATTGTCTCTTTTGCTGTGCAAAAGCTCTTTAATTTGATATAGTCCCAGCTGTTTATCTTTGCCTTCACTATCACTGCTTTGGGTGATGTGTCTGTAAAGATGTCTTTGATGTGCAAATCACGTAGTGTTTCGCCTATATTTCCTTCTATATATTTTATGGTTTCAGGTCTTATGTCTAGTTCTTTAATCCATTTTGAGTTGATTTTTGTGTATGGTGTGAGGTGGTGGTCAAGCTTCATTCTTTTGCATGTAGCGACCCAGTTTTCCCAGCACCACAATGTGTGCATTTTCATCTTGATTATAGTCCCCATACAATTTCCACCCCCCTTGTTTTGATCCTACTCCCCACCCCACCCCCGTCGCCCTCCACACCCCATAGTGTTTCTCTAGTTTATAGTTGTTTGTTGATTTTGATTTTTACTTTATTATAATTAGGAGGGGAGTCTTTAAAGCCTCTACCGGTTCAGCCAGTAGCCCAGCTTTGTGATTGGCATTTGAAGTGTGTGTGTGTGTGTGTGTGTGTGTGTGTGTTGAGGAAGCAGTCTTTTAGGACTGAGCCCTTAACCTGTGAAATCTGATGCTATTTCTTTCCAGGTAGAGAGTGTCAGAATTGAGTTGAATGGTAGGGTACCTAGCTGATGTCTGAGAACTTCTTGGTGTGAGGAAAAAGCCCACATGTTGGAATTGGGTGATGCATTGTTACTCATACTTCTGCCTCTGTCATATATTTTTAAGAGCTCATGGGCCTACCCAGATAATCCAGGAAAATCTCCCTATCTTTTTTTTTTTCTTCCTTGCCTGGGATTTCACTTGCTAAAATAGTATCAACACACAAACTGCCTCAGGTTTTGATTTCCTGGGAACCAGACTAAGATAGCCTAAGGTACCCATGTGTAATAGGAAGGCTTTTACATTATATTTCAATTGTTGTAGTGTCTCTTCCATTTGACATAGATATTTCCAAGAGCAAAGATCACACCTTAAATTGGGGTTAAGCAAACATATTCTGTGAAAGGGCCAGATAATAAATACTTTTTGGCCTGGTAGGCCATATTGTCTCTGCTGCAACCAATCAACTCTGTTGCTGTAGTGAGAGTAGTCAAAAATAATCCATAAACAAGTGAGCATGGCTGCATTTCAATATATATATTTTTTAATTTACAAAAGCAGGCAATAGGCTGGATTTTGTTGTCTGTTAATTTGATTGTTTGTTTTACACTCTTTATTAACTTAAGTCCAATGGAATCTTCTTGTAGCTTTAGCCTTGGCAACAAGTCAAATATCAGAATGACTGCATATACTGTGCCTGCCAAGGCACGCACAGGGAATTTTACTGTATATTTTTTTCTGGTAGGCTTTGGTTTTAAAGAGCAGCATACACAGGAGAAAGATTCTATTTTTATTTTTTTTAACATTTTATTTTTTATTTATATATATATATTTTATTTTTATATTCCCCATACAATTGCAACCCCCCCATTCTGACCCCATTCCCTCCCCTCCCGCCCCCAACCCCCCAAAAAGTATCTCTGGTTCATAGTTTTTTGTTGATTTTGATTCTCACTTTCTTATAGGTATTCATTTTTCTGGTCCCTTATTTAAGTTTTCTAGATTCCTGCTATGAGTGAGACCACCCGGTATTTTTCTTTTTCTTTCTGGGTTTTTTCGCTGAGCATGATCCCTTCCAGCGCCATCCATGTTGCTGCAAATTGCATGTGTTTATCTTTTTTGAATGCTGAGTAATATTCCAGGGTATATATGTACCACATCTTCTTGATCCGGTCATCTATTTTTGGGCATTTGGGCTGTTTCCAAAGCTTAGCTATTGTAAATAGTGCTGCTATAAACACAGGGGTGCAGGTGCTCTTTGGAATTGATGTTTCTGTGTCCTTTGGGTAAATACCTAGGAGTGGAATTGCTGGATCATATGGAAGCTCTATGTTTAGTAGGTCCAGAAATCTCCACACAGCTCTCCATAGTGGTTGGACCAGTTTGCATTCCCACCAAAAGTGCAGAAGAGTTCCTTTTTCTCCACACCCTCGCCAACATTTGTTGTTGCTAGTTTTTTTAATATGTGCCATTCTCACTGGTGTAAGATGGTATCTCATGGAAGTTTTGATTTGCATTTCCCTGATGACAAGTGATGTTGAACATTTTTTCATATGCCTGTTGGCCATTTGCATTTCCTCTTCAGAGAAGTTTCTTTTTAGCTCTTCTGCCCATTTTTTGACAGGATTATTTTCTTTGTTGTTGCTGAGTCTCATCAGCTCTTTGCAGATTTTTGTGATCAGACCTTTATCATTAGTGTTGTGTGCAAAAATGTTCTCCCAGTCGGTGGGGTTTCTCTTAGTTTTTGTTATTGTCTCTTTTGCTGTGCAGAAGCTCTTTAATTTGATATAGTCCCAGCTGTTTATCTTTGCCTTCACTATCACTGCTTTGGGTGATGTGTCTGTAAAGATGTCTTTGAGGTGTATGTCATGTAGAGTTTCGCCTATATTTCCTTTTATGTATTTTATGGTTTCAGGTCTTATGTCTAGTTCTTTAATCCATTTTGAGTTGGTTTTTGTGCATGGTGTTAGGTAGTATTCGACCTTCATTCTTTTGCATGTAGCGACCCAGTTTTCCCAGCACCATTTATTGAACAAACTTTCTTTGCTCCAGTGCATATTCTTTGCTCCTTTGTCAAAGATTAGTTGACCATAAATCTGTGGGTTTATTTCTGGATTTTCTATTCCATTCCATTGGTCAGTGTGTCTGTTCTTGTTCCAGTACCAGGCTGTTTTGATGATTATGGCTTTGTAGTATAGTTTGAAGTCTGGGAGTGTGATGCCTCCATTCCCTTCTTTTTTTTTTCAGGAGAGCTTTGGCTAGTCAGGTTTTTTTGTGATTCCATATGAATTTCATCAATAATTGTTCTATTTCTTTGAAGAATGACGTTGAAATTTTGATTGGAATAGCATTGAATCTGTATATTGTTTTGGTAGGATGGCCATTTTAATAATGTTTATTCTTCCATTCCATAAGCATGGGGTGTCTTTCCATTTCTTTTTGTCTTCTTCTATTTCTTTTAACAGTGTTTTATAGTTTTCTTTGTATAGGTCCTTTACCTCTTTTGTTAGATTTATTCCCAAATATTTGATTTTTTTTTTGTTTCGATAATAAAAGGGATGTTTTTTTTGATTTCTTCTTCTTCAGATTTATTGTTTGTGTATAGTAAGGCTACTGACTTTTGCGTGTTGATTTTGTATCCTGCCACTTTGATGAACTGATTGATGAGTTGAATTAGTTTTTCTGTGGAGTTTTTGGGGTTCTCTATGTATAGTATCATATCATCTGCAATTAGTGATAGTTTGACTTCTTCTTTTCCTATTTGGATTCCTTGGATGTCTTTCTCTTGTTTTATTGCTCTGGCTAGGACTTCCAGTATTATATTGAAAAGCAGTGGTGAGAGTGGACATCCTTGTCTTGTTCCAAATCTTAATGGAAATGCTTTCAGCTTTTCACCATTGAGAATGATACTGGCTGTTGGCTTGTCATAGATGGCCTTTATGATGTTGAGTTATGTTCCTTGTATCCCAAGATTTTCAAGGGCTTTTATCATGAATGGGTGTTGCACTTTGTTGAAAGCTTTCTCAGCATCTATTGATATTATCATATGGTTTTTATATTTCTTTTTGTTGATGTGTTGGATAACGTTGATTGAATTTCAGATGTTATACCTTCTTTGTGTCCCTGGAATGAATCCTACTTGGTCGTGGTGAATTATCTTATGGATATATTGTTGGATTCGGATAGCTAAAATTTTATTAAGGATTTTTGCATCTGTATTCATTAGGGAGATTGGCCACAGTAGACAGATTCTATTTCATTTTTTCAAGAGTGAGGATCTGGTGAAAGTTCATTATGAAGCAATTTACAAGAGAATTTGTTTGTTTTTGGACATAATTTTTTTTTTAATTAAAATGTTTCTTTTTCTTATGTTCCCCTCCACCATCCCTTGTATCTTTCTTTCCCTTTTCATCTCCCCCACCCCATAACCTCAGAACCCTCAGGGTGTTTATCAGTGTCTACTGGCTTTTGAAAGTGTTTTCTGTTATTGAACTTACTGCTATGTAAATGCCCAGTATTTATTTTAATCATTCTGACTTACTTTGCTGCACATAATTCTCGTAAATTCACTCCATTTTGTTGAAAATGTCTGCATTTCATCCTTCCTTATGGCTATAAAATAACCATGGTGTGGATAGCCTCCCCGATGGCGCAGCGGTTGAGCGCTGGGTTGCGAGGCTGCCCGCAGCCTCTGCAGCACCGGTTTCGGGCTGGGGCCCCACATGCCTCGCAGACCTCTCCTGCCGCCCGTCTCCTGCAGACCTCTTCTGCTCCTCTGGTGAGTCCTCTTACCCTCCCGTGCTTCTGATTATACCCGGTGTTTGTATAAATAAATAAATAAATAAATAGATAGATAAATAAATAAATCTTTAAAAAAATAAAAATAAAAAATAACCATGGTGTGGATATACCACATCTTCTTGAGCCTTTCATCCATCGATGGACATTTAGTTTGTCTCCATCTCCTAGCTATTTTACATAATGTTGCTATGAACATGGTGGAACACATGTTTTTGCTGTGGTTGATGATGGATTCATATTCTGTGGCTATATGCCAAAGAGTGGGAATGCTGAGTCATATGGCATTTTCATTTTTAGTTTTTAAAGGTAAACGCAGATTGCTTTTCATTCTGGTAGCAGCAGTTCACATCCCCACCAATAGTGAAATACAGTTCCTTTTTCTCTGCATCTTCTCCAACACTTGTTGTTGGAGGTCTTTTTTAATATGTGCCATTCTCACAGGTGTGACATGGTATCTCACGCAGCATTTTTAATTTTTTTCCCCATTTTTGTCTCCATGTATTTTATGTCGAACTCATTCCCAGGCTGTACGTTTTTGTTTCTTCAGTTCCTTCTGGGGTATTTTTTCTTCTGTGCAACCTCCTCAGATTGTTTAGGAACAATCTGCTTGTTTTCAGTAAGGATCATCTCAATATGGCAGAGAGAGCTCATGTATGGGTAAATCCGACCATGAGCTCAGTAAACCCTACCATGAGTCTTAGGAGTTTTGTTCACTTGGATGTGTTCAATGACCAGAGAATCTACATTTAAACCCTTAAGTTTGGCATTACTCTCTGCATTTTTAAGCATGTGCAGTAAAAATCCAGCACTCTTTTCTTGGCCATCAATGCTGCATCCAGCCCCACTGTTTGGCCTGGGCACACCTACCGACTCCACCACTGGAACAATGGAATGGCACGCACTGCTTCTGTAGAGTGGCATCCTTCAGATACTTGGTGGCTTGTAGGATATGCATACCCTTCATGGTCTGGGCAGTTTCACGCGGATTTTTGAAATGAACACAAAGATTGGAGCCTCTTGATTTGCATAACCTCATAGGGTTTTCTGGGTCAAGTGAGGAGCGAACAATTTTCAGAGATTGCCTAATGTCACTTGTGGGAAGAGGAAGAGCAGTGGCTACTGCTCTCATAGTTTTAATCTGCATCTCTGTTATCAGAAGTGATGATAAACATTTTTTTTTTCTGGAAAATATCCTCTTTGGTGAATTATCTGTTCTTACCTGTGCCTATTTATTAATTGGGTTATTTGTTTCTTTACTGTACCTTGGATAATAATTGGATGAGCTTTCTTTATATGTGTGTGTGTGTGTGTATATATATATATATATATATATATATATCTTGACTAGTAATAAACATTTAAACATTTCCTACTTTCAGTAGGTGTCTATTTAATCATCTTATATTTTCATTCACTGTATAGATGCTTTGTAACTTGAGGTAATCCAAGTCGTTTATTTATTTATTTTTAAATTCCCTTGCTACAGGGGTTGATTCAACCAAATATATCTTTATTGTTGATATCATGGAATGTGTCAGCAATGAAAACATTGCTTTTATATATTTTATCATTGCTGTCATATATCTACATCTTTAATCCATTTGCAGCTTATGTTTGTGTATGGGGTTAGTGCGTAATCCTACTGCATTCTTTTATGTGTGGTTTTCCAATTTTCTCAGCACCAACTGTCTTTCCCACATTTTATGCTGCTATGTAATTTGTTTTAGTTCTGGGTTTCCTATTCTGTTCCACTGATTTCTGTACCTCGCTTTGTGCCAACACCATATTGTTTTTGATCCCGTTGCTTTACAGCAAATTTCGAAGTCAGGTAATGTGATACCTCCATTTCTCTACTATTTTCTCAGGGTTATTTTGTGATTCAAGATCTTTTGTGGGTCCATATAAATTTCAATGTTTTTAGTTTGGTTTTGTTGAGCAATACTGCCATTGTATTGAAGACGATTGCATTAAATATGTGTATCATTTTAGGCAGGATAGTCCTTTTGATTATATTGATTCTCCCCATCTATGAGCATGAGGTAGACTTTCTTCTCCTTATTTGGTTTGCTAAGTCCTCTAACAACATCTTATAGTTCTCATTGTATAGGTCTTTTACTACTGTTGTTAGGCTGATTCCAAGGCACCTAGTTCTGTTTAGTTTTTTTTTTCCCAAGCAATTGTAATTTGTTTTTCTTTTGAATTTTATTTTATTTTATATTTTATATGCTTTTTTATCATTTATCATTTTTATGTTTAATATATTTTATCATATATAATTCTTACATCAGTTTTAATTTTTGCACAATGTAGACATTTTCATTTTGGTTACTTTCCCCATACAATTGCACCCCCCTTATTTGGACCCTAATCCCTCCTCTTCTATCCCCTTCCCCCCCGTAGTGTGTCTCTGGTTTACAGTTGCTTGTTGATTTTGATTTTTTCTTTATTAAAATTAGTCTTTTTCCTAGTCCCTTATTTGGGTTTTCTAAATATGTGCTAAATATGTGCTAAATATGAGACCATCCGGTATTTTTCTTTTTCTTTCTGGCTTATTTTGCTGAGAATGAGCCCTTCCAGCTCCATCCAAGTTGCTGCAAATTGCATGAATTTATCTTTTTTGATTGCTGAGTAATATTCCATTGTGTATATATACCACATCGTCTTGATCCAGTCATCTATTTTTGGGCATTTGTGTTGTTTCCGTAGCTTAGCTATTGTAAATACTGCTGCAATAAACATAGGGGTGCAGATGCCCTTTGGAATTAATGTTTCTGTGTCCTTTGGGTAAATATCTAGGAGTGGAGTCGCTGGATCATACGGAAGCTCTATCTTTAGTAGTTTGAGGAATCTCCACACAGCCAAAGAGGAAATGCAATGGTCAACAGGCATATGAAAAAATATTCAGCATCACTTGTAATCAGGGAAATGCAAATCAAAACTACAATGAGATACCATCATACACAAAAACTAGCAAGGATGTGAAGAAAAAGGAACTCTCCTGCAGTAGTGGTGGGGGTACAAACTGGCCAATTTTCATTTTTGCACAATGTATGCATTTTCATCTTGGTTATATTCCCCATACTGTTCCCACCCCCCTTATTTTTTTTAAAGATTTATTTATTTATTCATACAAGCACTGGGTACAGTCATAAGCACGGGATGGCGAGAGAATTCACCAGAGCCAGAGCGGAGAGTAGAACAGGTAGAGTGAGGAAGTACACTGCTGAGGGGAGTAGCGGGCAGCAAGAGAGGTCTGCGCGCCATGTGGAACCCCCACCCGGTGGGCGGGGATCGAACCGGTGATGCAGAGGCTGCGGGCAGCTTCGCAACCCAGCGTTCAACCGCTGCACCCGGGGAAGCCCACACCCCCCTTATTTTGACCCTAATCCCTTCTCCACTCCATTGCCCTATAGTAGGTCTCTGTTTATAGTTGCTTGTTGATTTTTATTTTTACTTTATTATAATTAGTCTTTTTCCTAGTCCCTTATTTGGATTTTCTAAATTCCTGCTGTGAATGAGACCATCCGGTATTTTTCTGTTTCTTTCTGGCTTATTTCACTGAGCATGATCCCTTCCAGTTCCATCCATGTTGCTGCAAATTGCATGAGTTTATATTTTTTGATTGCTGAGTAATATTCCATTGTGTATCTGTACCACATCTTCTTGATCCAGTCATCTAATTTTGGGCATTTGGGTTGTTTCCATAGCTTAGCTATTGTAAATAGTGCTGCTATAACCATAGGGGTGCAGGTGCCCTTTTTAATTAATGTTTCTGTGTCCTTTGGGTAAATACTGAGGAGTGGAATTGCTTGATCATATGGAAGCTCCAACTTCAGCAGGAAGAAGAATCTCCACACAGCTTTCCATATTGGTGGTGGACCAATTTGCACTCCCACCAGCAGTGCAGGAGAGTTCCTTTCTCTCCACATCCTCGCCAACATTTGTTATAGCTAGTTTTTTAAATATGTGTCATTCTCACTAGTGTAAGATGGTATCTCATTGTAGTTTTGATTTGCATTTCCCTGATTACACCTGATGCTGAACATTTTCCCATATGCCTGTTGGCCATTTGTGTTTCTTCTTTGGAGAAGTTCCTTTTAAGCTCTTCTGCCCATTTTTGGACTGGATTATTTGTTTTTGTTGAGTCTCATCAGCTCTTTGTAGATTTTTGTGATCAGTCCTTTATCATTAGTGTTATGTGCAAAAATTTTCTCCCAGTAGGTAGGGTGTCTCTTTGCTTTGGTTACTGTCTCTTTTTCTGTACAGAAGCTCTTTAATTTGATGTAGTTCCAGATATTTATCTTTGCCTTTGCTATCACTGCTTTGGGTGATGAATCTTTAAAGATGTTGATGAGGTGTATGTCATGTAGTGTTTCGCCTATATTTCCTTCTATGTATTTTATGGTTTCAGGTCTTGTGTCCAGTTCTTTGATCCATTTTGAGTTGGTTTTTGCGCATGGTGTGAGGTGGTAGTCAAGCTTCATTCTTTTGCATATAGCAACCCAGTTTTCCCAGCACCATTTATTGAACAATCTTTCTTTGCTCCATTGCATATTCTTGCTCCTTTGTTAAAAATTAGTTGATTGTAAATCTGTGGGTTTATTTCTGAATTTTCTATTCAGTTCCATTGGTCCGTGTGCCTGTTCTTGTTCCAATACCATGCAGTTTTGTTTATTATCGCTTTGTAGTATAGTTTGAAATCTGGGATTGTGATGCCTTCATTCCCTTCTTCTTTTTCAGGAAAGCTTTTAGCTATTCCGGTATTTGGAGCTCCATATGAATTTCCTCAATTTTTTTTCTATTTCTTTGAAGAATGTCATTGAAATATTTATTGAAATAACATTTAATCTGTAGATTGCTTTTGGTAGGATGGCCATCTTGATAATGTTAATTCTTCCAACCCATGAGCAGGGGATGTCTTTCCATTTCTTTATGTCTTCCTCTATTTCTGTTAATAGTGTTTTATAGTTTTCTTTGTACAGGTCCTTTACCGCTTTTGTTAGGTTTATTCCCAAGTATTTGATTTTTTTTTGTTTCAATAATAAAAGGGATGGTTTTCTTGATTTCTTCTTCTTCAGATATATTGTTTGTGTACAGGAAGGCTACTGATTTTTGCGTGCTGATTTTGTATCCTGCTACTTTACTAAACTGAATGATTAGTTTGATTAGTTTTTCTGTGGGGTTGTTGGGGTTCTCTATGTATATTACCATATTATCTACGGATAGTGATAGTTTGACTTCTTCCTTGCTTATTTGGATTCCTTGTATGTCTTTCTCTTGTTTTATTGCTCTGGCTAGGACTTCCAGTATTATATTGAAAATGTGGTGGTGAGCATGGACATCCTTGTCTTGTTCCAGACCTTAATGCAAATGCTTTCAGCTTTTCACCATTGACAATGATATTGGCTGTGGGCTTGTCATAGATGGCCTTTATGACGTTGAGGTATGTTCCTTGTATCCCGAGGATTTCAAGGGCCTTTATCATAAATGGGTATTGTACTTTGTCAAAAGCTTTCTCAGTATCTATTGATATTATCATATGTTTTTTATACTTCTTTTTGTTGATGTGTTGGATGACGTTGATTGATTTTTGGATATTGAACCATCCTTGTGTCCCAGGAATAAATCCTACTTGGTAGTGGTGAATAATCTTATGGATACGTTGTTGCATTCTGTTAGCTAAAATTCTATTGAGGAATTTTGCATCAGTGTTCATTTGAGAGATCTGCCTGTAATTTTCTTTTTTTGTGCTGTCTTTGTTCGGTTTTGGTATTAGTGTAATGTTGGCTTCATAGAACGTGTTTGGTATTATCCCTTCCTTCTCAAATTTTTGAAAGAGTTTATGAAGGATAGGCACTAATTCATTTCTGAATGTTTGGTAGAATTCATTTGTAAATCCATCTGGTCCTGGGCTTTTGATTTTTTAGGGTTTTGATTACCATTTCAATTTCACTGCTTGTAATTGGTCTGTTTAGGTGTTCTATGTTCTTCTTTATCTAGCTGTGGGTGATTGTAGAGTTGTAGGAATTTGTCCATCTCTTCTAGATTGTTGAGTTTGTTTGCATATAACTGTCCATAATAGTTTCTGATTATGCTTTTGATTTCTGCTGTGTCTGTTGTGATTTCTCCTCCTTCGTTTGTGATCAAATTTATTTGTGCTTTCTCCTGTTTTTTTCCATTGTGAGCCCGGCTAGGGTTTTGTCTTATTTTATTTATTTTTTTTTGAACAAGCAACTTTTGGTTTCATTGATCTTTTGGATTGTTATTTTAGTTTCTATTTCATTTATTTCTGCTTTGATTTTAATGATTTCTTTCCTTGTACTGGTTTTAGGTTTTTTTTTGTTTTTGTTTTTGTTGTTCTTTTTCTAGTTCTTTGAGATGTGAGATTAGGTTGTTTCTTTGGGTTCTTTCTTGTTTCCTGATGTGAACCTGCATTGCTGTATATTTTCCTCTTATTACTGATTTTGCTGCATCCCATATATACAGGAAATTGGTGCCCTCCTTGTCGTTCAACTTAAAGTACTTTTTAATTTCTTCTTTGATAGCCTCATTAGCCCTGTGGTATTCCAGTAGTGTGGGATTCAATCTCCATGAGTTCGGGGGGGTTCCTTGCCCTCTTTTTATCGTTTATTTCTAGTTTGATGCCTTCACGGTCAGAGACAATGGTTGGTATGATTTCAATCTTGGTGTATCTGTTGATGTGTGTCTTGTGTCCCAGTATGTGATCCATTCTGGAGAATGATCTGTGTGCACTTGAGAAAAATATGTACTCAGATTTTTTGGGGGGAGGGGGTTAGTGTTCTATAGATGTCTGTTAAGCCCATGAGCTCTAGATTCTTATTTAGAGCTTTAGTGTCCTTCCTTTTTTTTGACTCATTGCTCTATCCATTGTTGATAGTGATGTGTTGAAGTCTCCTACTACATATGTGTTTTCTCTGATGTCTGTTTTCAGAGATGATAATAGTTGTCTGATATATTTTGGTGTTCCTTCATTTGGTGAGTATATGTTAATGAGTGTGATTTCTTCTTGAACTATTGTCCCCTTGATCATGATGTAGTGACTGTCTGGGTCTCTTTTTACCTTTTTGAGTTTGAAATCTGTTCTATCTGATATAAGTATAGCTGTCCCTGCCTTCTTTTTTGGTCCGTTTGCTTGTAGGATTGTTTTCCATCCTTTTACTTTCAGTCTATTTTTATCTTTTGTAATTAAATGTGTTTCCTGGAGACAGCAAAAGTTTGGGTTTTGTTTCTTAATCCAGCCTGCAACTCTGTGTGCTTTTATTGAAGGGTTTAGTCTGTTCACATTTAGAGGTAATGTTGATATGTTAGTGTTTGTATTTGACATTTTGTTTTTCTTTTCTCTGGTTTTATTATTTATTTATTTATTTTTTCGTTCTTTTTCATCCCTCTGTTGGTTCTGCCTTTAGGATTCCTTGTAGTATTTTTCGGAGTGGGGCTTTAGTCGTAATGAAATTCCGTAGTTTCTTTTTGTCTGCGAAGGTCCTTGTTCTTTCTTCACAGAGGAAGGAAAGCTTTGTGGGATACAGTATTCTTGGTTGGCATTTTGACAGTATAGCATTTCTCCCCTCAGGTGGGGTCATCATAGTTCTCCCACCACTAAAGTACCCATAGTTCTTCAGTATATGCCATTGTGTTTTTCTCCCCCTTCCCATCATCACCCCTACTCCTCTCCTAGCCCTCCCTCTCTCTCCTCCATGCCTCATATCTTTGGTCATCTTTCAAGGGATGGTTTTAAACTTTGACACTTCATCTGATTTCTTCATATTCCACATGTAAGTGACACTATCAGACATTTATCTTCTTTAGGCTTATTTCTCTTAACATAATCCCTTTCAACTCCATCCATGTTGCCACTAATGGCATGAGTTTACCCTTTCTGATGGCTGAGTAGTATTCCATTGTGTATATAAACCACATTTTCTTGATCCACTCATCTGTTTTTGGCCATTTATTTTGTTTCCATATATTGGCTACTGTAAACAGTGCTGTAATAAATATAGAAGGGTGGGTTTCTTTTCAAGTTTTTTGTTTCTGTGTTCTATGGGTAGATACCTAAGAATTAAATTGCTGAGTAATATGGGAGATCCATTTTTAGTCTTTTGAGACCTAATTTTTCAAATGCAATGCACAGAGTAATCTGCCCATGCCCATTGCATACCTGAATAGTACTCTATCATTTTCTTCCTGAATTCAAATTGATATTTTCCTGGTCTAAATAATTGTATGTACCTGAGTTGACTCAGGTACAATGGCATAATATTCTGTTAATGTGCTTTTTTTTAATCCAGAGCACGACATTTTCATTTCTAAAATAAATACACAAAACTCATTAAAAATCATGTTGAAATTTTATTATTACTTTATACTTGAAAAGTAATTTAAAAGCTGACATTATGAATGATTGTGTGTTCCAATCCAGAAATATTGTATACTCACCATTCATTTGTGATTTTTCAGTCATTTGTCAAGGATACATGGTACTTTTAAATGCCTTTCTTTTTTTCTGTCCATTTTATTGAAAAACATGTACTTGTCTTTTTCTTCAGTTCTCAAAAGTGGAATATTTAATTCTTCTCTTCTGTGGTATCAATTTTGTTTCTTTAGGCTCCTGCCCTAAAGTTGCAAAAATGATATAAACCCAGAATTGGCAAATGCATCCAGGAAAGAAAGTCAATGATAGTTCACCTCTGGAAATTATTTAATCTAATGTTTGTTATATGAAGCGGTATGCCATTGTGGCTTTACTTTTCATTTCCCTAATAACAAAACAATGCTGGGTCATCTTTGTGCACTTATTCACCATTTGTATATCCTTTAATTGTCTGTTCAACAGTTTTACCCATTTTTTTATTTGGGTTGCTTGTCTTTTCCTTTGGTGACATGATTATTTATTTACTTACGGACAATAGGAATTTTTTTCTAGTTCTTTATTTTATTTTATATATTTTACATCATTTTTCATTTTTGTACAATGTATGCATTTTCATCTTGGTTATATTTCCCATACAATTCCCACCCACCCCCCTATTTTGACCCTAATCCCTCCTTCTCTCCTTTGCCCCACCCATAGAGTGTCTGTGGTTTATAGTTGCTTATTGATTTTGATTTTGATTTTATTATAATTAGTCTTTTTCAGACTAATCAAAACATAGTAAAAATCAAAATCAACAAGCAACTACAAACCAGAGACACACTATGGTGGGGGAGGGAGGAGCGGAGAAAGGAAGGACTAGAGTCAAAATAAGGGGGTTGCAATTGTATGGGGAATATAACCAAAATGAAAATGCATACATTGTGCAAAGATGGAAAAAGATGTAAGAATTATATAAAATATAATATTTAAATAAAGAAATAGTCTTTTTCCTGGTCCCTTATTTAGGTTTTCTAAATTCCTGCTATGAGTGAGACCATCTGTAAATTTCTTTTTCTTTCTGGCTTATTTCGCTGAGCATAATCCCTTTCAGCTCCATCCATGTTGCTGCAAATTGCATGAGTTTACCTTTTTTGATTGCTGAGTAATATTCTATTGTGTATCTGTACCACATCTTCTTGATCCAGTCATCTATTTTTTGGGCTTTTGGGTTGTTTCCATAGCTTAGCTATTGTAAATAGCACTGCTATAAACATAGGGGTGCAGGTGCCCCTTTGGAATTAATGATTCTGTGTCATTTGGGTAAATACCTAGGAGTGGAATGCTGGATCATATGGAAGCTCCATCTTTAGTAGGTTGAGGAATCTCCACACAGCTTTCCATAGTGGTTGGACCAGTTTGCACTCCCACCAGCAGTGCAGGAGAGTTCCTTTTTGTCCACATCCTCACCAACATATGTTTTCATTGTCAAATATTTTACTCATTTCTCTTTTTATATTAATCAATTAAGGTAACATTGCTTTATAGCACTCTATATGATTTATGGGAATGGGTTCACTCCTACTCTGATGTATGTCACCACACCACACCCACCACAAAGCATCCATATTTCTTTGCCATAAAACATAAAGCCTCCTCCTACGGCCTCCTCCCATTTGTTCCCATTCCCAGCCTCCCTCCCTCTCTAGTAACCTCAATAATGCTGTCATATTTCTGGGGCCTATATAAAAAAATCCCGTAAACAACAAAAGTTGGTTAGGCAGTAGGAAAAAAAGCAACCCTCTTACACTGTTGTATGAATGTATGCAGGTCCAACCCTTGGGCAAAAGAGCATGGAGGGTCCTGAAAATATTAAAACTAGACAAATTATGACCTAGAAATCCCACTCTTTGGTATCTACCTGAGCACCTAATTACAGAGTAGATTTAATATGCAATTTATGTATACTATGGGATACTACTCAGCAATAAAAAGTTAAATTCTTACCATTTGTGAAAAGAATAGAACTGGAGGGGATTAGGCAAATATTTTCTTTTTCTTTCTCTCATTTTCCCATTATCCTTTTTTTCCCCCTCCACCAAACCACAGGTGCCCATACATCATCTGATATACTCCATCCCTTCCACCTTTTCCCCTGTTCCTTATGGTAACCCTTATATTCTTTTTTGCTGAGTTCAAATTTTTATTTCTTCTAATGTTTGCATGAAATGAAACCATATAAAATATCTTTCACTTTCTGACCAATTTTACTCAATATAATCAATAATCCATCTATTTTGTCCCAAATACCACTGTGTCATCCTTCTTCACAGCTGTGTAATATGTCATCAAATTTATGCTCCACAGTTTCTCTATCCACTCATATAATGAAAGGCATTTGGGTTGGTTCCATGATTTGGTAATTGTAAATAGTGTCGCTATGTATACAGGTGTACATATATATTTTTTTCATATTAGATTGTCCATGTTACTTGGATAAATAACTAATAGTGGTAATGCTGGGTCAAACAAAATTTCCATTATTTTCTTCTTATAGCCTCCACAGAGGCTATAACAGCTTGTATTCCTACCAACGTGGATGAGTTCCTTTTTCACCAAAACCTTGCCAACATTGCTTAATTTCATTCTTTTTTATATGGGCTGCGGAACATGGATAGCCATATGGGTAAGGTGATATCTCAGTGTGGTTTTGATCTGCATTTCTCTTATAATAAGGGACACTTAACATTTTTTCATATGTCTATGGGCCATAGGAATGTCTTATTTAAAGAAGTATCTTCTAAGACATGTTGCCCATTTTTAAATGTGTTGCTTGTTTCTTTGCTGTTGGATTGTGTAAGTACTTTGTAAATTTTGGTAATTAACCCTTGTCAGATGCACGGTATGAAAATATTTATTCCTATTCTGTAGGTTGCCTTTTTATTTTTGTGATGGTTTCTTTTGAGGTATAGATGCTTTTAATGTTGATGTAGTCTCACTTGTTTATTTTTACTTTTGTTTCCATTGCTGTTAGGATTTTACTCCCAAATACATTTTTTGTGGTAGATGTCCTGTAATGTGGCCCTTATGTTTTTTTTCAAGCAGTTCATGGTTGAGTTCTTATATATAAATTTTCATTGATTTTGGGTTAATTTTCAGGTATGGTGATAAAAATGTCTCACTTTGTTTTTTGCATTTGGCTATCCATGTTCCCCATATCTTTTTAAAGATTTATTTATTTTTTTTTAAAGATTGATTTATTTATTTATACAAGAACCGGGGTACAGGGCAGATGCACAGGATGGTGAGAGGATTCACCAGAAAAGGGAACAGAACAGGCAGAATGACCACAGTACACTGCTGAGGGTAGCAGCAGGTGAGTCAGGAGAGGTCTGCCCTGCCATGTGGATTGCTCTGTGGCCAGCAGGGATTGAACAGGCACTGAAGTGGCTGCAGAGAGCTTCCCAGTGCTGCACGCAACCACTTACACCACCAGAGAGGCCCTGCATTTCTTCTTTTGAGATGTAACTCTTTAGCTCTCCTGCCCACTTTTTGACTGGGTTCTTCAATATCAATTTATGATAAATAACCTCGAAATATTTGGGATATAATGAACATTTCTTAACAGAATAAAAGCCATATATGACAAACCCACAGCTAACATCATTCCTAATGGTGAAAACCTGAAAGCCTTTACATTAAGATCTAGAATAAAACAAAGGTGACCACTCTAAACACTGCTTTTCAAGAAGCAGTGTTTAGAGTGTCCAAGCTAGTGTCCAAGTTTAGAAGTCCAAGCTAGAGCAATTAGGCAAGAGAAAGCCATTAAAGGAATCCAAATAGGAAAAGGAGAAATACTATCATTTATTCTCAGCCTTTTGGCTAAGATCAATTGTAGTATTTAGATAATAATATTAGTATTTAGATAATATTAGAAAATATAGAGAGAACCCCAAAAACTCCACAGAAAAACTAATTAGAACCAATAAACCAGTTTAATAGTAGGTTACAAAAACAACACACAAAAATCAATTGCCTTCCTATATGCAAACAGCCAGTTTAAAGAGGAAGAAATTAAGAAAACAATCCCATTTACAATAGTACCAAAAAATCAAATACCTGGGTGTAAACCTAACAAAGAAGGTGAAAGAACTATACAAAGAAAATTACAAAACATTGTGAAAAGAAACAGATGATGATTCAAAGAATTGGAAAGATATTCCCTGCTCATAGAACAGAAGAATTAACATCATTAAAGAACCATTCTACCAAAATACATTTATAGATTCAATGCAATTTCAATAAAGACCTCAACTGAATTCTTCAAAAAAAAATAGAACAACTATTGCTGAAATTTGTATAGAATCACAAAAAACCTCAAATCGCCAAAACTCTCTTAACTAAAAGGAGGAAGACTGCAAGTATTACACTCCCAGATCTCAAACAAATACAAAGCCATGATATTAAAATCAGCACATTACTGAAACAAATTAAGATAGTCAAGTGGAAATGGTGCTGGGAAAACTGGGTTGCCACATGCAAAATAATGAAGCTTGACTACTACCTCACACCATGCAGAAAAACCAACTCAAAATGGATTAAAGAACTAGACATAAGACCTGAAACCATGAAATACATAGAAGGAGATATAGGCAAAACAGTACACGGAATGCACCTCAGTGATAGTGAAGGCAAAGTGATAGTGAAGGCAAAGAAAAACAACTGGGACTACATCAAATTAAAGAGCTTCTGCGCAGCAAAAGAGACAATAACCAAAACAAAGAGAAACCCCACTGACTGGGAGAAAATTTTTCCACACCACACTAATAAAGGACTGATCACAAAAATCTACAAAGAGCTGATGAGACTCAACAAAAACAAAGAAAATAATCCAGTCAAAAAATGGGCAGAGGGCCTCCCCTGGTGGTGCAGCGGTTGAGTTCTGGGCTGCAAAGCTGCCCACAATCTCTGCAGCTGCTGTTTGATCCCTGGCCACCAGCAAAGGTCCCACATGGCGCAGCAGACCTCTCCTGCCATGCCCGCTGCTCTGCTCAGCAGTGTATTTCATCTGTCTGCCTGTTATGTTCCCTGCTCTGGCTCTGGTGAATTTTCTCACCCTCCCACGCTTCTAACTGTACCCAGTGCTTGTATAAATAAACAAATAAATCTTTTATTTTAAATGGGGAAAAAAGCCAAAAAAAGAAATTTCTCTGAAGAGGAAATGCAAATGGCCAACAGGCATATGAAAAAATGTTCAACATCACTTGTAATCAGGGAAATAGAAATCAAAACTACAATGAGATACCATCTTACACCAGTGAGAATGGCACATATTAAAAAAAACTAACAACAACAAATGTTGGCGAAGTTGTGTAGAAAAAGGAACTCTTGCATTGCTGGTGGGAGTGCAAACTGGTCCAACCACTATGAAAAGCTGTGTGGAGATTTCTTGACCTACTAAACATAGAGCTTCCATATGACCCAGCAATTCCATCCTAGGTATTTACCCAAAGGACACAGAAACATTAATTCCAAAGGGCACCCGCAACCCTATGTTTATAACAACACTGTTTACAATAGCTAAGCTATGGAAACAACCCAAATGCCCCAAAATAGATGACTGGATCAAGAAGATGTGGTACATATACACAACAGAATATTACTCAGCAATCAAAAAAGATAAACACATGCAGTTTGCAGCAACATGGATGGAGCTAGAAGGGATCATTCTCAGAGAAATAAGTCAGAAAGAAAAGGAAAAATACCAGATGGTCTCACTCATAGCAGGAATTTAAAAAGCCTAAACAAGGGACCATGAAAAAGACTAATTAATACAAAGTAAAAATCAAAATCAACAGGCAACTATAAACCAGAGACATACTACGGGTGGAGAGGAGGGGAGTAGAGTCAAAATAAGGCATGGTGCAATTGTATGGGGAATCTAACCAAAATGAAAATGCATACATTGTGCAAAAATGAAAAATGATGTAAGAATTATGTAAAATAAAAAAAAAATTAAAGAAGAACAGAATGAAGCAAGGAATAAATCACAGAAAAAGACAATCGAAATGGCAAACACAGATGCCAACATATCAATATTAACTCTAAATGTAAATGAACTAAACTTATCAATAAAAAGACGCAGAGTAACAGGCTAGATCAAAAAAAAAAAATTCCAACCTACTGCTGTTTCCAGGAAACACATTTAACTACAAAAGATAAACAGAGACTGAAAGTAAAAGGTTGGAAAACAATCCTAGAAACAAACGGACCAAAAAGAAAACAGGAACAACTATCCTTATATCAGATGAAATAGACTTCAAATTAAAAAGTCAGAAAGAGACATGGATGGACACTACATTATGATCAAGGGGACAATACATCAAGAAGATATAACATTCATCAACATATACTCATCAAATGAAGGAGTGCCAAAATATATTAGACAATTATTTTCAGCTCTGAAAACAGACATTAAAGAAAATACAAATATAGTGAAAGATTTCAACATCCCACTCTCACCAATGGACAGATCAATGAGACAAAAATAGCAAAAACAGTAGAGCCATAAATAGAGACAGAACTCATGTACTTAACAGACATCTCTAGGACACTGCACCAAAAAATCTGAGTACACATTTTTATCAAGTGCACACAGATCTTTCTCCAGAATTGATCACTTACTGGGCTACAAAACAAACATCAACAGATACATTAAGATCAAAATCTTTCCAACTATCTTCTCTGATCATAAGGGCACCAACTGGAAATAAATCATTAAGTGAAAACAAGGAACCCTTCCACTTCATGGAGATTGAAATCCACACTTCTGGAAGCCCATTGCACTAATGAGGAGATCAAAGAAGAAATTAAAAAACACATTGAGTTTAACAACAATGATGACACCAATTTCCAGAATGTATGGGATACAGCAAAAGCAGTAATAATAGGAAACTGTGTAGCACAAGAGACTCACATCAAGAAACAAGAAAGAACTCAAAGAAACAACTTAATCTCACATCTCAAAGATAGAAGAAGAAGAACAACAACAACAAAAAACCTAAAACCAGTACAAGAAAAGTATTAATAGAATTCAAAGCAGAAATAAATGAAATAGAAATTAAAAAAAAAACGCAAAAGATCAATGAAACCAAAAATTGGTTCCTTGAAGAATTAAAATAGACAAACTTCTAGCCAGGCTTTCAGAGAAAAAATGGGAGAAAATCCATATAAATAAGATTATAAATGAAAGAAGAATCACAACAGACTCAGTAGAAATCAACAGAATAATTAGAGATTACTATAACATCTATAGCAAACTCAACAATCTAGAAGAGATGGACAAATTCATAGAATGGTATAATCATCCAAAGCTAGATAAAGAAGAAATAGGACACCTGAGCAGACCAATTACAAGCAGTGAAGTTGAGGCAGTAATCTAAACACTGCCCAAAAATAAAAGCCTAGGCCCAGACTGCTTCACAAATGAATTTTAACAAACATTCAGCAATGAATTAATGCCTATCTGTAGTGTAAATGATTTTCAGGTTTTTCTGCCCTCCCACAGTTAGGATTGCCCCGCCTGATGGTGCCATCTGCATTTTGTTACACTGTTATATTCAGTTGTATTGTTTACTTCTGTGGGCCATGACTGCAGTATTGACATATTTGACAAGAGAAACAGAGGCAGAAGTGGAGAGAGAACTGGAGAGAGAAGGCCAGAGAGCCCAGCAAAGAGAGAAGATTTGCATCCTGTCCCCCTGGCAAACCTGCCTGCCTTCTACCTGGTTGCTGCACTACAAGTAAAAGCTCAATAAAAGCCTGAGAAATCCACCAAGGGCTCCAGGACTCTCCTTTACCCTGCTCTGCTTTGATCATAGAGAACCAGCTCTGTGCCTTCCTGGCACTAAACTGTCTTACACAAACTCTTTCAAAAAATTGAAAAAGGAAAACTACCGAGTATGTTCTTTGAAGCCAACATTACACTAATAGCAAAACCAAACACAACGCAAAAAAAAGAAAATTATATGCCAATCTCCCTAATGAGCACTGATGCAAAAGTCCTCAACAAAATAATTGCCAACAGAATCCAACAATATATCAAAGGGATAATACACCACAATCAAGTAGGATTTATTCTAGGGGTACAAGGATAGTTCAACATATGAAAATATGAAAATCGATCAGTGAAATCCAACAAATTACCAAAAAGAAAAATAAAAACCATATGATCATATCAATAGATGCTGAGAAAGCATACGACAAAGTCCAACACCCCTTTATTATGAAGGCCCTTGAAATTCTTGGTATAGAAGAAACATACCTTAACGTGATAAAAGCCATATATGACATATCCACAGCCAATATTATTCTCAGTGGTGAAAAGCTCAAGGCCTTTCCTTTAAGATCAGGAACAAGACAGAGATGTCCTCTCTCACCACTGCTCTTCAATATAATACTGGAGGTCCTAGTCAGAGCAATAAGACAAGAGAAAGACATACAAGGAATCCAAATAGGGAAAGAAGAAGTAAAATAATCATGATTTGCCAACAATATGATACTCTACATAGAGAACCCTAAAAACACCACAGAAAAAATTACTCAGTATAATCAACCAGTTTAGTAAAGTAGCAGGATATAAAATCAACACACAAAAATCAGTAACCTTTCTATACACAATCAATCTGAAGAAGAAGAAATCAAGAAAACCATCCCTTTTATAATTGAAGCAAAAAAAAATCAAATACTTGGGGATAAACCTAACAAAAGAGGTAAAGGACCTCTACAAATAAAACTATAAAATACTGTTTAAAGAAATAGAAAACACAAAGAAATGGAGAGACATCCCCTGCTCATGGATTGGAAGAATTAACATTATTAAAATGGCCATCCTACTGAAAGCAACTTACAGATTCAATGCTATTCCAATGACAATTTCAGTGACATTCTTCAAAAAAATAGAAAAAAATATTGAGGAAATTCATATGGAGCCACCAAAAACCTTGAATAGCCAAAGCTCTCCTGAAAAAAAAAAAAGAAGGGAATGGAGGTATCAAAATCCCAGGTTTCAAACTAAACTACAAAGCAATGATAATCAAAACTGCATGGCATTGTAACAAGAACAGACACATGGACCAATGGAACTGAATAGAAAATCCAGAAATAAACCCACAGATTTACAGTCAACTAATCTTTGACAAAGGAGCAAAGACTATGCAATAGAGCAAAGAAAGTTTGTTCAATAAATGGTGCTGGGAAAACTGGGTTGCTACATGCAAAAGAATGAAGTTTAACTACTACCATATACCATGTACAAAAATCAACTCAAAATGGATGAAAGAACTGGACATGACATGAAACCATACATCTGAAAACATACATCTCAGTAACATCTTTAAAGACTCTTCACCCAAAGCAAAGAAAGTCAAGGGGAAAATAAACACCTGGGATTACCTCAAACCAAAAGTTCTGTACAGCAAAAGAGACACTAACAAAAACAAAGAGATACCCCACTGATTGGGAAAAAAAAAATTGTACTGCATACAACTGATAAGGGACTGACCACAAAGATTTACAAAGAACTCACACTACTCAACAAAAGCAAAGAAAACAATCCAGTCAAGGAATGAGCAGAACTTAAAAGACACTTCTCCAAAGAGGAAATGCAAATTGCCAACAGGCATACGGAAAAATGTTCAATATCCCTTATAATCATGAAATTCATATCAAAACCACTTCAAGATACTACCTTACACCAGTTAGAATGGCACATATTAAAAAAACTAGCAACAACAATTGTTGGTGAGGATGTGGTGTAAAAGGAACACACCTACATTACTGTTCGGAGTGCAAACTAGCCCAACCACTTTGTAAATCTGTCTGGAGTTTCCTCAGTCTACTAAATATGGAGCTACCATATGACCCAACAATTCCACTCCTAGGTATCTACGCAAAGGACACAAAAACATTGATTCAAAAGAACACCTGTACCCCTAAGTTATTGCAGCACTATTTATAATAGATAAAACCTAGAAACAAACCAAATGCCCAAAAATAAATGACTAGATCAAGAAGATGTGGTATATATACACAATGGGATATTACACCACAATAAAAAAATAAACTCATGCCATTTGCAGCAACATGGATGGAGCTAGAAGGAATTATGCTCAGTGAAATAAGTTAGAAGGAAAAAGAAAAATATTGGATGGTTTCACTTATAAGAGGAATATTGGGGAACTATATATAATATCAATGTAAAAATAATAGCAATATAAAACACAGCAAAATGAAAGCAGACAATTATAAATCAGAGACATCCTGCTGGTGAGGAGGAAGGAGCGGGATCAGAGGGAGGGAGATCAGAGCACAGGGGACTTAGGTTTGAGGCATAGTGCATTGGTGAAGGAAATTGTATGGGGACTACATGGGGAGGGGGGAGAAAATATTGTTTAAAAGTGAACACTTATTTAAAAATTAAATAAAAAATTTCAGAAATCCTAAAAAAATTGAAAACCCAGAAATAAAATGACACATATATGATCAAATAATGTACGACAAAAGATGGAAGAATATTCACTGGAACAAAGGTAGTCTCTTCAATAAATGGTTCTGGGAAAACTGGACTACTACATGCAAAAGAATGAAACTAGACTACTATACCACATCATACATAAAAACAAACTCAAAATAAATAAAAAACTTGAATATAAGACTTGAGATTTGATATGAATTTCAACAGTATTTGTTCTATTTCTTTGAAGAATGTCATTGGGATTTTTATAATAGCATTGAATCTGTATATTGTTTTGGGGAGGATGGCCATTTTAATAATGTTGATTCTTCCAATCCATGAGCAGGGGAGGAGCTAGAGGGAATAATGCTCAGTGAAATAAGCCAGAAGGAAAAAGAAAAATATTGGATGGTTTCACTAATAACAGGAATATAGAGGAACCAAATAAGACATCAGTGTAAAAAAATAATAATAACAGAACAAAACACAACAAAGCAAAAACAGACTATTATAAACCAGAGAGACATACTGCAGGGGAAGACGATGGAGAGGGATCAGAGGGAGGAAGGGCAGAGCACAGGGGACTGTGGTGATGGTGCATGGGTGACTTGGGGAAGGAAATTCTATGGGGATTCAATCTGAGGGGATAGGGGGAAAATATTGTTAAATTTTTTTTTTAAATGATAATGATAAAATAAAAAATAATATATATAAAAATTTGAAATTATAAAATATATAGAAGAAAACATAGGCAAAACACTTCATGACATAAACCTCAGAAACATCTTTGAAGACACATTCCCAGAAGCAAAGAAAATGAGAGAAAAAACAAACAGCTGGGACTACATCAAACTACATATATTCTATAGCCAAAACAGAGTGATACCCTATTGAATGGGAGAATATATTTTCACACCATACAACTGATAAGGGACGGATAGCAAAGATCTACAAAAAGCTTACACAATTCAACATTGTATTTTTCTTACATACCATTTTGTTGTATCCACTCTTTTAGTGTGTTTAATCACATCCTTTAATTAGAACTCTTAGAAATAACAGCTCATATGAGATTGTAAAACATTTGGGTGTTCTATATTACTGAGTTTCAGGAATACTTAATTAATCTAAAAGAAGCGCTTTTATAAATCAATTTTGACAATACCTATCAGAGAAACACAAAACATAAAACAAAATATATCCATAGAGATTAACATATGGAAAGATATAGGGAATATGTGTTCCACTTAAAGAAGAATCATGGAGAACCCTGCTACCCTCCCCCACCCACAAAGTCAGCACTCTCCGACCAACAGAAAGGAGGGAAAAAAAACAAAACCTAAAACAACCAACAAAAACAAACTACACATCAAGCGGAACTGTGAGTGGAAAGGAACTATTTCAGGCACAACACCCATGAAATGGAACTGTGGAGAACCGTGCAGGAATCGCCACAGAGGTGAACAAATGGCTCCAGGTGCCATTAGAGAAAAACAAAGACTCCAAGGAGACCTACAAATAGCCCAAGGCCAGCCAGTAAGCTTGTGGAGTAAAGCAGCATGCTTAAAAAATATACTCAGATCACGGCTGTCCAGGTCCCCGCGCCTGAGAACTAGGCTTGCAGGGAGATGCCCCAGAGCCCTCATTGAGGTGAATGTCCCTCGCTGAGTAATCTGAAACCAGGCGCCCAGACATGGGAGCAGGGTGCAAAAGGCGCCATTTCTGCAGACACTGAACTGGACTGCAGCCCATGTCCTGGATCTGAGGGCTTTGGAACTGAGACCCGGGGCACGAAATTCAGGGTGTGGGATCCCCACGATGGTGGGGCACAGGGCAGGCACAGCACCCCCACACCATTCAGGCGCTCCACGCCACTCCCACTCTGTTCCCCCTGATGCAAGGGGAAAAAAAAATACAGTTCTGGAAAGATCTCTGGCGCCACCTAGCAAATGGAAAAAAAATCACCAACACCCTATAGTTGGAAACCAAGGATCCCAAAAAACCCTGATATTCTGAGAGAGGTTGGGCAACGCAAACAGGAGTAAGGAGGGAAATAAGGCGTGGAGCAAGACCCCATCCTGGAACTGAGAACCAGGCACAGGATATGGGGCATAGGACACGCCAAAGCAGGGGGCAGGGGCACTGCACAGGGTGACAGCCAGAGTTTGGGATCTGAGAGCCCTGGAACTGAGACCTAGAGTGCAGAATTCAGGGCATGGGATTCATACAACTGTGGGCACAGCACAGCACAGCGTGAACACGGGGCAGACACAGCACCCAACTTGAATAAGAGCCCCTGTGTTGAGGTGCTCCCTTTAACCCCCCCCCCCAGCTTTCTCAGAGAACCACTGGGAAAAGCCAGGGTCAACAAGTACGGGTCACTGGCGCCACCTCGTGACCAGAACTAAATCACCAACTAGCTGATTCCCTGTTGGAACGGAGAAAATGCAGGGGGGGGGGGGGAACTGTAAGGGATGGTGCCCAGCAACACAGCATCAACACCCTGGTGGAATTTTTGCATAACAATGCTGGTCTCAGTCTGGTAAACAGTTTCTGACACCCTTAAAGGAGCACTCCAAAGAGAGGCCCGCCAATACCAGTGGCACAACATCCCAAAGCATAGAACTAATTAGAAAGCAAACAACAGGGAGCAGAAAAAATATGAATAACCAAGCAAGCCTGCAGGAGGACACAACACAAAAAAAAATACAGTAACCAGAGCTCAATGATGACATGGAAGAATTTCTTGGCCTGTAAGATAGATAATTAATAATCATCATGATTAAAAAGCAGAAAGAAAGCAAAAAGGAAAAAAAAAACGATTTGAGACAAATAATCACTGAACTGAGGAATGAAATTGAGACCTTAAGAAAGGAAAGAAAAGAAATGAAGCAATGAAAACAGAATCAATGAAATGGAAGAACGGATCAGTACTATCAAAGATACAGAAATAAAAAGAGCCAAAGAGAAAAGGAGAGAGAAGTGCAAATGAAGCAGTATGAGGAGACTCTTAGATAACCATCAGACTCCATGAAGAGAGGAAATGTAAGAGTTATAGGCATTCCAGAAGGTGAGGAGAGAGACAAAGGAACTGAGAAATTATTCAAGGAGATAATTGAGGAAAACTTCCCAAGAATGAAAAAGGAGATGAATATAGATATACCAGAAGCGAGAATAAATCCCAGTTACCACAATGAAAAGAAAATTTCTGCAAGACACCTAATAGTAAAACATGCAAGAGTCCAAGACAAGGAAAAAAATAAAGAAATTGGCAAGGGGAAGAAACAGATAACTTATAAGGGAAAAGCAATCAGGTTAACTTCTGAATTCTCCGAAGAAACATTATGGGCACCAAGAGAATGGAATAACATATTCAGCAAACTTCAAGACAGCAAATGCCAACCAAGAATAATTTACCCTGCAAAGTTCTCCTTCTTCTAAAAAAAAATATGGACCTTCTCAGACAAACAGAAACTTCAGAAATTCATTACAACTAAATCCCCACACCAAAACATCCTACAAGAAGTCCTAAAGCCAAAATCAATAGAGGAATGAACAAGAAGAACAGACTAAAGCAAGGAATAAAATCACAAAAAAAGACAAAATGGCAAACACAGATGCCAACATATCAATATTAACTCTAACTGTAAACAAATTAAGCTCATCAATGAAAAGACACAGAGTATCAGGCTGGATTAAAAAACAATATCCAACCATCTGATGTCTCCAGGAAACACATTTAACCACAAAAGATGAACATAGACTGAAAATAAAAGGTTGTAAAACAATCCTACAAGAAATTGGACCAAAAAAGAAGGCAGGAACTGCCATACTTATAAGCCAGAAAGAAAAAGAAAAATACTGGATGGTCTCACTCATAGCAGGAATCTAGAAAACTTAAATAAGGGACCAGGAAAATGAATAACTATAAGAAAGTGAAAATCAAAATCAACAAAAAACTATGAAACAGAGACACTTTTTGGGGCATGGGGGGCCGGAGGGGAGGGATTAGAGTCAGAATGGGGGGGTGCAATTGTATGGGGAATATAAAAATAAAATTTATTATTTAAAAAAATAAAAATACTTTGAGTTAAATGACAAGGAGGACAACACTTTCCAGAATGTATGGGATGCAGCAAGAGCAGTAATAGGAGGAAATATATATAGCAATATAGGTTCACATCAACAAACAAAAAAGGACTCAAAGAAACAACCTAATCTCACATCTCAAATAACTAGACAAAGAACAAAAAATCCCTAAAGCATGCAGAATAAAGGAAATAATAAAAATCAAAGCAGAAATAAATGAACTAGAAATTAACAAAAGAACCCAAAAGATCAGTGAAACCAAAAGTTGGTTCTTTGAAAAAATAAACAAAATAGACAAACCTCTAGCAAGGCTCGCAAAGAAAAAAAAATGGGAGAAAACACATATAAATAGGATTATGAATGAAATAGGAGAAATCACAACAGACTCAGTAGAAATCAAAAGAATAATCAGAGATTACTATGAACACTTATACGCAAACAAATTCAACAACATACAAGAGATGGACAAATTCCTAGAATGAAATAATCATCCAAAGTTGGACAAAGAAGAAATAGAACAACTAAAAAGACCAATTACAAGCAGTGAAATTGAAGCACTAATCAAAGCACTCCCCAAAAACAAAACCCAGGCCCAGACGGCTTCACAAATGAATTCCACCAAACATTCAGCAGTGAATTAGTGCCTATCCTAACAAATTGTTTCAAAAAATTGAAAAAAAACGAATACTAACAAATACATTCTATAAAGCCAACATTACACTAATACCAAAGGCCAACAAAGACAGCACAAAAAAAGAAAATTACAGGCCAATCTCCCTAATGAATACTCATGCAAAAATCCTCAACAAAATCCTTGCCAACAGAATACAACAATGCATCCATAAGATAAGTCACCATGACCAAGTAGGATTTATTCCAGGGACACAAGGTTGGTTCAAAATCAATGTAATCTAACACATCAACAACAAAAAAATTATTAAAACCATATAATAATATCCATAGATGCTGAGAAAGCATTTGACAAATTATAACACCCATTTATGATAAAGGCCCTTGAAATTCTCAGGATACAAGGAACATACCTCAACATGATAAAGGCCATATATGACAAGCCCACAGCCAACATCATTCTCAATGGTGAAAAGTTTAAGGCATTCCCATTAAGATCTGGAACAAGACAAGGATGTCCACTCTCACTACTGCTTGTCAACATAATACTGGAATTCCTAGCCAGAGCAATAAGACAAGAGAAAGACATACAAGGAATCCAAATATGCAAGGAAGAAGTCAAACTATCACTATTTGTGGACAATATGATAATATACATAGAAAACCCCAAAAACTTCATAGAAAAACTAATTCAACTAATCAATCAGTTTAGTAAAGTGGCAGGATAAAAAATCAACACACAAAAATCAGTAGCTTTCCTATACACAAACAATAAATCTGAAGATGAGAAATCAAGAAAACCATCTCTTTCATTATTGAAACAAAAAATAAATCAAATACCGGGGAATAAACCTAACAAAAGAAGTAAAGGACCTATACACAGGAAACTACAAAACACTGTTAAAAGAAATAGAAATAGACACAAAGAAATGGAAAGACATCCCCTGCTCATGGATCAGAAGAATTATCATTATCAAAATGGCCATCCTACCAAAAGCAATCTACAGATTCAATGCTATTCCAATGAAAATTTCAATGTCATTCTTCAAAGAAATAGAAAAAATATTGATGATATTCATATGGAGCCACCAAAAACCACAAATAGCCAAAACACTCCTTTAAAAAAAAAAAAAAAAAGATCGTTCCCATTTTTTTTTTTTTCTGGAGCAGATGATCTGGGTTTTATTTATTTTTTTTTATAAATAATAAATTTTATTTTTATATTCCCCATACAATTGCAGCCCCCCCATTCTGACCCCAATCCCTCCCCTCCCGCCCCAGCCCCCCTAAAAGTGTCTCTGGTTCATATTTTTTTGTTGATTTTGATTTTCAATTTCTTATAGTTATTCATTTTCCTGGTCCCTTATTTAAGTTTTCTAGATTCCTGCTATGAGTGAGACCATCCGGTGTTTTTCTTTTTCTTTCTGGCTTATTTCGCTGAGCATGATCCCTTCCAGCGCCATCCATGTTGCTGCAAATTGCATGTGTTTATCTTTTTTGAATGCTGAGTAATATTCCATGGTATATATGTACCACATCTTCTTGATCCAGTCATCTATTTTTGGGCATTTGGGTTGTTTCCAAAGCTTAGCTATTGTAAACAGTGCTGCTATAAACATAGGGGTGCAGGTGTTCTTAGGAATTGATGTTTCTGTGTCCTTTGGGTAAATACCTAGGAGTGGAATTGCTGGATCATATGGAAGCTCTATGTTTAGTAGGTCCAGAAATCTCCACACAGCTCTCCACAGTGGTTGGACCAGTTTGCACTCCCACCAACAGTGCAGAAGAGTTCCTTTTTCTCCACACCCTCGCCAACATTTGTTGTTGCTACTTTTTTTTTAATATGTGCCATTCTCACTGGTTTAAGATGGTATCTCATGGTAGTTTTGATTTGCATTTCCCTGATGACAAGTGATGTTGAACATTTTTTCATATGCCTGTTGGCCATTTGCATTTCCTCTTCAGAGAAGTTTCTTTTTAGCTATTCTGCCCATTTTTTGACTGGATAATTTTCTTTGTTGTTGTTGAGTCTCATCAGCTCTTTGCAGATTTTTGTGATCAGACCTTTATCATTAGTGTTGTGTGCAAAAATGTTCTCGCAGTCGGTGGGGTTTCTCTTTGTTTTTGTTATTGTCTCTTTTGCTGTGCAGAAGCTCTTTAATTTGATGTAGTCCCAGCTGTTTATCTTTGCCTTCACTATCACTGCTTTGGGTGATGTGTCTGTAAAGATGTCTTTGATGTGCAAATCACGTAGTGTTTCGCCTATATTTCCTTCTATATATTTTATGGTTTCAGGTCTTATGTCAAGTTCTTTAATCCATTTTGAGTTGATTTTTCTGTATGGTGTGAGGTAGTGGTCAAGCTTCATTCTTTTGCATGTAGCGACCCAGTTTTCCCAGCACCATTTATTGAACAAACTTTCTTTGCTCCAATGCATAGTCTTTGCTCCTTTGTCAAAGATTAGTTGACCATAAATCTGTGGGTTTATTTCTGGATTTTCTATTTGATTCCATTGGTCTGTGTGTCTGTTCTTGTTCCAATACCATGCAGTTTTGATGATTATGGCTTTGTAGTATAGTTTGAAGTCTGGGAGTGTGATGCCTCCATTTCCTTCTTTTTTTTTTCAGGAGAGCTTTGGCTATTCGGGGTTTTTGGTGATTCCATATGAATTTCATCAATAATTGTTCTATTTCTTTGAAGAATGACATTGAAATTTTGATTGGAATAGCATTAAATCGGTATATTGCTTTTGGTAGGATGGCCATTTTAATGTTTATTCTTCCAATCCATGAGCAGGGGATGTCTTTCCATTTCTTTGTGTCTTCTTCTATTTCTTTTAACAGTGTTTTATAATTTTCTTTGTATAGGTCCTTTACCTCTTTTGTTAGATTTATTCCCAAATATTTGATTTTTTTGTTTCGATAATAAAAGGGATGCTTTTTTTTTTATTTCTTCTTCTTCAGATTTATTGTTTGTGTATAGGAAGGCTACTGACTTTTGCGTGTTGATTTTGTATCCTGCCACTTTACTGAATTGATTGATAAGTTGAATTAGTTTTTCTGTGGAGTTTTTGGGGTTCTCTATGTATATTATCATATCATCTGCAAATAGTGATAGTTTGACTTCTTCTTTTCCTATTTGAATTCCTTGGATGTCTTTCTCTTGTCTTATTGCTCTGGCTAGGACTTCCAGTATTATATTGAAAAGCAGTGGTGAGAGTGGACATCCTTGTCTTGTTCCAGATCTAAATGGAATTGCTTTCAGCTTTTCACCATTGAGGATGATATTGGCTGTTGGCTTGTCATAGATGGCCTTTATGATGTTGAGGTATGTTCCTTGTATCCCAAGAATTCCAAGGGCTTTTATCATGAATGGGTGTTGCACTTTGTCGAAAGCTTTCTCAGCATCTATTGATATTATCATATGGTTTTTATATTTCTTTTTGTTGATGTGTTGGATAACGTTGATTGATTTTCTGATGTTAAACCATCCTTGTGTCCCTGGAATGAATCCTACTTGGTCGTGGTGAATTATCTTATGGATACATTGTTGGATTCTGATAGCTAAAATTTTATTGAGGATTTTTGCATCAGTGTTCATTAGGGAGATTGGCCTGTAGTTTTCCTTTTTTGTGTTGTCCTTATTCGGTTTTGGTATTAGTGTAATGTTGGCTTCATAGAACGTGTTTGGTATTGTCCCTTCCTTCTCAATTTTTTGGAAGAGTTTGTGAAGGATAGGCACTAATTAGTCTCTGAATCTTTGGTAGAATTCATTTGTAAATCCATCAGGTCCTGGGCTTTTGTTTTTGGGAAGGTTTTTGATTACCATTTCAATTTTGCTGCTTGTAATTGGTCTGTTTAGGTGTTCTATTTCTTCTTGATCTAGCTTTGGGTGATTGTAGAGTTGCAGGAATTTGTCCATCTCCTCTAGATTGTTGAACTTGTTTCCATATAACTGTTCATAGTAGTTACTGATTATTCTTTTGATTTCTGCTGTGTCCGTTGTGATTTCTCCTCTTTCATTTATGATCCTGTTTATTTGTGCTTTCTCCCTTTTTTCCTTTGTGAGCCTGGCTAGGGGTTTGTCTATTTTATTGATTTTTTCAAAGAACCAGCTCTTGGTTTCATTGATCTTTTGGATTGTTTTTTTAGTTTCAATTTCATTTATTTCTGCTTTGGTTTTTATTATTTCTTTTCTTCTACTGGTTTTGGGGTTTTTTGTTGTTCTTTTTCTAGATCTCTGAGCTTCGAGATTAGGTTGTTTCTTTGAGTTCTTTCTTGTTTTTTGATGTGAGCTTCTATTCCTATATATTTTCCTCTTATTGCTGCTTTTGCTGCATCCCATACATTTATGATATTAGTGTCCTCCTTGTCATTCAATTCAAAGAATTTTTTAATTTCTTCTTTGATCTCCTCATTAGTCCAGTGGTCTTCCAGTAGTTTGGTTTTTAATCTCCATGAGGTAGAATAGTTCCTTGCCTTCTTTTTATGGTTTATTTCTAATTTGATGCCTTCATGGTCAGAAAAAATGGTTGGTATGATTTCAATCTTGGTGTATCTGTTGATTTTTGTCTTGTGCCCCAGTATGTGATCGATCCTGGAGAATGATCCATGTGCGCTTGAGAAAAATGTGTACTCCGTTTTTTTTGGGTTTAGTGTTCTATAGATGTCTGTTAAGCCCAAATGCTCTAGGTCCTTATTTAGAGCTTTAGTTTCTTTACTTATTTTTTGTCTTGTTGATCTATCCATTGTTGATAGTGGTGTGTTGAAGTCTCCCACTACGTATGTGTTTTCTCTGATGTCTGTTTTCAGAGAGGACAACAGTTGTCTGATATATTTTGGTGCTCCTTCGTTTGGTGAGTATATGTTAATGAGTGTTATTTCTTCTTGAAGTATTGTCCCCTTGATCATAATGTAGTGACCACTGGGGTCTCTTTTTATTTTTTTGAGTTTGAAGTCTATTTTATCTGATATAAGTATAGCTGTTCCTGCTTTCTTTTTTGGTCCATTTGCTTGTAGGATTGTTTTCCATCCTTTAACTTTAAGCCTATTTTTATCTTTTGTAGCTAAATGTGTTTCCTGGAGACAGCAAAAGGTTGGGTTTTGTTTCTTAATCCAGGCTGCAACTCTGTGTCTTTTTATTGAAGAGTTTAGTCCATTTACATTTAGAGTTAATATTGATATGTTAGCATCTGTATTTGCCATTGTGATTTTCTTTCCTTTGATTTTATTTATTTATTCTTTTAATAACTTTTTTTTTGGCCTTCTTTCATTGTTATTCGTCCCTCTGAGGTTCTGGCTTTAGGACTCCTTGTAGTATTTTTTGGAGTGGGGGTTTAGTTGTAATGAAATTCCGGAGTTTCTGTTTGTCTGGGAAGGTCCATATTCTTTCTTCAAAGAGGAAGGAGAGCTTTGCGGGATAGAGTATTCTTGGTTGGCATCTGTTTTCTTGGAGTCTGTTGACTATGTCCCTCCACTCTCTCCTTGCCCGTAGTGTTTCTTCGGAGAAGTCTGATGTCAGCCTGATTGGCTTTCCTTTGAATGTTATCTGTTTCTTCCCTCTTGCCAGCTTCATTATTTTTTCCTTGTCCTGGATTCTTGGGAGCTTTACTATTATGTGTCTTGCTGTATTTTTCCTTTCTTCGTGGAAGTTTGGTGTTCTTCTTGCTTCTTGTATATCAATTTTCAGCTCCTTCTTCACATTTGGGAAGTTCTCTTCAATTATCTCTTTGAATATTTTCTCTGTTCCTACATCTCTCTCCTCTCCTTCTGGTATTCCTATCACTCTTATATTTCCTTTCCTCATGGAGTGAGATAGTTCCCAAAGTCTTTCTTCATTCTTTTTCCTTTGTACTTCTCTTTCCTTTTCTGTTTTGGTTCTTTTTATTTCTGTGTCTTCAAGATTACTTATTCATTCTTCCATTTCATCTATTCTGCTTTCATTGCTTTTCCCAGAATTCTTTAGTTCTTCCATTAATTCTTTGATCTCTTGCATTTCTTTTACTTCCCTCTTTAGGGACTCAATTTCATTCTTCTGACCATTGTTTTCCCTCTCTAGGGACTCGATTGCATTCTTCTGATCGTTGATTATTTTTCCCTTATCATTGTTTTCCTTTATGACTTCTGTCAGTTTTTTAATCACGGCAATTTTAAATTCTCTTTCTGGAAGGCTCAGAAGTTCTTCCAAGTTACTGTCGTTGCAATCTGGGGGCTGGTTTTCTTTTTGTGGTGTGCTTTTTCCCTGGGGAGTTGCTAGGTTGCGTGTGGTTCTTCTCCTCCCTACTGTCTGTTTTCTAATTTGCAGTATGCGTTGGGACAGTGTGTTGTTGGGACTGGCCGGCATCTTGGGCGAGCTTCTCTGCTCCCCTCTGGTTCCTCCTGGAGCCATATGTCAGTTTCAAGCAGTCTTTACTGGAAAAGGTCCCTGTTCTAAAATGCCGATGTGAGGACACACTCCCCTGTGCGCCTGGTCTGCCCGGCGGTGGGTTCCTGCTCCCCCTCTGGGCTTGGACTGCAGGCCAGATGGGGTCTGGCGTGGGTGGACTTCCCCCGCTCACCTCTGGCTCCTGAGGAAGCCTTCTTTACTGAAGAAATGTAGTCTTTACTGAAGAAATGTCCCTGTTCTAAAATGGTGATGTGGGACACACTCCCTGCGCGTCCGGTCTCAGGCACACTCTTCTGCGCGCCTGGTCTGCCCCAGCTGTGGGTGCTCGCTCCCCCTGTGGGCTCAGACTACTGGTCGGAAGGGGCCTGGCGTGGTCTAACTCCCCAGCCACTGGCTCCTCCAGGAGCCTCTGCTGCTTCAAGTCGCTAGGTGGCGCCAGAGATCTCTCCTAGAGCCCTTGGGGAGCTGATTTTCCACCCCGTGGGACTGGGAACAGAGCGGGAATGGTAGGGTAAACCTCAATGGCTTTGGGGTGCTGTGTCTGCCTTGTGCCCCACCGTCGTGGGGAACCCACGCCCCTAATTTCGTGCCCCGGGTCTCAGTTCCAAAGCTCTCAGTTCCAGGACGCGGGCTATAGCCCAGTTCAGTGGCGCGGGAATGGCGCCTTTTGAATCCGGCTCCCTTACCTGGGCGCCTGGTTCCTGCTCACTCACTGAGGGCCTCCGCGCGTCTCCCCGCAAGCCTAGGTCGCAGGCGCGGGGACCTGCGCTTGCTTTTCAACCGCACTGCTTTTCCGTGCGATCCCGATTCTGGTCTGCGCAGCTTTTCCGCGCAATCCCGATCTTGATCCGCGTCTGGTTTTCCAGCGTGCCGCTTTTCCGTGCAAGCTTACCGGGTGGCCTGGGGCTGTGTGCTGGTGCTGGCCTCCTCCTGGGGGGCGGGGTCTCTCTTTAATGGCGCCTGGAGCGCTCCCGTTCACGGGGTGTGGTGGCTGAAATAGTTCCTTTCCACTCACAGTCCCGCTTGCTGCGTAGTTTGTTCTTGTTGGTCCTTTTAGTTTGTTGTTTTCCTCCTCTCTGCTGGTCGGAGAGTGCCGCCTCTGTGGGCGGGGGAGGGGAGCATGGTTCTGCGCTTCCCTCCCTTCTAGTCCTCTTTTATGGCCACTTTCTTCTTCGGGCAGTTTGCTGGAGTCACCCGTTTATCTTCCTTGTCCCAGTTCTCACTGGGACCTGCCGCTTTTCCTCCCTATTAACTTTTTTTAATGGGAGATCTTACTTGCAGCATCTCCTCGCAGCCATGTTGCTCCGCCCATTTTCTCCTTTTTTTTTTTTAAAGGAGTGTTTTGTCTATTTGGGACTCCCTGCACTGTTGGCTGTTGGTGGGAGTGCAAACTGGTCCAACCACTATGGAGAGCTGTGTGGAGATTTCTTGACCTACTAAACATAGAGCTGCCCTATGATCCAACAGTTCCACTCCTAGGTATTTATCCAAAGGACACAGAAACATCAATTCCAAAGAGCACCTGCACGCCTATGTTTATAGCAGCACTATTTACAATAGCTAAGCTTTGGAAACAACCCAAATGCCCAAAAATAGATGACTGGATCAAGAAGATGTGGTACATATACACCATGGAATATTACTTAGCATTCAAAAAAGATAAACACATGCAATTTGCAGCAAGAAGCTTGAAGCTGGAAAGGATCATGCTCAGCAATATAAGCCAGAAAGAAAAAGAAAAATACCGTGTGGTCTCACTCATAGCAGGAATCTAGAAAACTTAAATAAGGGACCAGGAAAATGGATAACTATAAGAAAGTAAAAATCAAAATCAACAAACAACTATGAACCAGAGACACTCAAAGGGAGCTGGGGGGCAGTGAGGGGAGGGATTGGGGTCAAAATAAGGGGGTCGCAATTGTATGGGGAATATAAAAATTAAAAAAATTATATAAAAAAGAAGGGAATGGCGGCATCACTCTGTCAGATTTCAAACTATACTACAAAGCCATAATAATCAAAACTGCATGGTACTGGAACAAGAACAGACACACAGACCAGTGAGACCAAATAGAAAACCCAGAAATAAACCCATAGATTTATGGTCAACTAATATTTGACAAAAGAGCAAAGAATATGCACTGGAGCAAAGAAATATGGTTCAATAAATGGCGCTGGGAAAACTTGGTCACTACATGCAAGAGAATGAAACTTGACTACTACCTCACAACATGCACAAAACCAACTCAAAATGGATTAAAGAACTAGACATAAGACTGAAACCATAAAAATAGAGGGAAATATAGGTGAAACATACATGACATGCACCTCAAAGACATCTTTACAGACACATCACCCAAAGCAGTGATAGTGAAGGCAAAGATAAACAGCTGGGACTACATCAAATTAAAGAGCTTCTGCACAGCAAAAGAGACAATAACAAAAACAAAGAGAAACCCCATCAACTGGGAGAACATTTTTGCACACAACACTAATGATGAAGGACTGATCACAAAAATCCACAAAGAGCTCATGAGTTCAACAAAAACAAAGAAAATAATCCAGTAAAAAAATGGGCGGAACAGCTGAAAACAAACTTCTCCAAAGAGGAAATGCAAATGGCCAACAAGCATATGAAAAAATGTTCAACATCACCTGTAATCAGGGAAATGCAAATCAAAACCACAAAGAGATATCATCTTACACCAGTGAGAATGGCACATATTAAAAAAAAACTAGCAATGACAAATGTTGGCGAGGATGTGGAGAAAAAGAACTCTCCTGCACTGCTGGTGGGAGGGCAAACTGGTCCAATCACTATGGAAAGCTGTATGGAGATTCCTCAATCTACTAAAGACAGATCTTCCATATGATCCAGCAATTCCTCTCCTAGGTATTTACCCAAAGGACACAGAAACATTAATTCCAAAGGGTGCTGCACCCCTATGTTTATAGCAGCACTATTTACAATTGCTAAGCTTTGGAAACAACCTAAATGCCGAAAAATAGATGACTGGATCAAGAAGATGCAGTACATATACACAATGGAATATTACTCAGCAATCAAAAAAGATAAACTCATACAGTTTGCAGCAACATTGATGGAACTGGAAGGGATCATGCTCAGCGAAATAAGCCAGAAAGTACAAGGAAAATACCAGATGGTCTCACTCATTGCAGGAATCTAGAAAACCTAATAAGGAACCAGGAAAAAGAATAACTATAAGAAAGAAAAAATCAAAATCAACAAACAACTATAAACCTGAGACACCCTATAGGGAGTGGGGAAAGGAGTGATTGGGGTCAAAATAAAGGGGGTGCAATTGTATGGTTAATATAAAAATAAAAAAAGAATTGACACATGTACATCCAAAAATTAAAGAAAAATAAGGAAGAACCATGAATTAGATTAAAATTCAAATTTCACTATTTTATAAGTATGATCATGAAAATAATGAACTCATTAGATTATGCCAAATTGGGGCATCAGGAGATAGGCTATACCTTCATACTTGTTTGTGATCATCCTAATTGAAGAATGTACACAACGCCAAATAACAGATATAAAACTAACAAGGATATTTGTCCTTGGCTATAGGAAAATTTTGCTGAGACATGCCTTTTTAGTCAAGTCCAAGTGACTCAGGATCTGTGGTATCTCAAAGATGACTATATATCTCAGAAGAATATTTAGGAAAGATATGGTTTTTAGTCTATAGAGACGCCTGCCAGTTGACACATATTGGTAGCCATCAATAACATTTCAGAGCCCAGTCAAGAAGCTAACATGCAATAGCTAATCAGTCCTCCTCTCTCCCTCCTGCTGCATAAAATCTTTAGACTATTTTTGAATTAAATTTAGTTTTTCCCCAGTATATTCATTTTTATTTAAAACAAGAAGACAGTTCTTTCTCTCCAGATTTTCATGTTTAATAGTGTAAATTACAAGAAAATCATCTCAGTAGAAAGGGTTAATTACAATGTTATTTTAGAAAGGTTTATTCCTCAAAATGAATAATAATGTACAAATCATGAGAATGATTAGCTTCAATGGCTTCCTCTTCATCTAACCTTGTTTCTACATGTTATTTCTGTGATTCATCAAGAGAGGCCAGGAAATCATTTATGTCACTTGCAAAAGTTCCTTGTGATGTAATCATCATCTTCTAGAAAATTTAGACTTTGAATATTTTTTTTTAACTCCAATACTGTGTTCTTCTCTTCCTAGTAGCTTTTTTATTTTCACATTTCTTTTGATTTTCAATGTAGAAAATGTGCTTAATGTGTTCTTCACAGATAGTAGGAGTGATTTTCTGGAGATTCAGAAACACTCCACCTGGTGTTCTTCTTTGACTACCATTCATTATAAAAGGACACCATTTGGTTCAACGTCAGCAGTTTCCATCAGAAGTTTAATTGCCTTTTTGTTTTCAATTGTCCCCACTATTTGGGCTATCAGATCTTTCTTTGTTTCCTGTAACCTGAAAGAAATTTCATAAAATACTTTCTCTTGAGAATCGTTCTTTGAGATCTCATACCATCTTTGTAATTTATTTCTAGTCTGTTTCCTAGTCTGTCTTTTACAAATCATTTTGTTTTGTCTTGAGATGACTTTGCTCATTTTCTTCTTCATTTGATTCTGTTTTTTTTTTCTTTTTTTTTTGGCCAGCATGTATAGTTCTAGTTCTGTATCTAATTTATTTGTATTTTTTCACATTCCCTCGTAAATTTCTTAGCAAGCAAATAATTATAGGTCTCAGACCGTCTTTTATCAATAGTGCACTCCATTCTCAAGAGTCCAAGTTCTGTGCCACTGCATCTTGACTTTATTCCTGCAGCAAAGCACCCCATATGTTGTTAACCATTTTTCTTCCAGCAGCATGTAGTTTCTAGGTGTTTTGCTCAAACTGAAAAAAACTCTGATTGGGAAGAGCATTAAAACAATTCTGTCCCTTTCATTTCCAAAGACAACTATCATCTGAATCAGAAAAACTCTCTGCACTTGAATCCACACTCCTAACAGTCAGATGATGTGATTTCAGCACATGTTGCTGTAGTACCCTGGAAGGGCCTCATTACGCAGAACCTACCTAGTGCTTTTGGCACCAGCAGCTGCCTGTCGCCAGGTGCAACCACCATGTAGAAATCTGAGTAGGAAAACTTCCCATCTTCCATGTCTCCAGCTTCCTGCACCATCTTCCCAAAGCTCTGCAGAATATATAGAGTTTTTAATCTCACTTTCTAATTTTTATTGTTGTTGTTTTGATGCCAGCTGATGTCTCAGCTGCTCTGAGAATTTATTGGGTTATTTAGTGGTTGTGAACTTTTGGGTTGGATAACACAGACAACAGAGAAGGTAATATGAGGAGCACATAACAGCCCAACAGACCTCCCCCAATAAGCAGTGTTCCTTCTCAGATGGTACTACCCACCGAGATAGATGGTTAGTAAAAAAGTTTAAGTAAATGGCAATCCCCTTGATTAGTTGCACAGGCATAAATGGAGTCCTGTTCACAGCCTTAAGATTCAAGATGTTGTGTCAGGAGCACCAGGAATACATATGATTTAGAAGACCTGGAAGTTACGCATCAAGCTGGACCACAGTGAGGGAGTGGAAGAAGAGTGAGAGGGAGAAAGAGGAAGAGAGAGGAAGGGAGGGGAAGGAACAGGAGCCCTGGTGTCTAAATCAACCAAGATCTTTAAAACAAAAGGATCCTGGGCCTCCCCTGGTGGCACAGATGGTTGAGCTCACACTATGAAGCTGTCCGCAGCCTCTGCCATGCCGGTTCTATCCAAGCCGGCCGGCCGGCGAGGGTACCACATGGCATGGCAGACCTCTCCTGTCTCGCCCGCTGCTCCCCTCAGCAGTGTATTTTGTCAGTCTGCCTGTTCTGCTCCCCGCTCTGTCTCTGGTGAATCCTCTCACCCTCCTGCACATCTGTCCTGTATCCCAGTTTTTGAATAAATAAATAAATCTTTAAAAAAAAAAAAAAGATCCTCAGTGTGAACATGCAGCATGGCTTTTGTATAGTCATGTGACTGGCTACATATTTGAGTTATTCCTCTTTGAATTGAATGCTCTTTTGATATACATTTCAGTACAAAGCTTGGAGGCACTTGCAATACAAAAATAGGAAAAGTCTCCGGGAGCTCACAATACAGTCTGCCCCGCAATGTGTAGGCATCATAACCAATGTTGAAGACTTTAACTACATGGGTAGTTGGTATCTAAAACTCAGAGGGGGTCTCCCTGGTGGCGCAGGCAGTTGAGTGCAGCGCTGTGGAACTGTCTGCAGCCTCTGCAGTGCCGGTTCGATCCCCGCGGGCCTCGGAGCAACCCACATGGCAAGCAGACCTCTCTATTCTCGCACACTGCTCCCTTTAGCAGTTTATTTCATCGGTCTGCCTGTTCTGTTCCCTGCTCTGTCTCTGGTGAATCCTCAGCCTCCCACACATCTGGCCTGTACCCTGGTTCTTGTATAAATAAAATAAATCTTTAAAAAAATAATAAAATAAAACTCAGAGGTAAGGAACCCATAAAACACATTCAAACAGAATTGTAGTAGGCATTCTATGATTATAGAGACAATAGTATGAAATTTAGTCTGTATTGTCCCAAGACTAGTAATGAAAATAGGTAATGTAAGTACAGTTAAAGGTGTATTTCATCTCAGGAGGCAGTGATGTAGGCGGGTTTCCTGTTAGACCTATAAGCTATAAGTAGTCAAATATTTAATAAGTTTTATTAATATTTTATTTCAAAAAATACATCATTTTTCATCTTTGTACAATGTATGCATTTTCATTTTGGTTAGATTCCCCATACAATTGCACCCCCCCTTATTTTGACACTAGTTCTTCCTCTCCCCACCCCTCCCTAATCCCCACCCCGTAGTGTGTCTCTGGTTTATAGTTGCTTATTGATTTTGATTAGTACTTTGTATTGATTAGTCTTTTTCCTGGTCTCTTTTTTTTTTAAGATTTATTCATTTACAAGCTCTGGGTACAGTCAGAAGAGCAGGAGGGTGAGAGAATTCACCAGAAACAGAGCGGGAAGCAGAGCAGGCAGATGGACCAAAGTACACTGCTGAGGGGAGCAGCGGGAGAGGTCTGCGCACCATGTGGGACCCTCCTCCAGTGGCCAGGGAGCAGCAGGGGATCGAACCGGCACTGCAGAGGCTGCGGGCAGCTTCGCAACCCAGTGCTCAACTGCTGTGCCACTGGGGAGGCCCTTTTTCCTGGTCTGTTATTTAGGTTTTCTAAATTCCTGCTATGAGTGCTATCATCCGGTAATTTTCTTTTTCTTTCTGACTCATTTCACTGAGCATGATCCCTTCTAGCTCCATCCATGTTGCTACAAACTGCATGTGTTTATCTTTTTTGATTGCTGAGTAATATTCCATTGTGTATATGTACCACATTTTCTTGATCAAGTCATATATTTGTGGGCATTTGGGTTGTTTCCAAAGCTTAGCTATTGTAAATAGTGCTAGTATAATCATAAGGGTGCAGGTGCCCTTTGAAATTACTGTTTCTGTAAATGGGTAAATATCTAGGAGTGGAATTGCTGGATCATATGGAAGCTCTATGTTTAGTAGGTCAAGATATCTCTACACAGCTTTTTCCATAGTGGTTGTACTAGTTTGCACTCCCACCAGCAGTGCAGGAGAGTTCCTTTTTCTCCACAACCTCGCCAACATTTGTTGTTGCTAGTTTTTTTTGATATGTGCCATTCTCACTGGTATAAGATGGTATCTCATGGTAGTTTTGATTTGCATTTCACTGATTACAAGTGATGTTGAACAATTTTTCATATGCCTGTTGGCCATTTGCATTTCCTCCTCAGAGAAGTTTCTTTTAGCTCTTCTGCCCATTTTTTGACTGGGTTATTTTTGTTTTTGTTGCATCTCATCAGCTCCTTGTAGATTTTTGTGATCAGTCCTTTATCATTAGTGTTGTGTGCAAAAATGTTCTCCCAGTTGGTGGGGTTTCTCTTTGTTTTTGTTATTGTCTCTTTTGCTGTGCAGAAACTCTTTAATTTGATGTAGTCCCAGCTGTTTATCTTTGCCTTCACTATCACTGCTTTGGGTGATGTGTCTGTAAAGATGTCTTTGATGTGCATATCACGTAGTGTTTCGCCTATATTTCCTTCTATGTATTTTATGGTTTCAGGTCTTATGTCTAGTTCTTTAATCCATTTTGAGTTGATTTTTATGTATGGTGTGAGGTAGTGGTCAAGCTTCATTCTTTTGCATGTAGCGACCCAGTTTTCCCAGCACCATTTATTGAACAAACTTTCTTTGCTCCTTTGTCAAAGATTAGTTGATCATAAATCTGTGGGTTTATTTCTGGATTTTCTATTTGATTCCATTGGTCTGTATTGAACATACAATTTAATTGTCAGTTAAAGGGAGACGGTTATGAAACATTAAGATAAGACTTCAGATGCCATGGGAGAGCAATGATGTTTGGGATGTAGAATTTTCTCAGAGCTCAACAGCAGATACCAAAGTCTGGAGAAAGTTTCATATACTCCACAGACATGGAGTATGAAGTATCTCAAATTGGCTTAATCCATTTTCTGTATTTATATTGATCCAGAGATGTATTTTTAGAGCCACGTGTTAATTTGAGGTTTGGTCTCTTGGCATATCTAAACCTTAATATACCTTTGCTTCTTGTATCTATTTATCATGTCCTTATAAAGAAATGATCTGTTTTATTTCAAATTGTCACTCCAATTCAATTACACAAATTTCTTGATCACTTAAAATCATTATAATATCAATATAATAGAAACTGAAAGTGTAGACAACAAAAACTTAAATGCATAAGTGGGATAACACCAAACTAATGAATTATACACAGAAGAAAAAAACAATCAATATATTGAAAAGTAACTTACATAATGGGGACAATAGTCCCCAACCATATATCTGATTTGGGGATAATACCAAAAGCATATAAAGAGACATTCTGTGGGGGAGGAGGAGGGAGAGGGATTAGAGGGAGGGAGGGAGGAGCAGAGGGGACTTTGGTGATGATGCATGGGTAAATTGGTGAAGGAAATTTTATCGGAACTACACCTGGGGAGGGGGGAGCAAACATTGTTTAAAAATGAACAATGATGTAGAATATATAAATAAATAAATTTAAACAAAGAACTCCTAAATCTCAATACCAAGAAAATCCCATAATTTAATTAATAATGGGGAAAGAACTTAGATATTTTTCTCCATAGAAGACCTATAAATGGCCAAAAGATAAATAAAAATAGACTCAAAATCACTGATCATCAGGGAAATGCAAATCAAAACCACAATGTGACATCATCTCACATTGGATAACTATTATAAAATAAAATCAATAGGCAATATTGAATAAGATATGAAGAAAGGGAAACACTTAAACAGTGTTCTTAGAAATGTAAATGGCATAGCCAATATGGGAAACAGTACATGGTTCCTCAAAATTAAAAATTGGATTACCATATAATAGAGCAATTTCCTTCTTGGAAAGGAATGAAATCAGTGTCTCCAATTATTTCTCATATGCATTTGCATTGCAGGTTTATTCACAACAGCCAAGATATGGAAATAAATGAGATATCCTTAGTCAAATTAATACATAAAAAAGTTTATATAGGTTCCATATCTTGGCCATATATATGTATGTATATATAAATAGACAGCCAGCTTTGAAAAAAGAAGGAAATATTGTCATAAGGACCTCAATTCACTTGAATTTTGCTAAGAGAAGTCAGAGAGAAAATGGGAAATATTACATGCTATAACTTATATGTGAATTCTAAACAAAAAAGGGCTTTTTTCATAAAAGCAAACAGAATGGGAATTGGGAAAGGGCTGCCTCCACAGCCAGAGGTGAGATGAAAAGCCCCATCAAGCCAGGTCCCTCTGGTTGCCAGAGCCTAGAGGGGGATCCAGTGATTTGGGCCCAGTGGGTGATCCAGCCATGACAAAGGCAGTCTGTGGGACCACAGACCCACCTCTGGAATTAAACAAATACAGAAGGAGATTTTCTGTGACAGCAACCACTAATATAGTCATAGTAACACTGCCCTACTGGACTTCTGGCATAAGCTTTTGACTCGATTGGACCACCAATTTCTGACATTCCAGAAAGAGCACACCAAAAAGATGCTGGCCAGTACCAGTGAAATAGTGCCCCAACACATAGAACAAATCAGAAAACAAACAGCAGGGAGAAGAAAAAATACAAGCAACCAAGCAAGTCCTCAGGGAAAAGACAAACCACAAAAAGAAAATCACCCACAAGATTGCAACAACAGTGTCTCAGAAGAAGTTCTGAACCTCCCCGATAGAGAATTTAAATCACCATGATTAAAAAACTGTAAGAAGTTGAAATTGATATGAGAAAAATAATCAACAAACAGGAGAATGAAATTGAGTCCTTAAAGAGGGAAGTGAAAGAAAACAAGAGATCAAAGGATAAATGGAGGGGCTAAAGAACTCTGGGGAAAGCAGTGAAAGCAGAATAGATGAATTTGAAGAACAAATAAGCACTCTGGAAGACACAGAAATAAAAAGAACCAAAACAGAAAAGGAAAGAGAAGTATGAAGGAAAAATAAAGAAGAAAGACTTTGGGAACTATCTGACTCCACTATGAAAGGAAATATAAGAATTATAGGATTCCCAGAAGGAGAGGAAGGAGACATAGAAATAGAAAAAATATTCAAGGAAATAATTGAAGGGAACTTCCCAAGCATGAAGAAGGAGCTGAAAATAGACATACAAGAAGCAAGAAGAACACCAACTTCCATGATGAAAGGAAAAAATACAGCAAGACACATAATAGTAAAGCTGCCAAGAATCCAAGACAAGGAAAAAAATAATGAAGCTGACAAGAGGGAAGAACAGATAACACACAAAGGAAAACCAATCAGGCTGACATCAGACTTTTCTGAAGAAACACTATGGGCAAAGAGAGAGTGGAGGGACATAGTCAACCAACTCCAAGACAACAAATGCCAACCAAGAATACTCTATCCCGAAAAGCTTTCCTTCCTCTATGAAGAAAGAATGAGGACCTTCCCAGACAAAAAGAAATTCTGGAATTTCATTACGACTAAACCCCCACTCCAAAAAAATACTACCAGGAGTCCTAGATCTGGAACCAACAGAGGAATGAGTAAGAACAAAACAAGACTAAAAGAATTAATTAAAAATAAGTAAATAAAACCAGAGAAAAGCAAACAAAATGGCAAATACAGATGCTAACATATCAATATTAACTCTAAATATAAACGGACTAAACACTTCAATAAAAAGACACAGAATCACAGAAACAAAACCCAAACTTTTGCTATCTCAAGGAAACGCATTTAACTACAAAGGATAAAAATAAACTGAAAGTAAAAGGATGGAAAACAATCCTACAAGCAAATGGACCAAAAAGAAGGCAAAAACAGCTATACTTATATCAGATAAAAGAGGTTTCAAACTCAAAAAGTTAAAAAGAGACCCAGTCACTACATGTAAAGAAGACATAACACTCATTACCATATACTCACCAACTGCAGGAGAACCAAAATATATCAGACAACTATTATCATCTCTGAAAACAGACATCAGTGAAAACACATATGTAGTGGGAGACTTCAACACACCACTATCAACAATGAGCCTCCCCGGTGGCGCAGCAGTTGAGTGCTGGGCTGTGAAGCTGCCCACAGCCTCTGCAGTGCCGGTTCGATCCCCAGCCACCAGCAAGTGTCCCACAAGGCACGCAGACCTCTCCTGTCACGCCCACTGCTCCCCTCAGTGCTGTACTTTGTCAATCTGCCTGTTCTGATCTCCTCTCTGGCTCTGGTGAATTCTCTCACCCTCCCATGCTTCTGCCTATACCCAGTGCTTGTATAAATAAATAAAAAATCTAAAAAAAGGATAGATAAATGAGACAAAAAATAAGTAAGGACACTAAAGCTCTAAATAAGCTCATGGGCTTAACAGACATCTATAGAACACTAACACCCAAAAAATATGAATAGACAATTTTCTCAAGCACACATGGATCATTCACATACTGGGACAAAAGACACAAATCAACAGATACACCAAGATTGAAATTCTACCAATCATCTTCTCTAACCATGAAGGCATCAAAATATAAATAAACCATAAAAAGAAGGCAAGGAACACTCCTACCACATGGAGATTGAATCCTGCAATACTGAAAGACCACTGGAATAATCAGGAGATCAAAGAAGAAATTAAAATATACTTTGAGTTGAATGACAAGTAGGGCAACAATTTCCTAAATGTATGGGATGCAACAAAAGCAATAAAAAGAGCAAAATATATAACAATACTGGTTCACATCAAGAAACAAGAAAGAACACAAAGCATCAACCTAATCACACATCTCAAAGAACTAGAAAAAGAACAATAAAACCCCAAAAACAGTAGAAGAACGGATATAATAAAAATCAAAGCAGAAATAAATGAAACAGAAACTAAAAAAAAAAAATGCAAAAAAATCAATGAATTCAAAAGTGGGTTCTTCAAAAAAATAAATAAAATAGACAAACCCCTAGCCAGGCTCAAAAAGAAAAAAAAAACGGGAGAAAGCACAAATAGGATCACAGATGAAAGAGAAATCACAACAGACACAACAAAAAACAAAAGAATAATCAGAAAATACTATGAACAGTTATATGCAAACAAACTTAACAATTTAGAAGAGATGGACAAATTCCTACAACTCTACAATCACCCAAAGGAAAAACATAAAGAATAAATAGAACACCTAAACAGACCAATTACAAGCAGTGAAATTGAAATGGTAATTAAAACCCTCCCCAAAAACAAAAGCCCAGGAACAGATGGATTTACAAATGAATACTACCAAACATTCAGTAACAAATCAGTGCCTAGCCTTCATAAACTCTTTCAAAAAAATGAGAAGGAAAGGATAATACCAAACATGTTCTATGAAGCCAACATTACACTAACAACAAAACTGAACAAGGAAAACACAAGAAAAGAAAACTACAGGGCAATCTCTCTAACGAACTCTGATGCAAAAAATCCTCCATAAAATCTTAGCTATCAGAATACAATGTATCCATAAGATATTTCACCACGACCAAATAGGATTTATTCCTGGGATACAAGGATGGTTCAATATCCGAAAATCAATCAATGTAATCCAACACATCAACAAAAGGAAATATAAAAAAACACATGATAATATCAATAGATGCTGAGAAAGCTTTCAAAAAAGTACAACACCCATTTGTGATAATAGCCCTTGAAATTCTTGGGATACAAAGAACATACCTCAACATCATAAAGGCCATCCATATATGACAAGCCCATAGCCAATATTATTCTCAATGGTGAATAGCTGAAAGCATTTCTGTTAAGATCTGGAACAAGACATGGATGTCCAGTCGCAGCAATGTTTTTTAATATAATACTGGAAGTCCTAGCCAGAGCAGTAAGACAAGAAACAGACATACAAGGAATCCAAATAGGGAAGGAAAAAGTCAATCACTATTCACAGATGATATGGCAATATACATAGAAAACCCCAAAACTCCACAGAAAACCTAATTAAACTAATCAATCAGTTTAGTAAAATAGCAGGATACAAAATCAGTGGCCTTCCTATACACAAACAATAAATCTGAAGAAGAAGAAATCAAGAAAACCACCCCTTTTATTATTGAAACTAAAAAAATCAAATACTTGGGAATAAACCTAGCAAAAGAGGTAAAGGACTTTTACAAAGAAAACTATAAAGCACTGTTAAAAGAAATAAAGGAAGACACAAAGAAATGGAGAGACATCCCCTGCTCTTGGAATGGAAGAATTAACATTATCAAAATGGCCATCCTACCTAAAGCAGTTTAGAGATTCAATGCTATTCCAATAAAAATTTCAATGACATTCTTCAAAGAAATATAACAAATATTGATGAAATTCATATGGGGCCATCAAAAACCCTGAATAGCCGAAGCACTCCTGAAAAAATAAAAGAAGGAAATGGAGGCATCACACGCCCAGATTTCAAACAATATTATAAAGCCATAATAATTAAAACTGCATGGTATTGGAACAAGAACAGGCACATGGACTAATGGAACCAAACAGAAAATCCAGAAATACACCCACAGATTTACAGTCAACTAGTCTTTGACAAAGGAGCAAAGAATATGCAATGGAGAAAAGAATGTTTGTTCAATAAATGGTGCTGGGAAAACTGGGGTGCTACATGCAAAAGAATGAAGCTTCACTACTACCTCACACCATGCACAAAAACCAACTCAAAATGGATTAAAGAACTAGACATAAGACCTGAAATCATAAAATATATAGAAGAAAATACAGGTGAAATACTACGTGACATACACCTCTGCAACATCTTTAAAGACTTATCACCCAAAGCAGTGATAGTTGAGGCAAAGATAAACAATTCGGACAACATCAAATTAAAGAGCTTCTGTACAACAAAAGAGACAGTAACAAAAACAAAGAGACACCCTACCGACTGGATGAAAATTTTTGCACATAACACTAATGATAAAGGACTGAACACAAAAATCTACAAAGAGCTGAAGAGACTCAACAAAAACAAAGTAAATAATCCAGTCAAAAAATGGGCAGAATAACTAAAAAGAAACTTCTCCAAAGAGGAAATTCAAATAGCCAACAGGCATATGAAAAAGTGTTCAGCATCACTTGTAATCAGGGAAATGCAAATGAAAACTACAATCTTACACCATTGAGAATGGCACATATTAAAAAAAAAAAAAACTAGTCACAACAAATGTTAGTGAGAATGTGGAGAAAATGGAACTCTCCTGCACTGTTGGTGGGAGTGCAACTGGTCCAACCACTACGGAAAGCTGTGTGGAGATTCCTCAACCTGCTAAAGATGGAGCTTCCATATGATCCAGCAATTCCACTCCTAGGTATTTACCCAGAGGACACAAATCATTAATTCAAAAAGGCACCTGCACCCCTATGTTTATAGCAGCACTATTTGTAATAGCTAATCTATGCAAACAACCCAAATGCCCAAAAATAGATGAATGGATCAAGAAGGTGTGGTACATATACACAATGGAATATTACTCAGCAATCAAAAAGATAAACTCATGCAATTTGCAGCAACATGGATGGAGCTGGAAGATATCATGCTCACAAAATAAGTCAGAAATAAATAGAAAAATATAGCAGGAATTTAGAAAACCTAAATAAGAGACCAGGAAAAAGACTATAATAAAGTAAAAATCAAAATCAACAAGCAACTATAAACCAGAAACACACTGGGGGGTCAGGGAGGAGGGGTTAGGGTAAAAATAAGAGAGGTAGGAATTCTATGGGGAATATAACCAAGATGAAAAACAGCATACATTGTGCAAAAATGAAAAATTATGCAAAAAATATATAAAACTTAAAAAAATAAAATTAAAAGAAAAAGACTAGAATGGTGGTGGCCATGTTCATAGTGGAACCATATAGAGTGATGTAATTAAATAATACAAATTTTAAATATAAGACTAAGAATGGAGGATCTATTAAATTAAATAATACAAATTTTAAATATAAGACTAAGAACGGTTGGACAACATATTGACTAAATTTAAAAAAAAAGTTTTGGAAAAATGTAAGTTGCTGAGAGTAGATCTTAAGCATTCTCAATACACACACTTAAGTGTTAACAGTGGAAGTAATAGGTACTTTAATTACCTTGATCATGATAATAATCCCACAGTGTATATGTATGCCTAATCATCATGCTGCACACTTCAAATATATACATATATTTTGTAAATATCTTCTCAGCAAAGTTAGAAATTATATAATTTTTAATGTCAGGGGAACCAGAACGTAGTCAAAAAAAAAAATCCCAGTAAATTCATACTAAGAAGAATCAAAAACTCTTTCGGATAAGAAAACTAAATATGTAGCTAAAGGACCTTTGGTAAGATTAGCGCAGATTAGCATCACCACAGAATGTGGAACTATTCATCAAGACATGGAGATATTGTTAAGGAACAGATATATTTTTATTTCTTAGAAAATGCCTGGCCATTTCTCTTCATCTCACTGTCTCACCTGATTCATGCTAGTTAGGTCATGCATAGGCTACTACAATGAGTTCTTACCTGGGTTCTCTCTTTCCCTCCTTACATTTCTTCATACCTTTATTCCACTAGTCATGCTTTTATTAATACTTTAATTTTTCTCCCCACTACCATCCTTTATATATCCTTGTCCTTTTAATTCCCCCAATCACTCCTAATCTTCAGGCCTGTAGGAAGTTTATGGATGTCCACTATACAAATATTAAGGATTTGTTTTTATCATTTTTTTCTTATTTTTGTAAATGTAATTCTCTAAAATTCTCTCCATTTTGTTGAACATTTTTGCACTTCATCCTTATGGCTGTGTAATACTCTATGATGTACATATACCATGTCTTCTTGATCCAATCAGCTGTTGATTGATATTTAATGTTTCCATTCCATAGCTATTTAAATAATCATGCAATGAATATTCTGGAACAAATGGATTTTTGTGTGATTCATATTCTTTAGATCTATGCAAGAGAATGGGATTGTCAGTAACATGACATAAGGAAAATGAGTTAATCAGACTATTTTCACTTTCTCTACAACAAACAGACCATAACATGGAAATGTTATGTTTTCCACCTTTTGGACAGCCAGCAAACAGATAGGGCTTACATTCATAACAATGCATTAATTGCATGACTATGGGAACAGAACAGTGAGAAGAGGGCTAGGAAATTCAGTTGCTATTCTGCCTTTCAGTCGTTCAGATTGTTCTTTCTCTTTCTGCCTGCCTGCCTGTGTATATGATTCCCTGTTTCAGCATCAAAGGTGTGTTGGACATAATAAAGGCTCCAAGATTCTTCTTCAATTTGCCCAAATCAGCAGAGAACCTTCCCAGTTTGGAATGGTTGCACAAAATACGGCATTTCCATTTTTAGTAAATTTCCAATGCTTTCCCTAATGGTTGCACAATTTTACATTCCAAACAGCTGTGTAAATGTGGGTCTTCTGCCAAAGAAGTAAGTTCAGGGGGAAGTTTAAGTGTCAAGGAAAGAAGATTAAAGCGGGCAAGATCTCATAGACCAGCTACCAGTCTCCCAGGCAATCTACCCTTCATGGAGCTTTGAAATGTTTTCTTTGGGGAAATGATACAGTGTTGGGGTAATCATCAATGGCAACAAAGAAATTATAGATGGCAGAAAGACACAGTCACATAAAAAGAACTGATAATAATAATTGCCCTGGGAGACAAAAGTACCTGATAAGGGCCTCGCTGGTGGCACAAGAGGTTAAACACAGCACTGTGAAGCTATCTGCAGCCAGCTAGGGAGCTACCTTCATGGTGCCAGAGACCTTTCCTGTCTCACCCACTGCTCCCTTCAGCAGTGTATTTCAGTCAGTCTGCCTGTTCTGTTCCCCACTCTGTCTCTGGTGAATCCTTTCATCTCCCACACCTCTGGCTTGTACACGTTTTTGTATGCATAAATAAATAAATCTTTTTTAGAAATTGTCTTCAAAGCTGTTCAGTTTCCCTATAGTCCTCTAATAAGCGATATCATCCAATATTTTTCTTTTTCTAGAAGGGCAAACTCTTAGAACTATAAGTCACCCAAAGCTGAACAAAGAAGAAATACAAAACTTAAACCAATTTTAAACAGAGCAACTGAAACAGTAATGAAAACCCTCCTCCCTCCAAGAAAAAAACCCAGGACCAGATGGTTTCATAAACAAGTTCTACCAATCATTCAAAGGTGAAATAATGCCTGTCCTACAAAACTCTTACAAAAAATTGAGAAAGGTGGAATACTACAAATAAATTTTAGGAGGCAAACATTACATTAATATCAAAACTAATGACAACACACAAAAAAGAAAACTATAGACAAATCTCCGTAATGAACACAGATGCAAAAATCCTCAATAAAATTTTAGAAAACCAAGTTGAACAATGTATTAAAAGGATTATGCACCATGACCAAGTGGGATTTATCCTAGGGACAAAACGGATGTGTTTTTTAATTGCAAGGTCATTTGCCTTCATGGGATGACAGGTAGATATCAAGTAGATTGCTAAGTAATGCTGATCATACAATTCCTAAATACTTTAAGATTCCATCTCTGAGAAACCTGAAAATACAATTAAATCTTGGTCTTGTGATATAGACTTAGATTAGCAACTACATCTTATACTAATATCTGACTTCAACAACCATCCTTTTTGATTAGATTCTCAATAAGTTACTGAAAGTTGTGGTCAAAGTTTAAATCAGGGCTTCCCTGGTGGCACAGTGGTTGAGGGCTGGGTTGTGAAGCTGCCTGCAGCCTCTACAGCACCGGTTCGATCCCTGGCCACCGGGCGAGGATCCCACATGGCACGCAGACCTCTCCTGCCTCCCGCTGCTCTCCTCAGCAGTGTACTTCATCAGTCTTCCTGTTCTGCTCTCTGCTCCAGCTCTGGTGAATTTTCTCACCCTCCCATGCTTGTGACTGTACCCAGTGCTTGTATAAATAAATAAATAAATAAATCGGGGGGGCGGAGCAACATGGCGGCGAGGAGACTCTGCGAGTAAGATCTCCCATTAAAAAAAAGTTAATAGGGAGGAAAAGCGGCAGGTCCCAGTGAGAACTGGGACACGAAAGATAAACGGGTGACTCCAGCAAACTACCCGAAGAAGAAAGTTGCCATAAAAGAGGACCAGAAGGGAGGAAAGCACAGAACCCTGGTCCCCTCCCCCACCCACAGAGTCGGCACTCTCCGACTGGCAGAGAGGAGGAAAAAAACAAACCAAAACGACCAACAAGAACAAACTACGCAGCAAGCGGGACTGTGAGTGGAAAGGAACTATTGCAGCCACCACACCCTGTGAATGGAAGCTGTGGAGAACCCTGCAGGATTCACCGTGGCGGTGAGCGAATGGCTCTGGGCGCCATTAGAGAAGAACAAAGACCCCGGGAGACCCGCACACAGCCCGGGCTACCGGTAAGCTTGCACGGAAAAGCGGCGCACTTGGCGTGCTTGTAAAGCAAATGCGGATCGGGATCGCTGCTGCCCAGGTCCCCCGCGCCTGCGACCTAGGCTTGCGGGGAGACACGCAGAGGCCCTCCTCGCTGAGGTGAAAGTCCCTCACTGAGTGAGCAGGAACCAGGCGCCCAGGCATGGGAGCGGGTGCAAAAGGCGACAATCCCACGCAACTGAACTGGGCTACAGCCCGCATCCTGGAACTGAGGGCTTTGGAACTGAGACCCGGGGCACGAAATTCGGGGCGTGGGTTCTCCACGACGGTGGGGCACAAGGCAGACACAGCACCCCAAAGCCGTTGAGCTTTACCCTACCATTCTCGCTCTGCTCCCTGTCCCACGGGGGGGGGGGTCGAAAAACAGCCCCCCAAGGACAATAGGAGAGATCTCTGGCGCCACCTAGCGACCAGAAAAAAAAAGTGACTAACACCCCATAGAACAGGGAAACATCTTAAGAAAAGACTTGAAAAGGGCAGAAGGCTTCTGGAGGACCCAGTGGACAGCTGGGAAGTTAGCCCACGCCAGGCCCCTTCCGACCAGCAGTCTGAGCCCACAGAGGGAGCAGGCACACACGTCCGGGGCAGACCGGGCGCGCAGAAGAGTGTGCCTGAGACCGGAGGCGCAGGGACTGCATCCCGCTTCTCCATTTTAGAACAGGGACATTTCTTCAGTAAAGACTGCCTAAAACCAGCAGAAAGCTCCCCCAGAAGTCAGAGATGGCTCCTGGGGGAGCCAGAGGGGAGCGGAGAAGTTCACCCAAGATGCCAGCCAGTCCGAGCAACACAGTGTCCCAATGGATACGACAAATTAGAAAACAGACAGTAGGGAGCAGAAGAACCACACGCAACCTAACAACTCCTCAGGAAAGAAGCACACCACAAAAAGAAAACCAGCCCCCAGATTGCAACGACAGCAAATTGGAAGAACTTCTGAGCCTTCCAGAAAGAGAATTTAAAATTGCCATGATTAAAAAAGTGATAGAAGTCATAAAGGAAAACAATGATCAGAAGAAGGAAATTGAGTCCCTAAAGAGAGAAAACAATGGTCAGAAGAATGAAATTGAGTCCCTAAAGAGGGGAGTAAAATAAATGCAGGAGATCAAAGAATTAATGGAGGAACTAAAGAATTCTGGGAAAAGCAATGAAAGCAGAATAGATGAAATGGAAGAACGAATAAGTACTCTTGAAGACACAGAAATAAAAAGAACCAAAACTGAAAAGGAAAGAGAAGTACAAAGGAAAAAGAATGAAGAAAGACTTCGGGAACTATCTCACTCCATGAGGAAAGGAAATATAAGAGTTATAGGAATACCAGAAGGAGAGGAGAGAGATGTAGGAACAGAGAAAATATTCCAGGAGATAATTGAAGAGAACTTCCCAAATGCGAAGAAGGAGCTGAAAATTGATATACAAGAAGCAAAAAGAACACTAAACTTCCATGACGAAAGGAAAAATACAGCAAGACACATAATAGTAAAGTTCCCAAGAATCCAGGACAAGGAAAAAATAATGAAGCTGACAAGAGGGAAGAAACAGATAACATTCAAAGGAAAACCAATAAGGCTGACATCAGACTTCTCTGAAGAAACACTACGGGCAAGGAGAGAGTGGAGGGACATAGTCAACAGACTCCAAGAAAACAGATGCCAACCAAGAATACTCTATCCTGCAAAGCTCTCATTCCTCTATGAAGAAAGAATAAGGATCTTCCCAGACAAACAGAAACTCCGGAATTTCATTACGACTAAACCCCCACTCCAATAAATACTACAAGGAATCCTAAAGCCAGAACCTCAGAGGGACGAATAACAACGAAAGAAGACCAAAAAAAAGTTATTAAAAGAATAAATAAATAAAATCAAAGGAAAGACAAACACAATGGCAAATACAGATGCTAACATATCAATATTAACTCTAAATGTAAATGGACTAAACTCTTCAATAAAAAGACACAGAGTTGCAGGCTGGAATAAGAAACAAAACCCAACCTTTTGCTGTCTCCAGGAAACACATTTAGCTACCAAAGATAAAAATATGCTCAAAGTTAAAGAATGGAAAACAATCCTACAAGCAAATGGACCAAAAAGGAAAGCAGGAACAGCTATACTTATATCAGATAAAACAGACTTCAAACTCAAAAAAATAAAAAGAGACCCCAAAGGTCACTACATTATGATCAAGGGGACAATACTTCAAGAAGAAATAACACTCATTAACATATACTCACCAAACGAAGGAGCACCAAAATATATCAGACAACTGTTGTCCTCTCTGAAAACAGACATCAGAGAAAACACATACGTAGTGGGAGACTTCAACACACCACTATCAACAATGGATAGATCAACAAGACAAAAAATAAGTAAAGAAACTAAAGCTCTAAATAAGGACCTAGAGCATTTGGGCTTAACAGACATCTATAGAACACTAAACCCCCCCCAAAAAAAACGGAGTATACATTTTTCTCAAGTGCACACAGATCGTTATCCAGGATCGATCACATACTGGGGCACAAGACAAACATCAAAAGATACACCAAGATTGAAATCATACCAACCATCTTTTCTGACCAGGAAGGCATCAAACTAGAAATAAACCATAAAAAGAAGGCAAGGAACTATCCTACTTCATGGAGATTAAAAACCACACTACTGGAAGACGACTGGACTAACGAGGAGATCAAAGAAGAAATTAAAAAATTCTTTGAATTGAATGACAAGGAGGACACCAATATCCTAAATGTATGGGATGCAGCAAAAGCAGTAATAAGAGGAAAATATATAGCAAAAGAAGCTCACATCAAAAAACAAGATAGAAATCAAAGAAACAACCTAATCTCGAAGCTCAAAGATCTAGAAAAAGAACAACAAAAAAAAAAAACCCAAAACCAGTAGAAGATAAGAAATAATAAAAATCAAAGCAGAAATAATAAATGAAATTGAAACTAAAAAAACAATCCAAAAGATCAATGAAACCAAGAACTGGTTCTTTGAAAACATAAATTAAATAGAGAAACCCAGAGCCAGGCTCACAAAGGAAAAAAGGGAGAAAGCACAAATAAACAGGATCATAAATGAAAGAGGATAAATCACAATGGACACAGCAGAAATCAAAAGAATAATCAGTAACTACTATGAACAGTTATATGGAAACAAGTTCAACAATCTAGAGGAGATGGACAAATTCCTACAACTCTACAATCACCCAAAGCTAGATCAAGAAGAAATAGAACACCTAAACAGACCAATTACAAGCAGCGAAATTGAAATGGTAATCAAAAACCTCCCCAAAAACAAAAGCCCAGGACCTGATGGATTTACAAATGAATTCTACCAAAGATTCAGAGACTAATTAGTGCCTATCCTTCACAAACTCTTCCAAAAAATTGAGAAGGAAGGGACAATACCAAACACGTTCTATGAAGCCAACATTACACTAATACCAAAACCGAATAAGGACAACACAAAAAAGAAAACTACAGGCCAATCTCCCTAATGAACACTGATGCAAAAATCCTCAATAAAATTTTAGCTATCAGAATCCAACAATGTATCCATAAGATAATTCACCACGACCAAGTTGGATGCATTCCAGGGACACAAGGATGGTTTAACATCCGAAAATCAATCAACGTTATCCAACACATCAACAAAAAGAAATATAAAAACCATATGATGATATCAATAGATGCTGAGAAAGCTTTCGACAAAGTGCAACACGCATTCATGATAAAATCCCTTGAAATTCTTGGGATACAAGGAACATACCTCAACCTCATAAAGGCCATCTATGACAAGCCAACAGCCAGTATCATCCTCAATGGTGAAAAGCTGAAAGCATTTCCATTAAGATCTGGAACAAGACAAGGATGTCCACTCTCACCACTGCTTTTCAATATAATACTGGAAGTCCTAGCCAGAGCAATAAGACAAGAGAAAGACATACAAGGAATCCTAATAGGAAAAGAAGAAGTCAAACTATCACTATTTGCAGATGATATGATAATATACATAGAGAACCCCAAAAAATCCACAGAAAAACTAATTCAACTCATCAATCAATTCAGTAAAGTGGCAGGATACAAAATCAACACGCAAAAGTCAGTAGCCTTCCTATACACAAACAATAAATCTGAATAAGAAGAAATAAAAAAACCCATCCCTTTTATTATCAAAACAAAAAAAATCAAATATTTGGGAATTAATGTAACAAAAGAGGTAAAAGACCTATACAAAGAAAACTATAAAACACTGTTAAAAGAAATAGAAGAAGACACAAAGAAATGGAAAGACATCCCCTGCTCATGGATTGGAAGAATAAACAATATTAAAATGGCCATCTTACCAAAAGCAATCTACAGATTCAATGCTATTCCAATCAAAATTTCAATGTCATTCTTCAAAGAAATAGAACAATTATTGATGAAATTCATATGGAATCACAAAAAACCCCGAATAGCCAAAGCTCTCCTGAAAAAAAAAAAAGAAGGGAATGGAGGCATCAGACTCCCAGACTTCAAACTATACTACAAAGCCATAATCATCAAAACTGCATGACATTGGAACAAGAACAGACATACAGACCAATGGAATCGAATAGAAAATCCAGAAATAAACCCACAGATTTATGGTCAACTAATCTTTGACAAAGGAGCAAAGACTATGCATTGGAGCAAAGAAATTTTGTTCAATAAATGGTGCTGGGAAAACTGGGTCACTACATGGAAAAGAATGAAGTTTGACCACTACCTCACACCATACATAAAAATCAACTCAAAATGGATTAAAGAACTAGACATAAGACCTGAAACCATAAAATACATAGAAGGAAATATAGGCAAATCACTACGGGGCTTGCACATCAAAGATATCTTTACAGACACATCACCCAAAGCAGTGATAGTGAAGGCAAAGATAAACAGCTGGGACTACATCAAATTAAAGAGCTTCTGCACAGCAAAAGAGACAATAACAAAAACAAAGAGAAACCCCACCGACTGCGAGAACATTTTTGCACACAACACTAATGATAAAGGACTGATCACAAAAATCTGCAAAGAGCTGATGAGACTCAGCAACAACAAAGAAAATAATCCAGTCAAAAAATGGGCAGAAGAGGAACTTCTCTGAAGAGGAAATGCAAATGGCCAACAGACATATGAAAAAATGTTCAAAATCACTTGTAATCAGGGAAATGCAAATCAAAACTACCATGAGATACCATCTTAAACCAGTGAGAATGGCACATATTAAAAAAACTAGCAACAACAAATGTTGGCGAGGGTGTGGAGAAAAAGGAACTCTTCTGCACTGTTGGTGGGAGTGCAAAGTGGTCCAACCACTGTGGAGAGCTGTGTGGAGATTTCTGGACCTACTAAACATATAGCTTCCATATGATCCAGCAATTCCATCCTAGGTATTTACCCAAAGGACACAGAAACATCAATTCCAAAGAACACCTGCACCCCTATGTTTATAGCAGCACTATTTACTATAGCTAAGCTTTGGAAACAGCCCAAATGCCCAAAAATAGATGACTGGATCAAGAAGATGTGGTACATATATACCATGGAATATTACTCAGCATTCAAAAAAGATAAACACATGCAATTTGCAGCAACATGGATGGCGTTGGAAGGGATCATGCTCAGCGAAATAAGCCAAAAAGAAAAAGAAAAATACCGGATGGTCTCACTCATAGCAGGAATCTAGAAAACTTAAATAAGGGACCAGGAAAATGAATATAAGAAAGTGAAAATCAAAATCAACAAAAAACTATGGACCAGAGACACTTTTGGGGGGGTGGGGCGCGGGAGGGGAGGGATTCGGGTCAGAATGGGGGGTTTGCAATTGTATGGGGGAATATAAAAATAAAATTTATTATTTAAATAAAATAAATAAATAAATAAATCTTTAAAAAAATTTTATGTCATTGCACTACTTTGGTCTACATGATCTACAATAAAGATAATTTGTGCGGTTGTTATCAGTTCCAAATATTCATGTAAAACGAGTGAAAAAATACAGTATACCAGGGACATAAAATGATTCTTAATATTTGGAATTTTAGATTCATGGTCCCCAAGACCCAAACTGATGAGAATAAAATAAATCAAAGAAAGAGCCCACTGAAGGTGTAACTTTCTTATACCTACTGGTTTGTTCAGTTTTCTTATATCGCTTATTTTCAACTTCCCTAAAGTTGTCACAAATACCTCCCTACCAAGCTATAAATTTATGAAGTGTTATTCTATTAGAAAGAAAAACTTTTTTTAAATAAATTTTATTTTTATATTCCCCATACAATTGCAATCCCCTTATTTTGCCAGAGGTCTACTTTATTGTTTTTGAGCAGCTACTGTATTAACACTAGTGTATTCAGTATCTTCCAGAGTTAAGAGGATCCTGGTGAGGCTATATCCATTTACACTTACTGTTAGACAAAGAGAGTATGGATTTGCCAAAGAAAGTGATTTATGAATGATGAAGTTCTCCTGGTAATTTCTGTTTGAGAGTCTGTGGCTCAGGACTGAAATGGTGATATCCATGGAAGCCAGTAAAATGTAAGGAACTGTATGTCACAGGTAATTTTAGTTCAGTTACCCTTGTTTTAGTATCCCTTTCTTTCTACACAACTTGTATGCAAGGTTTCATAAGTTTGGATTGTTAACAAAAGGCAGAATAACAGATAGTTGGTATAATCAGTCTGCTATAATAGAGAGGGACTTAGTTTGTTCCAGATAAACTGAGGCATTTGCAATGAGAGACAAATTTGTGATGGTCAGAACTGTAAGATGACCAACATTATAACATATGCTATAGTCATTTGGCAGTTGAGAAACGTGAACAATGGCATGCTCTTTTTAGGATAGAACTGCAAAAGATCTTTATGGCCTAAGCATTAAGAAATAGTCATAAAGGGAAGGAGGAATGGAAATAAATGTTATTGATTTGATGTCTTGGGAGGAAGCAGCTACAAAATTTCTGTCATTTTTCTTCCAACCAAAACGATTTAGAAGTCTCTGGCATTTGCACACAACCAAATTCCAGGAGAAAATTTCTTCAGTTCTGAAATACGCATCCAAGATTTGACACCTTATAATTTTGCAGAAATGTCAGTTGTCAAGAGTACTTGGTAGTTTTCTTTCCAAAAATCTTACTTTTGCTAAAACATCAGAGTAAATGTCAAAATATTTTAAAATGTTTATAGTTAAAGATCTGATGTGAGATCATCATAATGAAATTGACAAGGAAATTTGGTTCTTTTTGTGACATATATTTCAAGGTAATTACTGGAATTATGACTGAAAAATAATACCAATATATATATATTAGTTATTCAGGAGCTTTGTACATTTTCCAGGCCATTTATATTAATTGTAAGCATCCATATAAATACAGGTTAAGGTTTATCATTACTTCTTTTTTTAAGATTTATTTATTTATGCATACAGGAGCTAGGGTACAGGCCAGAGGTGCAGGAGGAGAGAAGATTCACCAGAGACAGAGTGGGGAGCAGAACAGGTAGACTGAGTGAAATACACTGCTGAGGGGAACAGAGGGCAAAACAGGAGAGGTCTGCCGCGCCATGTGGGTTTCTCCCTGGCTGGCTGGGGATCCAACTCGTGCTGTAGAGGCTGTGGATTCCTTCATAGCACAGTGCTTAACCCCTTGCACCACCAGGGAGGCCCTAGCATCATTTCTTATTTGATATTGCCTCACATGAGATTTAACATATCAACTTAATTAGTTTAATAATTAAGTTAAGAACATTTTTACCTACTTAATAACATTCTATCAAGTAAGAGACAAGTCCTTTGAGAATTTCCAGAGAACCTTTGGGAAATCTCAAAATTACTTTGAGGCTAAAAATACCCATATATTGAAGTTTTCCCCAAGGAAGGGGCTTAGCCCTGATTGGTGGAGGGTTTGGCACTGGCTGTGGGAGCAGAGATGCCTGGAGAGCCTGAAGACAGAGACCAGCAGACTCTGAGGGCCTCTTATCTGCCTCAAAAATATCCACATGAAAGACACTACCAGCTTCCTCTCCGAGCCTCCAAGTTCAGGAATCCAGCCCACCCCCTCCAAGATGGCCGTTTGCCCCTGCCTGCATCTTCCTAGGAAACCATAATGGACAAAGGATCAGGGACAGGTCCTCTCATCATACTGACCACACCCAGGATTTATCATATGGAGGTGACCTGGGACCCCCATGACTTTCTTGATCCAGTGAGCAGGACCTTGTCACCATTTCCAGAGACCCAGGGCTTGGGTTTCCTGTTGAGGAAGGGAGGAGGCTAGCTGGGAAGTACTCAGTGGGTCCCTGAAGGGAGAGAGATGACTTTAGTGGCCCAGGAGAGGTTTAGTAAAATTTCTGCCTCCGAAGAAGAAGGGCACTGAGCCTAGGGTCCACTATCCTTCCCTGGAGGTGGCTAACTTGCTTCTCAGGAGCATAGGTTCCTTTTCACAGGCCACAGATCCTCCCTCAGGCCCTAAGGATCTTTCCCAGGCCACTGACTTTGCTTCTGTGCCTTGGAGCTCCTGGGCTGGGTTGTAGGGCCTCATTTGCCAGGGAGGTGGTGGATCCAGCAGCTGAGGCTTCAGCAGGCTCTTATTTGAATAACAGATCCCAGCCGCCCACCTTCACAAGACACACCAGGGACAGGAAGACTTGACCGAGGGGACAGAAAGTGTCACTGGACAGCATGGAGTCCCTTGAAGTGGTTCCCCTGGTCACTGCCTAGGCCTCCACATACCCACAGTCACCCATGCTTATGTAAATGGGACCAATGGGTCAAAGTTGTTTCCATAAGATTTTCAGATTCCCACAGTCCTGTGAGCACACCTGGCCCTCAGTGTTGGCATCTATAACCCCACCACAGCTGGGAGGTGAACCATTGGGATGCCTGCAAAAATCATGACTGGAAAATCCTGAGGAGTCTGCATCTCCCAAGATGAGATCAACTTGCTGGACTGTTTGAAACCTGAAATTTTGTAATTTCCCCTGTGTTTGAGGAGTTATGGGAAGGCTTCTGGTCCTTCAAGTTAAGCTGCTTACAGGCTCCTTGCGCTTTGCTAACCACAGTACCTTCCTTTGTGGTTGGGATGCTGACTGGTGCTGAAGCATAGAGACTGGGAATGCCCTGCGAGGCAGCTAGGGGCCATTGCTCCACAGTGGAGTTGATGGTTCCACTGCCCAAGGCCAGGGCCACCCTTCTTGGCCTTCTTGCTCTAGGGTGGTGTTAGGAGGGCCAGGGTTATGAAATTGGGCAGCGGCTAGCTGGGGAGATCCTCCAAGCCTCTCTGGGGGCCTGGTACCAGGATTTTCAGAAACAGGCAATCCCCAAAAATATTAGTTTAAAAAGACATCCTGATTCTGAGGAGGGTGCTCTCCCAGTCAGAGGTCAGCAGGCATCTTGGAAGTCATTTGGGGTGGGGAGGGCTAGGGAGACAGAGATCTGAGCTCCCCCTGAGCAGTTCTGGCTCTTATGGCTGAGTGCACCCCAGAATTGAAACTGGGGTCCCGCAGCATGAACTGCAGGGCAAGACTGGAATTTCTCCACTGCCACCTAAGCAGCAGGAGGAATTGCAAAAATGTTGCAATTTTATTTGCCTATGGGCAGCACCTTCCTTGGGCACCAGTCAGGTGAAAATGGTCCAATTAGGCACGTATCAACAAGGGTGGGGAAACTTGAAAGAAGAATCAGGCTACGCAGGAGCCATCTTGGGACTCCCAGACGCCAAGATGCCCAGAGTCCCAGACTCCATGCACTCTGTTTCTGGTCTCCAAAACAAGAAAAGAAAAAGAAAGAAGCATCCAGCAGCTGACTGCCAAAGAATTTTGCAGCAACCAGGTGACTGCACCTACTTCAGGTCCTGCTGCTGCCACTCTCTGAAAAAAACACCAAAGGCCCCGGGCTTGGTGTCTCAAAGAGTTATTGTAGGTGATTTGGACCAACGACTCACAAAGAGCTGTATCTGATCATCTGGCACCACTTTTTGGTGTTGTTGCTTCCATTGCTGTCTGTTCCAACATCTTGTGCTGCTGTGTTCCAACATCCATCCTGCTCTTCAGACTGTTACAGCCAGCTGCTGCAATGTCATCTCAGTGGTCTCACCTGTGAACATCTTCACTTGTGTTGAGTTGGATCCTGACCCACTGCTTGCTTCCATGCCACACAGGCCCTTGTTGGTGGAACAGCACCATCTTGGATCGATGACTTTTTGTTTGGGACTTCTAGACACTGTGGACAACATCTAGATTGAAATAGCCAACCACTTATGGCCTTAGAATCACTTTGTTTCCCCATTTGCTAAATAAACCCTATTATCATTTTCCCCTGAGCCTGAGTTGTCTTGTAATTGTGCACATGGGTGAAAACCCACGGACAGTGACATGTCCTCTTTGGGCACTGTATTTGAATGACTATGGCACTCTTAAAACCCTGTTTCTGGGCCACCCCTGGTGGCACAGATGGTTGGGTGCTGCACTGTGAAGATGTCAGCAACCTCTGTAGCGCTGGTTTGATCCTAGCCAGCCCAAATGGTGTGGCAGACCTCTCCTGTTGTGCCCCCTGCTCCCCTCAACAATGTATTTCGTCAGTCTGCCTGTTCTGTTCCCCACTCTGTCTCTGGTGAATCCTCTTACCCTCCTGCACATCTGGTCTGTACCTCGGTTCCTGTATAAATAAATCTTAAAAAAAAACCTGTTTCAGAATCATCCCAGAGAGTTCACCTAGCATGCCAGGTGAACCCACACTCACAGCCATGCTTTCTGGCCTCACTGACAGTGGCTCTGGGTGCTCAGGTGTCGGACCATGAAATGTGGACCAGCAGCTCCCAACTTTGGAGAGTTAACATTGAACTAAAAGGAGGAGAGGAAGAGCCCCAGACAGCTCTAGAAGTTCTCTAAAAGGTGGGGGTGGGGCATAGGGGGAAGAGTTGGAGGTGTGACACCCAGACCTTGGGGTGGGGGACATGAACGCTTGATATCAAACATGTAAATGCTTGAACAAGACACCATGGTTAAACCTGCCAGGGGGGAATCCAACCTTTAGTGGGACAACTGAAACACAGAGAGAAAGGAAAGAAGGTGAAGGTGAAAATGGAGGTGGCTACAGAGCCAGAAGCCTTGGGGAGCAGGTCACCATGAACTAATGAATCAGGCCTGGAATCCAGGAGCCAGAATCCAAGGCAACTAGACTTGTCAAGGAAAAAGTTCAAAGTTGAGACCAGAGTTAGACAGAAAAGAAAGAGGTTTTCTTTCTTGCCAGGTAAGAAGGGAAGAAAGGCTTTCTAAGAAAAAAGAGGTCCTAAATGGGTAGCTGCTGAGAGGGAAAGAAGCAAGGGATTATTTTTTTTTAATTTAGAATTTGGGGTGTTGGTGACTGCGTTGTGTATTTTTCATGTGGGTATGTTCCAAAAGAGGTTTTTCTCTGATTGGTTTTGGCCATTTTTCATAAATTTTCATATATTTCATATATTTTCAATATATTTCATATATTTTCAATATATTTCATATATTGGGACTGGATCTCCTTGGCTGGGTGATTATGTTTCTTGGAAAGTGAGAACAGTGTTATTCCTATTTCGCCATCTTCTTCTACTAGTCCGTCTTCTACTTCTTTGACTTCCCCATCATCTTCTTCATATTCCTTCGTCGATTTCTTCTGTCTTCAATACCCTTTCTTCTTCTTCTTCTTCTTCTTTTTCTTCTCCTCCTCCTCCTCCTCCTCCTCCTCCTCCTCCTCCTCCTCCTCCTCCTCCTTCTTCTTCTTCTTCTCCTTCTCCTTCTCCTTCTCCTTCTCCTTCTCCTTCTCCTTCTCCTTCTTCTTCTTCTTCTTCTTCTTCTTCTTCTTCTTCTTCTTCTTCTTCTTCTTCTCCTTCTCCTTCTCCTTCTCCTTCTCCTTCTCCTTCTCCTCCTCCTCCTTCTCCTTCTCCTCTCCTTCTCCTTCTCCTTCTCCTTCTCCTTCTCCTTCTCCTTCTCCTTCTCCTTCTCCTCCTTCTTCTTCTTCTTCTTCTTCTTCTTCTTCTTCTTCTTCTTCTTCTTC